>NC_140579.1:1113312667-1113912667 GCF_964204655.1 Triturus cristatus
AGAAAAAGGACCATCGGGAAGGGGGCTTAGAGGCAGGTGTGCGTACCCGGGCCCCTGGGGGCCCCGCTTCGGGCGGGCCCGGGTGCTGCCTTCCCCTGTATCGGGATCCACGGACCTCACGGGGCTCTGACACAGAAAACTCGGAGAGAAAGGACCATCGGGAAGGGGCTGAGAGGCAGGAGCGTACCCGGGCCCCTGGTTCAGGATCGCCAAACATCACTTTGGTCTGATTGACCCTCTCCCTAGTAATCCGGAGGAAAATTACCCCCCTTTCTTGTACACGAGGTGACAGAGGGGACCCTAGGCGCGAATGTACCCGACCTCCTGGAGCCCTCGCTGGGATCCGGGAGGCAAATGGACCCTCATCGAGACTTCCAGGCATTCTCGCCCATCTGGTCGCCCCATAGGAAAGCATTGTGCGCGACCAGATGGCTGAAGGGACGTGCGCGACCAGATGGCCGAAGGGGGCTTGCGCGACCAGATGGCCGAGGGGACAGGCGCGACCAGATGGCCGAGGGGAAAGGGAAAAGGGAAGGGGAAGCCTCCCCGGGCCCTCCGGACCCCGCCCGGGCACCATGCCGCGTGGCAGGACCCCGGACGGAGCCCGGGGCGTGGAGGCCGCCCTCCCTGGGGGCCCACAGGGGCCCCCAGGGGCCAATGAACCCAGACGAGCCTGGGGAGGCTCCCCGGACACAACGGAACCCCGCCCCGGGCCTTTGGCAGTGCCGCAGGCTGGGGGACGGGGCCCGGGGCCGGAGACCACGACCCGGGGCCCGGCCGGGTCCCTGGACCCAGCCGGGGCTCCCGGGCCCGCAGGCGCAGGGGAAAACCTCCCCGGGACCTCCGGACCCCGCCCCGGGCACCCTGCCACGCGGCAGGACCAGGGACGGAGCCCGGGATGGGGAGGCCGCCCTCCCCGGGGCCCCCAAGGGCCAATGAACCCAGACAGGCGTGGGGAGGCTCCCCGGACACAACGGAACCCCGTTACGGGCCTTTGGCAGTGCCGCAGGCCGGGGGACGGGGCCCGGGGATGGAGACCCCGACCCGGGGCCCGGCCGGGCCCCTGGACCCAGCCGGGGCTACCAGGCCCGCAGGCACAGGGGAAGCCTCCCCGGGCCCTCCGGAGCCCGCCCCGGGCACCCTGCCACGCGGCAGGACCAGGGACGGAGCCCGTGGCGGGGAGGCCGCCCTCCCCGGGGCCCCCAAGGGCCAATGAACCCAGACAGGGCTGGGGAGTCTCCCCGGACACAACGGAACCCCGTTACGGGCCTTTAGCAGTGCCGCAGGCCGGGGGGACGGGGCCCGGGGCCGGAGACCCCGACTCGGGGCCTGGCCGGGCCCCTGGACCCAGCCGGGGCTCCCAGGCCCGCAGGCGCAGGGGAAGCCTCCCCGGACCATCCGGACCCCTTGTCCCGGGCACCCTGCCACGCGGCAGTCCCCGGGACAGGACCGGGGCAGCATCCGGGCCCGTCCAGCTGCCGGCTGAGGACCGAGAGGGGTCCCAGAGTACCCTGTCCCTAGTAATCCGGAGAAAGGCTACATAGCGGTAGGGCTCCCGCCTGAACCATGGGCTCGGTGGGCTCTCTGCTTCCCGGGGGCTGGGGGACAGCGGCTGGGACTCGGGCACGGGGAGGACCGACGGAGCTCTCGGGCCCGGGCGCCCCGGGGGTAGGACTGCCTGGGACCTGTGGAGCCCGTCCCTGGGCACTTTGCCACGCCGCGGGCAGGAGGAGTGAAGCCTGGGAGGATGTTGCCCGGGCGTAGCCCATCTGGTCCCCGGCAAAGAACCGCCAGCCCCGGAGGGGTCTTCCAGCATACCCTGCCCATACTAATCCGGAGGAAGGCTACCCCCCTTTCTTGTAACCCACACGCTCCGAGTGACGGAGGGGACCCTAGGCCCAGACGCGCCCGGCCTCCTGGAGCCCTGGCTGGGATCCGGGAGGCGAATGGACCCTCATCGGGACTTCCAGGCCGGCCCGGCCATCTGGTCGCCCCATTGGAAAGCATTGCGCGCGACCAGATGGCCGAGGGGAGAGGTGCAACCAGATGGACCGGACTGAAAGGACTCCCATCTGTCCAACCCCGAGCCTTCGCGCTAGGGTTCCTGCCTGCCCACGCAGGGCTCCGTGGCTGCAGGGCTCAGGGGCTGCAGGGCTCCAGGGCTGCAGGGCTCCGGTCCTGCAGGGCTCCAGGGCTCCGGGCTGAAGGGCTCCAGGGCTGCAGGGCTTTGGGGCTGCAGGCCTCGGGGGACGCCCGGGGGACCCATGGAGCCCGTCCTGGGCACTTTGCCTCGCCGCGGGCTGGAGGAGGAAGCACCCGACGCCCCGGGGAAGTGTCGTCCGGGCTTGGCCCATCTGGTCCCCGCCTGAGAACCGCAATCCCCAGGAGGGGTGTCCCGGCATACCCTGCCCCTACTAATCCGGAGGAAGGCTGCCCACCTTTCTTGTAACCCTCGCGCTCCGAGTGACGGAGGGGACCCTAGGCGAGGACGCCCCCGGCCTCCTGGAGCCCTGGCTGGGATCCGCGAGGCGAATGGACCCTCATCAGGACTTCCAGGCTGGCCCGGCCATCTGTTCGCCCCATTGGAAAGCATTGCGCGCGACCAGATGGCCTAGGGGAGAGGTGCAACCAGATGGACGGGGCTGAAAGGACTCCCATCTGTCCAACCCCGAGCCTTCACGCTAGGGTTCCCGCCTGCCCACGCAGGGCTCCATGGCTGCAGGGCTCCGGGGCTGCAGGGCTCCAGGGCTGCAGGGCTCTGGGCCTGCAGGGCTCCGGGGCTGCAGGGCTCTGGGCCTGCAGGGCTCCGGGGCTGCAGGGCTCCGGGCCTGCAGGGCTCCGGGGCTGCAGGGCTCCGGGCCTGCAAGGCTCCGGGCCTGCAGGGCTCCGGGCCTGCAGGGCTCCAGGGCTCCGGGCTGAAGGGCTCCAGGGCTGCAGGGCTGCAGGGCTTTGGGGCTGCAGGCCTCGGTGGACGCCCGGGGGACCCATGGAGCCCGTCCTGGGCACTTTGCCTCGCCGCGGGCTGGAGGAGGGAGCACCGGACGCCCCGGGGAAGTGTCGTCCGGGCTTGGCCCATCTGGTCCCCGCCTGAGAACCGCCATCCCCGGGAGGGGTGTCCCGGCATACCCTGCCCCTACTAATCCGGAGGAAGGCTACCAACTTTTCTTGTAACCCTCGCGCTCCGAGTGACGGAGGGGACCCTAGGCGCGGACGCGCCCGGCCTCCTGGAGCCCTGGCTGGGATCCGCGAGGCGAATGGACCCTCATCGGGACTTCCAGGCTGGCCCGGCCATCTGGTCGCCCCATTGGAAAGCATTGCGGGCGACCAGATGGCCGAGGGGAGAGGTGCAACATCTGTCCAACCCCGAGCCTTCGCGCTAGGGTTCCCGCCTGCCCACGCAGGGCTCCGTGGCTGCAGGGCTCCGGGGCTGCAGGGCTCCAGGGCTGCAGGGCTCTGGGCCTGCAGGGCTCCGGGCCTGCAGGGCTCCGGGCCTGCAGGGCTCCGGGGCTGCAGGGCTCCGGGGCTGCAGGGCTCCGGGCCTGCAGGGCTCCGGGCCTGCAGGGCTCCGGGGCTGCAGGGCTCCGGGGCTGCAGGGCTCCGGGCCTGCAGGGCTCCGGGGCTGCAGGGCTCCGGGCCTGCAGGGCTCCGGGGCTGCAGGGCTCCGGGCCTGCAGGGCTCCAGGCCTGCAGGGCTCCGGGCCTGCAGGGCTCCAGGGCTCCAGGGCTCCGGGCTGAAGGGCTCCAGGGCTGCAGGGCTGCAGGGCTGCGGGCCTCGGTGGCTGCAGGGCTCCGGGGCTGCAGGGCTCCGGGCCTGCAGGGCTCTAGGGCTCCGGGCTGAAGGGCTCCAGGGCTGCAGGGCTTTGGGGCTGCAGGCCTCGGTGGATGCCCGGGGGACCCATGGAGCCCGTCCTGGGCACTTTGCCTCGCCGCGGGCTGGAGGAGGGAGCACCGGATGCCCCGGGGAAGTGTCGTCCGGGCTTGGCCCATCTGTTCTCCGCCTGAGAACCGCCATCCCCGGGAGGGGTGTCCCGGCATACCCTGCCCCTACTAATCCGGAGGAAGGCTACCCACTTTTCTTGTAACCCTCGCGCTCCGAGTGATGGAGGGGACCCTAGGCGCGGACGCGCCCGGCCTCCTGGAGCCCTGGCTCGGATCCGCGAGGCGAATGGACCCTCATCGGGACTTCCAGGCTGGCCCAGCCATCTGGTCGCCCCATTGGAAAGCATTGCGCGCGACCAGATGGCCGAGGGAAAGGTGCGACCAGATGGCCGGGACCGAAAGGACTCCCAGCTGCCCACACCGAGCCATAGCGGTAGGGCTCCCGCCTGCCCTTGCAGGGCTCCGGGGCTCTGCACCAGGGTCCCTTGTCCCGGGCAGATGGACACTTGGCAGGCCGCAGGACGTGGGATCCCAGGCCCTGACCAAAAATCAGGAGGCCCGGGGCCGGTCCCTGCTTCTCAACGCAGCCAGGCCGGGGAGATAGGGGAACCTGCCCAAGCACGAGGGACCCCAGTCCTGGGCACACGGTCCCTCAGGTTGTGCGCTCGTTTTCCACAATTTTTTTTCAAAATTACGCGTAGAGGCATTCCGCAAATTCCGCCCAGCCCTACACACAACACAGCTTTTGTACATCACGCATCCTAAACACGTGCATTTAAAGGTGCTGTCATTTGTGTTATCAATGAAAAAGGAGGCTCAGTGAAATACAATATTAGCCTAGGATCACACAGTTTGGTCAAGCTGGGAAGCCAGGATTGATTCTAGCTTTCCGGTTTCACGTTATGCAATACAGCCACTAAAGAGGTATCCCTTTCTCTCCTTTTTAACGGCAAAGGTTTATGCTGAGTTTTTTAATGCTTGTCCCATGAAGGTTTAGAGTACGTGGCTGGCATGAGTCACATGAAAGCTCGGCTCGTTTTGTGCTCGAGGGTCCAAGAGGACCTCGAGCCGAGCCAAAGCGAGGCATCAGACTCGAGCCAGGCTTACGCTTTGAGTGGCTGGCCCACCTCTAGACTTGGGGTGCTGAGGCATAGTAGGAAGAGAGGAGGGCGCAAGGAGATTGAATTGTGGGAGCAATGGAGAGAGAAGGTGTAAGAATTCTTGAGTCTGAGGGTCTAGAAACATTGACAAGGAAACATATAATTATATAACATGAATAAAAAGATGAGCACAAGAGGAGAGTGAGGATACTGGAATAAGAAGAGAGGAGGCAGAGATGAAAGAATATTCGGGAATGGGGAGCAGCTGGTAGAATGCTGGTAGAAGAGGAAGAAAGTATAGGAATGCAGGCACATTTAAAGGACAGAGGCGAGCGAGGAATAGAAGAGCAGGACCTAAAGTGGGGGGAAATGAGTAGCAATTGATGAAAAAGGTAAACAGGAATCGAGAGTAAGAGCAAGACAGGAAAACAGAAAACAAAGGACTGGGAAGATGGAGCCAGAAGTAAAGACACGGAGTGACAGCAACAGATAACGAGAAATAGAAAAAAAAGAAAAGTAAAGAGGAAATGTTTGAAACACACAGACACAGAGGGTGACAACAGTCACAAAGATTGACTTAGAGACAAATCCAGAAACTAGACAGACACTAAAGAGCGCTCAGTAGAAGTCCATGTTCTAGATACCTCCTTCACTGCCAGGCCTCACTAGTGCCAGCCTCCTTGACCTGTAAGTATGAGTCCCATAATGCATTATGTTGTTAATGATTGTGAAGGGTGTTTCCTAACGGACTGAGTGGCTTTAAGATTCATGAATAAAAAAACTGAGGCTTCTCACTGTCGCAATGCTTTTTTAGAACGAGGAGGACTTAAGAGAGCAATGCATAGAGTCACGTGCCTTACACCACTCTCTTTTTGTAGAATGCATTTCAAGTATAAAGTTTGTCATTTTAAGTAGATGAAGAAATTATTTTAGCACTGTGAACGGTAACCCATCGCATATTCAGTTTCTGCATGGGATTGGTGGGCCTAAAACGCCCTCATGGCACTGTTTGAATGTCACTGTTAATTCATGAAAACAAACAAACGTCGCTTTCTGTTAGTTAATGAAAGCACAGTCCTGCCAAAAAGAAAGGAAAATAAACCCAGAGAATGGAAACCCAGAGAGACTGGGAGATATCAAACCAAAGATCACAATACGGATACAATGAGACCAATAAACACCCTTTCTCTTGACAGCACACCGACAACGACAGTTTTGCGTTTTTAAATTCATAAATGTGAGTTGGCTTGCACGCTCCTTCATGTTTTCGAAGAACCAACAAAAGAGATTAAGTGAAATCGGGTGCCGTGTCGTCTCAGCTAAAGTTGGATGCATGGCAAGTGCAACACAGTGATGCCTAACCATGCCTTTACGGCCATAGGGGGTGGGGGGGATTAGGAGCGTGACGTTTTGTAGCCCGATATTGGTGTTTTACGAGATGCGCATAAGAAAAGAAATGTGCACCGCTGGTATTGCGTTTTTAAATTCATAAATGCAGTTGGCTTGCACGTTCCTTCATGTTTTTGAAGAACCAACAAAAGAGATTAAGTGAAATCGGGTGCCGTGTCGTCTCAGCTAAAGTTGCACGCATGGTGAGTGCAACACAAAGGTGGCTAACTATGCCTTTAGGGCCATAGGGGGTGGGGCATGACGTTTTGTAGCCCGGTACTGGTGTTTTACGAGCTGCGCATAAGAAAAGAAATGTGCACCGCTGCTGTTGTTGAATATGAATGGCGGCGTGTCACGCTGATTAACAAAAAGATAATATATTAAAATAAGGAGTGTTTGGCGAGCCCAAGTAGAAGCGTTGGTTAAAAAAATACAAAGATACCATATAGACACCTGACGCATTGCGGGAAGGAAGCCAGGAAAACAAGCCCAGGAGTGGGAAATTAAAAAAAACACACGAGTGCCGGCCGCGAGACGCGCTCTGTGGTGAGGAGCGGCGAGCAAGACAGAGAGGCAGAGCGAGGCCCGCGCGCCGGGGGTGGAGGAGCATGCTGTAAGGCTTAATGAGCCATGAAAGAAAGGCAGATGCGGCAGCGCGCGTGCACGCGCTCGTGAACGCAAGCTTTAGGCCTGGGTGGCACTTTTAAAAGCCTGTTTACTAAATTTCTCGCAGAGCAGTGCATGAGCTGGCTCAGCGAGACCTAACAAAGTTAGGGGGTGGGTCGGTGACGGGTGCCTTTCAGTCGTGCCAGCCCGGGTCCCGGGAGACTGGCACCATCTTCACAGGGCCCATTGTTGTTTGGATTGCGCCACCCCGCACGCGCGCACACACACAGGGTGCAGTCTGCTCTGGAAGACACTCTCAGGGCACCTCAGGATTGCACCCCCCTACCGCCTCCCCCCCTAAGCTAGCGGGCAGAGTGCCCCTTCCACACACCGCCCCCACACTCCCACCAGAAGGCCACCACGTCCATGCTCTAGGCATGAAGACTCCTCGCGCAGGCTCTGAGCAGCGCCCTCTCTTCTTGGTAGGCCTCGCCGCCTCTTGGATTCTTGGTTTCCAGGTGGCATTATTATTCACATGCGCGTGCCCTGGAGTGGCCTTCTTGCTCACAGGACGGCACCGTTACCTCAGCTGCCTGCAAAACACGGTCCTCTCCGGTTCTATCGATTCTGGGCCCAGTGCTGGTAGCTTCTGCTTGTTTTGGAAATGCTTCATTTGAAAACCACCTGCGACGAAACCCAATTAATCATTAATTAGGGAATTAGGCATGCCCCAGCTATTAACGGTGTCTGTGCCAGGCCCGCGTACAGCTATGCAAGAGACACACAATTGATGGACGGAATGTAGAACAAATCAAAACATTCACCCCCATTCAAGAGATCTTGGTTAAATACATCATTCTTTTGCTCACCATGCCACCCCAGTTTAGACCTGGTCATATGCAAATCAGTTTTGACCCTGTGCCTCATGGGAACAGTCCAGCCCCAACGTCTAAGCCAGGTCTTCTCTGGACCAGAAACCAGCATCCTAGGACCAGTTCCGGGGTTTCACCCCTCTTCAACCAGGATAGCTTGATTCCAGAAGCACTGTGAGCCCAGGACCCACTCTGGGCATACCTGGCCCACTTAGGGCGACAAAGCAAAAGACACACAATTGATGGACGGAATGCAGAACAAATCAAAATATTCACCCACAGTCAAGAGATCTGGGTTAAATCCATGTTGGAAGGAGATTTACTTAAGGGTCAAGAGGGCAGGGGGCTGAGCACAGAGCTCTTGGAGCCTTCACGGAGTGAGCGAGGGAGTGAGTTAGGGACAAAAGGGGCACCTTAATTTGAGCCGGGGTGTCTGGGAACGCTCGCTCTAAAAGTGAAGGAAACAGATATGTGAGCCATGGAAACAGAGGCTGAAAGATTTGGCAGTTTTATTAAGAAGGTGCAACTTCAAAAACTGCAAGACAAAGGCATAAAAATACAAATATAGTGACCTTGCATGAATCAGTAGGCATTGAACTCGTTTGGAGAGAGACACTTCAGACAACCTCAAAGGCACATTTATAAATGTATTATGAAAAACATAAGTTACATCAAGGAAAATGTTCTCAGAATGCAAAACACACTTGATCTAAAATACTGCGAATACTCACGTACCTACCTAAAACCTAAAAGAAAGCAACTTTACGATTGTAATATAAGTATGAAATGCTCAATAAGAAAACACCAGTTTAAATAGCAAAATAGCATACATAGCATATACAGCAAATATATTGGCAAGTTAAATTGTATCTTAAAAATGAAAAACAAGAGCTCTTGGGAACCACCCACACCCGCCTGCCATCTACTAACAGACGGGTGGGGTAATCCAATGATGTCTCTGTGGTCTCCCTTCTTATACTCTTTAAGGCAGTTAGGAGTGCCTACGGTATCGTCATCTCACGCCACATCTACCTCGTGACTTATGGTATGGTTCTCATATTTTACCATACATGGTGATGCCTTTTGCAGTAACTGTGGTACGTGAGCAAGGTGAAAGTTCATATCTCAGGCAAGGTGCTTGTCGTAAATTGGATGGGCAAGCAGAAAAATGTGTATTGTAAGGGGATTCTGTATATACATATATAAATCTCCACGTTCTGTGTTCTTTAGCTTGACACATCTGCGGTGGCAACTTCCCTAAAAGTATGTACCAGCCCAGGATGCAGCCTGCTGTATGTCGAAAGAACAGGGGGATGTTGAACTTTGAGATAGTGAACTTAGCACACGAGTAGGGTGGGGGCTCTTAGTTTGGAGCAGGAGGCCTCACAGAAAGAGGAGCTGGATATGATTTGGATCAGAACTGCCTTCAGCCTGCTATACAGGAAAATGGCTGAACTATGGTCAATTTAACAAAGAGGCCTACATATTGAACAGAAGGGCCTACACAGGGGTTTTATGCTGGCTGAGTGGTAAGGATGTCCCAGGGTTTTTGTTATATGGAAAAATCGTTCCTTCTCTCATTTCCCTCCTCTTGTTCATTTTTTAACACCATCCTTACAGCATACCTTTCAGGTCTTCGAGGTATTTGGTAATGGTAGCAGGCTGCATTTAGTGTAGTCCTGTTCTACAACTTCTATAAGTGCTAAGTTATTCATATTCCCTGTCCTTCTATCCTTGTTCTCCCTTTGCTAATTATGCTTTTCTCAGGAGGTGCAACCGCTATGTACTCAGTGTGCTTACTGAGGAGCATATTGTACATTAGGACAAACAGTTATGACATTGTAACACATGCTGTTTTCTGTGTCGGTAGGCTGGTGTGTGCAAACATAACATCCTGCTCTGTCAACTGTCCCCCTGTCCCGTCTTTATCCATGGCAATTTATTCAATGTGGTACAAAAGTCATTATAATAGCCGCAATGGGGGTCAATGGGGGTCAATGCTGCTAGTAGCACCCATGATCATTTTTCTCTAATTGTTCTGAAAGTCTTGAGCAAATCTTGAGGCATTGTTCCAATCGTTGGTACGTGTGGCTAGTGTGACTAGTTGGAAGAATGTCTTATCTTCTGCTGCGTCTGTACTATGTTCAAAAAAGTCTGCTGAATAATAATGTAGAGCCTCAGAGATGATACCTGTAAACAGAAAAGGTAACCGTTGGTGTCTCATTGTCACAACTTGTAGACTGAGGGGCTGGGGCGTCGATTTTTCCAGACGTTCTTTCGGTGATGTATCCTTGGGGCCCGCTTACACACTCGTCCTTTCTCCTCTGTGTAGCACATGCAACCCTTCAGGATGAGCTTGGGATACCATTCCCACCTGGTAGTTTCCGTGGAACACATGTAGTTTCTGTGTGGCTCCTTGCCCCTTGCACAACTCCTCTATCACATGTGAGATGAACACTGGTCTATTTTCAGAACCCAAAAGCAGAGGTACTCAAAAGCGCAGTATGAACTCTTTCAGGAGGCATTTGGCAATAGTTTGTGCATTGCTGTTCTTGAATTGGCATGCCTTAGTCCATTTGCTGATCATGCACACAATAACCCACACGTACTTGTAGTTTTAGTAGGGGGTATGTTGATGAAGTCCATTTCATGTGGGGAAATTAAGTGGCCTGAGGCAGTGGAAATACAGCTTTAGGAAAGCAGTCTGATCTTCCTATCATGTCGTACAAGTGATGAACCATGAAAAAAGACGGGCCATGGGAGCAAGCATTATCGTTGGTAAACATTTCTTTCCTTTTGGGCCTATTCATATCCCTTTTCTGTTTGCATACATCTTCTCCTTCTCCCTGCTTCCTTTTCTTCCACCCAGATCTTTCAATAATATACTTAGTGTCATAGTACATATCATCATATATCATGTGGAGTAGAAGCAATTTAAACCATTGTGCATTCACATTCAGTTAATGCTATTCTTTTCTATGTACATCTGCATCAATACATTCTTTACCAATTGATACACAGTCCTTGGGGGAGGTGTGTGCAGCACATTCTACAATTGAAACTTTGGTAGTAACAGGCCTTGCAATAGTTGAGCTATTCGTGGTGCACGCTGCATGTGTTGTCCAGCTGAGGTAAGGAGGGAACTCCAAATGAAGGAAAGAAGAATTATAACATTGTACTATAGCTTGACCCAACCGCAAACACAGATGAAAATCTCTGTCACAGTAACACCTTTAGGAATCAAAATACTCATAGTTGTCACACTGTGCCTAGGGATGTGGAATTCCCGTAGCCCCACTCCCAGGACATATTTTTGGCTATCAGTTTACAGTACCACACTATGGATCAGGGAAAGGCATTGTCTGCAATAAAGGTAATATTTGTGTCCATGTGTTAATTCTGTTCAAACTTGTATTTCGTGTTCATTAACGCAAAGGCTTTATTATTAGGGTAAGCGCTCTAAGTAAATGTTGTAAGCTCAGACTGCACTACTGACAGTAGTTAGAGTATGTAAATGTGTACACACTTTCTCAATATTTAGCAATGTGAGGCTATGTATACATGTTGGACTTGGCCCTTCTGGCAAGTTCACCCCTAAAACTTTTTGCATTTATCCTAGCCTTTTTCCTATGTTGTATTAGTGGTTTTAGGCCTTTAGGTGCTTTTACACTGTGTCCCAGGGGAAAGTGCGTGCGCTCTGTGTATGTTTTAGTGAGACTGACCTGCCCTCCCATAGCAATGCATGGGGGATCTGAGTGACCGTGTTAAGTCCTGATGTGAGAGGAGTTTGGTATGTGCGAACTCGTGAGATTGAATGCTGCGCGATGATGTGTGCAGCGTTACTGTGTCTAGTGTAGAAATGCCACTTCTAGGAGCTGGCATATCTGTGTAATAAATGTGAAGGGACTGTCTGGCTTGTGATTGGCTGGTGTGCCTGGCTCCAGGAGTCAGGATGGGTCTGCCCTGGTGGTTAATGGAGAGATCTGCATGTTGATGGCAAGGAAGAGTACACCTGGGACCTGAATAAGGCTGGGCTTTCCCTCCGCAATGCTGGCTCCACCCCCTGTGGAGCGTCTGATGTCCCTGGCCTGTCCTGTGAATAGGGAGAGGGGCTGAGCAAAACACAGTACTCAGGAACCAGTTGCATCTGGTTCGCCCCTTCCCTACACCTTTGGAAACAAAGGATTCTGTGTATAAAAGAGGGGCTCTGACCCCATGAAAATGTTCTTGTTCTTGGACTAGAAACTACCAGGGGCGTGCTGCTGCTGGGGCTCAGGGGAAGGCTTGCCTCCCTGGGCCCTGCCCTGCCCCTGGATGCCTGGAGGACTTATTTTGGGGGACCCTTCTGCCCTGCATTCCCCTTCATTCCTAAGGACTTACCATTTTTTATTGCTGAGGACTTGTGCTTTTGGGGCTGGGGCTCCATGCGCCCTGTGAGCGCTTTGCTTTTGATATTCCATGGCCTGGAGGACTGGGACTGCATATAGCGCCTAGTGTGCGCTTTCTTTCCATTTCCCTAGGAGAGGGGAGTGCTAGAGCCTCGCAGCGTCAAGCTGCCCATCGCTCCGGAGGGAATCCCCAGCATAGGGATTCCCCCCACATTTCCGTAATCGAGCGGGTGCCACCCCGCATGGCCGCCTATTTTTTGTATTTTAATCGCGGGAGCCCACCCCGCTTATTGCGCATCATCGCAGGTGCCCACCCCGCTTATTTATTTTGATGGTGCGGGTGCCCACCGGCGACTTCGCTTTATTTAGCGGGTGCCCACCCTGCGTTGTGAGTATCTTGGGTGCGGGTGCCCACCCCGCGTTGTGTGCCTCAGCGGGATCCCACCCCGCATTTCACTGATGAGAAATCACCGCCGCGGCCGGGCCGCAATGGAACCTCTTCCGGGCCGCTGCCCAGCGCGACCCGGAAGGAAGGCAAGACTGTTCCCGTGGGCGGGGCTTCCTCGCAGGAGGAGGGAAGCCCCGCCAGTGAGAGGAGCAGAAGTCCCGGGTCCCCGGAGGGGGCCCGGGTGAAGGAAGGCGACCCAGAGTTCGGCCATTGACCCTATGGGGCTCCCGTTGCAAAGAGGGAGCCCCGCGTGCCGATGAGGATTCCCGGCGGGGCTCTCATAGGGAAGAGAGAGCCCCGCGTGAGCAGTGAGAGAAGTCCCGGGTCCCAGGAGGGGGCCCGGGTGAAAAACAGAAGCTGGACCGGAGTCCTGCCCCCAGAGCCGGTGAGTGAGGGCTCGAGGGGGCAGGGTGGTGCCGGTCGAGGCCCAGATCCTGAGCGGTCCCGCCAGAGAGCGGGCCGCTCCACCGTTCTTATTTACTTAGGAGAGCCCAGATGGGCCCGAGCGCCTACCAGATGGACCAGTCCTACAGCTGCCCCACTTGCAAGAGGGCAGCTGTAACGAAAGGGGGCATAGTTGTTTACAGAGCACCGTGAGGCTCTAACCCTTGGCATATTCGTTTTCCAAGCCCCGTGTGGCTCCACAGTGCTGGGGGCATATTTACTTCAAGGGGCCACGACAGGAAAAAGGGCCAGAGGAGCCCGGGTTCTTTCCTACGCTTGCCCCCATCCTTTTGTTCTTAGAGCCTAGGGGGCCCCAAGGTTTACACAATTGTTTTAAGGGCTATTGAGAGCCCCTGCCGCATTTTTAACTTCCACAGCTGCGCAGCACTTAGTGCCAGCTGCAGCGTTTAGGCCCTGTTCTTGTCCCCAGCTGCCCAGCAAGTAGTGAGCAGCTGCTACGTTTAGGTTCTGGCGCAACCTGAACCCTAATGCGATTGAAGTACTATTGTGTTTTAATGCTTTGGGTGTTAGGAAATGTACCGTGTGTAGTATGTTTTGTACACCCTGTGTTTTATACCTCTAGATATGATTTCTGCATAGGAGGTTGTTTTACCTGTTTAGGTTTATGTTAGGGAGAGTATACTTCCCTGTGTGATGTACGCCCCTAGTATAATTATACTTAGGAGGTAGGGTCTAGTGCATTAGACTTGTGAGAGATTGCGTAATGTGTTTATGCCCCTGTGATGTATACAGGATAGGTTTTATACCTGATTCCATTGTGATAATGCTGAGGTCATTATTGCGCCAGTAGTTACTGGTTGTGCTCTACAGTTATAATTTGTGTTACAGTTGGTATATGTTCTACATTTACAATTGGTGATTTGTGCTAATTCTGACAGTGGTCCATGTGGCCATGTCTTGTGTAAATAGTCCCCTGTAAAATCCTGCCCAGTGCCAGTTGGCACAGTGTAAATTATGTCATTATCATCTAATGTGTTTATTATAATACAAAGGCTATTTTGTATATATAACCTTGTGTGGAGTTTCTTTTGTGGTGGGCCTAGGGTGTTGTTGCTGTGTGCGCGCGCAAACGCTTTACACATTGCCTCCGGGATAAGCCTGACTGCTCATGCCAAGCTACCAAGGGGGTGAGCAGGGGTTATCTTCGGCGTGTAACTCCCCAGCCCTGACTTAGAGTGGTGGTCTCTGCCTGGCTTTGGCACAAGCCTTAGCCAACCAGAGATCCCATTTCTAACAATACTGCTCTCAGAATGCTCTCCAATTAGGTGCAAATATTTGCAGAAGCTTGATAGCAAGACTGATAGATTCTTTGCCTTCAAAAATAAAAATGTTCACACAAAAAAAATGCAAAAACATTTAGCTAACTACTGGAATAAGGTAGTACCATTTCTTTGTAACATAAAAATAAACAAGCATTGGTAAAGCCAATGAAATTGTTGATCAGCCTTTTGGCTTTGTCAATGCACAACTTGTTTTGGCAATATTTTTGTGAAACCTCATTGGTGTGGGAGCTGCTGGGCCCTCGCCATTATAACAAACATTGGCAAAAGCAGAAATTGTTGTGGTCTCAAAAATCACACATTGCACAGTAGTTCCTGGCACTGGATAAAACAACTGTGTGTCGATATGCTCCCTGTGAAAGAACAGAATGAAGTCACTCACAGTGAAGCTAGCTAAGAGAGGGAGGGAGAGACAACATTTTACTAATCATAAACGGTCATTGTTAACGCCAGACCTAATTAGGGGCCAAATCATGAAATAAAGTGCACCCATGTCCTTGTATTAAGTGCAGATATACAACTTTTGTGAATTCACAAGTCTACAGAAGTAGGCCAAGGCCAAGGGACAAGTGTATTTTGTTACAGGACAAGTATATTTAAGAACCAACCTGCCCCATGAACAAGTATATATTTCATTAAATTCCACACCCCTTTGTGCCAATCCCCACACCTTGAAACCTATTTTCAAACACCCTGAAAGATTGCACCTATATATTAAAACACATATTAAATCTGTACACATTGTATCCTTGAAACATTATAATACAAGGCACAGTTATTCAATGCACACTATCCCTCTATATTGGCATATACTCATTACTAATGTTCAATACATAAACATAATATCAACACAACATTACTACTTTTCCTATTACTCCTATCCTTTGTGTCCCTGGCGAATGCACTGCATTTAGAATGCATTTTAGTAAATTCCACCTTACACTGTAATTTATTACTCCAATATTCTCTCCAACTCTGAAGAACATCTGCTTGTGAAGATGGCGGTGTTTCTGTTGTGGCGGATCACCTGTCCTCTTCTTCTTTGGACTCAGGGATGATGGGGCCCTTCCCCTTCTGCCTGAATACTTGAGTAGAAAGAAACTTCGCAGCGGGTGTTAATTTATACAAATATATGCCTTCTTACATAATTTCAATGCCACTGTGATGTCTAGTTGATGTGACCTATACATATATTAATTGATCAGGGAGAAGTATATGGGGCGTTAAGTTGTTGTCAGAACATTGTAATATTTGTGAGTGAAAACAGAGTGATCCATGGGCAATAAACTATTTTTGCTTTCTCTCAATTTATTACCTTTAAACAGTCTGTTCAGGCATTGCTGAAAGTTGTTGCTGCTTTTATATCATAATGGACACATGGTCTAGCTGTCATCCAAACATGTGGGAAAATGTGGTAGGCCTGAGCCTGTGGTATGATACATTTTCATATTTGTATTTTATTTCTAACCAGACACGATGTTATGAAAACAATAGCATTGAGCCTATGTAAGCAAACATCCCGAAGACAGGAAATCCAATACACTTCTTGGAGACGCAGGGAAGAATCTAATAATAATAATGTTGCAAAACCTCTAATCATTTATTAACTAAGAAAACGAAAAAAGAACCCAAACAGAAGATAGAAACTTTTAAGGGAGATAAAAACTCGTAGTGGTCGAACTGCAAAATATATGCAACCACTTCTAAAATCTGCAACTCTACTTTTAAAAGGCCTCTTTAAATTCACACCTATTATTCTGGCAATACTGCAGTTGAAGTTGAAGTTGAAAGGGTTTTGTAAAGCGCTCTATTACCAAACGGTTTCATGGTGCTGAGGAAGGAAACTAACACTGAGGCAAGGAGAAGGGCGGGAATTAAGAAGAAAAGACAGAGGAGAAAAGATAAGTTTTCAGAGCTGCTCGAAAGTCCAAGTAGGAAGGAATAGACCTAATTGCCTGAGGAAGTGAGTTCCAGAAGAGGGGAGCGAGTGTCGAAAACCTGGAGCCGCCCGATTTCTTTTTGCGGAATCGGGGGACAAGGAGAAGGAACTGGGTGGAAGAGCGTAGATTTCTAACGGGGACATATACATTGATCTTGGATCTAATGAACGCGGGGACAGTGCCAGCTAGAGACATAAAAATCAGACAGCCCATCTTGAAGAGCGAGCGCTCCCTAATGGGGAGCCAATGGAGAGTCTTAAGCAAGGGAGTAATGTGATTAGACTTGGGGAGCCTGTAAATGAGGCGAGCCGCTTGATTTTGAATAAGTTGCAGGCGACGGCCCTCGTAGGCGGGAATGCCCACATACAGGGCGTTGCCATAGTCTAGGCGGGATAGGATCATTGCCAAGACAATGAGCTTAAGGGCTTCGACCGTGAAGTAGCGTGAAACTTTCCGGATGGTTCTTAGGGCCAGAAAGCAAGAAGAAACAGCCGAGCTAATCTGGGGACGCAGAGAGAGGTCCTGGCTGACTTTAATTCCCAGGGTTTTAACAGATGCCAAGGGAGACAAGGGGGAAAGCCAAAAATGGGGGGCCAAAAAGCGGGGGACCAGGGATTAGAGGGACCACCAATGAGAACCAGCTCCGTCTTATCGGGATTCAATTTTAATTGATTGAGGTTCATCCAGTTGAAAATGAAAGTAAGAGTAGAGTGGACCCTGGAAACTGAGTCAGGAGAGGAAGAAAGGTTGAAAATGAACTGGAGGTCATCAGCGTAATTGAACGCCGTGACCTCAAACTCCTGTAAAGCAATAATGAGGGGATGGATGTAAAGATTGAATAAAAGGGGGGAGAGGGAAGAGCCTTGGGGAACCCCACAAGAAACAGAGCGGGTGGGGGCAAGAAAGCCTTCCAAACGAACAGCCTGAGTACGGCCTGCTAAAAAAGAGGTGAGCCAGGTCAAGGCCGACCCCCGTAGGCCGGCGCCCCTGACACGGTCGAGAAGAATGGAATGGTCGACAGTGTCAAAGGCGGCCGAGAGATCGAGAAGGACTAAGGCCTGGGGGGAATTGGTGTCGGCGCCGCGTCTGAGCTCATCAACCACCGAAAGGACAACAGATTCCGTAGAATGTGCAGGCCGAAAGCCGGCCTGGTGGTCGGCCAGGAGATGATGGGCCTCAATGTAGGTGGAAAGTGAGGAGGTGATATGGCTCTCTAGGATCTTGCCCAGGAGTGGGAGAAGCGAGATCGGTCTAAAATTGGAAGGGGCAGTAGGATCAGCGCCAGCTTTTTTTAGAATAGGGATTACTGTAGCTGCTTTGAAAACATCAGGTACAATTCCTGAGGTAATAGAGGTGTTAAGCAAGGTAATGGGGGGAGCTGGGCAGTAGGAGAAAATCTCCCTAAGGATGTGTGCCAGGCAAACGTCAGCAGGGGAACCAGTTTTGACTTTTCCCAGGAGAGTACAAAAGGCCTCTTCTGAAATCAAGGGGAATTGGTCAAGAGAGGAGGGGGGCGGGGGTAAAGGGGGACAAGAAAAAGAAGGAGGGGCCATGGGAATATTCTGCTTGATAGTAGCAATCTTCTCAATGAAAAAGTCATTGAGGGAGTTGCAGAGGGATTGGGAAGGAATGGGTCTAGGAGCAACTCTGTCGGAGGCAGCAAGCTCGTGGACGATCGCAAATATCTCCTTGGGTTTGTTTGCTGCCTGATGAACTTTCTGGGAAAAATATTCTAGCTTAGCGGCAAGTATGGCTTTTTTATAAGCTCTAAGTAGTGTCAAATAAAGGAACTTAAGGTCAGGGCAGTATTTGCGGCGCCACTGACGCTCAGCCTGTCGAAGTGCCAACTTCTGGTTCTTTAAAGCACTAGAAAACCATCTGTTGGCATCGTGAGAGCGGCGCGTTCTGACTCGTCTGAGAGGTGCAACATGGTTACAGGCCTCTAAGAGCCAGGTATCGATGGTGGCTACCTGTCGATTGGGAGACAAATCTGTCAAAGTTGGGGCGGAGGAGGCTAAAGAATGGCCTAAGGCGGTCAAGTCCACCCTATTCCAGTTACGAGCATGGGTATTTTTTGGGAGAGGGGGGGTGTTAATCTCCCCCAATGGAGCGGAAAAGGTGATCAAGAAGTGATCAGACCAGGCACAGGGGGATATCGTGGGCGAAGAAATAGACAGATTAGCAGACCAAACTTGATCAAGGGTATGCCCCTGAGCATGGGTAGGAAAAAAAAGGTGAGGGATAAAGTTAAGACAGTGAAGGGTGTCGGAAAACTCTTTGGACATGGTGTCTTCACGTGGATCACCCGGCCAGAAGTTAAAGTCACCCAATAAAAGGACCGCGGAGTTGTTGGCCACCAAAGTAGCCAGTAAGTCTTATATGGCTGGAATGAAGTGAGGCAAAGGTTGAGGGGGGCGGTAGAGGAGTACAAAAGTGAGTGGGATCGCAAGGTTCGTGGAGCGTGCAACCAGAAAGTCGATAGAGGGAATGGACTGATGGGAAAGGGACTGGAATTGGAGGTTAGAGCGTATTATCATAGCCACTCCGCCGCCGATCTTCCCCTCAGGGCGGTCGGCGCGGAGGATGTAGTAGGAATCTGGGAGGGAGGTAAGGATATCGGGGAGGGAGGCGGCAGTGTACCAGGTTTCCATGAGGAACAGGATCTCTGGTTTGGTGGTATGTACCGGAGAAGGCACACTCATCGGAACGAGCTTTCAGTGTTGGACTGGGCTCTCCGATTCTTCCCCCTCTACGACTTTCTCACTGCAGCGGCTCTAAGGACCCTAAAGGAGACGACCCGTCCTGAACACTTCCTCCACCGTATCGGCTGAGAGGTTAGAAGCAGCTTTTGATCCCGGATGTTCTTTGCAGCAGGGATACGATTAACGACCTGAAGGTACTTTCCGCACCCCCATTCACAAGTCGATATACACAGCTGTTATTACCGCCGCTAATACTACCTACGATTCATGCAGCGTTTTTGCAATACGGGCAAGCTGCAACATTCACTTGCTTAAATTGCTTACTGCTCCAAGGTACAGGCCATATGGACTTTGTATGGATTTATTGATTAACTGGGGCGCCTTCCCCTATTTTGCGGTATATGTGAATCTTTTTCCTCCCATCTCATTCAGCAAATCCACCATTTTGTGATCTAGCTTTAAATAGCTGCATTCCTCCCCTCAAAATGGCTGGCTTATCTACTAGATAGAGTTTATGTCGTAATACACCTACACTTAAAGTCATGAACATAGACATAGGACCACCGCGCTCTACCCAATACTAAAAGAGAGAGAGAGGACTATCACTGCAACCAATAGAAAGAAACAGAGGACTTTACCCAGAGAGAAAATTACACAGAAAGAGTGATAGGACTTCACACCGGAACCAAACAAGCAGCCATCTTTGAACGACTTTTCCATTAGTCATTTTTAAACTAGAACATATCCCCGACCACACCTTTGGATTACTGTTTCCTCCAACCTACCATCAATTTATATCCTTGGGTCAATAGTCACTTTCCTCACAATGGTTCTGATTCCGGATCCATCTGGTTCCAACGCCTCTATCATCAACTATCCATCCCAACTTATCGAAAAATGCGGCCAAGAAATATAAGCATCACCTTCTCAAGGCCTGGCCCGAAACCTTAATCTCTGATGTCTACTTCTCCACTATCAGCGGTACAAAAGTCAATGACCTTATTTTCTACACCAGGAAAAGAGCTTGCTGGCGAAAAGTCTTCTACTCTTTGCTCCGAATAACAAGCGACAGGAAAACACCGCATGGTATCAAGCTCACAACAGCCCCTTCGTCCTCTCTCAACGCTAATTCCACCATAACCCTCTATAACAATGGTATCATCCTAATCCAAGCATCTAATGTCAATCTATTTAAGATAACCAACATCTTCCCGTTACTCAAAACCGCGGCTTCCTCGAATCCTTATGTCACCCAGACACACCCTAAAATCTCTCAGGTCCCGGCGAGTCCACGCCCTGATACGTTAGGAAGTCTTTTTCCACACCTCCCTCTAAATCATGCCTCACCACCTGTTCACCACAGAGGGGGCTCTCTCCAGGTTGCTGCACCCCAACTATTGAGTCCAGACGCACATCTAGCCAGGACGAGCCTAGCGGTCACCAGAGCAGTGGGTACCCATGATATTCAGCCTGCCTTGCCTCCAATCATTGAGTCCTCATCTCAGATTGCTGCACCCCAACTATCGAGTCCCGACGCACATCTAGCCAGTCCATGCCTATCTGTTCCCCGAATAATGAGCACCCTTGTTACGCATCTGGCCGGGCCACCAAGTATTGAGGCATCTTCCCCCAGTCCCCCCATGTTGTCTATTAAGAGGCTAAAATCCATGCTAATGCCCTCCACCGAACATGTCCAGTCAACGTCAAGCAATCTTTTGAGTCCTTGTCCTAACCCTCAGCCTAATGATCACTCCCCCCTCACCAAGACACCTTCCTCAATTTTAAAAGCGCTTGGATCTCATTCAGACTCAGTGGACCATCTTCCTCCACAGGATCTCCTGCCCACCACCTCGGACCTTGCTGATAGTCACCGAGACCTCCCCCTACTGATAGACTCCCTTTCACACTCTCCTCCTCTCGCTCAACACACTGATTTGGCGGCTCACCTAGATGAGATTTATCTTCAGTTGCACCTTCTAACGTCTGAGCTACATGGCTTGAAAGCCCTCTCAGATGACCTTTTCCCCATGCTAAGATCTTTCCTCACCGCTGCCAACCGGTCCAATGCTCCAGCTTGCGATAGATACCCATTGGTCAAGCCATTACCTTTCTCCATCTTGAGATCCATTCCCCTACCTAATGACTCCTCCCACCCTAGAAGATATGATACCTACCTTGCGGCCTCAGAGTTACAGGACCTGCTCAACTCTTACCCTACCTGGTCTACCCCTAACAGGAGCCCGCCGAGACAAATACAGTCCATTATTTCTAACCCAAATAGAGGACCGCCTGTCAATCCCAGAGGCAGTAATAAGATCAACCTCACTCAAGTGAATACCACCCAGACTCCTCCTTCCACAAAGCCACTACGAATTAAATGTGTACTTCTAAATTGCAGATCAGCCAGTAAACACGCCACTGATATCTTCGATCTCATATAACACTTGGACTTAGACGTTATCATCCTCACTGAAACTTGGTTAAATCCCGCTTCCACCCCGATTCTCGACATCCTAGTACCTCCCACTCATGATATTATTAGGTTAGATAGAGTTGGGAAACTGGGTGGGGGCTTAGCCTGTATTCATAGAAACTCACTTTCGATCTCTCCCGTTGAGTCCTCTGCGCCCTCCTCCTGTGAATATCTCTGTCTCAACATCTCAAGTAAGAACCTACCAGTCTGCAAACTCCACACTTTCTACCACCCCCCTGGAGACAATCTCCCCTTCATTGAGCAACTATTTGAAATCATTTCTAGCAATGTAGACTCAGCCGTGCCCCAAATCTTCCTCGGTGACTTTAATCTGCACTGGGCAAACTCCATAGACCCTGCAGTTTGAAGCCTTAAAGCCTTTCTAAATGATCAGGATCTGACCCAGCACTGTGACCAACCAACCCATAATAAAGGAAAAATTCTTGACCTCATTATTTCGAAGGGGCAAACCGTCTCATTGGATTCTATTACCCCATGTGACTGGTCTGACCACCACTACATCCTTTTTTTTATTAACAAGGAGGTACAGTTGTCGAGGGCCCAACCAACAAAATCAAAGATATGGAAAAGGGACCTCAGACTAGTAAATCCTGTTGAGCTAGCAGCCCTCTGTACATCGACCCTTGACGCTCATGCGGACCTGACGGAGGTGCAATTACTCACTGACTCCTATAATGTGACCATCTCCAACATCATGAATGACATTGCTCCACTCAAACACAAAAATGCCTCCTCCAAAATATCCAAACCTTGGTTTAATGAAAACCTAAACACGGAACGTCGCAATCTTAGGGCATCTGAACGCGCCTGGAGATCGAATCCCTCCACGCACCAACTTAAACTCCTAAGAGATGCTAGGAGCGTTTACTACAAACAAATTTGGAACGCCAAGTCTAACTATTTCATACACCAATTAGATCAAGCTGCAAACCGCCCTAAGAAACTTTTCGAATTGGTCAAACAACAATCAATTGTAGGTCCTAACCTATCGGAACATGGAAACGGTCCTCCCTCTTGTGACGATCTCGCCTCTTTCTTCATTGAGAAATCAAAACGCATATCATCCGACTTCGCTGCTAAGAATACTGGTCTCCTTTCCTCCAGGGCAGCCTCGTCACCTGTCCTCTTTGAAAAGCTCAACTCTACCCCCCTGATCCCTAAGAACAACGCGGCCTGGGACACCTTTACCCCGCTCAGTGAACAAGACATCAAAAAGATTCTCCTAAATATCAACCCTTCCAATCACTTCAGTGACCCGTTACCCCCATCCATTTTCAAGGAAATCAAGAACGCACTCATTCCCACCTGGACAAGGATTGTTAACGCGTCTCTGTCACAAGGCACAATCCCTGAGTGCTTAAAAGCCGCACAAGTATCCCCCATACTAAAAAAACCTAACGCGGATAGGACAGACCTCAACAATTTCCGACCTATCTCCAACATACCTACACTTGCGAAAATCCTTGAAAAATGCGTTCAATTCCAACTCTGTGCTCACATTGAGAACTACCAGCTCTTGGACCAACATCAATCTGGCTTTCGGAAGGGGCATAGCACTGAATCGGCACTCATTCTTGTGATTGATGACATTCTAAAGATTCTCGATCAAAATGAATCCTGCCTCCTGATCCTCCTCGACCTCTCCTCTGCCTTCAACACGGTCAACCATGACAACCTCTTAACCATCCTGCAAAACAGGATGGGTTTTGGCGATCAGGTGCTACAGTGGTTCTCGTCCTTCCTCCATCACAGATCGCAAAGAGTCAGGGCAAATCACTCTCTCTCCAAGCCCTCGCCTGTTCTTATGGGGGTCCCCCAAGGATCCGCTTTATCCCCTATCCTCTTCAACCTTTTCTTGGAACCATTAGCTAACGCACTGAACTCCATGGATATTCATTTCCACATGTATGCCGATGACACACAACTCTACTTGAAAATCTCATCCCCTGAAAACCTAATATCACTTAACTCCATCCTAACGTTTACTCAAAATTGGCTAACTGAGAACCATCTCCTGCTCAACACCTCAAAAACAGAATTCTTGCTCGTCTCCCCTCCGAATTACACCCCCAACCTTGACCTCTGGGTGAGTCACCTCACTGCGTTCAACTGCACTCCGCTCATCGTAAACTCGGCAAAATCTCTAGGAGTCACCTTAGACAAGAACCTGAATATGAAAAATCATATCAGCAACACATGTAAAGGAGCAAACCACTTGATAAGGACACTAAGAAACATCAAACCTTTCCTTCCATTTAAAGAGTTCAAGCAGGCGGTCCAAGCGCTTGTCCTACCGAGGCTAGATTACGGCAGTGCTACCCTTTGTGGCCTGCCCAAATACACTCTGGTTCCATTAAGGGCCTCACTGAATGCTGCTGCGAGATTGGTTACAGGCACCAAATGCAATGAGCGCATTTCGCCAGTCCTAAAATCTCTAAATTGGCTCCCCTATGAAGCACGAATCCAGCTAAAAATTGCCACGATGGCACACAAGGCTATCCACTTCAAGACGCCAAGGTATCTGGCGCAAAAACTTGAACTATCTTGTGGTGTAAGAGACTCTAGAAGCGCTACTACCTTTCTTTTGAAGCCACCTATCCTTAACAAAAAAAGAACCTCTAACAGAGCCTTCTCTGGCGTGGCTCCTAGGATATGGAACTCTCTTCCTCCAGAAATACGCAGAATCACCAGAACAACGGTGTTCAAGCTGGAAGTCAAAAAATTCCTGTTGAATAAACTCCTTCAGTAATTGGGCTAACCCCGGGGCCCATTGACATTATTCTTTCTTCCTTGTCGTTACACTGTACTGGGCTTATCATATCATCCATGTGATTCTTCGTGCACTTTATGATTCTTTTGTGTATTTTATTTGTGATTGTTACGTTATTTGCCTTCCAGTATTAATGTGATTGTTAAGCGCTCTGATATCCCTTGGGATCTTTTTCGCGCTATATAAAACTTTATATAAATAAATAAATAAATCAAGAAGGTCAAGGAGCTCTAATTGGTGTTTAACCACAGAACGGGTGTTAAGGAGAGAAATAGAAGCCGTAGGGGGAGGCTAACAGAGTGCTTAGAGCAGGGAAGAGGAGAGGCAGGGCGTGACGCCTCCTTGCATGGACTGGGGTACGGGCGTAGGAAATTGGAGCGATCAAACTGAGCGATTTTAAGAGAGTTGATCCGGGCCTGAATGCAAGGGCTGATGGGCCAATCAGCATGGCATGCCAGCAGCTGATCAGGTGAGTAGGTAAGGAGACGATCGCGGTGGGGGGCCCGAGTCCCGGCCAGGCGCGGACGGGCGCAGACGGGCTTGCCTTTGACGCGCCTTCGGCGCGCCATCGGCGCGCCCGCTGCGCACGTCCGCTACACGGCCGGGGAAGGCGCATCATATTTAAGAGGAGAGCAGAGGGCGTGGCCTAGCGTCAATGGGCGTGGCCTGGCCTCCGGGCTTTCCCAATAATGGCGGTAAACCTTCTACAACCCGCAGCAGCGCCTGGATCGGCTGCGCGGGGAGAAGAGAGCAACAGAGGGTAACGTCGTAGCAGAGAATAAAAACAGAAATACACTTTTAAAATTAGCAATACTCCCGGCTTCCGCCTCAGGAGTCAGTAGCCACTGCGATACTGAGCATTGCTTACTCTATGCATACCGTCCTTTAACATTGAGATCTACTTTATATCTGCACGTATTATTTATTCTTTTGTATTTTCCAAGCACTGGGGCATGTGGTGGCTACCTGTGGTAATCTTATTCCTACAAATCTCTGGTTGTCTCATATTTCGAAGGCTGCACACGGCTGTGCATATCCGAAAACATATTCCTTACCTCCTCTCACCCATCTGTACATAAACACATTCATATTCCTTCACTAACCTGCACAACGTGAAACCTGAAACACTGTATTCAATCTCGGCTTCCCCCGTTACCAAGTTGTGTGATTCTAGGCAACTATTTCACTTGTTTACTTCCACAGACACAAATATATTTCTAGACATACATTTTCTTTCCTCTAAATCCTATGTTCGCTGCCAACCACAGGAAGCCCATTTCCTGCCTGGCTCAACCCCCAGAATCTGTGGTCGGCCAGGAATGCTACTTCTGAAGGCAGCCTCAAAAATCTGTTAACCCTTCAACACCATGTAATATCCAGACACGTGTTGTCTTTAATTGTACATAAAATATAGCTTATTTTAAAATAATATGGCTTTTTTGTAAAGCGCACGTTTACTCAGAATGGTATTGTGGCGCAAAATAGCAAATCTTTATTGTTCCCCTAACTCAATGGTACTCATTTTATCCAACTTGGAAAGATGAAAGGCTGAGGAGACCTAGCAGCATTTGACGTGTGCCCATAAAGTCAAACTATGGGTATATCTAGCGTGCATTCCACTCCATCATTTCATCTCCCCTCTTCTGTGCACTTCCGTGCACAAGAAATTGGAAGGGAGCAGTCTTCAGTCTTAACTTGCTTATTCCAATCTTCTGTCTAATGTTCACCATCTGCTCCGACATTTACGTTGCTCTAAGTCTAGTGTCACTAACTTTCTTGGCCGTGAGACACAATTTCAAAATTTTCCCTATTAACTAACCCCAACTGTGTGCTCTTTGTGTTCTTTGTGGCAGCACTTACTGGATCTGCCCTAGCATTCGGGCTACTGCTTGTGCCTACTTCAGTTGCTGCTGAATTTGGACGCAGGTAGGAGTAAATTATTCTGTACTTGGTTGCTCAGTACTACAGCATTTGGCGTAATCTTCAGTGTGAATTATAATTGGCCATCCAAATAGAGAGATATCCATATGCATTTGAAACAGAAAGTATCTCCTTTTCTGCCAGGAAACTATATCACTTATATTGATGGCATTTTTAGTCTTTTTAATATTGTGGGCCATGATCCAAAAATATCAAAAGGAACAGCTCCATATTACCTGGTATTACATCTTCTATCATTGTGCTCTGGGCGGTAAGGGACGGCAGTCCTTGGCCTCACCTTATTATGTCACTCTTTCTTTTGTGTGGCTGGTCTAACATTTGACGCTGGGCCAAGTCTAGGGTGTAATAGCAACCAGAAAACGCAAAAAGGTGCTATGTGTTGTGGCGAGAAATGCATGCAAAAAGCCTTCCTCCCCCTCTAACTACCACTTTACTGAATATTCAAGTGGGAGGATCCTTTACTATGTGTGCAAGCACGCCAGAAAGGTGAGATGAGAAGCGTGAGGTGTGACTGTCAAGGAACAGAATGTACTTAATTTAGTGTGTAATGAGTCAAAATAGGGGAGCCTATTTAAAACCGTGCTCAAAAAGACGTAATTAAGAGCCGTGAAGGCAGCTACTTGGAAGCTAGACTCAGTATTCACTGGATGCACCTCGCACCAGTTGCGTGGTCTCTAATTGAACCTGTCTCAGTTAAAGTGGGTGTGCTTGGCACGTACCCTGATGTTCCTGCTTATCACTTCTCACTGCAGTGCACAAGAGACGTACACCTATATATAACATCTCCTGTGGTACTACTGTGAGAGAAAGAGATGAGGATGGCCCATAAGCAAAATAAGAGATTAATGGTAAGTATTTCCCTTCTGAAAACAAAAGGTCTTACGTTGAAGTGCCACTTTTATTCATCAAATCAGTAACACAGCAGAGAATATATTCATCAGTTTGTTAGCTCCAGAAAGACTATTCAAAACTACAATTGTAATCAGCCAAAAATAGTAACACAAGAATAGATGTTTATGACGCTCAAGTATCTAGAAGGCAACCCCTTAAATGAGAAAATTAATCGTGCAAGGATTTACAATTTCAAAAAGGGTGAAATGTTATGGTCCTGGGGCACTGCACCAGGGCAGCTTAATTTGAGGGGGTGCTTCTGCAAAAGTATGACAAAATAGAAGTGTAAACGATAGAGAAAAATAGCTGTCTGATTTATATGAAAGAAGAACTCCTTTTATTAAAAATAATTCAATATATAGCCTGGAAGTCTTAACAAAGTCTTGGCATTTAAAGACACATTTCTGGAGCGAAGAACAAACTCATGTAATGCAAATATATTTTAAGTCAATGGAAATACTTTCAAAATGCAACATACACTTTACTGCAATGCTAGGAATGCACATGTTAAGTTAGGAGGGACAACCATTAGTGCTTTGCAATAATGTTTTAGAATAAGGGCAATGCAGAGGAGAGAGAAAAAGACAATTTCAAAGTACAATAAGAAATTAGAGCTTCAGCCAAAGATGCCTAGATAGAGGGTTGAAGGAGACCACACAGGCGTCAGGGACCCAAGGGGTCACTGCAGCGGGGTAGTCCGTCGAATGGACTAAGGAGTAGATCTTTATACTCTTTTAATGATGAACTACAGACCACAAAAGGACAACATTATCAGGTGCCTCTGACCTATATGACATGACGCATTGTGGTCACTTCTGGGAAATATTTAAGAAAATAGAAGTGCCACCCACGCTACAAAAATGTTCTCAAAGGTCACAGGATTCTTGACCATGAATCATAATGACATTGAGCACCTATTGAACAGGATTTGCGTCACTTCAGGGAAAAAGTCCTATAAGCCAGGTAAGAGAGGGAGAGACGCTAAATTGCAAATCGATAGAAGGTGACAGACATTATATCTATTAAAGCACACCGCATGTAGCTGAAAAAGGAGAAGAACAGAGGACACCCATTACAATATGGAGAGAGAAGTCGAAAGGCGTTGGCTACTGCCAGGCCTGAGATAGGAAACCACAATGCGATGTGATGAAGGAAAGTAGCTCCCCTTTTGGAAGCACGCAGTTGAAAAAAGACACTGTTAAACTCAATGCGATAAGATGCCTCCCATTCCCTGCAGAAATAAACATTCAAACAATACAATTTACACCAAATAAGTAATCAAAATTCAAAACAAATGTGAGCTGCCAGACGCAGTCCCATAAACACGTATTTGTGGCACAAAGTGGGAGACGCCAGACACAACCTCCTGTCACCAAGTACATGCTTCAAAATATAAATGGAAATAGTTAAACAATTCGAGATATATTGTTGTGCACTACGTGGTCAGTTATCTGAAAGTGACCTGTGCTAATAATGTGGTGCTGCGCCACATGGGTCAGACAGGGGCTGGGGGGGGGCAAGGGGTAACTCTATAATACTATTTATTCACAAAAAGGCAACAGCTTTGATATAAAAAAACAGTAACAATCCTAGTTATTATTACATGAAAGGTCGGTGCGCCAGGCACAGATGCTTAAAAAGACAACCACAATGCATGCTAAAAAGGCCACAACAAAAAGACATTTGACCGTAAAATATCAGCACTTCAATTATACAAAATGTGAAGCATATTATGTACACGTCTATTTATATATATAAACCCACAGCGCTATTTGCGCATTCTCCTCTGCTGGCCCAAATGCGTACAGAAGGGTGTCTTAAAATAACATAGCAAAAAATAAACGTCTTTACATTTCATTTTAACACAGGAAGAGAATAGAAAACCACGTTGGAAGGTGTTCTGTTCACAAACCATAATCACACAATACTCATGTTGACTGTCTTTGGAAATAAAAATATATACTGACAGTCCCTCGCAAAAGCCGAGGAAGTCAGATAACTGTTTATCATAAATCGTCATGTGCCAGTCACAAGACGTAGAGTGGCACATCTTATCTGGGACTCGGAACCGCTTCTGAGCCCGCAAAAAGCTGAGATTTGATCATGCAAACTCCTTGCCTTCCTGCACAGGTGTAAACTCTATCTCCGTTACACAAAATATATCTCCATAATAGTAAAAAAAAAACATAATGTAAGTCCTAAAAAAACAATGCTTAAGCTAGCGAAAATATAATATCTAATAAATCATCCCGGGGAAACCACTTGTAATCCACTCTAAACAGGAGATATCCATGAACCCATTAGCTAGGCGGGTCCGTCCGGTAATCTACCTCTTCCCTATTAGTACTGAAATAGGGGTCTCCTCTGAAAATTCAGAGAAGCACCAAAGACTGCTAGCTTTACTCCTCCCAACGCAATTATGATAGGAGTATTCTCAGAATAGCACAAAAATAGCCACTGAAAGATGCCAGACGCAATCTTCTCTGGCTTTCAAAAAGGCACGGTAACAAGTTATAACATCAATGAAACAAAGTGAGCCCTTGAAAGGTGCCAGACGCAGTCTTCCCTCTGGCTCTACGAAAGACACAATAATAACTTGCATCTATTTATAGCAAGAAAAACATGTAAATTACCTAACTTCCCTCTCTGGCTCAGAATTCCATTTCGCACACAAGCTTCCTCAGCTTTAGAATGTCCATTAGCGAGACCAGCCAGACAGGGAAGAAAAACTGAAAGGGAGAAGGAACGCAGAGGTCTCACAAGCGCTCCTCTCAAAAACTGTTACCAAAAGACACAGTCACGTCAGGCAGCAAGCATAGACTTACCCGAGTGTTGTTCTCTGAGGTTTCAGTCAGAAAGGCGTCACAAGTGATTAGTCTGCGTCCTCTCGGTCCCAGTTGTCTCAGTTGTCTGCTGGTACTGCCAATCCGAGTCGCGGCGCCAAATTTTGGAGGGATATTTATTTAAGGGTCAAGAGGGCAGGGGGCTGAGCACAGAGCTCTTGGAGCCTTCACGGAGTGAGCGAGGGAGTGAGTTAGGGACAAAAGGGACAAAAGGGGCACCTTAATTTGAGCCGGGGTGTCTGGGAACGCTCGCTCTAAAAATGAAGGAAACAGATATGTGAGCCATGGAAACCGAGGCAGAAAGATTTGGCAGTTTTATTAGGAAGGTGCAACTTCAAAAACTGCAAGACAAAGGCATAAAAATACAAAATACAAATATAGTGACCTCGCATGAATCAGAAGGCATTGAACTCGTTTGGAGAGAGACGCTTCAGACAACCTCAAAGACACATTTATAAATGCATTATGAAAAACATAAGTTACATCAAGGAAAATGTTCTCAGAAAGCAAAACACACATGATCTAAAATACTGAGAATACTCATGTACCTACCTAAAACCTAAAAGAAAGCAACTTTACAATTGTAATATAAGTATGAAATGCTCAATAAGAAAACACCAGTTTAAATAGCAAAATAGCATAGCAAAATAGCATACATAGCATATACAGCAAATATATTGGCAAGTTAAATTGTATCTTAAAAACAAAAAACAAGAGCTCTTGGGAACCCCCCACACAAGCCTGCCATCTACTAACAGACGGGTGGGGTAGTCCAATGATGTCTCTGTGGTCTCCCTTCTTATACTCTTTAAGGCAGTTAGGAGTGCCTACGTTATCGTCATCTCACGCCACGTCTACCTCGTGACTTATGGTATGGTTCTCATATTTTACCATACATAGTGACGCCTTTTCCAGTAACTGTGGTACGTGAGCAAAGTGAAAGTTCATATCTCTGGCAAGGCGCTTGTCATAAATTGGATGGGCAAGCAGAAAAATGTGTATTGTAAAGGGATTCTGTATATACATATATAAATCTCCACGTCCTGTGTTCCTTAGCTTGACACATCTGCGGTGGCAACTTCCCTAAAAGTATGTACCAGCCCAGGATGCAGCCTGCTGTATGTCGAAAGAACAGGGGGATGTTGAACTTTGAGATAGTGAACTTAGCACACAAGTAGGGTGGGGGCTCTTAGTTTGGAGCAGGAGGCCTCACAGAAAGAGGAGCTGGATATGATTTGGATCAGACCTGCCTTCAGCCTGCTATACAGGAAAATGGCAGAACTATGGTCAATTTAACAAAGAGGCCTACATATTGAACAGAAGGGCCTACACAGGGGTTTTATGCTGGCTGAGTGGTAAGGATGTCCTAGGGTATTTGTTATATGGAAAAATCGGTCCCTCTCTCATCCATCATTCTTTTGCTCACCATGCGACCCCAGTTCAGACCTGGCCATATACAAATCAGTCTTGACCCTGTGCCATATGGGAACAGTCCAGCCCGAACTGCCAAGCCAGAACCTCCCTGGACCGGAAACAAGCATCCTAGGACCGGTTTCGGTATGAGCAGTGTGGGGCTGTGTGGCTAAGGGGTAAAGGAAATGGAGTTGCAAAGCCTGGTAGGGCTATGCAAGACTTTAGGCCTGATATGTACAGCACACGGCTGTGGGGCATAAGGGGCACGGCGGCAGAGCACACGCGTGGGTGCAGGGCACACGCGTGGACTGCTCACAGATAAAACAGTTAGCTGAGCATTAGCTCAAGCGCTGGTTCCGACCATTACCTGCAGAGCAGCCCTGATGAAAAGCTGCTTCTATTCCACTACAGCCGTGTTCCGTTGATAAATCTTGGCACTGCGAGGAATTATGCCCCTGTGGAAAATGTATTCTTTATCTTGACACTCGATCAGCCATTTTGTACTCTTTCTCCCATCTTGTCTCTGCATCAGCTTGTGTGCAGGAATGTTCACCCCTGTTTGCCCTTTCTGTGCCTCACGAGTCATCTGACTCATATGTGACTTCCCGAAACGGGAAGTTTCTCAGATTGTGCAGAAAGCTACGTTCTTCTCCGTATGCCTGTGGCATAATTCAACTGTCAGATGGAGAATCTGCTGATGTGTTTTTCACGTACACATCTCCTGACTTTTTTTCTTCTTTGCTCAGCTCACACGCAAAGGGAAGGGGGGGGGTTAAGGGTATAAGAACTATGAAGACTCTGCTGTGTTCAGATTTGCCTCCTTAGACAGCTACGGGTGTCTGTTGCTGATGCTCTCTCTCTCATGAGATTAAAATAAACTTCCTTTCTCTCTCTGCCCCAGTGTTGGTCTCACTTTGTTTCTGGACCTGAGGACGAAGGGTGGCTCTGCACCTTTGGGTGGTCCATAGGGGCCCCCCCCAAATCCACAATTGGCGCCCAAGAAAAGGAACCCATCAGAGACGCGGCTGCCCGGTCGAGGGGTCTCAACGAAGAAGATTGAACGGACGGTAGTGGGGTGCACCTACGCAGAGAGACCCTCGTCTTCGTAGCCACTACCCAACTTTCTCTCCATCCGCGAAGACCCCCGCAAGTGGTGCCGGTCCTGACTGGGGCCCTCAATAGATTTGGACGATTTCTGCAATAAGAGACCACCTGGAGGACGAGACAAAGGATTCTGGTAGGGTCGCTAAATTGCGACACCCTTATGTTCTGGTTATAGTTCTGATTCGTTATTGTTTCTTTTTTTTTTATTCACTCTTTGCAAAAAGTGAAGGCAAGTGGGTAATATGGACTTTTGTCCAATGCAGGATCTTTGATAATAAGAAAAAGGTTTGGTAGAAACTATTGTAAACATGCCCGTGTGTAGTAAATTTGTACGGATATGCTGTTGTATATCTCAGTCAGATGTTTTGGAAGAAAGTCAACCAGCCCCACCGGAGGGTACCCCAAAGAAATGTACATCAAATACGGTATTTCTCCCATAATGTACACCACATTATGGAACAAATACACGTCAAAGGCTAGGGAAATACCTGGCCAAAATATGGCTCTTTTGTCCCTCAGAAAATAGAGGCAGTAGAAGCCTTGCAGACTGACACATTTGTCCAAAGTGCGGAGAGACGGATACCCCCACATTAACTTGGTGAGGTTGTTCTAAATGCGTGCTTGCGCAATTGATTGAATTGGAGACACTTGTCATTGTGGGAGATTGTAGATTGGGATTATTGGTTTTCTCATTTATTGAGGGTCTCCAATTTTAGGGGACAATGAGTAAACTAAGGAAATGCATTTCTCATTGTTATTGTTGTTTTGGAAGTCCATATTTGGACAAATTGCTTCACTCCCCACCCCAAATTGGAGGATGTAAGTGAAATTTGGGGTGAATCTTTGGAATAGATTTTTTGGGTATAAAATATACAAAGGAGAATGAAGATTTGAGTGGCTGCTGGACGGCTCCTCAGATATAAACAAAAATGCAGTATTTACAACAATGGTTTTATTTTTTGGAGAAAAAAAAATAAGAAGGTAGATGAAGAAAAATAAAAAGTGAGATGGGTAATATGGGAAAGCTTTCAAAAATGGGTAAAAAATGCACCCCATTAGCAGGGCTTGAAAAAAAAGTCCACTCATAATGTCGAGCAAGATTTAATATGGACAAGCTATTTTAGGGATTACCATAGCAAGTTGACAACGGGTCTTCTGCTTACTCAGCAAACTGAATAAGAAATAACAATGTTTTTAAATACTGTTATCTTGCAACATTTGCTCAGCTTTCACAAACAGAGGTCAAAAGTCAGTTTGTTTTCTGTGACTGAAGTTAAAGGATTTTGTAAAGTGAACTGCGTGACAATCTCACTGTGCAAAGCATGTGAAATGAAAGGCTGTAAGATGCCAGGTTTCTTTTTCTCAAACACAGCACTGAAATAGCTAATAAGTGTACGGTTCAAACATTTCAAATATGTTTCACTAATTATGAAGACACATTTTTGTAATTATGTGGTGAGAAACAAAAAATATTTTAATAGGATCAAAACAAATTACATGTGTTTGCTTGGTGATCTGCAAATGTTAGGTATTTTTGCTGAATGCCGATTTCCAAACCTTGTTTGTGGACTGTGTATTTTTATCAGTAAGACTACATGTTAGTGGGAAACTTTTTGTGGCCATTTCAATGGAGAATATGCTATCTGTAATGACAGTGCACTACTCCAGTATGCTTTGTATTACTAATATATTTGTGATAGGAGAGTTTTAGACATAAGCTGGAAGTTATTACTATTCCTTCCCAGATGACAATACAATTACCAAGTCCACCACCACAAGGTCCAGCTAGTCAACAGCCTGACGCACCCCTTGCCCAGGATGCGCAAAACATTGTGTCTCAACAGGGATATGTGCAAATGCTAGCCCATTCAATTGGGCCCTTTGTTTCAGTGAAGGTGCATTCCGCCCCATGTTCACAGCCTGTTAGAACTAGCTTTCTGGAGACCAGGGCACTCAGGGGTCACTATGCTCCAATTGCATCAACAGGAGTGTTCCCTACTGGTTTTGACTCTTAGGATAGCAAGACAGGGCAGTCCAAGGCTTACTCAAAGAGGTGTGTTGTGGTTAGACATTTAGAATACAGTGCACACTGAACTACCAGCTGGTGAACATTAATATCCAGTCAGTGCTTTACTTTTTTATAAAAGCAAGTACCTTGATACATCCAAGAGAATTATATTACACATACAATTAGGACAAACAGTGAAAACCAGATGTCTCTACAACCCTTTGGGCCAGAGTTCTGACCCCGGACAGTATTATAGCACCTGGAAGCTAAGCACTATAAAAAGACCGTTAACATGAAAACCTACAATTAGCATTGCAATTTTACAGACCATGTTGCACAGGGTTGCTCTCATTAGACATATTCTTATTATGAAAGTTATTTAAGATTGAACAAAGAAAATTCTGATAAAGTGTTATTGCAACATGTTAATTTTATGTAGGGGAGACAGAAATTAATGGGAAATATGAGGGAGAGGAGGACGACAATGGAACAGGGGCTGGTCAACCTTCATTGGATCCGGCACAGCAACGTAGTGGAGGATTAGGTCAAAATGAGTGTGCCTATTGCTTTCAGGAAGGGTCATTGGAAGAATCAATGCTCTAATCTACAGGGCCAAACAACAGTGGCGAGAGGAAGGAAAAATTCATTCATTCACAAGGAGTACAAGCAGAAGTGATGCAAGTACACTTTTCAGACTAAAACTAAGATGCAGAAATGAAGGAGGTAGAGTAGAGAACGGATGCAGAAGAGGAGAGGGCAGATTTTGATGAAAGAGCAGAAAAGATTCAGACAAAGCTGAACAGGGGGAGGTAGATTAAGCTGGGACGAGGACAGATTACATGTAGGTTATGTGTTACATTTTGACTTTTTATTGAAAACACCAAGCTTTATGTATTCACAAACTGCTTTTGCCAAGGCTTATTTGCTTGGCTTTGGATTATATGGGAGAATTTGCAAATTTTAACTATTGATGTAGCTCTATGCTATTTTCATTCTTGCTTTATTTTTTAATCCTTCATAAATTATGATTGACATCATGTGTGCCTTATTTATTAGAATAGGAAATCTTTTCTTTATGGAACGTACTGTGTGCAGGTTATGTTGTATTTTTGCACTAACTTTATTTTTCTATTATCAATTCTGAGACCTGATTGATATCTGACTAATGAATAACCCCTTAAAAAATATTCACCAACTCTCATTAGTAACTAAAATATATATTTGCATTTGTTAACTTGCCTGTGTTTATGACGGCGCTTTTATAGTCAAAATATGGTAGCAAACATTTCCGCACTATAAGCATACAAACAGACAGAAGCTTTTACAATGATGACTACTGACATTTGATTATAATACATCTGTGGGATTTTCTGGCATCCCTGATCAAAGTACTATTTTATATGTCTATCTAAAAGAAATAATGTGTATGTATATTAATGTTTTTATTTCTAGATTCTTCAGAGTTGAAAAGAATATTGTTGTAACAAATTACATTGTAAGGTGGAATGTGCTACAATGCATTCTAAATGCAGTGCATTCACCAAGGACTACAAATGATGGATAATATATAGTAGGATTTAATTTATGTATTGATATTTAGTAATGAGAATATGAGTATATGTAAATACAGAAGGACAGTGTGCATTGAATCCCTGTGCTTCATATTATACTGTTTTGGGATACAGTGAGTATAGATTTAATATGTCTTTCAGTGTATAGGTGCAGTCTTTAAAGGTGTCTGCAATTGGATTTCAAGGTATAAAGGATTGGCGCAGTTTGACAACTACGAGTAATTGGATTCCCAGAGGTGTCAACTGTATTTGCTGTTGGGACAAGCTATAGTACAATGTTTTAATCCTTCTTTTGCTTTTGGAGAGAACTGATTTATTTTTAAGCCAACAAAAACAGCATGCACCATTAATAGCACAACTATTGCAAGGCCTGTTGCTACCAAAGTTTCAATTATAGAATGTGCTGCACCCACCTCCTCCGAGGACTATGTATCATGGTTGTGAGTACACAATGATTCAGGTTGCTTCTATTACACATGATATCATGATATAAAGATAAAGGATGATGATATATACTATGACCCTAAGTATATTATTGAAAGGGCTGGGTGGAAGAAAAGGGAACAGGGGAGGATGTATGCAAACAGAAAAGGAATATGGATAGGCCCAAACGGAAAGATATGTTTACCAACGATAATGCTTGCTCCCGTGGCCCTACTTTTTTATGGTTCATCACTTGTAGGACGTGATGGAATGATCAGACTGTTTTCCTAAATGTTGGTACAAAGTTTAAATTGGAAAGGGTACTCCCATTGCCCCAGGCCACTTCTCTTCCCCACATTAAATGGACTTCTTCAGCATGCCCCCTACTCAAACTACAAGTACGTGTTGGTTATTGTGTGCATGTTCAGCACATGGACTGAGGCATACCGATCCACGAACTGCAATGTACAAACGATTGCCAAATGCCTCCTGAAAGAATTCAGACTGCGCTTTAAAGTACCTATGCTTTTGGGTTCTGACAATGGACTGGCGTTCATCTCACATATGATTTAGGGGTTGTCCAAGGGGCTAGGAGCTACACAGAAACTACATGTGTTCCACAGAAACTACCAAATGAGAATGGTATCGCAAGTCTGTGCTCCAGTGTTGGTCTCACTTTGTTTCTGGACCGGAGGACGAAGGATGGCTCTGCACCTTTGGGTGGTCCCCCCAAATTCACACCCCTGCCTTGTTCAGCATGCGCGGGCACACCAAACCTATTCCTCTCACCTCAAACATTAACAGCAGGTGCCAATGTGAACAACGGGGACCCCATAGGAGACCCCGAAAAAGGTGCGGGCCCAGCAGGGTAGGGTGACGGACGTCCAATGCCATAAATTTCAGCGCAAGCCCGAGGGGTGCTTGGTAAAGCCCGCGAGACCCTGCTCCCGTCGTGATTGGTGGTTGGGTGCCACAGAGAACAGCTGCAGGGTTCCAGCAGGGCGGCCAGCATTTATGCTGGAAGGGATAGGGGCACAGGGCAGTGCCTTCTTTTCCCCATCTGGCACCCTCTGCAGCTGACTCCTGGACCTGCACACTCGAAGTCCTTTCCAGTATTTTCACAGAGATGGGGTGGGGTGCACCTGTCCTCTAGGTAATGAGATGTTTGCGAGCTCGCTGCTGGCGTTTGCTGTGCAGCATTTTTCTCTAGCATAAAAGGTGGGTTCTGCTGGAGGCGGGGGAGGGGCGGAGATGGTCAGGTATTAAGCTGAGGCAAGGTTGGTCACAAGATAGTAGGCACCTTAGCATCAGACAGTCAAAAAGGTAGAAGAATTCTGGATTAGGCTCAAATATTTACCCCAAGCAAGGGCAGTGGTATTTAGGATATCAAGGGGGCAAGGACTGCCAAGTAGCCATTCACAGGTACTCCATAGCACTGCCTTGGAGAGGTTCATGGTCGAATTGGGACAAAAAATAGGCCTGGGCAGCAAAAATAAAAGTGGCCCCCGTTATCGAATCAATTGGCTAAAAAAGTAGCCCACATTAGCACATTGGGCCAGTTTTGAATTTGTAAAAGACCCGCTGTATGGGTATTTTGCAAGGTACAAGGGAGTGCATGCAATTGTGTTTGCTGCAGGCAATGTTTGTGGTATTATCAGGGAAATCAACAGTAAAAACCGGCCCACCTGGCCATAAAACAGGTCCATAAACAGCAAAGAAAAACACAGCTCACATGCTGATTGGTCAGGCCAGCTAATCGGGCACTGCCTGATTGCCATATAGACCAGTCCGGCTTTGGAGAGGTCGGGCGATGGGCCTTGGTCCAGAACATCAAGGTGTGGGCTGGTTTTAGGGTGCCCAGGCATCCCAGATTTGCAGGGACATCCTTGGAATTCCACCACCTGTCCCAGCAGATTTCAGCAAATGTGGCTGGTGACTCAGTTTTCAGAGAAAACAGTGAAAGGCACTTTTTTGTGCGTTTGAAAACAGGATTAGCAAGCAGCTCTTATCAGAAAGCAATTCAATAAACAGGCAAAATAGTGGGCTTAAAAATTACATTCTATATCCTTGGTACCTCCTTGTCTGCGTTTGTGTGGTAATCAGCACTGTCATTCTGCGCCCCCCTCAGCGGATATAAAATTACAGTCCTTCTTCTATCTTTGCGAAATGTCCCGGTTTCTGTTTTTCAAAATCTGGTCGCCCTTCCCGATTTCCCTTCTCAGGGTTGGCTCTGAAATGGTGTTTTTCAGGTCTGAGTTTATTAGTTGGCGAGGGCTCTCTTGGGAGTGGAGAGCAGCTGGTTTTGTCCTGTGAAAGGTCCAGCAGGGCCCCAGGAGGTAATGGAAGGGGCCCGATTCAATTAGCTGATGGTGAAAGGGCCAGCTAGGCAGCCAGCCATGACACTGGGAAAACTGCTGGTTATGTGTTCAAATAATGTGATTTCCTTTTGAAATTTTTGTTTTAATCTTGTTCGTAAATAAATATGGTCTGAAACCTTGATTCTCATACCCAAATCTGGCGTGGTCCAGGCTGATTCTTCGTGGGCGCGAGCCCATGGTAAGTAGATGTGATCTTCTCCCGACACTGCCCTGGGGCTGTCCCTCACCTATGAACTGTTCGGGTGTCCTGCCCGCTATGCTATAGTGCTTAAAGGTAAAGAGACGGCGCTACGCGAGACACTTATTAAGCATGGAGAAAGTCATCATGGGCGGAATGCAGCACGGCGCATACTGGTTTTAACATGAATCAGATTTAAGCACGTGGCTGGAATCATTCTTAGCCACTCACGGATGGGCCCTTGAAAGGGGTAGAGCCATCAGCCCCCGCCATGCACCGATGGATGAGACTGGTACTGCCAGCCACGGGGAGCCCTGGCGCTGAGCCCTGCGGGGCAGGAGCCCGCATGCGCAGAGAAAGGGGGCACTGTGGAGGGCAGAGAGAGGGAGTGACTGGAGAGTGAGGTAAGAGAGTGCAGGGAACGACTTAGATGATAGGGAATGGAGATACAGGGTGTGAGAAAGGTAACCGAGGAAAGGGAACGGGGAAACAGGAGAGAGGGGTGAGGCAGGGAAATAAACTGGTGAAGAACAGAAGGGCCACGGGAGGGATAAAGGAAAGACGCAGAGGCTGGCTTAACAGGCTAGAGGAATGAGGAAAGGGCACTGAAGGCAGAGGGAGAGACTGTGTAAAGGGAAAATGGAAATAGAAAATATCGGACCCTACACTTGTGGAAATCGAAAATAATTGCGGTTAGCGTGAACTGAAGCCATCTTGGTAGTGGCATCCATTTTGTTAGCCATGTGATTCTTCCGTCTTCACTGTTGCTTGCCTTTCTATTCTGCTTGAGTCATCAGCTTTAGTTAACTCCTACTATTCTAAGCTCAAGCAATGTATGAGCTCAGAAAGGCCTGGAGCTGCTAGAATGCACCTGTTTGAAAATGTAACTGTCCATCATGTCTTACTGATGTAAGCAGTTCTGTTTCCCCTCCCACTTTGCTGACTACGTGATTTCCCATTTGCCCATGTTTGTCGGTAGTTATTCTTGTGTAGGCCTGTACCTTCTATTTATAACTACATGCTTACCAGTGCAGAAAACTCAGTATAAAAGGCCCATGGTCTGTGTATTCAAGCCACTACCTCATGGAACACTTGAGGGTGTTGTATGGACGTGGTCTCACTCATGAGTGAATAAACTTGTTCTTTGAATTCCAGCTTCAGTGCCAATCTCTTTGTTGGTTTAAGGACCCGTGGACAGATAAGGGTGAACCCCTGCACCGGTGGGCCCCTAAAAAGGCTTATTTCCACAGTTTGGCGCCTGACTCGTGGGGCTCATCGGAGACGCGGTCGCCCGAAGGAGTGGTCTTGACGGAGGAATGGAATATTGCTGAGGAGATACCCTGCATGAGGAGACCCTTGTCTTTGCAGACCGAAGTGACTTTTCCGGTTTTCCTGATCTGACCCTCCGGGTGGTGGCCGGTCCCGACTGAGATTTCCTTTGGCGCACGAGTGTTCCGCCAGGCCAATTGGTAATTCGGTCTCTATTTGCAAACGTCTGGGGGTTTTACCCTATCTTGTTTTGGGTGGGTCTGCGGACCCCTGTAATAGGCATGCCTTCTGGAATAAGTATGATTTGGTAAAGACACAGAGTGTTTGGGAACACTCTGCCAGACCAACTGGCAATTCTGTGTATTTTGGAAAAGGTCCTGGGCTAGAGCTGTCTTCTTGAACATGGAACAGTCTCTGGGCTGTTCTACTTGTCTTGGTGCAGTCTCTGGACTGCTTTTGAGACCTCTTTTGTTTGTAAATATGATTTACAATTGGTTTGGTTTGAATACAGTCTGTGGGCTGCCTTTTATTTTTGTCCTGGTGTTGATTTGTGGTTTGATTGTGTGTTTGAGTGTCTATGAGGTTTGTGGACTCACACCGGTGGTGATGCTTGTGAAGTACTTGTTTGAGTGAGTAGCGACTGTGCTCTTTGTGTAAGGATGGCTTGCCTCAGCAAGCTGTGTTGTGTGTTATGAGTGTGTGGCCCCTTCTTGAAAATGTCTGGAATGAGCTCTTTTTGGTTTGTTGTCGTCATTGTGTTCTGCAGATGCCATTGGAAGAATTACACTTTAAATTTTGAAGAATGAATAAATAATAATACAGAAATAAAAATATGGTTTGATCAGAAATACTAGTAACAATGTACATTCGTTTTTACATAGGAAAAGTCAGCTTTTGAAAAATGTAAAGAAGAATGCGCTTTTAAATTAAATAGTGCTGTGTATTTCTGTGCTTAGAATGTAACATATTTTAAAAGTGCATGTAGAAATGGGCTCTCCCCCTCTACGAAAAAGAAGGGGAAAGAGGCCAGAGCTGACGGGCTTGCTCTGGCACTTCGACCTTGGTAGACAATTCCGAAGAAGGGGGCCAGAGTGTAGAGAGAGAGGGGAGGCTCTGCTTATTATTTTTGGCAAAAGACCAGGCAGGTTCTATGAAGCCATAAGAGAGAAGGAGGGGCAGCAGCGTCTGTGGGCCATATGCAGCTCCTGACACAGAGAGCAGCTTTGCCATGCATGCAGAATAATGGTTTCAATTTAAGGTTGCTGTGCCAGGGCCAGATGAGGAGGCAATAAAATAAAGTTTGCATTAATGCACCATCATGTTAAACAGCACAATAAGCTAAAGGAATTGGTAGTTGGTCATTGGATTAATGTTTTCTAGTTAGCTCAATGTGCTTGTACAGCAACATTTACAAAGTGGTACAGTTCAATAGTATTGGACATGGCCTCCTTGGTGTAGTTTCCCCTAGTTATTTACCTCCTACAAGTCTGTTCGTGCCCAGCTGCCAAAGGGGGTATGTATAGTTGACAGGAGGTCACCTGCTTAGGTTACCTACTGTCGAAGGGGGGGGGGGGTAGGAGACTAGCTCCTGGGCAAATTAAGGGTAAGCAAAATTAAGTAACACACTGTGTTTTTTTTGTTTTGTTGTGCTTGGTATATGTATTATTGTGTCCTTTTTTCTTGGTTTATGTGCCTATTATGTGTATTATTGTGAGCTATTCTGCGTGGAAAGTATGCAGTGCAGCTTGTTGTGTACTCTCTCTCTCTCTCTCTCTCTTGCCTGTCTGAGCTGTCTAGGAATGGCCATGAGACAATCAGTTGGGCTCGCTTTAGTCATTCATTTCACAGGATGCTGTGAATATGTTCTTGAATAAATAGAGACAAAGCACCTCACCAGTGCACATCTAATTGGCTATTAAGTAATACTGTTTGAACAAATTGTTAGAATTAACAAAATGAATAAATAAATACGCCATGTTACTACCCCTCCTTTCTGTAAACTGATGAAATTGGATAAGGATAAGGATGAAAGGATGGGTAGAATAGACTGATGTTCCCTTATTTGACATTTAAGGGGAACTATATGTTGGTGGTTTTTGTTCCAAATTCCCAGGTGGCAACACCATTATTGTTGATGTTATTGCAGCACTACATAAGTCGCAGAGGCATCCCGAGTACCTCATCAGTTAGTCTATGTAATCGAGCTGACAGCCCTTGCTAGAGCTGGTGAATAGGTTTCTCCCCTGAATATGATATTACATGGCCCGGATCGTGAAAAGTATGATGCATATGGTTCACAATGCTAGGAAAGATGCCCGTATGCCCTTAGCACACATTTTTAAGAACAAAATGTTCTTTGCTTGTTTTCTTGTCTGCCACAAAGTTCTGCTGGAAAATTCATGTACCTATTAGGTTATGTTTAATTTATCAGTTATTCATGTAATATGGATCTCTGTTACATTCACAGTTTTAGAGTTTCCCGCTACACCTATAATATGAGAGCATGGTCATAAGCGCAAAACATAGTTGTTCTTACGCAATGAAAATCATTTTAGAGGTGCCTGCAGTTTTGCACAATAGTGAAGGTTCACAAAGTAGAAGGTGTATCGTGATTTCTATGACTTATAAGTACAAGTTTGTTAAAAGGATAGTTCTTTTGAAATTCCTTTTTTTTAGGTTCTTCAGAAGAATAATATAGGGGCGTTTCTGAAATTGAATATCCTCTTTTGATTGATTATTTGTATATTGTGTCTAAAGATTTCCGTTATGTTCACTAACCAATTTCTGCTGCCCTACAACCATTGCCAGAGGGGCCCGGATATCAGATCCAACCAGGAGACTAAGTACAAGTCTAATTTGGAGCCCAGGTGAAGGGACCCAGCCCAGGTGTTGCTGGCCACTATAACAACGGTGAAGGTGGAAGGCCAGAAGAAATGCGTACCCCTACCACTGTCGGATAATTCTTGGGTGAAAGACGGGATCACAAATCAGGATGGAGAGCCGATTCCTTGCTGTGTTCCTTTTTTTGATGCCTAGCTAGGAGAGGCACAGAACGATAACAAGAGCTAGGAGGTTTTGCCTGAGGGGACCCCCTCTGAAACAAGGGTTCCTTCAGATACTCCAGTTTCTGTGCATCAGTCCCGGTCCCCACGTGAATGCAAGTCTGCACCTTTGTTTGCTGATAAGGAGGTGCCTGGGCACACTAGGTACAATCTGCGGCCTGACAAAAGAGCAGTGTGCCAGCAGGGCAACACAGGAGTTAGGGAAGGACTAGAGTTTAGGGTACAGGTGCTGTGTCTTTGGTGCCTGTTAGATTAGAGTGAAAAATTGCCTGATGCCCTGCCCTTAGCATTGCTCTCCATTACATCGATACCCCATACTCGATCTGGCCTTACACCTTATGAGGTTGTTTTTGGCAGACCCATGAATATTTGGGTGGTTCCAAAGCCACGCCCTATACATGATGTTCCCCGAGTGTTGATGAGTGTCTACTTGTCACAGTTGACTGACAGCTTGCTTTCTATTCATCAACAGGTCCGAGAAGCTCTTCCTGACAGGTTGCAAGGTGATGGTCATGATCTGCGGCCCGGTGACCAGGTGATGGTGAAGGTGTTCCAGAGGTCGAGTAGCCTGGAACCTCGGTGGCGGGGACCTGAGCAAGTTCTTCTGGCAACCAGAACTGCAGTCTGAGTGACCAATCAGCTCCACCCCCTCGGCCTGGGACGACTCCTGGTGGCCGACCGCACTGGGAACAGCCCCATCACCCACCGACCACGCATGCAACCTAGGGTTCATCCTCGACTCTACTCTCTCCATGACAAAGTAGGTCAACACCGTCTCGTCCTCCTGCTTCAACACCCTCCGCATGCTCTGCAAGATCTACAGGTGGATCCCCACCGTAACAAGAAAAACGGTCACCCAGGCCCTCGTCAGGAGCAGTTTGGACTACGGAAACGCCCTTTACGCAGGAGCCTCGTCCAAACTCCTGAAACGACTCCAACGCATTCAAAACGCCTCGGCATGCCTGATACTCCACATCCCTCGCCGCAGCCACATCACACCCCACATAAGAGACCTGCACTGGCTCCCCGTCAACAAGAGGATCACCTTCAAGCTCCTCACCCATGCACGCAAGGCACTCCACAACACCGGACCAGCATATTTATTTATTTATTTTTTAGTTTTATAAAGCGCAACTGCTACCCAAAAGGGTTTCCCGGCGCTAGAAGACAGAGGAACTAAACAAACACCAGAAGGAGTTATTGGTCGAAGAGCCAGGTCTTGATGGCTCGACGAAAGCGGGCATGACAGTTCTCGCTACGAATCTCAAGGGGGAGTGAGTTCCAAAGTCGCGGTCCCAGGTTAGCAAAGGAGGCACCTCCTTTTTTAGAAAGCCTGTACCTAGGTACAGAGAATAGATGCTGAGAGGAGGAGCGAAGGGAGCGCGAGGGAGTATAGTGTTTGACAAGAGACTGAAGGTACGCAGGAGCGGCCCCAGTTCTGATCCTATGCATGAAGCTCAGTGCCTTGAACTTCATGCGGCTCTCGACTCTAAGCCAGTGGAGTTCCCGAAGTCGAGGGGTGATGTGGTCAGATCTCCGACAGCCACAGAGAAGCCGGGCGGCTGCATTTTGCACTAGTTGGAGTCTGCGAGTGACTGCCCTGGAAGCCCCCAGGTAGAGAATGTTACCATAATCCAACCTAGAGGTCACCAGGGCACTCACAACGGACTTCTGCACGTCAGTAGGTAACATCCAGAAAATTTTCCGGAGCCACCGCAAGATGGTGAAGCAGGTAGCCGCAACTTTGTTTACTTGATGTTTCATGGACAAGGTGTTATCAATCGTGACACCTAAATTCCGTACGTGCTCTGAGGGAGTGGGGAGAGGGCCCATCACAGCTGGCAATGCCTTGGGTTCCAAAGTTCTGGTTTGTTGCCAAGCACCAGAACCTCAGTCTTATCTCCGTGAAGTTTGAGTAGGTTGAGGCACATCCAATCAGATATCTCACTGAGACCTGCCTGTAAGGGAGAAGGCAGAGTTGGGTCCGCTTGAGAAAGGGAAAAAACAATTCGGGAATCATCAGCATAAGTAAATAAATTTAATCCGGAACGTTGTGCAGCAAGGGCTAAAGGGGCAACCTAAAGGTTAAAAAGGAGAGGACTAAGGATAGAACCCTGGGGAACCCCGTGAGGTGAAGGATACATTTTGGATTTCGATGGATGCGATGAAATGTGGAAATTTCGGTCCGAAAGGAAGGATGTTAGCCATTTCAAGGCTTTCCCGCCAATCCCCAAAGTTGCGAGGGATCCGAGAAGTATCTTATGTGACACAGTGTCGAATGCCGCACTGAGATCCAGCAGCACTAGAGCCACTGTGTCACCACGGTCCAGCAAGCAACGAAGGTTTTCTGTGACTCCCAGAAGGGTGGTCTCGGTCGAGAAGCCGGAGCGGAAGCCGGATTGAGAAGTGTGTAGGAGATTATGAGTGGTCACTAATTGAGACAAGGGCTGGTGAATGTGCCTCTCCAAAATTTTAGAGAACACGGGTAATAAGGATATGGGACGAAAATTGGAGTGAACCTTAGAATCTGCTGTAGGCTTTTTCAACAAAGGGGTAACCATTGCGTGCTTCCAGCAGCTGGGAACAATGGCCGTATTAAGAGAATGATTGAGTAAGGTACAAATAGTAGCCAGATGGGATGTATCTAAGAGACGTAGCACTGAAACAGGTAGGGGATCACAAGGTGAGCCTGATTTAACTTTCCCCAAGAGGTCTCCAAAACTCAATTGGTGGAGGGGAGGCCAGCACTCAAGGAGAGCACTAGAAGAAGACACAGAATCGGTAGGCTCTCCAGAAGTGTCAGTGGGTTTGCTGGCTCCATGCGCAGCGATGTCGCTATATATATTATCGATCTTAGAGATAAAGAATTGAGCTAATTCATCACATTTAATATTGGATAAGGGAGGGGGTTTGGCTGAAGTCTCCGAGCCAGCAAGATTTTTGACTACATTGAACAGAACTTTAGATTTGTTAACGGCTTCCGATATCATAATGGATGCATGGTTGGCTCTGGCCAAGGCACAAGCTTTATGGTAAAGTTTCAACTCTTTTTTGTAGGTGAGGCCCGCAACTGGACAGTACTCCCTTCTCCAGATACGTTCTAGCTTTTTACAGCGAGAGCTGTCAGATTTTAAAGACACGTTGTACCAAGGAGCGGGAGTTTTGTGCAGTTTCGTTTTCTTGTCAGTGGCCGGGAGGCAGGAGTCAATGGCTTCCAAGAGCCATGAATTGACAGCGCTGGCAGTCATTTCAATCTCCATGGAGTTCGGCAGATCGATAATGGGATGATTAGTGAGAAAGGTGTTGAGAGAAGCAATGTCCAGCTTGGCCCAATCTCTTTTGGTAACTCTCACTGGGGTACTACTAGGAGGTGTGACTTTACTTACAGACAAGGAACATTTGATCAGATAGTGATCAGACCATAGAATGGGCAGGGCCGGAGAACATAGCAATTGGGAGATGTTTGAAAAAACAGGGTCAAGAAAATGACCGCCGCGATGAGTAGGGCCTTGATTTTGGAGGATCAGGTTCATAGCCTCTAGGTCAGCAATAAGATTGCTGCTGGTGCTGTTCTTAATATCCTCAAGATGGATATTAAGGTCTCCAATTAGCATAAAGTTGCTAGATTTAGCAAGGACTGAGGCAATATACTCCGAGAGCAAGGCCGTCCAGGCATTCACGGGGTCAGGAGGACGATAAACCACTAAGGGTAAATTTGGGGTGAAGTGCAAGTTTAAAAGAGGCAGATTCACTATTGCCGATCTTAACGGGGTCAAATTGACATTGGAAAACATTGTTAAAAATAATTGCGATGCCCCCACCGATCTTATTGGGTCAGTCGTACCTGACTATAGCATAGCCAGTGGGCAATGCCTCCGCAACATCCGGACCTGAACTCTCATGGAGCCAGGTCTCCGTAAGAAACAATGCATCTGGTGATTCCTCCACCAGTAAGTCAAAGATCTCACGTTTGTGCCGGTGGAGGGAACGACAGTTTAAACTCAGGAAGGTAAACTGTAAAGTGTCGGCAAGGGACGTTCGAGGGCCAAAGCAGCTGCACAACTGTGGAACTCTCAGAGAGAAGCCGCAGTGAAGGCAGGTCTGAGGGAACTGGCCCGACATGTCAAAGATGGTAGCTTCCTGCTCAAACTTAGGTCGTAGAGCATGCAGCTGTTTGGAATCATATTTGACTCTTGGCAGGGGAGTTAGAACAGGGTGTGTGGTCCCTGGGCCCGTATGGGCGCGGACGGGCGCAGACGGGCTTGCCTTTGGCGCGCCGATCGGCGCGCCTGCTGCGCGCGTCCGCTGCGCGGCCGGGTGAGACACATCAGTTAAGGGGAGGAGGTAAGGGGCGTAGCCTGGTGGCAGGGGGCGTGGCCTGGGCTCCGGGCTTCCCCGGGAATGACAGCGAAGCTTCTGCGACCCGCAGCAGCACCTTGATCGGCTGCGCGGGGAGAAGTAGCCAGAGGGAAGTGTCAGGTAAGCAAGTGAAGGTTCCACCAATTAAAAACACAACACAAGTGCAAGTTATAAAAACAATCGTTGCTCCCGGCTTTCCGCCTCAGGAGTAGCTCAGTATCAATCAACAGCGCGCGGAGGAAAGAGCACAGTTAATAAAGAAAAAGGGGCGTGGCCTGGTGGCAGGGGCCGTGGCCTGGGCTCCGGGCTTCCCCGGGAATGACGGCGAAGCTTCTGCGACCCGCAGCAGCACCTTGATCGGCTGCGCGGGGAGAAGTAGCCAGAGGGAAGTGTCAGGTAAGCAAGTGAAGGTTCCACCAATTAAAAACACAACACAAGTACAAGTTATAAAAACAATCGTTGCTCCCGGCTTTCCGCCTCAGGAGTAGCTCAGTATCAAGCATACCTCAACAGACGACTCAACTTCTACACCCCCAACTGCCAGCTCCGCCGACCTCGCCCTCGCCACAGTCCCCTGCGTCCGAAGAGCGACCTCCGGCGGCAGATCGCTCTCCCACCTCACCGCCAAGACCTGGAACACCCTCCCCATCCTCCTACGGCAGGCCCAGGACCTGCTAACCTTCAGAATACGCCTCAAGACCTGGCTATTCGAGCAGTAGCAGCATCCCCCCCCCAGCGCCTTGAGACCCTCACGGGTCAGCAGTGCGCTTTATAAATGTTCTGATTGATTGATTGATTGATTGAATCAGAAGAACTGGGTCCATTCCACCCACTGCAAGAAGGTGCCGTCAGCCTTGGTGGAACCTGCTGCGCTGAAAGATCACAGCAATATCCTGGACACCGAGAGAGGCCGAGCTGCGTCACCTGAAGGATCCGAGGAAGTCTTCCCGGACCACACGATTCCTGGTACATCTCGATATCAGCTGCGACCCCGGAAGAAAGACACTTCATTGCTGAAAAAGACTGTTTGAGCCACTGTCCTGGTTTAGTGAAAGTCTGAGTAGCAAAGGGGGGGGCTCTTTTAGTGATACTCGTCTCAACCTCAGTGAAGAAACCAACAGCTGCCCAGGACCTTAGGGTCCCATCTGCTTTGTTGTTCAACGTCGAGATGAACATGCCTACGGAGAAGAAATCAACTGCTGCAAGAGTCTGTGATCGAAAGACAATGTTCATTATTGGACTCACTTCAATTATTGTACTGATCGCTATAATAACATGGGTTGTAGAGGGAGTAGGTCCTGCTCAAAATCTACCACTGCTACTACTCCTGTCCCCATTGAACATCATTATTACACTCTTCCTTATCATGAGAAAAAGCACAGAATGTCCTATCTCAACAATACGTTCATTCAAATGTTGCACCACACCCACAATGCTACGCACATTACCAACTGTTAGGTGTGTGGAATGATGCCAGCTCATCAGAAAAAGGGAGGAACGCCTTTTATTCCTTTGCCGTTTTCACACAATGGCTCTTGCAGGGCCTGGTTTGCGCTGCAGTGGGCTACTCATGTTGCTAACATTACTGACTTTGGTGTAGGAAGACTTAATGCCCAACTAAACAGAACCTGTTACCCTGATGAAGAAGGAGATCCACAAGCTAAAGGAACTGTATGGGAAATGGAGGAGTATCGCCGAGGAAATTCCTCCACACACTATGTTTTCCCTAAAACTCGAACTGCCAAGGGTAATGGACCTCCTGTTATAGCTGTTACTAGAGCTCGAGCAGACCTTTGTGTGAACAGTATTGGCAGTATTCCTGTGGGGAAAAGTGATTGTACTCTGGTGTTGAATATTACTGGAGTGAACAATAGCAGTTTTATGTCATCACACAACACCTATTTTATTTGTGGGAATAAGGGTTACTATCATTTACCCATTGGTTGGTCAAGAACATGCTTTGCGTCCTTTTGCTACCACCTGTGTTCTTAGCACCTGCATCCTACCATAAAGACTATAAACTGTTTAATGACATTTCCAAGAATCGATTTAAAAGGACAATAAATCATGATGAGGTGGATCAAACTGATACTGCATTGCAGCAGTACGTTGACTTTAATTTGGGACTGTTCTTCTTTGTTGGTGCGGCCTTAAACAGCAGAAAAATAAGGCGCTTGACACGTGTTATAGAGGCTGTAACCAATCAGACAGCCATGGCACTTGGAAATATCACAGAAGAACTATAAATTGCAAGAATTGTGGCCCTACAAAACAGGATGGTTTTGGATGTCGTCTTGGCTGATCGTGGTGGAGCATGCCGCATCATCGGGAGCAGTTGTTGTGTCTACATCCCTGACCACGCTCCTTCAGTTTTTGAAGCAATTTCTAAGCTGCATAAAATAGCCACTGAAATCCATCAGGATTCAGAGACATGGACTTTGACTGGATGATTGTGGAGTTTGTTCACTACCTGGGGCTGGAAAATGTTAACAATCCTATGTATATTTTTTGCGATCCTTTTTACCTGTTGCTTATGTATACAATGTGGCCCAATGCTCTGTTCCCTCTGTATTTCTACCTGTACCTCATGTATACCAGCTAAACAAAATGCCAAGAATGTAAATGCCAGACTAGTAACAGACCAAGAAATTAGTGAGTTAATGATGCTTGACATCCACGATATCTTCCATGCTGCTTCTAAATCATAGAGATGTCTTCAGCTAATGCTAAAAGGGCAGTCTGTGGCGCGGAGGCTGGCTTAACAGGGGAGAGAAATGAGGAAAGAGCACTGAAGGCAGAGGGAGAGACTGTGTAAAGGGAAAATGGAAATAGAACATATCGGACCCTACACTTGTGGAAATCGAAAATAATTGCTGTTAACATGAGCTGAAGCCATCTTGGTTGTGGCATCCATTTTGTTAGCCATGTGATTCTTCCATCTTCACTGTTGCTTGCCTTTCTATTCTGCTTGAGTCATCAGCTTTAGTTAACTCCTATTCTAAGCTCAAGCAATGTATGAGCTCAGAAAGGCCTGTAGCTGCTAGAATGCACCGGTTTGAAAATGTAACTGTCCATCATGTCTTACTGACGTAAGCAGTTCTGTTTCCCATCCCACTTTGCTGACTAAGTGATTTCCCATTTGCCCATGTTTGTCGGTAGTTATTCTTGTGTAGGCCTGTACCTTCTATTTGTAACTACATGCTTACCAGTGCAGAAAACTCATTATAAAAGGCCCATGGTCTGTGTATTTAAGCCACTACCTCATGGAACACTTGAGGGTGTTGTATGGACGTGGTCTCACTCATGAGTGAATAAACTTGTTCTTTGAATTCCAGATTCAGTGCCAATCTCTTTGTTGGTTTAAGGACCCGTGGATGGATAAGAGTGAACCCCTGCACCGGTGGGCCCCTAAAAAGGCTAATTTCCACACACTCTGCGACCATCTCCGCCCTCAGCGCTTACAGGATCCCACTCATGGGCGCTCCACCCCTTTGCACACGTGCACCTGGATTCAACTCCCATCACAACAAGAGCCAGATACATCAAAGGGTTTTAGCCATTGGGAAAATGTGTTTGTACATATGGCCTTGCCCTTAAATACCATAAAAACACACTCGCTCTTTAGTGCACAGTTTGGACAAAAGTCTTGAGGGGCAGCCAAGTGGCAGGCAGCCAGCCCTGGTCCTATGATGTCTTGGGTAGTGCTAGAAGGGAGCGAGGACTCTTCTGTGCGCTGCACCATTGCGCATTCGTGAAGAGGGGAGGGGCTGTGTAAAGTGCGGCAACGCAGGTCCTTTTTTATTCACAAACAGAAGGAGATGATGGACTGAGCACTGAAACTTTTGAGACTCCCCCCCCCAGTCACAGATCTGGGTTGAATCCATCATCGTTCTTTAGCTCACTTTGCCACCCCAGTTCAGACCCAGCTATATGCAAATCAGTTTTGACCCTGTGCCTCATGGGAACAGTCCAGCCTGAACTGCCAAGTCAGGTCTTCCCTGGACCGGAAACAAGCATACTGGGACCGGTTTCGCCTCAGCCTCCATAGCTGTACACACTAGCACAGTATATACGGGTCTTTAGTTGAATGTGATATAACAACGTTTGGATTAAAGACAATGAAAGAAGCAGTGAGCTGTGCCTAGACAATGAACTGGAAGTATGGATGGACAGGTGGACGGCACGCAGGTAGTAGAAAGTTTGGCAGAACAGAGTAGCCTTCCAAGTTAAATTTCCAGGTGTCTTGGAATTTGCATGTGGTCCACTCCTAGGACTGGCTGCCATGTTGTACTGGAGCGGGCTTGTCATGGATAGGGTGAGGAGGCGCTCTAGAGGAGGCACACGACGTATGGTATGAATCTGAGGGGACCAGAACTATCTCTCCCATGAGTCTGGGGGAAAGAACTACTGCTCCCATGATGCTGGGGGAGCAACGGGATTGGCCTACTTAAGCTCCGCCCACCAAGAACACGGGGCTTGCCACTTCGAAGACTTCCTGGAGTCCTAGAGGATTATAGAAGTAAGCTAACAAGAGCGTTCTGCTCTCCTTAGAGAGACCATTGCCAGTATTCGTTCCAGCGAAGTTCCCGGCAGGGTGTGGTGCCCTACTACAGAGAGAATCTCTTGCCGTAGTGCGAACTCGCTACGTGGACAGCTTGGTGCGCATGCGCCCACAGAACCTGCAACACGGAAGCTGAGCAGTTATCGGCTCTCCGTGACCTAAACCTGTAGGCTCGTTTCGTGACATGTAACCCCTGACTTGGCCCGCAATTGCAAGGGTAACTTCCACGGACCTCTCCGCCTGCAGCGGACCGACTCGAACCGGAGGATACTACATCGAACAAAAGAAGGCGTGTCTTCCTCCCCAGGGAGTACGGGAGACGTCACCGGAACCGTGGTGATCCTGGGAGATACAAACAACTGTACGAGGAAGCCAAAGAGAAGCACCGGCTTCTATTTGCAGGTTACCTGGTGATGTAACCAGAGAAGAATACTGCGCCAGTATTCAGTTGCGAGGCGATCTTGACTTCGCGGCAACCTGAGATAAGTACATTCTAATTTTCGTTTACAAGACTGTATATACCTGGAATCTCTGTTCTCTTACACATTGCTGCTGTGTGGAAGATCACGAGTGCTGTTTATGTAAGTGTACTTATGCAAGGATTGCTGGGGGGAGGGTGGTGTACCCTTCGAGCTTGCATGATGGAGTGTTTGTTTTATGTCTCACTCACAGGGTTTCTGGGGTGAAGCACAAGCGAGTGAGGTTCTACCTAGTGAAGGCATCCCGTGCCAGTGCCTAGCAGCAGCTGATTATTTCCTTTTGGTTTCTTTGTCCCTTTCCCCGGGAGGGGTGGTGACCGAGTAGTGTTTTGTGAGCACGCTTGGGTATCGCCCCTGAGGGGATAGAGTTAACTTGCATCTCATCGTTCCCGCTGTACCCGGCTACAAGGTACGTCCTACCTACCTCTGTGTGACAGAGTGGCAAGCCCACGGTTACATACAGCCTGAACGATGGATACTCACACCGTGCTTACTTCGGTGTTGGAAACGTTAACAGCCCTGCGATTAGAAGTAGATGCGTTCAGGGGCGAGAACCTAGAGCTCCGCAATGAGATGAGCACTATGAGGCGGGAGGTTGCAGGTCTGTCGCGTCCTGGGCCCGGCGATGCACGAGGGGCTCAATATATTAAACCATGGACACTACCTCTGCCCCACTAGCAGGGGGTAGGGGCAGGGCAACCGGCTCAGGCGGTAGGGGGTAGTTCGGGTCCTTCGACCATACAAGTTATCCAGCCTGCCCACTTGCCCTTAGCACCACCCGAACGATTCTACGGAGACCCAAAAAAGTTTGGCATTTTCCTGGGACAGTGCAAGTTGCACTTTATGTGTAAATTGGCAGTGTTCCATAACGATCAGACCAAAACCGCGTTCGTTATGTCCTACCTGGGAGGGAACGCAGCTAGTTGGTCTTTTCCCCTTATAGAAAGGGATGATCCAGCCCTGCGGGATTTCGACACCTTCTGTGACGAAATGCGCAAGCTGTTTGATAGGAAGGCACACCTCCTCTCCTTAGACAGGGAACTGCTCACTCTGAAGCAAGGCAATCAAGACTTACTTACATACATCACTACCTTCAATAGACTCATCTCTGAAGCAGACTAGCCCATGGAAAAAAGATCCTCCCTGTACTATCAAGGATTGAGGAGCGAGTTGAAAGACGTCTTGGCCCAAGTAGTACACCTGCCCTCCGCCTGTGATGAGCTCATTGATCTCACAGTACAACTAGATCATCGGCTACAGGAGAGGAAAGGGGATAAACAACGCCCAGAGGTTAGGTACACTACTACTCGCACCCGAGCAGTAAGCGAAGGAACCCCCCCCAGCATGGAAGGGACAGAACCCATGCAAATAGGTGGCATCAGAGGACCGTTAACCCAAGAGGAGAGGGAGAAACTGAGAAAACAGCGACTGTGCTTGTATTGTGGGAAATTGGGACACTTCATTAAGGAATGTAAAGCAAAAACCCGAATTCCATATAGAGAAGGCAAGGGGGAACAGAAGGTGCTTGCGCTGGTATACTTGCCTGAAACGCCGGAAAACTAGATCGCCCAAACACGATTCAGACCCCTTGTTTGTGGCCACAAGAGGACGAGGTCTGCCATGCAGTGGTTAACACAGTCCAGAACGCTGTGGCCCATCTCAACGTTTGCGTTACCTTGGAGGTGCCGGAAGTAGGAATGGTGTCTGTACATGCTTTATTGGACTCAGGAGCAACAGGCAACTTTATCGACCAAAGATATGCTCATGAAATAGGCATGCGATGCATTAAGAAGAAGGTACCCGAGTTGGTTAAAGCCGTGGACGGCTCCGAATTAACGTCAGGACCCATAAGATACCACACTCCTTTGGTTCAGATGCTGGTTGGATTGAATCACAGCGAATCCATCCAATTTGATTTGATAGACGCCCCTCAGTTTACCCTGATACTGGGCATGCCTTGGCTCACGCTCCACGATCCTCATTTACAGTGGGCTGCAAGGACGGTTACGTTGAACTCCCCCTACTGTACTGAACACTGTAATCCCGAGACAGTACAAACACAGCCCAAGAAAATCAACCCCGCGGAGTTCCTAGCAAACAGTTCAGTCACCGCAAGCGTGAGTTGTGCTACGACGCTACCAAGCGTCTACCAGAAATACCAGAACGTATTCAACGAACAAGAAGCAAGTAATCTTCCCACCCATAGGGCGTATGATTGTGTCATCAACCTTGAACCTGGAGCCAGCATTCCGTGCAGTCGCATATATGCTCTCACTGAAGCCGAAAACTCGTATCTGCAACAGTACTTGAATAAGCTGTTGGCCATTGGATTCATTCGTCACTCCACTTCCCCGGCGTCCTCGCCTCTTTTTTTAAATCCAAAGCGTGAGGGAGGCTTGAGGGCGTGTATAGACTACAGGGCTCTAAACCGCATTACAAAGAAGAACCAATACCCCCTTCCCTTGATTCCGGTACTGTTAGATCAGTTGAAGGGAGCCACGGTGTTCACGAAACTAGACCTCAGTGGAGCCTATCATTTGGTACGTGTGCGGCGGGGGGATGAATGGAAGACGGCCTTTCGAACCAAGTTTGGCCTTTATGAATATCAGGTCATGCCTTTTGGGTTTTGTAATGCCCCCGCCGCCTTCCAGTACTTCATGGATGAGGTACTGAGAGGATTATTGGATGTGTCATGTATCGTCTACATCGACGACATTCTAGTGTATTCGTCATCCATAACAGACCACATAACTCATGTGGCAGCCGTGCTGGAAAGGCTCCAACGATATTCCCTCTATGCAAAACTGGAAAAATGCTATTTTCATACACAAGAAGTGGAATTCCTGGGATATGTCATCGGTCCCAAGGGACTATGTATGGATACTAAGAAAACCTCTTGCCATTCGGGAGTGGGAATCACCTTCAAGTGTTAAGGCCCTCCAGAGCTTCCTGGGGTGTGCGAATTTTTATAGACGCTTCATACAAGACTTCTCCAGGATCATTCAGCCGATGACACACCTCCTGAGGAAAGGGGCGGTATTCCAATGGTCACCAGTAGCCGAAGAGGCCTTTCAAACTCTCAAACGTTGTTTTACGTGCGCCCCCATATTGCGACATCCGGATGCGTCGCAACCATTCATCCTAGAAACAGACGCTTCGTATTATGCGGTGGGAGGAATACTGTCGCAACGACACCCCGATACGGGTCAATTACATCCCGTTGCCTTCTTTTCAAAAAAGCTAACCAGCTGCGAAATTAACTACAACATCTCCGACAAAGAGCTCTTGGCCATCAAGAGAGCCTGTGAAGAATGGAGACACCATCTGTTGGGAGCCAGGCACACCGTAGAAATATACACGGACCACAGGAATCTGTTGTTCCTGAAAAGCGCCCGAGCCCTAACACCCCGGCAACTACAATGGTCATTGTTTTTTGCGGACTTTGACTTCATCAACAAACTCCCGTGATCTTACAAAGGGCATCCTTCCCCACAGAGACGGTGGTGATTCTCTCCTCCCAGAACTTCCTTAAAGAAGTCAAAGAACACTCCTCGTCCATAGATCAGGCAAACTGGGTACAGAAAGCCCCCCGACATAGATGTGTGAAAGAAGGATTGCTGTTCCATGAGGGTAAACTCAATCTGCCCACAAGACCTCTCCAACAACAGGCCTTACAGTGGATTCATGACTCCACCTTGGGGGGACATCCCGGAATCCATAAAACTGGACTTGCCCTAACCAGATATTTTTGGTGGGAATCCCTGCATAAAGATGTGAACACTTACGTCTCGGAATGCTCTGTTTGTTCCCAAGCCAAGGCACAGCATCAACGACCCAGTGGGCTGCTCAGATCGATTCCCATACCACCAGCCCCGTGGCACACCGTCTTCATGGACTTTATAGTGGAAATGCCTCTTAGTCGAGGTTACGACACCATTCTGGTGGTAGTTGACCATTTGACCAAAATGGCTCATTTCCTCGCTCTAACCAAGTTACCCACATCAGTTACCTTAGCCTCGATCTTTCTGCAGAACATAATTAAACTGCATGGAGTGCCGTCCGTCATCATCGCAGACAGAGGGACCCAGTTTACATCCAAGTTTTGGAAAGACTTATGCGAGATCATGAAAATCGACGCCCGTCTCTCTACCAGCTATCATCCACAGACGGACGGAAAAAACGAACGGCTCAACCAAACCTTGGAGCAGTACCTTCGCTGTTTCACGCTACAACAGAAGGATGAATGGAGCGAATTGTTATGGACAGCAGAATTTGCGTATAATAATGCCTCTCACTCTTCGTTGGGTTGTTCACCCTTCTACTGCCTCCAGGGGTTCCATCCCAACATGTTGCCCTTCGAACACCCGGTCACATCCAAGCACCCATCCATACAGGAACACCATGCTCATCTCAAGACGACATTAGACACCGCCAAAGGACATTTGGAAGAGGCTCGTAAAAGAGACAAAACACAGGCAGATAAAAAGCGAGCACCTGAACCAATATATAAAGCAGGAGACCAGGTGTGGCTTAGTACCAAACATTTAAAACTCAAAGGGAATAACCGGTTACAACCCAAATATATAGGTCCCTACACAATAGCCAAGGCCATAAATCCTGTTGCCATGAAACTTGCACTACCACTACAGTGGCGTATTCATCCGGTATTTCATGTGTCCCTACTCAAGCCATGTCGCCAAGACACCCGGTTACTAGTCAGGCCTGCAGCCATCGAAGTAGAAGGGGAGGAGGAATACGAAGTGCACAGCATCTTAGATTCCAAGATCGTCAGAAGACGAGTACACTATCTAGTTGATTGGAAGGGTTACGGTCCAGAGGACCGTTCGTGGGAGCCTGAGGCCAACCTACATTGCCCGGGTCTATTGAGGCGCTTTCACTCCCGCTACCCCACGAAACCAGGCAGTCCGCCGAGACGACGGCCTTTGCGAGGGGGTACTGTCATGGATAGGGTGAGGAGGCGCTCTAGAGGAGGCACACGACGTATGGTATGAATGTGAGGGGACCAAAACTATCTCTCCCATGAGTCTGGGGGAAAGAACTACTGCTCCCATGATGCTGGGGGAGCAACGGGATTGGCCTACTTAAGCTCCGCCCACCTAGAACACAGGGCTTGCCACTTCGAAGACTTCCTGGAGTCCTAGAGGATTATAGAAGTAAGCTAACAAGAGCGTTCTGCTCTCCTTAGAGAGACCATCGCCAGTATTCGTTCCAGCAAAGTTCCCGGCAGGGTGTGGTGCCCTACTACAGAGAGAATCTCTTGCCGTAGCGCGAACGCGCTACGTGGACAGCTTGGTGCGCATGCGTCCACAGAACCCGCAACACGGAAGCTGAGCAGTTATCGGCTCTCCGTGACCTAAACCTGTAGGCTCGTTTCGTGACATGTAACCCCTGACTTGGCCCGCAATTTCCACGGACTTCTCCACCTGCAGCGGACCGACGCGAACCGGAGGATACTACATCGGACAAAAGAAGGCGTGTCTTCTCCCCAGGGAGTACGGGTGACGTCACCGGAGCCGTGGTGATCCTGGGAGATACAAACAACTGTACGAGGAAGCCAAAGAGAAGCACCGGCTTCTATTTGCAGGTTACCTGGTGATGTAACCAGAGAAGAATACTGCGCCAGTATTCAGTTGCGAGGCGATCTTGACTTCGCGGCAACCTGAGATAAGTACATTCTAATTTTCGTTTACAAGACTGTATATACCTGGAATCTCTGTTCTCTTACACATTGCTGCTGTGTGGAAGATCACGAGTGCTGTTTATGTAAGTGTACCTACGCAAGGATTGCTGGGGGGAGAATGGTGTACCCTTCGAGCTTGCATGATGGAGTGTTTGTTTTATGTCTCACTCACAGGGTTTCTGGGGTGAAGCACAGGCGAGTGAGGTTCTACCTAGTGAAGACATCCCGTGCCAGTGCCTAGCAGCAGCTGATTATTTCCTTTTGATTTCTTTGTCCCTTTTTTCCCTTTCCCCGGGAGGGGTGGTGACCGGGTCGTGATTTGTGAGCACGCTTGGGTATCGCCCCTGAGGGGATAGGGTTAACTTGCATCTCATCGTTCCCGCTGTACCCGGCTACAAGGTACGTCTTACCTACCTCTGTGTGACAGGGCTCCTGGATATTTTCCTGTGGAGACACTTTTGCCAGATATGATTTTGTAATATACTCCAATTCCTTTTACTAACTCGGCACAAGGCATCAAGATGGCCACCAAGAACAGTCACATCCCCTGGATTTGCGCGTGGCTGAAGATGCTAATGTAAGTCCTGTTTCCGCGTATGTCCAGAGCCCTCTCTGATCCTGTGTCCCTTGGAAAGCAACTTATGTTAGGGTGCGCGATGATGGCCTGTAAAATATAGCCTAAACTTGGCGGGAGACCTCGGGGCTTCCCCACAGTACCAACGGACGTGGGCATCATTAGAAAAGATAGGTTTCCTGCATGCAGCTCGATGCTTGCTTCATAAAGCAATCAAACAGCATTTGTAGAGCGCAGCACTGTCACCCTTAGGGGTATCTGGTGCTGTATCTCCATCGAAGAGCCAGGTCTTGAGTCTCTTTCTGAAGTCTGCCAGTGAGGGGGCTGTACGGAGCTGGAGGGGAAGTCTTTCTAGGTCTTGGCAGCAATGTAGGAGGAGTGGCCACCACTGCAGCTGCGAAAGACGTGGGGGGTGTGAGCGAGGGCAAGTGAAGAGGCGCAACTGTCTAGCAGGTTGGTGGACGTTCAGTCAATGGTTGAGAAAGGCAGGTCCTCCGTCATGGAGGGCATGTATGAGGAACTTAAACTGGCATCTTTTCTGGACGGGGAGCCAGTGGAGGTCTCTCAGGTGGGGGCGATGAGGGTTCATTTGGGGAGGTCCAGGATGAGGCAGCTGCAGTGTTCTCTATGGTCGGAAGTCTTCTGAGGAGCCAGGTGGAGATGTCGGCGTGGAGAGCATTGCTGGAGTTGAGGCGGCTGGTGATGAGGGCCTGAGTGACAGTCTTTCTGGCGTTGGTTGGGATCCATCTGAAGATTCTGCATAGAGCATGCTAAGTGTGTGGAAGCAGGAGGAGGCGACTGCGTTAAATGGTCGTGTCATGGTCAGTTGGCTGTTGAGAATGATGCCAAGGTTGCATGCATGGTCAGTCTGTGTGGATGTGTGTCTGAGTTCTGCGGGCCACAAGCTGTGGTCCCATGCAGAAGTGTTCTTCATGAAGATAAGTACTTAGGTTTTGACGGAGTTGAGTTGAAGGTGGTTGTCTCTCTTCCATTCAGCTATGTTGGTCATGGCATTGCAGAAGTTGATTTTTGCGTTGGAGGTGTCCTCGCTGGATGAGAGGATCAGTTGAGTGTCATCTGCGTAGGAGATGATATTGAGTCCCTGGAATCTGATGACATCTGTGAGGGGAGGGGGGGTCATGTAGATGCTGAAAAGGGTGGGGCTGAGGGATGATTTTTGTGGTACTCTGCATATTGCTTTGGGTGCAGAGGTTAAGGGAAGCAGTTGGATGCTCTGTGTGCATCCTGTGAGGAAGGAGGCAATCCAGCTGAGGCCGTTTTGCTGTATGCCTATGTTGTGGAGTCTGTTGATGAGGGTGTTGTGGGAGACTGTCAAAAACCATAGAGAGGTTGAGGAGGATCAGGGCCACGACTGAGGAGTGTTCTGATGTCATCTGTGGCAGCAATCAGCGCTGTGTCAGTGCTGTGGTTGGGCCGGAATCCTGACTGAGAGGCGTCTAGTAGGTGGTTTTGTTCCAGGAATTCAGAGAGCTGCTGGTTAAAGACTTTCTCGAGAACTTTGGCTGGGTAGAGTAGCAGAGAGTTCAGACAGTAATTTATGAGGTCGCTGGGGTTTATGGGTACTAAAGTAGACCCTTCACAGGTCCTCACCAGAAGCTAGTCTCATGTTAGGGATCTAACAGTGGTGTTGAGGTGCTTGTGCACCACCTGAAATAGAGAGAACTTAAGTCTTGCAGCAGACTCAGCCGCCTGAAAACACAAGCCGCAATCTATTACTGCAAACAGTCGGAAATTCTACCACACCGAGATCCTGAATGATTTTATTTTAATCACATCACCCTCCCTACCTATTTCTGGCAGGATCTGGCTGTCACTAGAACTCAAGAGAAGAATTTGCTTCTGCCAGAGGTATCTTCAGGTTGAATAATGCATCAGGGTTTTCAGATGCTTCCTTCGGCACAGAGAGCTTCGCACATAAGGTGGACCATCTTGACTAATTAAGTGATCAATACATGTGCAGGCAATGCTAGTTCTTCAGAGTGGAGTTCGCTCTGTCCATTTTTTAAATCCCATCAACTGATTCTCTTTCTGTTTTGCACTAGCTGAAGATGCTGTGGTATTTTTTCAGGTGAATACATTTGTGTTGCATTGCAATAATCTGGTTCAACCAGTACTATTCCACAGCATACACTGGTTACCCTTAAATCTACCTAGTGGTTAATGGTGAGAGGGGGAGGATTTTGTGAAACACCAGCCATTGAAAATGCGTCCTCTTGGTGACCAGGTCAATTTAGAGCGATAGAACAGAGTAAAAGAGCACGCTTAGATGTTGGTTACTGAACACTGGAAAGTAGACGAAGAGAGCTGCTTTGCAGTGTGGCTTCCAATCCATATTTGCTTTACTTCCCCACCCACAATGGCAAAACTGTCTGACATGTCAAATATTGGGTCTAAAACAGGAATAGGCAGCCTGACCAGTTACAATAAATTGGCATAGTTAAATGTCCAGAGCAAGGATGGATATAATGGACTTGTACAGTCTGCTTGCCGTATTTCCCCCATTTGTTCACTGTTCTGGAATCTCCAAGTCATCCCATAGCTCTTGCCCAGTGGCTTGCATCCTCAGGACAATAGGTGGACTGGCTCCATGGTTTTTGGTGTGCTCCAGATGAAACAAAGCTTAATGGGGGGTCAGCAGCGGCCTGTGTAGGTAAGAGTAGTGAGGCCGGGTTGGGGGGGGGTTTGACAGACTACCACGAGGGAAAATTAAATAATTAATTTTCCCTTGTCTGATCAATCCCCCCCCCCCCCCCACCCGTCCCCATCGCTCTTACCTGCACGGGCCGCTGCTGACGGGGGTACCCCCAAAATATATGCTCATCCACAGTCAATGAGAGTAACATGGCCTCAGTAGGAGACATGGCGTCTCATTATCTTTGGTCTTGTTTGCGGGGGTATTGTGACTGCAACACAAGACACTGGCTCTTAATTGTTCATGCCATGTAGCTGCTTCTAGTTTGCATCTTCAACAACTTCTAGTTGTGCATCTCCTCCATGATGGCGAGACAAGATTTAGGCGCATGAGAGGCGTGCAATATGCCACTCCCGCAACAGAGATGTTTTTCTCCTCTATTAAGACAAAAAACAATCAACCTGACCTCGCCCCTGGGTGGACCTTGTAATCCTCCTGAAAAGGCTGGACAACTGAGCAGGCATTTCTGGAACTGCTTTAGCTTGAATCCAGGATTTCCAACAATTATCAAAAAATAAGAATGGGCTCAGTGGAACCACTGTCATTGCTCACCATCATGCAGCATACCACAAAGATCACTGTGTCCCTCTTTACTCTTCAGCACTTACCTGTGTCCTCTGGTGTATCTCATGGAATGATACCACGTAAATTTACAAATGTACGTCAATGACACTTAAATCCATTTTATGCTGGAGTACATCACAAACAGCCAGAGAATATCACAGGCAACATTGCTAATATAACCATATGCTTGAACTATGTTTTCCATTGAATGAAGGAGAATTTCGTCTGCACAAATGGGTTAAAAATCCTACTGCTAGAAAGACCTCAGCTGGACTCTTTGCTCTTCACTTGACGCTAAGATAATGACACACACCCAACTCCACAAAAATCTAAGAACCTATGGATTATATTCAAAATGGAGTTCTTCTTTGTGCTCAAAATCAATGCAGTCATCAAGGGACTTGAGGTGGGCCTCAATAAAGTTAGTCCTCTACTTGAACCAGAGAAGGGCCCTAGTCATGGTCTTTACTACTATAACACCATATACTCAGGGCTCTACATGCTGCAATTTCACACAACTAGAATATGCCTCAACATTCCCAAACGTGACTACCACAAAATAGCACTGACACAGCTTCAAGGGTGCCTGGGGGAAGAAAGGATTAAGTTCACCTTGCAGGGCATGGTCCACTAGACAACTGGGGATCAGAAAGGCTTGACTACATTTACCCACTATCCCCCCCACCCCTCACCAACTAGGAAGATTCACTCACTGACAACACAGCGCATCTGCCAGCAATCCTATAAACAGCTCAAACACAGAGACCGACCCCTGGGGTCCAGGATTCAAGACTATTAAAAGCTGAATCGAACTCCAGTTCAGGAAAAGAACAGTACAGGGTCTGGGGAGAGCACTGCACGGGCCAAGGAAACAAACGCTGCACAGTCCAGGAGGACAAGAAACACAAAGTCCAGGGGGACAGGGAGGGCACAGTCCGGGTGCAAGTAGCAGAAGGTCGGGGGAAGGGAAAGCTGTAGTGAGGACATGGGATTAACTGCGGACATTGCTAAAGTTAGCATAAGTTAGTATAGGCTTGGCTGCCATTTGCCGCTTTTTGCACGCGTTCCTACATGGCTCTGTTCTCGTAAACACTCTGCTTGCGCTTTTTCACATGAGAACTGTCTGCCTTTCACACATCTAGCTGTACACTGTGCTCCTCGTCTGCACAGCGTGTTCAAGGTCGAAAAATAATGTATGCTGTTGATTCCCTTTGGTCAGTCCCACGACCATAGACATAACATGGAACACAGCTGCACTACTGAAACTCGGGTGTATTTAATATGGCATTACATGCATGAAGAGGCACTTGGAGTAAATCATTCCAACGAAGAAGAGCTGTCTGTCCGGGGATGTAAGTCCTTGCATCTACACTTGGAGGTATGGGGTCCCCCTGACAAAGCCTAGAGGTCTTCTATAATTATAATAAACTAGCTCTTAGCACGGGGAGGGTGGTAAGGCGCTGTAGTCCTGTTTCCACTGTCGTTATGATATGGTTTCCCTTTTTGTGCTATATGGAATTGTAACAATGCTGATTATATTGTTCTTATGCATTTTGCTGCTAGCATTGGCTCGTGCACTGCATTATAGAGCATGTTAGTTAAAATAAACATTTTAAACTATACAGTGTCTCTGTTTACTCACATTGTGGACAAGTATGAGTGTTTGAAGGAAATAGTGTTCTTCTTCCCACGATTCCTGAGAAGGTCGGAGTGACATGTTCTAGGATGTCTAATCATTGGTAGCTTCACTGTAGTACGGAGAACGAATGAGACACTATAGCTGGTCGGATTGAGGTTCTGGGCACAGAGGTGGGTTTGGTACACCACTACACACCGAGGTCCTGGTTTCCTGCGCATAGTTCTGTGTATGTGCAGTATCCCTGCACCTAACATTTGGTCTGGTTCTTATTTAGGAGGCACTTTAGTAGTACTTATATTTGTCCACGATACCCACGCTTCTGTTTTCCGGAAAAACAGCCGTGACGGTATAATCTACCTATATTGATGTTTTTATCATTTTTTTCAAGTTTGATACTATTAAATGGTTTTATTATTCTTTTGAATTACTACCCTATTGCGCTACCACGCATTAAGTTGTTATTATTTCTTAGTTCTTATGGCTGATATTGATATTGCGGCACATAGCCGCTCTCCGTTCCGTCGTCATTTGACTACTTATGGAGTGCCTGACGTGCGTATCACACTTATTTTTGTGGTTGGAGCTGATCCAGCTTTCCACTTTGAGGTGTATTACTCTTGGGTAACCTTTCCGGCAGTGAATGGAGATGATAACTTGTTTCATGTATACACTCACACTGCGACACCTAATGTGTATCGGCCTTATAGGATTCTTGAGGTTCCGATTTCGGCATGGCAGCACCGTATTTGGTTTAATGGTGCCCTACCCCACTCAGTGACTTTGGTTCGTTTAGGCCCTTTATCAATTCCAGGGGCCACTTGGCCAGTATTGGCCGGCTACACACCACATCCACGTTATCTAGCAGTCCCAGTAGACGAACTGCGTGTCTTGCACACCTCCTTAATCGAGGTGCATAGGGCTCTAGTACAATACGTCTCACGCAATCTCCAGGTGGGAGCACCTGGGGTTGCTGCACAACCAGCTGGACCTAGTGGACTGACTATTAGTCCCGTCATGGTTAACTCGGTTATGGGCAAACGTCCACAGAATAAGGATGATTTACCTTACTGGCTTGCTAAGAAATTTGACTAGCTGGAAGCGGTATTTCCGAATACCACTCCTGTGGAAAAACACATGATTTTAACTATTAGTTTGCAGAAAGATTTAATACCCGAAGTAACCGATTGTGAGAATTGGGGTAAAGTGTTCACGGCGGTGTATGCGAAGTGTTTCGGCACACCTTCTATAACTGTGCTCCGCTCTGTGATTAAGCGTGTTCAAGATGAGCACGAACTGGAGGCGGCTGTGGAGTTGGGTATGAGGTTGGTTGGAGTGTTTGACGTAGTTGCTGATCTAATCCTTGCTAATGTCAAGGGAGATGCAGTTAACTTTCAATTGTCTAATGCTTTGCGCCTTGTCCCAGAGGAAGAGAAACCCCGCGAATTACCAAACATTATTGCAGATGCTTATAAGACCGTTGGAAGCAATAGTTTGGGTGTTAAGCCTTTTGCTAGAATACCAGCATAACAGCAAACAGACAGCACAGTCTACTAAAGACGACCGTCCTAATTTTCCTAAAAAGAATTGGAAGAATAAAAAGCAGGGGAAGCAACAACAAAAACAAGGGTGCGTGCAGTGTCACCGGTACCCGAGTCTTCTGAGCGCACTTATGATTTGCACGCCCGCGCGAGAATTAGGTCTCCTGACAGGTTTCAGGTTCCTGATCAGCGTTCTCCTCGTTCTTCACAGGAAACATCGGGCTCACAGGCTGGTGGCGGGGAACGCCAGGAACGTGGCAGAGGTCGAGGTGCTCCGCAAGAACGTGAGCAACCTCGTTGGACTGACGGAAAAGGGAAGCAAGACGATTTTCCTCGTCAGCGCCCACAGATTCAGAAAAAGAAAGTTTCTACTTTATCAGCGAGATATGCCACAAACGGTGAGGACCCGGCTCCGAAACCTATCATGGGCAGTAACTCTGCTAGACAGCGCAGCGGAGGTTACCATAGTACGGCAAGCACTGCGTCCATTTCTGGAAGCGACAGCAACTGAAACTTTCATCACAGATGAAACGGCTGATACCCGAGTGGCTCGCCCTGACAGATTATATGATATAGTTCTTCTAATTGAAGGTGACATAGAACGTGTAATTAAAGGGATTTTTTGGGAAAATCTGACTTCTTCTTATAACATTTTGTTGGCAGAGGCAGGTTGGCCCTCGCCTTTTGTTCTGGCCGCTCCACGGGGAGAAGAGGTTATACTCCCAAGATTTTCGCACAATGTCTCCAAGAAGCAAGCAAAGGCTTTTGCAGAAGAGTGCGCTTTGGTGCTTGCACCGGTTCTGTACCGTACTCAGGTGGGCTGGGATAAAGATTCTCCCCTGCATGAGATACCATTGCGGTCTATGCCACAGCCACAACCCCAGTATCCCCTCCGGCGGGAACCAAAAGCACCCGGTTCTGAGATTCTAGATAAATTAGAGTATCAAGGAGTGCTTGATACATCTGTGTCACCGATGAATAACCCTCTTTTTACTGTAACCAAACCCGATGGGTAGTACCGCTTAGTTTTGAATTACCGGCATTTGAACTCTCATTGTCGCACATGTGCGGTTCAGAATACCCATAGTTCTGCTCTAGTAGACAGTCTTGTTCGTAAAAAAATATAAAACTACACTTGACATTTCCAATGGCTTTTTCAGTCACAATCTGTCCCGAGAAAGCAGTCAATGGACCACTTTTACCGCCGGCGGAAAACAAAAACAATTCCGGCGTTTGGCGATGGGTTACAAGAATAGCCCGAGCGTATTCGCCGCCCGTGTCGTCTCCTTGTTGGACGCCATAGACCCTGATGCGTACTCGCACATTGATGATATTTATCTCACGGACGACGAATTATGGCCGCATCTTTGTCGCGTGGACCGCATCATAGTTTTGTTTGCGAACTACGGCTATAAATTTAACTTTGTAAAATCACACATTGCAGAGTACACAGTGTTGTTCTTGGGCTACAAGCTCAATAATTAAGGTAGAGGCTTAGCGCCTCACTTCCTGGAGAAATGTGCACGTTTGCGTCCTCCTACAACCCTGAAAAAACTACAGTCTTTGCTGGGATTTTTAAATTTCGGTCGAACTTACATTACTGAATATGCCCAGCGTATCAAGCCATTGTATGCTTTGATACAGCCTAACTTTTCCAAAGTCTGCTGGCTTCCGGAACATTCAGCTATCCTGCAATCTTTGCAGTCTGATCTTCTTGAATCTAAATACTTGTTGACAAGTGATAACCACACAAACCTGGTGATACGTAAAGTGCCAGGCGCGGTGGGTTTCTCCTACTTGACGTTTAATGAAGGTGACAGTGCCTATTGCTTACAAATCACATCTGTACACGTCGGCTGAACTGCAGTTTTCCACTGTTGAAAAAGTGTTGACGACTGTCCAGATGGCGATCCTAAAGGAACGCGCTCTGGCCCAGGGGAAACTCATTTTGGTTCTGACACTGTATCCTGCTCTAGAAGCAGTGACGAAAGCAAGTGTACTAAACTCAAAGGCTTTGCATCCGCGCTGGATACAATGCGCTACTTCGTTGACATCTCCGGATGTCACCTTTATCTTCGACTCCTCACTACAAACACAGGAGTTTTTACAGTATGAATTTGTTCATCCTGCTCCTCTGTCTATGCTTCCATTAGAGGAGTACCATTGTATCATTTACACCGACGGTTCTGCGCAACCGGCGACCGGGTCGAAGCATTCTTATTCAGCAGCATGCGCGATTGTGGCAGGTGCCATAGTGAACGGGGAGTTCAAGTCCAGTGTTGTACACACACAGGCACTAGTTGACTGTACCGCCCAATTATCAGAGCTATACGCTCTGGTGCTTGCGCTAGAGTTTGCAGATCCGAATGTGACTACTTTAATTGTAAGTGATTCTTACTACTGTGTTCAGTCTTTCAATGACAACTTATTCTTTTGGTCTCAGAATGACTATTGTGATTCTAAAGGCAGCGCAATTAAGCATAAAATGCTTTGGGTTCAAGTCGCAGATCTTAAAGACCGTCTGCCACTTACACATGTGATTCATACTCTTGGCCACCAGCGCGTAGGAGTACACGCAGTAGGCAATAGTTTGGCTGCTGAAGCAGCTAAATCGGCAGTAGCCACGTGCTCAGTTGCAGCAGTTACAAGATCCAATGATAAGATTCATAATGAGATCTTGGCAGCAATAGCTGCTACAGAGAAGGGTGGCAATTACCCGCAGGGTTTCCCTTCAAAATACTCTTATCATTTAAGTCCCGATAAGGTTCCTTATGTGAGAATTCATGACATTGATGACCGGTTGATTCCCAACACGGACCGCAGACTATATCTGATAACCGCCGCACACAAAGGCATGGCTTCAGCGCATGCTGGAGTGTCTGCGACAGTTTCTATCTTACAGCAGCGTTCCTGGTGGCATGGTTTATATAAACAAATCCGTAATTATGTGCTTTCTTGTGACATTTGTCAGCAGATTAAACCATCTACAGTAACAGGGCCACCACAAACGCAGCTGTGCATCTCTAATAAACCTTTTGGATGTGTTTATCAACATCACTGCGGTCCATTTTCTTCGGATACTGCTTATAAATACATCTTAGTTGCAGTTGATTTGTGCACAGGTTTTCTTTTGGTCTGGTCACAACACAGTGCTGACGCACGGACTGTCATTAGGGATTTGAGTGTCTTTGTGGGAATTTTTGCATGTGGCACCTTTCATTCCGACCAGGGTCCCGCGTTCGCCTCTAAGGTGTACAAGAATGCCATGAGGTCTTTGGGGGTGCAGGTCAAATTTTCGTCTATATACAGGCCTGAGGGCAACTCAGTTGTGGAGCGAATGAACCGTGACTTAAAGCAATCCTTGACAGCTAGGGTCTTAGGTAATAGCAGGAACTGGTTCGCCCATTTGTATAGCGTACGTGTACTTAAAAATCTCCCTAGAAGATCTCTGGGTGGGCGGACCCCATACGAAATGCTCTTTGGCATGAAAATGTTTGTGCCAGACCTTGATGGTCTAGACATGGCGGCGGCTGCCGCATCCTTTGACGTAGATAATCATTCTGCTATGTTACAGAACCTACAAGAAACCAGGGACAGTCTTGCAAAGGAACATTTACCCTCTACCACTGATGCAGCACTGCAGATTCCGGTAGTCGGCTGGCTACCCAAAGTCGGAGACCTGGTCCGAGAGAAGGTGGAGAACAAAAAAGTTTGGCCCCTCTTATCGTGCACCAGTCCCAGTGCTTAGTGTGCAGGGTACTCGTACAGTCATTTTACCACCACTTCCTGGGCGCAAAGAAAACAGATACATCTTGGTGGACAATGTCAATCTACAACATCTGGCCAATCCTGAATAGTATAACACCAGCAGCTTCTTGTCCAGCTTTGTCCAGAAATTGGAAGTTGGGCGCTTCTGACAACACGCAGTGTGACACTGCCAGAGAGATGGACTCTGTTACTAATCCTTTGCTAAACCCACCAGCTTCCAGTAATAATGGAGAAACTGGATATGGTTTTCCTACTACCGAGTCATTGCTTGGTCTGCAACCGGATACCCTTAACCAGTCACGTTTTTGCTTTGATTCGCACTCCACATCATCGTTGACCCCTACCAAATTCTCTGTCACATGGTTTAAACAGACTTATTTGGTTCCACCTTGGACATACATCTGGTTGGTGCTCATCGCCATTTTTTTGTTCATGTCCATTGGATTTGTGAATTTTTTTTTTCTTCTAATCAATGGTCACTACCTATCTGAACGCTCTGCTGTGAAACTGGTTGATGGAACTTTGGCTCCGCATTCTTCTTCTCACATCATGAAAAGAGACCAGACTTTTGTCAATATCACAGCCTGGCCAGTTGCAGATGGAATAGTTTGGGATGCAGTGGAGTTTGGTATGTGCGAACTCGTGAGATTGAATGCTGCGCGATGATGTGTGCGGCGTTACTGTGTCTAGTGTAGAAGTGCCACTTCTAGAAGCTGGCATGTCTGTGTAATAAATGTGAAGTGACTGTCTGGCTTGTGATTGGCTGGTGTGCCTGGCTCCAGGAGTCAGGATGGGTCTGCCCCGGTGGTGAATGGAGAGATCTGCATGTAGATGGCAGGGAGGAGTACACCCGGGACGTGAATAGGGCTGGGCTTTCCCTCCACAATGCTGGCTCCACCCCCTGTGGTGCGTCTGATGTCCCTGGCCTGTCCTGTGAATAGGGAGAGAGGCTGAGCAAAACAAAGTGGTCAGGAACCAGTTGCATCTGGTTCGCCTTTTCCCTGCACCTTTGGAGACAAAGGATTGTGTGTATAAAAGAGGGGCTGTGACCCCATGAAAATGTTCTTGTTCTGACTTGAATCTACCAGGGGCGTGCTGCTGCTGGGGCCCAGGGGAAGCCTTGCCTCCCTGGGCCCTGCCAAGCCCCTGGATGCTGGAGGACTTCTTTTGGACCCTCCTGCCTGGCCTGAGGATAGCTGGGAGACTGTCCTTGCCCTGAAAGCCTTGCCCTGCATTGCCCCTTACTTCCTAAAGGACTTATTCTGTTTACTCCTGGACTTTTGCATTCCTCTAGCGCCTGGGAGCGCTTTTGCCTTGATTTGGCCCTTTATTTTAGGAGGAGCGCTGAGGCTTTGCAGCGCTGCTTCCTGGGAGAGAGAGGGAATCCCCAGCTGAGGGATTCCCCCGTGATGCCGGCCTTGCGGGTGCCCACCCCGCTTATTTTTAGCTTTTGGTGCGCAGGTGCCCACCCTGCATCTTCGTTTTACTGGATGGATTGAAGCGGGTGCCCACCCCGCTGATGTGAGCCCTTGCGGGTGCCCACCCCGCTTGTTGACTTTGTTTCCCCACCGAGGGAGCCTACCCCTCATTTGCCGCTGTTGGACTCACCGCTGCGGCCCGAGTCGCGGACCGGGCGGAAGTCATGCAACGATATGCCTGACGGCGGGCGGGACTTCTGGTTTGGAGAAGGAAGGCCCGCGCACACCGCTGCCGCCACAGGAAAAGCTGCCGAGGAGAGGGAGGCTGGCGCCTGCCCGTGCGGGGCTCCCCGTTGCTGAGGGAGAGCCCCGCGGGCGCCAGCCGGTAGGAATGAAGGGCGGAGGGGGTGCGAAGCACACTACCGGTGCCGGCCCCCGCCGCAAGTGAAGAGGCGCGGAGTCCCCCTTGAGCAGCCCGGTAAATTAAGAAGGGCTGGGGGGCTCTGTTGGTGCTTGGTTTATGCCGACCGTGGCAGTGTGGGACAAATAGTGCTGAGTAGTCCTGCCTGGGAGCGGGCCACTCCAACGACGGGGCATAATTGTTCTAAGAGCCTAAGGGGCTCTCACAAAGGGGGCATAGTTGTTTCCAGAGCCCCCTGTCCGCTCCAACGTTGTGGGCCTATTTGTTTAAAGGGCCAGAGGGGCCCGTGAGCATTTTTCAGTGCCCCTGGTGTGGGGCTGATCTTCACAGCGGCGCCGCAGTTGCGGGCCGCTGCAACACTTGGGGGCATAGTTGATCGTCAGAGCCCTGTGTGGCTCCACAGTACTGGGGGACATGTTTTTTTTTAGAGCATAGGTGGCTCCAACGTTTTGGCATATTGTTCTAGGGCCATTGAGAGCCCATGCCTCATATTTAACTTCCACAGCTGCGCAGCACTTGGTGCCAGCTGCAGCGTTTAGGCCCTGGTGCAACCTGGACCCAAATGTGATTTAGGTGCTATTGTGATTTATATACTAATGCTTTGGGTGTTAGGAAATGTACCCTGTGTAGTATGTTTTGCGCACCCTGTGTTTTTTACCTCTAGATAGGATTTCTGCATAGGAGGTTGTTTTACCTGTTTAGGTTTATGTTAGGGAGATTATACTTCCCTGTGTGATGTACGCCCCTAGTGTAATTATACTTAGGAGGTAGGTTCTAATGCGTTAGACTTGTGAGAGATTGCATAATGTGTTTATGCCCCTGTGATGTATACAGGATAGGTTTTATACCTGATTCTATTGTGATAATGCTGAGGTCATTATTGCGCCAGTAGTTACTGGTTGTGCTCTACAGTTATAATTTGTGTTACAGTTGGTATATGTTCTACATTTACAATTGGTGATTTGTGCTAATTCTGACAGTGGTCCATGTGGCCCTGTCTTGTGTAAATAGTCCCCTGTAAAATTCTGCCCAGTGCCAGTTGGCACAGTGTAAATTATGTGATTATCATCTAATGTGTTTATTATAATACAACGGCTATTTTTTATATATAACCTTGTGTGGAGTTTCTTTTGTGGTGGGCCTAGGGTGTTGTTGCTGTGTGCGCGCACAAACGCTTTACACATTGCCTCCGGGATAAGCCTGATTGCTCGTGCCAAGCTACCAAGGGGGTGAGCAGGGATTATCTTTGGCGTGTAACTCCTCAGCCCTGACTTAGAGTGGTGGTCTGTGCCTGGCTTTGGCGCAAGCCTTAGCCAACCAGAGATCCCATTTCTAACACTAGTACATTTAGAAATGTTTTTAATCACACACAGTGGGAACATTGCCCGACTCCTTTGGAAGACAGCTCAAAAAGTTTACATATTTTACAGATTTTGAAAGTCAAAACCAGAGTCATTCTACTTTAGATTGGATACTTCGTCCAATCTTAAGGTAATGCTCACCCACACTAAACTTTTGTATTCCAAAACCTTTATTGATAAGTTGTCAGTGGTGGGCATGATCTGCGGAAGGCCACAGTGGATCTTAAATCTTTTTGGGGTTCTAGACCATGGCAAGTGAGGGGCACAGAAGCTTTACATCGCGCGTGCCTCATCCCAACTCAGATTTTATTTTTAAATGATTCGGCTACTTGTTTTGGATTGGCTACTTCAAAGCAAATGAATACCCCTACGATTCCTGCTCTGGCAAAATACCAGCACTGGAGCAGTCATACCAATTATTCCATTGAAGACTTGCAATCATTGTTTACAAATGACACCTTTAATATTTCTAGTCTAGACCTCCTAGGTTGGTTGATTTGGCAGACCAGTTCATGCAAGAAGAGGCACTTGGAGAAAATCATTCCAACCAAGAAGAGCTGTCTCTGTCTGGGGATGTAAATCCTTGCATCTAAACTTGGAGGTATGGGGTCCCGTTGACAAAGCCTAGAGGTCTTCTATAATTATAATAAACTAGCTCTTAGCATGAGGAGGGTGGTAAGGCGCTGTAGTCCTGTTTCCACTGTCATTATAATATGGTTTCCCCTTTTGTGCTATCTGGAATTGTAACAATGCTGATTATATTGTTCTTATGCATTTTGCTGCTAGTATTGGCTCGTGTACTGCATTATAGAGCACGATAGTTAAAATAAACATTTTAAACTATACAGTGTCTCTGTTTACTCGCATTGTGGACAAGTATGAGTGTTTGAACGAAAGAGTGTTCTTCTTCCCACAATTCCTGAGAGGGTCGGAGTGACATGTTCTAGGATGTCTAATCATTGGTAGCTTCGCTGTAGTACGGAGAACGAATGAGACACTATAGCTAGTCGGATTGGGGTTCTGGGCACCGAGATGGGTTTTTTGGTACACCACTACACACCGAGGTCCTGGTTTTCTGCGCATAGTTCTGTGTATGTGCAGAATCCCTGCAACAAAGCATCACAGGGTCTTCGGAGGAGAAGGGGTCAAACAGCATAAGATCAAGAGTGTGGAGAGGACCAATGCAGAGCCCAGGGCCCGAGGGGAGCAGGGCAGAGCCCAGGGCGGAGTGGAGCAGTGCAGAGCCCTGGGCAGAGGGGAGCAGTGCAGAGCCCAGGGTGAAGGGGAGCAGTGCAGAGCCCAGGGCGGAGGGGAGCAGTGCAGAGCCCAGGGCGGAGGGGAGCAGTGCAGAGCCCAGGGCGGAGGGGAGCAGTGCAGAGCCCTGGGCGGAAAAGAGCAGTGCAGAGCCCAGGGCGGAGGTGAGCAGTGCAGAGCCCAGGGCGGAGTGGAGCAGTGCAGAGCCCAGGGCGGAGTGGAGCAGTGCAGAGCCCAGGGCGGACTGGAGCCGTGCAGAGCCCAGGGCGGAGGGGAGCAGTGCAGAGCCCAGGGCGGAAGGGAGCAGTGCAGAGCCCAGGGCGGAGGGGAGCAGTGCAGAGTCCAGGGCGGAGGGGAGGAGGGTGGAACCCAGGGCCCGAAGGGAGCAGGGCAGAGCCCAGAGCAGAGCAGTGCAGAGTCGAGGGGAGCAGTGAAGGGCGCAGGGCCGAGGGGAGCAGTGCAGGGCGCAGGGCCGAGGGCAGCAGTGCAGAGCCCAGGGCCGAGGGGAGCAGTGCAGAACGCAGGGCTGAGGGGAGCAGTGCAGAGTGGAGGGGAGTAGGGCATAGCCCAGGGCGGAGGGGAGCAGTGCAGGGTCGAGGGGAGCCGTGCAGGGTCGAGGGGGGCAGTGCAGAGCCCAGGGCGGTGGGGATTAGAGGATTAGAGTAGAGCCCAGGGTGGAGGGTAGTAGGGCAGAGCCCAGGGCGGAGGGGAGTAGGGCAGAGCCCTGGGTGGAGGGGAGTAGGGCAGAGCCCAGGGTGGAGGGGGGCAGTGCAGAGCCCAGGGTACACGGGAGCAGTGCAGGGTGAAGGGAAGCAGTGCAGAGCCCAAGGTGGAGGGGGCAGGGCTGAGCCCAGGGTGGACGGGGACAGAGCAGAGCCCAGGGTGGAGGGAAGCAGGGCAGAGCCCAGTTTAGAGGAGCAGCACAGGGTCCACGATAGGTAACGGTCTGCCTTGCAGACTCCCTAGGCCAGCACTGAGGGGGAGAGAGGGTAAGCTCTCCGCCGAGAGAATGGGGACACCGGCTGAGAGGCAAGGGCGCCAGGTTACAAGCTAGGGCATGGGGAAGCGTCCCCTGGTTATACACTACAAGCCCCCTTGGTCAGCCTGGTGGTAGAGGGGTGGGCCCTAAAGTGGTGGACAAGTACCAGAGGGCTGGGGCTCACCTCTCAAGGACGCAGGTGGGTTGCGCCGTGCGTGGTTCTCAGTTGGGGGACGCGAGCCGGAGGGCCGGTTGGTGCTGGAGTGATAGACCGTGCTGTAGATAAGTAAGTCAGTCAGTTAGGGTGATTGTTCATGATTCTAAGTTAAAAGTGTAAATATTGATTAGTGATCAATTCCTGAGGTCAGCATCAATAATGTAAATAAGTAATTTTAATTTGTCATGTTTATGTGTAATGGTGTGAAATAAACATGGTCGTTTTACCCACTGTTCTGATTCAGGTATTGATTTGTCGGTTCCGTGGGGGCGGGACATGGAGCAACCTGGGGGGTCCGGGCTCTACATACCACAGCACCCAAGCAATGCTCCCTCTTGCAGGTAGGGTTGCCACCTGAACAGTTTTATACCAGCATGACGTGTATTTTTGTGTGCCAGCCGCTACAAAAATTAACAAAATCTCCTGAAGCTGGTATTTCTCCCATTTATCAGTACATACTTTACACAGTGAATGTAAGAAGAAAACACTTTAAAAGTGTTCTACAGCTGCCTTAATGACCCCTGACTGATAAGTAAAGTAAGCAAAGACAGATAGGGTGTGCTAAGAATGAATACCGACCATGTCATACACAGCTCTACTTAAGAATCATGTCCGGGCCTTTGTAATATCTTATAAGGTGAACATATCCTGGTATTTTCCTCTCGGAAAGGTGGCAACCATACTTGGCGGAACACGAGCAGCAGCAATGCTTTCCCTCTTGGAAAAAGATATCCCATCGGGCTGCCACAGCAGCTCAAGCCTCCCTTCCTTCTAGAAAGAGTTATGGCATGGCAGTCTTTGTTCTGGGGAGGTACAAAACGGAGCCCTCTTTGCCCTCAGTAAGTGAGCAGGGGCAAACGATCCATTAACCTTAGTTAAGTAATGCTCTGTGGGCTGCTGGCTTTAGGGCGCTTCACGGTGGGTGATCACATTCCCACTTATAACCCCAACAAAGATAGAAACAGCTTCTAAATTGACTGGTCGCTGCAGCGGCATCCTCGTCTCCCCCGTAAACCAAGAGTGCCCATTGACAGGCAGTGCTGTACAGGGTCAGACTGGCTTGTAGGGCAGCCAGGCAGTGCCCCATGAGCTGGTCGGACAGATCAGTGAATGGAATGTTTTATGGCCAGGTGGGTCGGTTTTTACTGTTGATTTCCCTGATTTTAAAACAAATATTCCATGCAGCAAACACAAATGCATTCAGCCACCTTTAACATGCAATATACTGGCACAGCAGGCTTTTAGGAGTGCAAAACACGGCTGATTTACAAACATTGGCCACTTTCTTTTTTAGCTATCTTGTTCTTCAAGGAGGTCCACTTTTCTGTAGGTGCCAGGGCCCTATTTGTTACGCAAATCGAACCTGGAGCTGCACAGCTTAAGCTCACATTTTTCAATTCTGCGAGAAGGACTAATGGCCCCTATTGCTTTAGGCATCCCAGTTTACCTCTTGGCGGGGCAGAGGGGGGCTGGTGACAAGGTGTGGGTCACAAGCAGCACACCAGGGTTGGTATGCATCACAAGCAACCGGGCTGACACTGAAGGCTCCTACCCAGGCCCACATATGCTTGCCCCCAGCCGCTTCTTAGACTCTCCCTTCTGATGCGAAGACTGATATGCCATACTCGAACTATCACTTTTTAGGTCTCGCCTGCGTGGGCTGCGCACATGCGCAGTCTCGCTGGCGAGATTAACGTTTTGAGGTATTTTGTGTAAAGGGCATTAAACCCCGCCCCTCTTTTCCATTGGCCGGCGTCACCGCTTATGCTAAACGGTGGCCAGCCATTGGAAAAGAGGTGTTTGTGACGTTTTCATCCGTCTCTCTGAGCCGTCCCATTTGGACGGGCTCGTCTGCCTTCCTTCTGCCGTGAAAGCTTTCTTATCTTTATGGGGCCATGTGTTTCAAAACACATGGCCCCATAAAGACAAAAAAGGTTTTACGGCAGAAGGAATGGAAAGCGGACTGTGCTTGTTTCTGGGTGAGTTAAGGGTGGATAGTAAATCACTTCTCTCCTTGACGTCCGTAATCAGATCACACGTGCCTCCTCCCTGGCCGGCACGATTGGCAGCGCGGACTCTTTAAACTGCGGTCCTAAAGAAATGCTGACTACAGTGGGCGGGGCTTGATGGTAATGGGGAAAGTTATGTGAACAAAGCAGAAGACACCAAAACAAAGTCCGACTTTCCGTTTGTTCTCCTGATACCGGCGGGTAGGGCTCACTGCTCCGCGGGCGACGGGGGGGGGGGGGGGACTGCGGGCACTACATCGTGGAGCTGGGGAGATTTGGACTGGCGCTTAACGTTCGGCGTAGCTCTCCCCAGGCTCCACATGGGCACGATTTTGCCCACTTGTGCCTGCCGCCCGGTGTTCGTGCCCCTGGGACCCCTACAGCTGAGTGGCAAAGTCAGCAGAGCAGCCGGACTCTAGACCAGCATGCGGCCGGCATCGAAGAAAAGTCCCGGCAGTTGTTCCCGAAGAGGAGACGGACGAGGCAGCATGGGACCGGAAGCAGCGAGCAAGACTCCACTCTCTCAACCAGGGGTTTGACCAGCGCAGCTTACTTTGGAAGCAGGCGGCAGTGCACAGAACAGCGTGCAAGAGAGGGCAGCGGTACCTACAGCCACGCCACGACCATGAGGGTCTACCTGCTTGCTGCCCAACACACCGCTGCGAACCAGGAAGAAATATCGGGGTGTCCCCGACCAGCAGAGGACCACCGCACAAGTGAAGATGCTTGACTCGGCAGGCGCAGGGGAGCCAGGGCAAGCGGTGGAATCGGCTGCCTTCATGTCCCCTTTTCCAGGCTGGAGCCTGCAGTCTCGGGTGGAGCCAGAGTCATGTTGCAGAGGATAAAAGCTCCATACGAGGTTCGCAGGGCGCTGGGGGGCCTTTGACGAGGTCATCGCGAGTGTCGGAGGTAAGGTGAGCAAGGGGCGAAAGTGACAGCATGTCCTATGGCCGCAGAGCAGAAGTCCTGTTAGAATACTGTAGCGATCCGTTATGTAATTTAAAAGGACAGGGTGCGGTTCCCAGCATTCCGCCCCCCCCTTCATTTCTTGTGCAGCACTAAAACACAGATAGATACACACCCGCCTCTAGTTTCAGGTTCCAGAAGGATGAAGGTCTGAGTGCTAGGTAATGATGCGATTGCATCTGCGGTTGCATGTGGTGGCAATAGTTTGAAAGGGGCAATCCAGGTTCAATGGGGCCCAGTGGAGAATAGCACGATGTAGCCGTTGCTTACAGCGCATTAAGAGAGTTAGTGAGTCTCTAGGGAGACTGGCGCATATGTTAAGGGAGCATCAGAATTGTAGTTTCGGCTGGCGTGGTTCTTGTGCTAGGGATGGCCCCCCCCCACCACTTCTGCAGCGTGGCTCATGGTCAGAGGCTGTTGTATATTAAGGCCTTTACTCTTACAAATACTTTGCAAAGGTATCTAATATCGCGTTGCTCCAAAGAAAGTACACCATTTAGATGTGCATTTGCTTTTCACATAAACTGGAGACATGCCAAATTAGATTGGTTTTGTGATTCTTTTTGCAATTTCTGCATGTGAATTATACATTACGTCATGACATTCAAAGAGTTAGTTATTGATGGGTGATATTGTCTCACTGGTGTCGTTGTCTCACCGTTGCAGCTTAATGCCTGTTTCCCTTAGCAAAACCACCCAGTACCTCTAAAGTCGTAGAAGTCATTGTTTGGTACCTCTATAGATTATTTGAATATGTCGAGTTGCTACTACTGATACTTTCAAACAAGCAGATTGAAACCTTTTTTGTTGTGTCAGCATGTGAAAGCCAATATTTTGTTTTGTTAGGGAACTGTTTTTACAATGGTACACCAGTATGTGACTTCTCTCTGCCTGCAGCAGACAGTAGATATAAATTCCACTAATTGCAACCATTGATTGATATTATATCATTTTAAGTTTAGATTTATTTGTGAATGACTTGGTAGAAGAAATTGCTCTGTGTTAGGTAAAACTTAGCTCATATTGTACTGCGTATGTACTGTTTGTAATATTGAAACTATGTTTGAGTTATTGGTGTGCTATATAAACAAAGAAGCATGCTCATGTTTTCATATTTGTGATCTCATCCTAATAATGTAGTGTTATTCATAGAGATGTATACATTTACCAGTGTGGCCGTTTAGGCTTGTGTGGTTGTGACGGTTTTTCTGAGCAGACTTTCACTGTTCAAAAACACAACTGCAGTGGTTTGAGTGGGGGACCGGAACTGTACATTCTCTAATAGCAGTGCTGCTGCTTCTCCCGTTGATCCAAGCCTGTTAAATATCATTCATCTTTCAGTGAATTAGACTGAAGAATCAACAAGCTTTGTTGTCTCAACGGTGGACCTAAATTGTTCATTCAGAGAGGTGCTAGGAAATTTATAACGAGGCCATACCTGTGCATTTAGAGCAGTGGGTTGCCGGCATACTCGGCTGATGCCATATATTCGGCAAACAGAGTATTGCTCTCTGGGGCATGTGTATACATATCTACTGTTTGAGCCACAAGGCTTAAATGCACAATAGTCCTAACTAGGGGTGCTACAGCACTTGTATGTATCAGGACTTGAGGACTCTGATTCCATCTGTATTTTTGGGTGTCAGTACCACATTCTGAAAACGTTTCCATCCTCTAAACATTGGGACTCATAGAGTGGCTTATATGTTTTCGTTACTTTCTCATACAGATTCTTCATCAGTTCTTGCCCAGGGCTGTTTCAATAACTATATAGGGGGGGGTAACAGTCTCTTTTTTTATAAAAAAAAAATTTCTTTCTTCACAGCTGTTTAAAGTACAGAAAAAGGGAATGCATGTGGGTGGGGAGCAAGTTAGGGAAAAATAAAAAATGGTCCTCAGTACATTGTATGTTATAAAAGGAAGGGGAAAATCGGGGTGATGCGAAGGGGGCTGGGGAGGTACCCAAAAGGTAGAAAGAGATGAAAAAGAATCTGAAATATGTAAAAATAACCTCCTGGAACGTTAATGGGTTACGTACAAGGAGTAGGCGAAGGAGGATTTTTGAATATTTGAGATCGATCGACAGCGAAATAATTATTCTACAAGAAACCCATTTGTTAAGAAAAGAATGGGAGGAAATCATGAAAACACTCCACTGGGTGGACTCTTTCATATGCACAAATCAAGAGTGCGTCGTCAAGGGGGTGGCCATTCTATTTAAAAAATCTCTGAAAGTAAGAATAGTTTCTTCAGAGTCTGACCCAAAGGGAAGGTGGGCAGTTGCTAATATTAGTATACTTAACGAACCTTTCACTGTGGTAGGCTATTATGGCCCAAACCTGGACGATCCTACCCCTCTTCAATCGCTATATTCTCATTTGATCACAGCTACAAGTCCTGTGATTTTAGGCGACGATTTTAACATTATTCTAGACCCGAAAGTGGATCGATATCCCAGGGAAGGCCTGAATAATCTCCCTAAGATGAGAGAATGGTTAGGAATCCATAAAAGGGATCTGGGAATAATCGACTTCTGGAAGGTTAAGGGAGATAACCAGCTTAAGTTCACTTTTCACCTTCGACTAAAGATCCTTTGGAAAAATGCATGGGGAAAACGCGTTTTGGGACCCCCCTTTTTTCTCGGCCCCCGCTTGACTAATCACCCCGAGACTTTTAGGGTAGGAGCGGAGCGGAGCGCCCCACCTATTTTAAATTTGCGAGGATTCGTCAGCCGGCGCCAAAGTTATTCAAAATAGAATTTTCAGATTTCCTATGGAAACACGGTCCTAACTATAACTATCTACTGCCGACCGCCAGTAGATAATATATATATATATATATATATATATATATATATATATACACACACACAAACATACTTAAAAGGTCAGATTTAAACATTCTACACAAACGTGGGCTTGTCCATTGGCTCCAATAAAAACTGTTTTAGTAGATGGAAAACCAAACAGGAGTGGCACAGTGTAGTGCCTGTTTTTAGGTCTCGCTGAGACAAAGGCTCGAAGAGACATTTTGTATGTGGGATTTTCAAAGTGCTACCCACAGTCTTTTGGCTGGCCTAAACCTTGAGTGCACGATCACATGCACGTGCACAGCTGCTCCCACTCCCCCCTCCCTTCTCTATAGCTTTGGCTCCTTTGTTTTTTATTACACCCTCCCTTCTCTCCCCGCTCTTTTCACACTACCCCCTCCCTTCTAATCAGTTTCCTTTCTGCTCCTTGGAGTGACCTTCCCCCTCCCTTCTCTCCCCACCTCATCGCAGAGACGGAGGAGACAGAGCCATCCTGCATGGTTAATGCTTTTGCAGGTTTCAGTTTTCAAATGTAGTTTTCAAATGTATGCAAACTGCACATTTCACTCAACTACACACACACACGCGCGCACACATTCACACAGACACACACACGCATTCTTTTCTACCTTTATTGGTTCAGGCATCAATCAGTGGCGCACGGAACAACATTATTCAGCAGGATAGAGACATTTACACTGTTCAGACATAAATTAAGAATAAAACTGGCTTAGGCGATGGAATATTTACAGGAGAAATTCAGTTTTTATTAGAATTATTTGTTTATTGAATTGGGACTTGCTGGGCTAATAACAGTGTCTCAGCCCTTACAGCCTTTTAGGATTATATACATTGGCTAAACCAATAACTCTAGCTAAAAACCTACAAGGCCCCAAAGACGAGACCAATTGAATTTTGCTAATGCTTTTTTTTTTTATTCCACTTGATTGTTGCTGCCTCCTGTCTTCCCCTGTCATTGCTTGCCCTTCTCCTCACCCCCTCCCACTTTGCTGCTTGAGCCGTTCGCTTTCGTGCGCTACTGGGCACATTTATGTCCTTGTGTAAGGAAACTGGTGCTCATGTAAAGCGCTCTGATACCCGATATGTTTGGGTCTGATTCGCACTAAATAAAACTTAACATAATAATTTGTTTTGGAGCGTCCACAGGCAAACTTGACCGCCGTACATAGCAGCAGCATTTGTATTTAGTTATTTGCTGCTCCTGCTGAGCGCTGTTGATTAGCGGCCTGGCAGCTCTCCTAGTCATTTACTCTGTGTGCTAGTGACAGTGCTTTATTCAATGTGGTTTAATATGCTTGTACCCCTTTAAGCCAACATCGTCCCTATTTTTAACATGTGAAATGTCGAAAGGCATGTGTTAAACTTGTTTGAGTAAATCTATGCACTATAACCCGGGTGACCTCAGGGGAGGTCTGCATCGAAGATAGCAGCATTTCCAGCCCCCGAAATGCACCAATTTTTAATTGCTCCACTTGCCTTTCAACCTGTACGCCCGTCTAAAAATCCTTTCACTCACCAACCCTTATTCACCTACTTTTCATTCAAGAGACGCATCTCACCAGTCCCAGTGGGGTGCCTTTCCTCAGGATCTCACAGTTCCATTCATTGGGGAAAAATGCAGAATATATTTTGAGTTTGCTTCCGAAGGACCAATTAATTTCTGTTCCCTAGTCCTTAACAGAAAATCTTTGCTAGCATTAACACATCTGTGATACAAGTGTCATCAAACTCAGAGATGAAAGGTTACGAATCCTACCCTTAAAACCACTGCTATGTCAGTTGCTCAGGGATTCACAGCAACACATTCTTGGCTCTTGAGTTATATCTTGCTCAGGATATAAATGTGCTTGAGCAACGACGAACCATATTATGCAGTTACATACCATACTATACCATACACCATCAGTAAAAATAATAGACAAAGCCAGTAGATCTCACATTGGCTTCCTTTTAGGCCTTTTCATCTTGCACAGACTAGTGCCTACCAAGTGGTATCTTAATAACCTCAGAAAAGCCAAATGCAAATCTAAAGAGCTGCCACTGAGTCCACACATTGACAGTATCTTGCCTTTGTGCGTTGAACGTTTAAGAGCTCCATTTGTGTTTTATTTTGGTGATGTATATTCCCAGGTGTCAGGTGGCTAGAGTGGTCCCTTACCCATTCTGCTTTGAGGAGTCTGGGGGTGAGTGTATGCAATGTTCAACACTCCGTCCATCATCCCCTTTGCTTTTGCTTTGAGGAGTCTAAGGCGCCTATCATAACCCCTATTTGGGCATGTCTGAGTAAACTGCTACTGAGGGTATAGCGATCTTGTGGATTCTTGTGAGAAAAGTTTTGATAAAGTATTTGACCTATACTCATATTTGACCTGTTCAGGTTTGCTCCTAATTCCATAGTGCTTAATTTTTAGATCCTGCCCAGAAACCGTTTTAGCTGTCTTGCTAATGTAATGAAATAAAATAATGAATACAAAATGTCTACAACTCCGTATTAGGGGTGGGTACCAGTACATTACTTTGCCAATGCTTTTATGTTTTAGTACTTAATTTAAAAAATCTTTTTTTTTAGACTCCTTGTGTGTTTAAACTGCGTTCAGGTTGGAGTAATTCAAAACGAATTGTCTCCTTTTTGAGCCAACAATCATCATATTTGACCATAATTAAAGCTGAAAAGAGCCCCGATATATGCTATTAGCACACTTGTCTGTTCAATTAAAATTATGTGCGTTTTATTTTTTATAATTAATTTTTTATTGCAAGCATCAGGGACCACGTTTAGGCTACATGTTTTACTTTTTCTTTTTTAACAAAAAAAGAAGGCAAGACCTATTGATTTTGCCAATGCTTGTTATAGCATGGGCATATTTGGTATTGAGTCTCATAGTTTACTCCGTAGTTCGCCCTCCATGTGGAACAGAAGTGCATGGTTTATACAATTAAATGTAAACAATTTGTTGTCCGATCCAAAAGGCTCATTTACCTAATGATTTGTTTACAATCTGACACAGAAGTAAACACATTGGGAAATAGACAGGAATGTGTTGCAGCGAGCCATCCGCATCGCCTCGCATCTTTATTTATTGATTTCAAAACGGCGACGCTTTGACTTTAAGCTCGCCTTTCATTGTTTAAAACAGAGTTGCTTTCACAACGTATTTACTTTTCTTTATTTCACACTGGCAAACCAATTGATTTGCTTTTCCGAAACTGCTGGGCCAGCAGCTGGTTGTTCTCCAGTACCCAGAGCACCCCCACCCTCCCTCCCACCCCGCTGTTCATTTGCTCTCATGTCCCAGCCTTTCATCTCCCACCCTGAACCACTTCCCTTCCCGCCGTCTCTTGAGCGCCGATCGCTTGATTTACAGCCTCAATGTAGCTTTAACTCTAGAATACTTTAAAAAAAAAAGCTATACTGCAAACAAAACATGTGTAAAAACATTACCACCACTTCATTGCAGTCTCTCTGCTCTTACCGTCACTTTTTTCACATCATCACACTGTACCTCCTCTTTACCAGAGGCTCTCAGTTTATTAGTGGACTCCTCCTTTCACCTCAGCCTTTAACTGTCTTCTAATGGCACTACCCTCCGTTACTTCATGGCCTACCTCTCCCCTCTTCATTCTGTCACTCCTTTCACCAGAGTCTCTCGGTTTCTCAGCCTGTCCCTCTTTTCATCCCAGCCTTTTAGTCCCTCCATCTTATCCATTCAGTCTCTCTATGCGACTCTTCCACCAGTACTTCATAGCAGTCTCTTCGCTCTACTTGTCACACTGTCCCTCCTCTAGGCTCGCTCTTTTTATTGCCCATTAACTTGTTCTCCAGCGTCGCAAGCTCATACCATACCAATAGCACTATGCAAATATATTTACTCTACTGCAAATACAAAAGCACAAGTAAAAAATATTGTCCTTTTCAATGCCAATTGCTCCAAGTTTAATAAATGCGAGACCTATTGCATTGTAAATGCTTGTTTGTTCTGTGTTGCCTCTTGGCATATTCAACCACTATGATGTTGGTGCAAGGGCAGGGGGCGAGGGCTGGATGGCGGGTAATTTGATGTAAAGCTTACTATGTATTGGCTCCAAAATATTTTTGTATAGATTTGTAAATAACTATCCCTATGCGTCGTGCTTTGGCTTTATGCTGTTGATAATAAATAGACCCTGAAATGTTATTGTTTAACCAAAAGAACACGTTTGGTCTGGAGTTGTTATTCACTGTCTTTGTAAAACGTGAGGGGTGAGGGGAAATGGGAGGGTTACACGTGACGGAGGCCCTCGACGTGTCCCATCCATATGAAAATGTAGCATTAGCCCCCCTTCCTGGGAGGGAAAGATGGGCACCTGTTATGTTGGGCCATAGGCCCTCATGCTCGGCGAGAATAATGGAGACAGACACATTGTTGGGTAGTGGGTTAACTGGCCTCGAGCACGTGCGCTCGGCCCTTTTATTAGCAGCGTCACCTGACCCAGTGACGTCTGTGGTGGGTGGGTGTAAAGAGTATTACACACATGTCAGGAACACTAGAACGTGTCCCTGCTAGGACACTACATTCCTCCCAATTTTTAATGACAAAAACCCAAAGTCAAAACTCAACCTGTGGGAGAAAAAGATATATACACATATACAATACAGTGACCAAACTTCTGCAGAGTCTCTTACGCCTCCGCTGCTTGGAATCGCAGACGACGTTCTTCCTGTCTTGGAGGGCAACAGTTCGCTGTGGCACCAGTCATGGGTGCTCGATGGATTCAGTCTGTTGACGGCTCTGCCTTGAAGTTGTCCTCACAGTCTTTTCTTTGCTTTACTTCCATGGAGACAAACGCAGTTGTAGTTCTTGTAGTTCACCGCTAGCTGTTGCCGTTCATCTTTTAGTCCAGTCCTATTCTTCATCGGTGGCGTGTATTCTGTTTTAGCAAAATACGGGTTGTTTGCAAGACACCCCTCTCACCAGGATGCCACTCTCACAGGTGTTCCCCTGCCACGGGATATCCCTGAGGCCCTCTTCATCAGATCTGGCCTGGGTTGAGTGTCCTGTATCGTGTTACTCCCATGCCGATAAGTGCGGGTGCGGAGGAGACGACAGGTCTCACCTCAGATTCCGCAGTCAGACCTGGAGGGTAGCTGTTGGCTCCTGTCTTTCACGCGCGATGTCTTCATCCTCCTGGGACGTTTGCTGAAGGGCGGCTGATGACCATCTCTCGTCGCGGGGATACTCTCTCTCACTGGCATCCCTGAGGCCTTTGCCCCTGAGTCACCACGGCTGGCATTGACCAGTGTCCGCGTGACCCCAAAGGTGGGTGTTCCGAATGGTCCGGCCTGCTCACCTCTGCAGATCCCGGGTGTGCTGAAAGCATCGTCAAACAGATGGTCTTTTCTCCGTGCCACGGGTGTTCACAGGACTTGCTCTCCATGTTCTGGCACTTGTCGCCTTCCTTATCTTCAGGGTGTGAGTAGTCTTGCCACACTCCTCTCTCTTTCCTCGATTCTTTTCTCCGTGAGGGTGTCGAGTCACTCTGACTTCTTCTCCTTCTTCTTGCAGTGGCAACCGTGCCACTCAGATCTCTTTCTTTCCCCTTTTCCTTTTAGTGGCAGACGTGCCACTCTGACGTCATCTTCCTTCTTTTCTTGTAGTGGCAAACGTGCCACTCCGATATCTTCTTCCCTCTTTTCTTGTAGTGGCAAACGTGCCACTCCGATGTCTTCATCTCTTCGCTTCACGACCTACTCTGGACCGTTTCTCTTCTCCTCTTGGTCTGGCCAGGCTTCCCCATGCAGCGCGCGCACTCTGCACGTGTTCCCCCTGGTCTTGTCCTCGTCCGAGAACACTCTCTCCATCTTCCTCAGCATTCCGAGTTAGGGTCGTGACTTTCTCTTCATCTTCTCCTTTTCACCAGTTACTTTGGTTGTTGAAGTTCGTGGGGCCGTACTCTTGGTCCTCTTCGTTCTTCTTGAGCTTCTTGGACCACTTGACGGTCCGGGCTGCCGATCACTGTCAGGATACCTTCGGTCTTGTCGTCAGACCTCTTGTTCTGTAGTTTCACTGACCCGTGCGTCGGTTGCCTCCTTTTGCAACCCCTGGCGGGTTGGCTTCTGTGATGCGACCATTTGGCCGGTCGGCTTGGCCTTTGCGGTGCGACCATTTGGCTGGTCGGCTTGACCTTTGTGGTGCGACCATTTGGCTGGTCGGCTTGACCTTTGTGGTGCGGCCATTTGGCTGGTCGGCTTGACGAGGTGTGTCACGTCGTGTGACTACCTGTGTTTGCTGAATTGTCGGGCGCTGGTGCATGCTTCTCTTCGTACCGTCGTGGTACATCTTCAGTGTCGCGTTGCTCCTTGCGCCGTGATCTCTGGTTATCGTGCACCCACTCCTTTCCTTCTTTAACTATGGTCCTGCTTCAGACTGCTCCCTTTGGTTGCTTCCGTGGACGCACTTGCTGCGCACTTCCTTCCGATCCTCCTTTGAGACTTGCTGCCTGGACGAGTCTCTTCAATCCTTGCCACCCAAGGCCGGTGCTCTCTGGTGTCTTCACTCCTGCAGCGACTACCCCTGGCCAGTAGGCGTCACCGCACTCCACGCAACCTTGGCCGCAGGTTCTCTCCTGGAGGATTCCTTGTGTGCGCCCTTGTCGGAATTTGCCACTTCGGTGTGGGCGGTCGTGCATACTCCACTCTGCTTTGCTACAGCCTTCCCCTTGCGGTTGTGCAATTCAGCTGCAACAGTGCTTGTGCTCTTTATTTTCCCCACGCACGTTTGGGTTGCAGCAGCTCCCTCAGTACTGTATTATTTTCTTCCAGGCGCTCCGTTGTCTTCCAGCCCATGTCCTTATTTTTCCTTTATGGCGTGCAACCTTGCAGCCACAGTCTTTCATATATTGGGCGCAATGATGCACTTTGGCCACTAGATGGCAGTGTAGCGCATAGCACCGTCAGCTTTGCCTGCCTGCTATTTCTCTCGGTGATTTTCCTTGACTTGGGTCCTGCAGCTCTACTGCTCCACGCTGCAGGCCTCTCCCAGATCTTCCACTGCTTCCTTTACCTGAAATACGATCACCCTTGGAGCAGAGGGAAGGAGGGCAGGGCAGTCCCCCTCGTGGTGAGTGCTTATTCTTTGCTTATTTATTTGTGTTAAGCAGCTCTTTGGCTCGTGTTCCCAGCTTGTGCTCACGTCGTCCCCACTGCACTCGGGTGAGCCTCAGCAGCTCTTGGGGGCACACTCAGGCGTTCAGGCACGACCGGAGGGTCTGGTGTGCTGCAGTGAGCCGCTTTGCCCACATGTACAAGTTAAATCCTTTCCGCCCCCCGCTGCAGGCCTTTTTCTTCACGGGCCGCACAGGGGGGGGGGCTTGTACTCACTTCGGCTGCCTGGGGGCACCTCACGCTTTTCTAGTAGTCAGCGCTTCAATCCGCTTGTTTCTCTTGCCTCGCTCCACGGAGCTGGCCGCCTGCAGTGCTCCGCCCCCCGCAGCAGACTCACACGCGTCGTGGGACGCGAGGGGGCTGGAGCACACACACACTTGCCGGTGCTTGCCTTCGTGTAGGTCCTCCCCGCGGCAGACCTTCGCTCTTCTCGGGCCGCGCGGGGGAAGGGGTACTAGTGCCTCACTTCTCCGGCCGCAGGCCGGACGCTTCCATTTCGTTTCCGCACCCCGCCGCAGCAGCCTCACCTTTCATACGCTGCGCGGCGGGGAGGGAATGCTGCTGTTGTTGCCTGACCGCGGGTGGGCTCCGCTTTGTTACCTCACACCGCGCCAGCTCTCAGTTCTTCGTGGGTGCGGGTACAACGGGCACGGCTGGTCTTCGTCGCGGGTGGGCTCCGCTGCTGCGGGGTGGGCACCCGCTTGGCTATCCTCGCTTTGGCGCTGCTCCTCACCTCATTCACCGGGATCGTTGCGGCCGATGCGGGTGGGCTCCGATCGGTCCGCTTTCTTTCGGGGCACTTCCCCACCGGGTCACGGTAGCACACGCGACGGGGTCGGGGTGGGTACCCGACTTCCTCGCCTTCACTTTGGGGCGGTACGCCCGCAGGATGTCGCGGCGGTGCGGGGTGGACTCCCGGTCACCGCTCACGCCCGGGGCGATTAGGCGCAGTTCTTGCCTGCAGGGGGCTACACGCGGCACTTCTCTCCCCCTTTCGATCAGCTGGGCTGCTGCATGCTGGGGCTTACAACCCTCGTCGCCATTGTTATGTTGCGCCCTAGGCCCTCATGCTCGGGGAGTATAATGGAGACAGACACATTGTTGGGTAGTGGGTTAACTGGCCTCGAGCACGTGCGCTCGGCCCTTTTATTAGCAGCGTCACCTGACCCAGTGACGTCTGTGGTGGGTGGGTGTCAAGAGTATTACACACATGTCAGGAACACTAGAACGTGTCCCTGCTAGGACACTACAGGCACCTAACTTGGAATGGAACAGCAAGGGGATTATCACCATTGGGAGACCCGTAGTGTTGTACAGACAAGCTGGCCACAGTCATGACTGAGGTGCTATCGTAGTCATCATGTGAACTAGCACACAGTGTGGGGGGAGGGGGAAGAGAGACAGAGAGAGAGACAGACAGAGAGAGAGAGAGAGAAAGAAAACGCGCACACATTAATAGCAGGAAGTTCCACACAGGGCCGGCTTTAGGGCAGTGCGACTGGTGCGGCCGCACTGGGTGCTGACCTGGGGAGGGGGCGCCAACCTCAGGGGGGGGGGGCGCTGTGTTTAGCAATAACTTATGATTGGAGCGATGAAGGGCACTTATGACGGGTGGTAGTAAGAGAATCTGAGGAGGCGGTCATGGGGTGTGGGGGCGCCAAAGATGAGGCCTTCAGACTCTTGTTCACCATCAGTTGGTCTCTAAACTACCCACTTATTAAAGAGACCCTGAAACTCATTTCCGCGCTCCGAGCCTCTGAGACTCCTGCTCAGGCTCAGATCCTTAAGGTTCCAGCTCACTCTCAGGTGCCTTTGGATTCCAACTCATCATCCGGTCACCTGATTTCCCTGTTCACCGTCAGACCCTGTAGCTCTTGCTCATTCCTACTTGGAAGCTCCAGGACATCCTCATTTCCTTGAGGATCATGTTGACCATGAGATTCTGTAAAACCTATATATCCGTATAGCTTCCTTGATGTTTTGCTCACCCTAAGGGCATAAGGTGTATTGTCAACACCAGATGGCTGAAGATTTTGCTCACCCTCAATCCTCACAGTAGGTATTGGGGGGTAAGCATATGCTTCAGCAGCACAGCTGAGTTTAGGTCCTTGAGCCTCAAACTCACCCTCAGGGTCCTGAGGTTTATGCTTACTACAAGTTGCCCGAAACCCTGCTCACTCGGATTGAGCAGGGCTCCTGCTTGTCCCAATGGCTCTGGCTCACCAGAGGTGCCAAGCTTCCTACTCAGTGTCATTTAATTGTGCTGCCTGGCCCTGCTCAAGGGCCTAGAGGTGCCTACTCAGGGATATTATTCACTGAAGATGCGGTCCACCTTAGACCCCTGAGGCACATGTCATCCTCAAGTTGCTGAATCTTCTTCTTAATTTCACCTACCAGGATATCTTGTGTACTTTCAGATCACTAAGTTCCCTGGCCGCCCTGAGGTCTCCTGATATCTCTGCCCACACTTCATAAGTCAGAAAACTCACTGCAAAAATTCATGCTTCAGTGGCTGTATACACCCAAGTCTTTCATGGACCCTTTTGGTAGTCACCCAGAAGTCTATCTCTCTGAGTGTGATGTCTTGAGGGGTATAACACAGCTTGGTACTTGGAGACATCTATACTGTGCGAAGAGACATGATCTGAATCTGCTTGACATGCTGGAGGAAATCACTTCAACTACAGACGTTCTTTTCATTTTTTTATATAGTACCTGTGTTCTGCATGCTTTCCTTACTTTCTCTTTCGTTCCCCCACAAGTAGGAACAGCCAATCACTGCTCCTGCTAGGGTTTGTCCCTTTTTTCCCTTTATTTGCTCTCTCATTTCACCTGCACTCTAACGTTCTCACTGATCACATATATTAGATGTTCTATGTTTTTGTCTGTCCATACCTACTTTTCATTCTGTCTCCGTCCCTCTGTCATAGTCTCATTCTACAAACCCCTCTATCTAGTTTAATACCCTTCTTTATCATTGTCCCTCTCATTTTTCTGTCTCTCTTGTTATTCATCTCTTTTTTCCTGTCTGTCTCTCTCTCTCTCTCTCTCTCTCTCTCTGTAGTTGCCCTGATCGTCCCCATTTCCATTGCCCCTGTACTATTTACTTCCCTCTCTCTTAGTCTATAATTTCTTCTTCTTTCTCACTCCTCTGTCACCCACATACACTATATAGGTTGTTGTTTTCTACCTCCATGTCCTTATTCCCCACTCTCTCAATTCCTTTGGTCTCTTTGAGTTTTACTTTAGGTCTTTTCCTGTCTTGAAACTTGTCATTTTCTTCAATTGTGTTTTCTCATGTATTTTCTCATGTTAGTCACCCTAATTTTCCATAGCCCTTGAACTTGTTTGTATCCTACACCAAATGCTATATTTTGTTGTGTCCACTTTACTGAGTTGCTGCTGTGAGTAGCTACCTGCTTTATCAAACCTTGACATTTGCAAAAGACCATTAAAAAGATTCCTGTCCTTAGAAGTGCTTTCAGTTCTGCATGCTTTCAAAGGTTATGCAGGAAAGTAGAGGGAGCTTGTTTTACCTTTAGTACAGATTAGACCAAAAGTATGTTTTATTGTTGAGTGGTAAGGGAAAATACACCTATTTCTGGAGGAGTTGTTAGATACAGTGGAGAATCCACAGATGGTATTTCTTTTACCATAGTATCTCTTTCTTGGAGGGATAGTATCATATTAGCCTTTTCTTGGGTTCTACTCCTGATTTGGCACTTCCTCTAGGTGTTGCCATCCTCTATATCAAGCTGTAGACTGCGGGAACGTCAGAACTAAGAAGTGTGTGAGGCCTTGATTCATCCTTTCCTTATTACTGACTAGGAAACTGCTAACACTCTCTTCTGCATCCATCCTTTGCTTTATCATTTACTATTCTTTTTCTCCCTTTGCCATCGCCCTTCTCTCCACTTTGGTTTCCCACCCTACCTTTACCAATCTCTTGTTCTACCCTCCTCTCCACTTTGTCTGTCCTCATTTCATCTTTTCCTAGGCTGTTTCCATCTCTCGTTTCCCCCTCTCTCACTCACCCATTGTGCTTATCTCTAGTTGTTTCCCTCCCCTCTAGCCTCTTTTCCTCTCTTCTCTAGTCAATGATTTCTCCCTCTTTCCTTTCCCCTTCTCCATTTGTCTCTACTCCCCACTAGAGCTCTTATTTCCTTTTGTCTCAGTCTCTCTCTTTATCCCTCCTCTGCTCTTACCTCTCTTTGGGCCATATGTTGGAAGCCTAATACCGGTCAGTAACGGCCGATTTTCGGTAAATATCCCGTTACCGACCGGTATTTAGGCTTTTGGTATGTAGGGGGCACATTTCAGGATTCGGTAATTTACCGAATTGGTAAAATTACTGAATAGGTAATTTTACCGATTCGGTAAATACCGAATCCTGAAATGAGATGTAGGGGGAGTGTGTCGTTGGTGTGGGGATTCGTTATTTACCACCAACTTAAAGTTGATGGTAAATGACGAATAACTGGAAAAAAGCATTTTTGTGCACTTTGAAGTGTGCAATGTGGCAGACATACATGCCCTTAGGGCATGTATGTGCGCCACATGTGCACACATAGACGAATCAGGGGTGCAACAGGGTGTCAATGTGACACCCTGCCACCCATGATGATGCCTCCCCCATTACCGATTCGGTATTTACCGATTCGGTAATGGCAACTGGCTTCCCATTCATTCCTATGGGCCTCCAGGCCCATAGGAATGAATGGTAAGCCAGTTGCCATTACCGAATCGGTAAATACCGATTCTAAAATACCGACATTTACCGATTCGGTAATATTTTACCTACATTACATTTACCGATTCATAAATACCGAATCGGTAAAATTCGGTATTTAAGAATCGGTAAATGTAATTTACCTACATATGTGCCCCAACATAGAGGGTGAATTATTTTTTTCAGTGCAACATTGTCAAAATCAAATTTTTCTCTTACCTATATATAGTTGTCATTTTTTAGGTCGAGCATGGGCAGCGCATGCGTTGCTCTGCGAAGCATGCTGTATTCAAGTATGGACTAGAAGCTCCGCTCATTTTTCGCCCATCTTTGTAATTGGCTCCCGTCACAGACCTTTGTAAATGGTGGGTTTTCATTGGTCAGTAAGCTTATTAGCCCCTCCTTAGTACCTCCCTCTCTTCTGTTACCTCCCATAAGGACACCCACTGTTATATGTGTAGTTGCTCGGTGCGTTTTATTTACAGTCTGTGAGCACTACTTTGTTAAATCACTTTCTCCTATAGCATAGCGACATGCTAACCTGCAATCACTTGCTTTTAAGCAGCATGGCACCCAGGTGCGTCCACCTTCCTACAGATCTGTTAATCTCTTAGCCACCCTGTCCCTGTAATAGGTCACACTTCCTGCCTCTGTAGCTTGTCAATATCTATCACAGGCTTTCTCTCCAACCCCAGTTTACGTTCTCAATTGCAGTTCCCGGTTAGAACCTCATGTAGTTATGAATCTATTACCCCTCGATTGTCACTGCCTCCGGACTTCTATTCTCCCACTCTCCACTTTATCTTTTCCACCCCCTTACACTGCGATCTCACATGTATATCTTTACCACTCACCTGTCCGTAGCCTCCATGGTTCCCAAACTGAGGACAGCTTATTTGAAATCGAAAGCATCTTCTTCAGTCCGAGGTTATTATTCCTGCAGGACCAATCTGCCACACCCACTCTTCTTGCCTGCTATACAACTCTAAGCTATCGCCATGCACAGGAGTCTTTCTTCTATGGAGGTGTTGGGACTACCATGTTAATGGCAGTAATAAAATTGGTGACGTAATAGTGTGTTTTTCTTGCCAACACCGACCAGCCAGTTTCACTGTGCTTCGCGACAGCAGCCATTCTGCACACCAGGCATCTTTAACTTGAATGTAACATAGGATTATGTCCCAGTTATTCTTTCATTTCCCCGTAGGAAGAGCTGCTCGTGATTTTCACCAGCATTACTGTATTTCCAGGAACATTACTCATGCATCCTAATCAGTCATGAGAACCATTATCCACGCCCATATTTGCGATGTCACACTCAAAAGTGATTTTCAGTATTCAGTAGCTGCAACCTGTTTCTGTGAAAGATCCAAAACGCCAGGAAGCATGTACATAGCTACATTGATTTGTTTTATTTTAACTACATTGTCATTTAAACTGTAAAAGTAATGCAGGGAGGAAGGAACGATGGAAAAGGAGAAAATGACGGAAAAGGCGAGAGAGGGGAGGCACAGAAGGGACAGTTTATAGAATAAACAACACTGCGAAAAGCATTAACAATGCAATATGGTATTGTAGATTACAATGCCTTTTATTTATGTGGTAAGAAAACCTGCAAAGTACAAAGTGCGTGTTCAAGCACCGCTTGCAGGTTTTCGAAACGCATAGATAAAAGGCAGTGTTATTTACATTGTCAATACCTCAAACTCGTGCAAATGCGAGGCCTATTGCATTGCACAAGCTTATCTTTAAATGTAAAGTTATTTCAGTCCTTAGTATTTTTTTCTGAAGTTTCATCACTCTTAGCTGTGTACAGCACCCTCCTCAATCTACAAATGGATAGAATTTCATTAGAATGAAACTTCCAATCTCAGTCTGGTATGTCACTGCACAGTTTTTAAACCAAGAATTCTGGCCTAGTCCCCATTCCACTGTACCTTTCCGATCGTTGAGGCCTGGTGCGGGGGACTAAAGGCCACGTCCCCCACCTATGACTTGTTAATTGCGCTGCTCAAAAGCATCAGCAGCTCCTGAGAATCAAAGTCACCTCCTGAGGTCTGGGATGGGCAGAGGTGCACCATGCTGTGCCTGCTCTGCTGGCCCATAATTGTAATTCTGCCCATGACAACGGACCGGCTGACTCTGTGGCTTGCAGAGAGGAACAGTCGAGCTGTAGCAGCCTTTCGGGTTGTACAACAGCAGGAAAGCTGGCCCAGATGTGTGCCCCTGGTTTTCTACTTCTGAATGGCCTTGGATGGAACAGGATCTTATTTGGGCGGGCCTGGCCCACCCGCCCCACCCTCTAGAACCGGGCCTGGTTCTCGGTACCTGACGCAGCGACGTGTACACGCAGGGTTAAGGTGCATCTCCGGCGCGCTGGCAAGAAGCCTCGTGCTCACATGCCTGGTCCGCAGCCAGAAGCAACAAACCCCCATTTCTATGAGAACCAGAACCAGACGCCCCTCGGACCCCTTAAAAAAGCACAATAGAAACGTGAGCGCCAGCGAGTGGATTTGGGGATTTCCTGCGTCTTGAATTCATTGAAGTAAGAGTCTGAATGTTGGGGGAGGGGGCCCGAAGAAACCGAGATTAAGAAAAGAAGAGTATTCTTCGAAAACTGCAGACTTAGTTTGCAGACATGCCAACCCTCCCGATTCAGGCGGGAGACTACCGATTTCAAGGCTAGTCTCCCGCCTCCCGATTCAAGCATCTAGAAACCCGATTCCTCGGGGTTTCAGTTGACAGGGCTTGGTATTGTGTAACGTGCTAATTCTTCCAGCAATAGTCAGTGGCGATGCAGGGGCTCTAGTAGGGGTGAAAAACCAACAAAGCCTCATTAACAAGCGAATGGTCTTTTAACCCCTTTGCCGCGGCACAAATTTTGCCACGGCGCTGGGGGGGTTTGGGGCAGCGCGGTGCCGCCATGCTCGTGACGGAACCACTCCGTCATGAGCCACGGGCGCGCTGTCCTCATGACGGAGTGGTTCCATCACGACTCCGCCCACTCGCGCTAATTGCCCGCACAGGCGGGGAATCAGCGCCGCGTGGGCGGAGCGGCCCCCAACGGCCGCAGCATGACGGAACCACTCCGTCATGAGCACACAGCGCCCGTGGCTCATGACGGAGTGGTTCCGTCATGAGCAGGGAAGGGGTTAAAGACCTGTGAAGTACTGGGGAGCGGCTGTGTGGGTGCCCAGGAAGTTCTTTCAGCCCGGGGTGCCACACACGAGGGAGGGGAGTTGGTGTATGCACTGCCAGCAACCTGCCAGGCCAGTGCACAACACTTGTATCACCCTCTCTCTGCCTGCCGTTGCGCTCCATGCTTCTGAAAGGTAAGACAAAAACGTGCATTTGCGTTTCAAACGTCCGATCCTGCAGCAGCACACTTCCAAAGCCCATACATGACAGTAGCCCAATTCACGGCCCCATAGTATCGCCATTGGCACCCCTCAGTCCCCCCTCCAACAAAATACATTACCCAATAATAGCACACACTCAGACTGTTTGATTGGGTACAAAATGCTGCAGGTTTATTACATACACCGTTATGTAATAGGTGGGTTATCTTACGGGCGATCCAAGGGCAGGCAACCAACTGGGCCGCCTGCCCGCCTGATGACCCGGGCAGCACTGGGGCGAACCCCGCCTTTGCTGCCGTCCAAGTGATTCTCTTCAAGGATCACGTGACCGTTGGTAACTTCTACTCACGCCCCTTCCCGGGGCGGATCGTAGCATAGCAAACCCCCGGTTGTTCAGGCCCACAACCGCCCGAAGGACTAGCAGGGGCGCCGACACGGCTTCCGGGACCCTCCCATGAGGCTCCTCGGATTTGGCTCTGGCACCCCCTATGGTGCCGCGCAGAGGTACCCTTGGTACCGGCCTGCTTCCAGATCGCCCTGTAACTCCGCCTGCAACGAAAAAAGGAAATATTCGAATATTCTCACCCCCACCTGCCAACCACGCCGGGTAAGCGGTAGGGAGGGATGAGGCGTGCAAGGTGACAAGAGGTCGCCGGTATGGTGGGGGAGGGCTATATAGCCTCCCCCCACGCCCAGAGGAGCCCCAGAAGTGACGCCCGTCGCGTCACTTCCGGGCAGGAAAGAGGAGAGGGACACCGGCCAGAGTCCCTGCCCCCCCCCAGGAGGGGGAGGCGGGGAAGGGTGACCGGTGCCCAGGCGACACTAGGGCGCCGACCGCTCTAGTGGCTCCCTGCGGGGGCCGCGGTCAGCGGCATAGTATCGCCATTGGCACCCCTCAGTCCCCCCTCCAACAAAATACATTACCCAATAATAACACACACTCAGACTGTTTGATTGGGTACAAAATGCTGCAGGTTTATTACATACACCGTTATGTAATAGGTGGGTTATCTTACGGGCGATCCAAGGGCAGGCAACCAACTTGGCCGCCTGCCCGCCTGTTGAGCCGGGCAGCACTGGGGCGAACCCCGCCTTTGCTGCCGTCCAAGTGATTCTCTTCAAGGAGCACGTGACCGTTGGTAACTTCTACTCACGCCCTTTCCCGGGGCGGAGCGTAGCATAGCAAACCCCCGGTTGTTCAGGCCCACAACCGCCCGAAGGACTAGCGGGGCGCCGGCACGGCTTCCGGGACCCTCCCATGAGGCTTCTAGGATTTGGCTCTGGCACCCCCTATGGTGCCGCGCAGAGGTACCCTTGGTACCGGCCTGCTTCCAGATCGCCCTGTAACTCCACCACAGCTCTGGAGGTGGCCACCGTCGCCGCCAGAGCCCCCCCCACCAAAGCAGCTATAGTCTTACCTGCCACCTCTCCTGTCTGGAGCTTCCTGCAATCCAAATGAAAGAGAGCCATCCCTGCTGGTTATAGATGGCCCCATCTATATCCCAAGCCCTTGACGCTATCCTGAGTCAGATAGTGTCTGCTGAAACCAGAGGCCCGTCAGGCCTGGGGAACTGTGCCAAGAGCAATTCACCCCCATGCGTGAAGGTTCCACTGCTTCACTTGCCTCAGCCCCGAGCCAGCTCTGGGCGGGGTGACTGCCGACCCCCAGGCTCGCAAGGCCCCTTTTATGTGCTGATCTCACCTAGCTGTCGTTCTCCTCGCACTGAGTGCGCCTGAAAACCTGTGTGCCTATCTAGGGGACAGCAGCCCGCTAGCTAGGTGACTACTCCCCCACCCGCCTGGCTGCTCTGGCTATTCTGGCGAGGGGGAATCTATTTAACCTATGAACAGTCCCTTTGTTTGCTAAATACTGACGCGCAGGAGAGTTCATAACTGAAGTGTGTGGCCATGGGCAAGGGACTCTCATGCCCTTGCCATGTATCCCTTATTCCTTATGGGAATTATGCCTGTTCAGCTCCTTCTGTGGAGAAACCCCCCCAGGCATACTGGCTTAGAGAATCTGTCTGATTTAAGCAGTGCCCATTGCCTACGGCATGGTCCAAGCATCCGGATTGGCTAAGTCCTACTTTACCCATCCTAGAATGCTCCCAGATAAGAGGGTGTCCATGGGGGGGGGGGTTATCCACCGCCCACCCAGGGCATCCCCAGCGGTGACAAATTACCTGCTCCGTTGAAGTTTAGTTTTAGTTACCCACTGGGCGTGCCAAATGTTCTATTGACATAGTGTCCCATTATGTTGACACGCTGCTACCCCCTTATTGGGACGGCAGCACACTAGGTTGGCTGACCGCAACCCCACCAATCGAGGTACAAGTGTCAGTATCCCAGGTTCCCAGTTTCTCGCTAGCTCCAGTACACTAACAGTGGTTCCGCTGGAAGGTACCAGCAACCGCAGTGGTCATCCGAACCTTAAGAAGCGCCCAATTCTCACCTGGGCGCACCTCTAAATGATAGTGATTTCACACAGCTTTAAGGCCAGCGACACCCTCTTAAACCTATTTACTGGTTTTGCTACTCTGCACCCTTATGGTTGGAGCTCTGTGTTTAAGCAGCGCGCATGCCCCCCTGGCACGGTGTTGCTGAAGAGCCGGGGTCTGTTAACTTAAATGTCTGAGGTGAGGAGTTGAGGAACACAAGACAGGTAATATGCAACTGGAGGATGTATGTACTTCTGCCAATGACCTGACAGCGGCCCAGCTGTGCCCCACGACCTCGCAGAATTCACACCCTTGGGCTGTTAGCCGGTGGCATGGCAGGCTGTAGTTTAGCAACTCGCGACATTGCCTCCGGGTATATACAACCAACACCATGCCTCACTACACGCCAGTACCCTTAGCTTAACAATGCTTGTTAATTGTGTAAGATAGATGAAACAAAATTCTAGTTTCCCTGCATAGCCTATTGGGGATGCTTCAATTCTGACATGGTGGGACTGTCACCTTAACGTGTTGGACATTCCTTAACTGTCTCCCTTCGATGAATCGTGGGCTGAACTGCAAATGAACCCACACACTAATAAACTTCCGCAACAGCCAGACAGGTTACCTACACGTGATCAAAGTGCGGGAAGCGGGAGCCCTTTGGAAACGGAATGGTGGCGCACAATCCACGCCTTGGAGACAAAGTGTTTCACCTCATTGTACTGCGATATCGGTGCATGTAAAGACAACCTAACTATCCTTTGCCAACACTGAGCCAGACCGTAACTTTTGTCTAAATTGGGAGGAGGGCAGACCATGGGAATATCACTGATCAAGTCTATGATGTCATATATGACCTCTCCCCCTGTGTTTTGTGTGATATCGCCCTCCTAGGTGTGGGCAGAGCCCCGGGAAGTATACATGGGTTCTGGGCCGGTGATGCACCCTTGTTCGTGGAGAAAGCTGAAACCATGCTTGCCGGATCCCGGCCACAACCGACAACCATTTTTACCCTTTGTCAACACTAGCACATACATCAATAAGACATTGATATGGGCCACCTGCCTAACTCCTGGTGGCCGCAGGCCTTGTTGGCAAAGCAGCGAAATCTTCGCTCAATGCCCTAATACGAAACAGTTTTCTCACGGCGCACGCCACCCAGGCGCCAGACAGGACACAAAGGTTTACACCGAGCATCCTGAGTCCAAAGGAAAGGCACCACAACCCCAACCCCAACCCCCTGTGCAAGTCACTCACCAAGGCACCGCAGAAGGATCCACCCCTGGACAGCGCCTTCAATGAGCTAGCAAGCTCAAGCGCAAGTGGGACCATTACACTAAGCGACACCACCCATCAACGGGAATCAACCGCACCCCTACAAACCGGTGGTGTGTGTGAAACCTTTTTAATCACTTACATCTACACTCCCGGGCCCTCACACGCATGCACCATACGGCAGGGAACAAAAGATCTCCGACAAAGAGCCCCTGTATGGGTGCCCGTCGGGTATTGCACCGCCGACCCGACGAGGAGCAGAACCCAGATGATGAAGCATGACACCTAGCTTGCTGGGTGTGTGAGGGTTTTAGTTCCACCCTGAAGGGATTCCCTTCCCTTGTGCACTTACTTTCACTAGGTTGACGTCTGAATTGGAATACTTTATTCCCTGTCAACTTCCTGTCCTGCAGGAACTACACATCTTTTGTTGATACAGTGTGTGAAACCCAGCCACGGGCAAACGAAAACATGGAAGCAGTTTATCTGGGGCATTGTAGAGACGTAACCGATACTAGACAACCTGACTCTTCTATCTGAAAATCGATAATCATTAACAGAATGCCAGGTGACTTAAAAGAGGCATAACACTGTAACGGCTCCCCGCGCTGCAAAGGCTCTTGCTGCACAGGGGGACCTCAAATAAGGTGCTTCCTTTCCCTGCCTACGCTTAATCTGCATTCCTGTGACCTTGGCTGGTAAAGAGCTATCCCTGCCTAACATAAAATTAAACTCTGGAACTGCAGCCATGAAAGCTAAACAACTGAAGACCAGTGACCGAGGTAAATCCTTCGGAGTTTATGCTCGCAAAGCTGAAGTCATGAGACAACAGACACATTTATGATACCAGAGTATGTCCAAAAGATCCCTTAATATCCTACTTGAATGCTTAAAACCTATGATGCATAAAGCTGCTTAGACCACCTTTGGAATTTCCCACATTTGTGAATGGACCCTAGGTTGTATGTTAGCCACCCGCCGGTCAGCCAAGTCCATGTGCTTGCAAAGAACACAGCCCCTTATCAAATTGGTGCCAACCAAGACTTAGTTTCTATTTTACTCCTCTAAACCTGTGGGTATTCTCAATATACTGTTCTTTCAATCCCCTTTCCAGGTTGGCACACTCTCAGCCCTTGTACTGTTATCCCGGGGTACAACTCGTGCCATGAGCTCTATCCTCACCTCAGGGAGCCCATCCTCGCCCAGCCTGACTGCATGTCCTGCCCTACCCAGGCAGTGCTGGTCAAGACACTGAGGGATCGTCGTTAATTAGACTTTACAGCCAGTCGCAGGGATATGATAGGGCTTTGTGCTCCTAATGTGCATGAATCCAGCTGAAATTTGCATGGGCAATCGGTAGCTGGTGCGACCAATCATATTGTGTGCATGCATGTACTTAAACATGTCGCATCCGCCGACGCCCCCACACATGTTGTGTGCCTACCTGTAATTAACATGTCGCATCCTCTGACACCCCCAAACATTGTAAATACATGTAATTAAACATGCCGCATCAGCTGACGCCTCACACAGTTGTGTGAATACATGTAATTACACATGTTGTATCGACTGTCTCATTTAATATTAGTCCACCGTTGGGGAGGGTGGGTGAGGCCTGGGCGCCCCTGTACATTCGGAAGGTCCGGCTCTCCCAAGAGGATGCCTGGGATGCCAGGGGTCTATCTAAATCGTGTGTCCTCAGACTAATCAGGTGCAATATGTTGAAGCCCTGTTGAGGCCAAGGGAAAACCGCATCTGGCCCTCTATGGCCCCCCCCCCCCACACCCAGGCAAACTCCGGCTCAACCTATAGTGCCTAGCCTTACCACCAAAACCGGCTGCACTCCTTGCACCACCCTTGCTGGTGCCAGGCTGCTATACCTTTATTTCTGGATAAAACAAAGTGTTCTTAGGTTATCCCTTTGACCTTATTGTAATCCAAAAATGAAAGTATGTAAACATTCCCTTATACAATTCCAAGCCTGATATTAAGAGCGTGGCCCGAGGTGAGCATATTAATTAATTGTAGTAGAAAACCCATTAAAAGGTAAACTTCCAAAACCTTAACGAGGAAGGAGAAACAACAAAACAGCGGGGCAGTGCCCCCGATGGCGTAAACGCCTCATTGCCCTCAGGAATATTCATGGCCAAACAATCGGTGTTAGTACATGAGCCCCCTGGTGTTGTCCTGATCGTTCCAAGGCTATGACATTCACTTAGACTTTATTTATTTATTTTATTATCATCCTGCCTTTTCTATGAACAGACACCAGCCATGCAGCTACAAAACGAAGTCTACCATTAACCGGGGACAATGAACTGCATAGACAACCCTACACGAGTTCTCCAAATTGACCTTGCATCACGATTATGGAATGCCGCAAAACTAGTTTTAAGTGGGCGTCAGACCCTCTTCCTAAATGTCTCCATTGCTCCACTGCATCACTGCCAATAACGATGCCCACCAGTGCATCCTCGTACCGTTCCGCGCATAAGTTACCTCTGTGGTGGGTATGATCCCCTCCCCACTGATGCCAGGTGCGCTACAACCCACGCTGCACATGCAACGCTGGTGGGGGGGTGGAGAGCTGCCCCATGCGGATCCGCTTCAGGACCTACACGTCCTGGCGGCTTGTGGTCGGGTCTGCCGGGCATCAATCCTGGATTCATTGCAGCAGCCCGTCAAGGCTGGGGCAGAGCACAGCCAGCCTGGGGCACACGAGAGGGGCTCGGTCCCTTCCTCGACCCCCTCAGACCTAACCTATAATAGGGTGCAGAGCCATGCACCCGTCCGGTGGTGACCTGCTATTGGATGCAGAGTGTACGGAAGCCATCGTTGGCTCCCCGCCCCAAAAGTGGATTAGCCCGTAGCACACCCCGCCCGCCATTGCCCAGGAGCGAGACGAGTGCACGCATTTTAAACAGCCACGACTGCAGCATAGACACGGGGCTGTGCTGCGAGACAATGGACCACAAACAAGCCTTACCCCGCTGCGCCTCTTGCAGGGGTCGGAGATGAGTGTTCCTGCCCGCTAGTTTGCCCGACCTGGCTGATATGCTGGGCCCACGTCCCCTCTTTAACATCCAAGTTGGTGCCAAAGCCCCAGACCGTGCTACACGCCACCCAACTACGCTCCCAGTGTCCGCCCCACACATGAAGGAAACATGCTAGTGCGAAGCAACGCATGAGGGGCATGAACCTACAGGGCAGCAGGGCACCGCCAGGTCAACGAAATAACGCCCTATCGGGCCAATGTTCAACTCCGTCAACCTTGCAAGTCAAGGTCCAAGGCTGGGGGGACAGGCCCAGGCTGATGTGACCCCAATCAAACCGCGCCGCGTAGTCCGGGCCAACAATGCCCGACATGAATCAACCAAAGTACTGTGCCTCTCTGTCCAGTGGAGGCTGCAAGCCGCAATGCCGTGGCCGTCGGGTGCATCTACAGATGTACATGGTTGATATGTCCCCCGGATATTTTACTGGCCTCGAACACGTAACAGATGAAGAACCGAGGCCCTAATGCACAATTTCTAATATATAACGAACAGGCATAGCAAGTGAGCAGTGGATTTTGGCCGGGTAATCCCCCGAGGAGAGGGCAAGCTCCTCTACTTTACATGACACCAAAACCGAACCACTTAAGACTGCTCAGCTCACTTCAAACATTTAAAACCACTTCTGCCCGCCTATGCTCATCGCACCGCCGACCAGGATGTTAGGCCCGAACCCGCTTCCTCACTCGGAGGTCAGCAGTTGTAAGATAGGCCAATGCCTTGCCCACCACTTGGTGCCCTTGGGCAGACATCTGAGCATTTGCACCACCCCCAAGAGTTGGGCCACCGCCTCCCGGATTAGGACCCACCACTTCTTCGGTCTCCAACGCGGCCGCAGGCTGCACCCCGAACGAAAACCACCCATTAGGTGCGCCGCAGGTCCGCCACTTGTTTAAGGCGAGCACCCTATCCCATCCGGATAAAGCCAGTAAGCCCTGGACCCTTGTAGGGCGCCCGGTGCGCCCCAGCACTACGGGAAAGCAGAGGCACGCATGCGGCCCCTTCGGCACCAGCCAGGAGGCCCAGAGACTTTAATCGGGCACCCGGTGAGCCACCGCCATCACTTCAGCGCCCCCACACCATGACCCGTAGCGGCTGCCGGTGCCCCCCGCCCTCGCTGAGGATACAACATGTAATCCGAGATGGCCGCCACTTTTAAACCCACAAGGCGCTGCATATTAGCGCCCAACCAACAGCGGACCATAGTTAGAGCTGCTGCTGGCAGTCGATATGTGCCGGGAGGTGGGGTGGCTCAAAAGGGCAAACCCTCTGTGCCCGACCAGCAAGCGAACCCTGGGCTCCCATGGAACCCGCTGCCCTGCGGGAGGTAAATTTCACAACCTTAACAGGTGCCCTAGAAATAGCAGCAGTATTCATACGGCGTTTGCTGTCTTGGGGTGGAGAACTAAATGACCCCCTTCCCCCAGTAGTCCCTCACCGCATCGAGGATAAGGCCTAACGGCCACAACTGCCGACTTCAGAGCTGGGGGAAACAGGCTCGAGCCTCCGCGCAGGCTAATGATGAATCGGATGTCCAGGAAAACCGAGGTGACAAATCGGCAGTGAGGGGGGGGGGAGCCCCGTGAGGCCCTCCGCACACCCCCCCTGCCGCAAGGGGTCTAGGGCTTGCCCTGTCCCATGTGGCCGCCTCCCCTGGCCCGGATTTGAAACCCCAGACCCTGTGAAGGGAGGGACCGGGCACAGCGAAGGTAGCTCCCCGCCTACCTCATTACCCACACTCCCGGGCCTGCAAGGGAACCCCGCTGGGCAACTAGGGTCAGGACCAGGCCGCGGCGTTCCAAGGCGTCGGGCCAGAAAGCCACCGGCCCGTGTCCCCGGGAGCTGAGCTAACCCCCCCCACGGCCGACCGTCACAACGGGAGAGAGGGGTTGCTCTTGGGCTACCCGCCGCTCCAGGAGGGCCACCAAGCGGACCCTCAACCGCATCACGTTTGTGGGCAAAGAGGATGCCATGAGGCGTGCGAGGCGACAAGAGGTCGCCGGTATGGTGGGGGAGGGCTATATAGCCTCCCCCCATGCCCAGAGGAGCCCCGGAAGTGTCACTTCCGGGCAGGAAAGAGGAGGGGGACACCGGCCGGAGTCCCTGCCCCCCCCAGGAGGGGGAGGCGGGGAGGGGTGACCGGTGCCCGGGCGACACTAGGGCGCCGACCGCTCTAGAGGCCCCCTGCGGGGGCCGCGGTCAGCGGCATTCTCCCGATTTTTTCTAAAAAATCTCCCACTTTGCTCTTCTGAAATATTGGCATGTATGACTTTGCCCTGCAGGAATGTACTATGGCCGAGCTCTGCAGACACACTGCATCTCTACTGAAACACTACAAAGCGCTGCCCCCACCCCGCTATTCATTTCTTCCCTGCTGAACCCTCCACCCGTCCACTAGCCTCTGTCTACTCCGTGACCCACACAGCTGCAGGCAGATGTTGGCATTTGTGAGGCGTAACAGCAGTTATCCTGACCCACGCTCTGCTATTTATCCTCTCTCCTCCCACTCATTGAACATCCCATCCAGGCCTTGGCCACTCTCCCCACGTATCAATGCATTCCAAGACCCCACCCAGTCCATGAACACACACACACAGGCTCCCAGCCGCACCCCAACACCATTCCTAAAACAGAAAACCAGAGTCCCTGGAGGACAGGCAATCCAGTGTCTGTGCAGGATGAGGAACTGAGACGGTACAGCTAGACCGGGGCACGATCAACTCACAGCTGTGAAGCAGGGAGCACGGGCTGTGGATTCTATAAGATCCCCTGTCTGCTTTGATGATGCCAAATTCTTTGCTATCATCCTCAGAGAAGTAGTCAGACTGACTGGGCGAATTACAGGCTTGTTCATGGGAATCTTCCCATAGACCGAGTCCAGCCCCAGGAATTGCTTATCTTTGAAGCAGAGAAAGATTACTGGCCTGGATCTAGGATTCCAGGCATGCTGCACACCCAGCTATGAATGGATCAATGCCTGCTTTTTAACGTCCTTGAAGGTCGATCAATAGGCAAAGTGCTCAAGAGAGTGGAAGTTCCAACTTACTATAGGTCAGACCATGAACCAAGACATGGGCTCTGGTAAAGCTGCAGGATGTGTAATTGGCCTCAGGTTTTACCATGTTGAATTTGTTCCCAGGATGCCTGTGTGTTTATTTCTGGGTAAGTGGTCTATGGTAGGTATTCTTTAATATTCCAAGGCAGTCTTGATTTCAAGATCCAGGGGATGCAGTCATGGCCCCTGATGATCATGTAATCTAGTGATCCTTGTGACAAGGTCTGCTTCTACTTGCGATGCACAAAGCATCTGGGTTGGTAAAACCAATGGGAGAATCTAAGTTTGTAAAACACCTGTCTCTCCAGATACCCTCTCTAGCAGAAGGCACTTGAATTTAAGATTCAGCCTGCAGGTGGGTGGGCTCCAGGCAAGGCAGGCCAATGAAGGGTGGGCAATGCATTTGTCCAATCGTGCGTTCTGGGCCTCCCCATCTTCTAAGTCAATGTGTTGGTCAAGGGGAAAAGGGCCTCCCGCAAATTGGGTCTGAATGGTTAGAGGGTTCTTTCACCACTGCCCACAATCTGCCACGCTAAGACTGAACTTAGAGCTCTGCACAGTGTTGGGTAGGGGGCAGTGGGCGGGTGCAGGGGTATTTCCAGCGACTCCCACCTGTTACAGTAATGGAAGTCCTTGCCATCAGGGCCCTGGCCCGGGAGGGCACCGCACCAACTGCAAGGTCTTCCTGAAGGTCTCCCAAAGTGTGGACTTGGGGGTCTCCTTGGAAGACCACCCAAAGGTGCAGAGTCCACCCTTCGTCCACGGGTCCGGGATACAAACTGAGACCAACACTGGAGCGCCGAGAGAAAGGATATTTATTACAATCTCATGAGATGGAGAGAGAGCATCGGCAACAGACACCCGCAGCTTGTCTGAGGAGGCAATCTGCCAAGCACTTTGGTTCCACGTCTTATATACCCTTCGTCCCCACCCCCTGCGTGTACAGTAAAGAAAGAACACCATGATTATGCAAAGGGGGGATGTGTACAGTAAACGATGAACACCATAATTATACAAAGGAAGACGTATACAGTAAAACAATGAACACCATAATTATACAAGCAGAGGTCAATCTGACAAGTTAGCAGATGGTCACTGTTGGGCCCCTGCAGGGCATAGGTGAAAACCCATAATTACAAAACCAGCAGAGGTCAATCTGATAAGCTAGCAGATGGTAGCTGTCAAGCCCTGCAGGGTGAAGGGCAGGGTGAGGACAGTAAGCACGGGCGAACAGTTCTGTTCAACTGGGGTTAGCAAGAGTTCAGGCAGATTGTGGCAAACAAGGGCACGGACAGTCCTGCTCGACTGGTTTAGCCTGAGTTCAGGCAGGTGGCAGTAGGTCAGGTCATAATCAGGGCAGTGCAGAGGTGAATCAAGAAGGGAAGCCACAGATCATTTGTGATACATGAAGAAGGTCAGTGATGAACGGTGGGTGAAGCGCAAAATGGCGGAGCGAATGGCAAGATAACAGACATACTTTTCCACAGAGTACAAAATAGCTGAGCGAGTGTCAAGATGAAAAATACATTTTCCACAGTCCCTCCTGTTGACAAGAGCGAAGCAGAAAGTCTTGAGGCATTGTGCCAATCGTTGGTACGTGTGGCTAGTGTGACTAGTTGGAAGACTGTCTTATTTTCTGCTGTACTTTTATTCCTTTCAAAAGTTTCCTGAGGAATAATGCAGAGCAGTGGTCATACCTGTAAACAGAAAAAGTAACCGTTGGTGCCTGTCTCCAAGTAATTTGAGAGGTTACTAACACTTGTATTACTTAGGCACTCTCAATATGAAGAAAACAAAGTGATGAAGAAGGTAAATATGTCTTGTTGTCACAACTTGTAGACTGAGGGGTTGGGGCGTTGATGTTTCCAGACGTTCTTAATTGATGTATGCTTGGGGTCTGCTTACACACACTCTTCCTTTCTCTGCTGTGTGGAGCACGTGCAACCCTTCAGGATGAGCTTGAGATACCATCCTCACTTGGTAGTTACTGTGGAACACATGTAGTTTCTGTGTAGCTCCTAGCCCCTTGCGCAACCCCTCAATCACATGTGAGATGAACGCCATGCCATTGTCAGAACCAAAAACCATAGGTACTTTAAAGCGCAGTATGAATTCTTTCAGGAGGCATTTGGCAATCATTTGTATATTGCAGTTCTTGGATCGGTATGCCTCAGTCCGTGTACTGAACATGCACACAATAACCAACACGTACTTGTAGTTTGAGTAGGGGGCATGCTGAAGAAGTCCATTTAATGTGGGGAAGAGAAGTTGCCTGGGGCAGTGGAAGTACCCTTTCCAATTTCAACTTTGTATCAATATTTTGGAAAACAGTCTGATCATTCCATCGTCCTACAAGTGATAAACCATAAAAAAGTCGAGCCATGGGAGCAAGCATTATCGTTGGTATACATATCTTTCCGTTTGGGCCTATCCATATTCCTTTTCTGTCTGCATACATCCTCCCCTGTTCCCTTCTTCCTTTTCTTCCACCCAGCCCTTTCAATAATATACTTAGGGTCATAGTACATATATATCATCATCTTTTATCTTTATATCATGATATCATGTGTAATAGAAGCAACCTGAATCATTGTGTACTCACAACCATGATACATAGTCCTCGGAGGAGGTGGGTGCAGCACATTTTACAATTGAAACTTTGGTAGCAACAGGCCTTGCAATAGTTGTGCTATTAATGGTTCATGCCGTATTTGTTGGCTTAAAAAGAAATCCATTATCTCCAAAAGCAAAAGAAGGATTAAAACATTGTACTATAGCTTGTCCCAACAGCAAATACAGTTGAAAATCTCTGTCATAGTAACACCTCTGGGAATCAAAATACTCGTAGTTGTCAAACTGTGCCAATCCTTTATACCTTGAAATCCAATTGCAAACACCTTTAAAGACTGCACCTGTATACTGAAAGACATATTAAATCTATACTCACTGTATCCCAAAACAGTATAATGTGAAGCACAGTTATTCGATGCACACTGTCCTTCTGTATTTACATATACTCATTCTCATTACTAAACCTGAATACATACATTTATTGCTACTATATATTATCCATATTTTGTGGTCCCTAATGAATGCACTGCATTTAGAATGCATTTTAGCACATTCCACCTTACGATGGAATTTGTTACAACAATATTCTCTTCAACTCTGAAGAATCTAGAAATAAAAACATTAATATACATACACATTATTTCTTTTAAATAGATATATAAAATAGTACTTTGAACAGAGATGCCAGAAAATTCCACAGATGTATGAAATTTACCTGAGAGGGGAGACCTAGGAAAGGGATTATGAACTAGAGAGGTACAAGTAGCACCTATATGCACCAGGAACTCATGCCCCCCCCCGCAGTGGTACAGTAACATAGGTGCCAGCTTTATTAACTGGTATCATGAACCTTCTTCTGCCCTTCCTAGACTGCCCTATGGAGGGTATTCAAAGGTATTATAATCAAATGTCAGTAGTCATCATTGTAAAAGCTTCTGTCTGTTTGTATACTTATAGTGCGGAAATCTTTGCTACCATATTTTGATTCTTAGATTCTATCATAGAATCCAAGGCCAAGCAAATACGCCTTGGCAAAAGCTGTTTGTCAATACATAGAGCTTGGTGTTTTCAATAAAAAGTCAAAATGTAATACATAGCCTTCATCTAATCTGTCCTCGTCCTAGCTAAATCTACCTCCCTCTTTTCGACTTCATCTTAATCTGTTCTCCTCTTTCATCAAAATCTGCCCTCTCGTCTTCTGCATCTGTTCTCTACTCTGCTTCCTTCATTTCTACATCAAAGTCTTAGTCTGAGAAGTGTGATTGCACCACTTCTGCTTGTACTCCTTGTGAATGAATTACCCCTTCCTCTCGCCATCGTTGTTTGGCCCTGTAAATTAGGGCATTCATCCTTTCAATGACCCTTCCTGTAAGCAGTAGGCACACTCATTTTGGCCTAATCCTCCACTACGTTGCTGCGCTGGATCCAGTGACGGTTGACCAGCCCCTGTTCGATTGTCCTCCTCCTCTTCTGCATATTTCCCATTAATTTCTGTCTCCCCTACAAAAACCTGTTGCAATAACACTATCAGGATTTTCTTTGTTCAATTTTAAATAACTTTCACAATAAGAATACGTCTAATGAGAACAACCCTGTGCAACATGGTCTGTAAAAGACAATGCTAATTGTACTTTTTCATGTTAACTGTGTTTTTATAGAGCTTAGCATATAGACACTATAATACTGTCTGGGGTCAGAACTCTGGCCCAGAGGGTTGTAGAGACATCTGGTTTTCACTGTTTGTCCTAATTTTATGTGTAATATAATTTTCTTAGGTGTAATAAAGTGCTTTTCTTTTATAAAAAGTAAAGCACTGACTGGACATTGAGTTCATCAGCTGGCGGTACAGTGTGCGCTGTATTCTGAATGTCTAACCTCACCTCACCTCTTTGAGTAAGCCTTGGACTGCCCTGTCTTGCTATCCTACGAGTGAAAATGAGTAGGAAACACTCCAGTCGATGCAATTGGAGCATAGTGACCCCTGAGTGCCCTGGTCTCCAGAAAGCTCGTTCAAACAGGCTGTGAACCTGAGGCGGAATGCACCGTCACTGAAACAAACGGTCCAATTGAATGGGCTAACATTTGCACATATCCCTGTTAGAGCACAATGTTTTGCGCATCCTGGGCAAAGGGTGCGTCAGGCTGTTGACTAGCTGGACCTTGTGGTGGTTGACTTGGTAATAGCATTGTCATCTGGGCTGGAATAATAATAATTTAAAACTCTCCTATCACACATATATTAGTAAAACAAAGCATACTGTAGGAGTGCACTGTCATTACAGATAGCATATTCTCCATTGAAATGGCCACTAAAGGTGTCCCACTAACGTGTAGTTTTACTGATAAAGATACGCAGTGCACAAACAATGTTTGGAAATCGGCATTCAGCAAGAATACCTAAAAGTTGCACATCACCAAGCAAACCATTCTAATTTGTTCTGATCCTATAAAAATATATATATTTTTTTTCCTCTCAACACAAATTTACAAAAGTGTGTCTTCATAATTGGTGAAGCATATTTGAAATGTTTGAACCGTTCACTTATTAGCTATTTCAGTGCTGTGTTGGAGAAAAAGAAAGAAACCTGCCATCTGACAGCCTTTCATTGCACATGTTTTGCACAGTGCAATCGTAACGCAGTTCACTTCACAAAATCCTTTAATTTCAGTCACAGAAAACAAACTGACTTTTCACTTCTGTTTCTGAAAGCTGAGCAAATGTTGCAAGATAACAATATTTAAAAGCATTGTTATTTCTTATTCAGTTTGCTGAGTAAGTAGAACACCCGTTGTCACCTCGCTATGGTAATCCCTAAAATAGCTTGTCCATATTAAATCTTGTTCGACGTTGTGAGTGAACTTTTTTCTTTTTTTTCTTTTCAAGCCCTGCTAAAGTGGTGCATGGTCTTCCCATTTTCGAAAGCTTTCCAATTTATCTACCTTCTTTTTCCTTAAAAAAACACACAAGTACTGTATTTTTGTTTAAATCTAAGGAGCCGTCCAGCAGACACTCAAATCTTCATTGTCCTTTGTATATTTTATACCAAAAAAAAACCTATTCCAAAGATTCACCCCAAATTTCACCTACATCCTCCAATTTGAGGTAGGGAGTGGAGCAATTTGTCCAAATACGGACTTCCAAAACAACATAACAATGAGAAATGCATTTCCTTAGTTTACTCATTGTCCCCTAAAATTGGAGACCCTCAATAATTGAGAAAACTAATAATCCCAGTCTCCAATCTCCCAAAATGACAAGTGTCTCCGATTCAATCAAATGCACAAGCATGCATTTAGAGCAACCTCACCAAATGAATGTGGGGGCGTCCGTCTCTCCGCACTTTGGACAAATGTGTCAATCTGCAATCAACCCGGTTCTGGACCAGAGAGAGATGGGGGTGGAGCTGTAGGGTCGGGACGCAAGTCTGGAGCGGGATGTTGTTGTCAGTTAGCGTCGGGGAGTTGTTGTCCGTCAGCGGGAAGTAGAGGGGGAGGTACGTGATATGGTGGTGGCAGGGGGGTATAGGAGTAATTCGTCCTCATGGGGGTCTGACTGTGCTAAGGGGGTATATCGCATAGGATACTGGCCAGAGGCATTTAGCCGGTGTTCTCTATCTAGACAGGCAATATTTGAAGCCACCTTTTCTTGTTGTAATTCCGCCAATTGTTTTTGTTTCTCTGATTTATATGCTGCCTTCTGGGATCGGGCCTGAGCTCTCCTCTCCCTTTCTATAATTTCCTTTTTCCATAACCCCAAGGAATCAAACATGGATTGTCTAGATCTGCGCCTATGCAATTGGGCTTCTACTGCCTCTATTTTCTGAGGGTCAAAAGAACCATATTTTGGCCAGGTATTATCCCTATCCTTTGACGTGTATTTGTTCCATAATGTGCTGTACATTATGGGAGAAATTCCCTACTTTATGTATATTTCTTTATTCGGGGTCAACCCTTCGTCCACGGGTCCGGGATACAGACTGAGACCAACACTGGAGCACCGAGAGAAAGGATATTTATTACAATCTCATGAGATGGAGAGAGAGCATCGGCAACAGACACCCGCAGCTTGTCTGAGGAGGCAATCTGCCAAGCACTTTGGTTCCACGTCTTATATACCCTTCATCCCCACCCCCTGCGTGTACAGTAAAGAAAGAACACCATGATTATGCAAAGGGGGGATGTGTACAGTAAACGATGAACACCATAATTATACAAAGGGAGACGTGTACAGTAAAACAATGAACACCATAATTATACAAGCAGAGGTCAATCTGATAAGTTAGCAGATGGTCACTGTTGGGCCCCTGCAGGGCATAGGTGAAACCCCATAATTACAAAACAAGCAGAGGTCAATCTGATCAGCTAGCAGATGGTCACTGTTGGGTCCCTGCAGGGCATAGGTGAAACCCATAATTACAAAACAAGCAGAGGTCAATCTGATAAGCTAGCAGATGGTAGCTGTCAAGCCCTGCAAAGGCCCAGAAGAATACTTATTTTGCACAGTGAATGAAATATCCACCCAGTTCGGGTAACTTTCAGGACTACTCACTCAGAGAAATAAATTATTTCCAAGGGGAGCAAAGTTATCACATTGAGGTTTTTGATGTAGTTTGACAGTTTTAATAAGCGGTCAATATTGCACCATGTTTTCAAACAGACTGCGTACAGCAACCAAATGTCATTTTATTGCTCAAAACAAATCAATACAACTTTATAATAATGTAGTTTCGAAAGACAATTTACAATCAGAGAGACGGGCAAGGAAAAAAACACTGTTGTAAAACACTCAAGTTTTATGTAATATCTTTTTTTAATAAGCAAATTGATTATCTTAAACCCCTTATTGATTTTTTGTACAAAAATAAGATACATTTACAGTTGTGATTCCTGCACGTCAAAGGCATGACTAGCAAGAGATGAAAACTTGCAAACGCCATTAAGAAGCCCAGAGTACATTGCGTATGCACTCCCAGGATATACCTTTCGCTTCCCTTTAATAGTCAGTCGAAATAAAGTACTCCAGTGTTGTATATTCCTCCGAGCTGGCTGTAGTGAGGTCCTTAAGGTACCTGCCTCCTCAGACGCCTAGCGCCTAGAACTCCAGTGGGACCCTCTCTCTGGGAGTCTACATGCCTCCTGCACTCTCTCCATAAAGACGAGGAGCCTCCACTGGCACTAAGCAGTCATCACGTGTGTGGATGCATCTAAAACTAGTGTGCACAGACAAAGGACCCTACCAAACCAGGCCCCGAGCAAACACTGCTCACAGTCAAAGCCATTCCACTTCTAAACCCTAGTCATCCATTTCAATGCACAGCCAACAAAGGAATTACAGATCACCCAAGTTACCAATGTAGGCATTTCTACACAGGCTCATTGAAAGGTATCATCAGCACTTCTAGAAGAACAAACAAAGATCCGCGTGATCAGATGAGCAAAATGAGGCCCTGGTATCAGAGTATGAGTAATGTTCTATACCTTGCACTTGCTAATAAAGCTATCAATCAGCTGCAGACAGTCAGACCCGGCCTTTAAACCACGTGCTCCAAGAAGCTCGTTAAAACTGCATTGCGTCAGAGACTAATCAATACAAAACTTTAACTACTGTACACAAATGCCTCCGCACCTGTACGCCCACACAATTTCCAGCTCATTATCAAGCATTACCCGCCCACAGAAAGCCTTCACTCCACCACAGTCAATAGTGAAAACACACAGTCATACAAACATGGACGCAGGAGATTCTCAGTTATCTGGATCAAAAAAATGGAACAGGACCACTGGTCCCCTCACCAGGTGGAATCCACCCAAACCTTTGCTGTGCCATCTCTTCATGGGGATTCAGAATAAGCAGCATGGACGAATCGTAGCTGCTGAACAAACCAGCATTTCAGCATCTACAGGGTCCAGGAAATTGGAAGAGCCCACATCTTCAAGGGCCGAGTTAGGAAATGACTCACCATCTCTATGGTCCAGGGTATGAGATAAGCGAGCATCTCTAAGGGACAAACTGAGGTAGGCCAAGCTCTGCAGGGGCCAAACTATGAAATGAGCCAGCATCTCCAGGGGCCACACTATGGAATGAGCCTAATCTCTGGGGACCAAACTATGGAATGAGCCAGGATCTCTGGGGGCAAGCTTTGAAATGAGACGGCATCTCCAGGGACAAAGCTATAGCACTGTGTAATGAAGTATGAATGAATGTAGGACATCAAGCAGAGATACTTCATGAAGTGTGTTTATTAGCCACAGCTGCTGCAGACCAGAGCAACAGTCACCTCTGGAACCTCTGAGCTACAAGCTCACAGAGTACATTCCACATTCCACAGACATCTCATCTTGATGGAATGAAAGCAAGATCACAACATCTCTTGTTTACAATGAATGAACCAAATAAACAACAATAAAATGACACAGCATCAATGCAACAAATCATAAACTTACAGTAGACACGTTAATAAAAATGCAAATGAAACATCATGACATTAATGCACCAAATCATGAACATACAATAAATGACTTAATGATAATACACATCAATTGCGATATCTTAAAGGTTTGACAATATTTTGTCTCTCACTCCTACGTACAGGTTCAGGATGAAAAGAACCCCTTGATTCTAACACATCAATATCAGAAACACAGGAGTGCAAGACCGGTTTGGGTGGAAGAGAAGAATCATTAGGAACAACAACGTGATTGTGCACTTTCACCACTCTTCCCTTATTCCACCATTCATTCTTGCTAGTCCTCACTGCATTCCTAGACACAACCTCAATCCTGAGAGGAGGCCTGAATTTCGACATTCCCTTGGGAACGTGACTGGGATCCTTGATACGAATCCAGTCTCCAACCTGCAATTTGTCTTCTACAGGTTTGACTCTGTGCGTAAGGTCATAATGTCCTTTCATTTTACTCTGAGAATTTTCAACCTTTGGCCTCACGACCTGGTCCATTTTTAACATATGATCATTCTTATGTTGACACTCTCTCAACCATGCAGGACATAGTCTAGAAGCAGGTGGGCGTCCTCTTAACATTTCAAATGGTGTAAAGCCTGAAACAGCATTTGGACAACATCTATGTGACCACAGCATTTCTTCAACAGATTTACAGGTATCAAACTTATTCTGTATGGCCCACTGAATACACTCAACTAGTGTGCGATTCATTTTTTCCACAAGACCATTTGCCTGTGGATGGTATAGCGCAACACACTTGTGTTTGATGGCATTGCAAGCAAGAAAACACTCCATTTCTTTTGACACAAATTGGACACCATTGTCCGATACAATTTCTTTGGGGAACCCTTCTCTTAAAAACAGATTCTTCAAAAACTTGATTACACTGACAGTATTTGGCTCTTCTACGAACTCCACCTCCCACCACTTGCTGTAGTAATCTACAACCACAATAGCAAACCTTAATTTCCGTGGAAGAATGCTAAATGGACCAATAAAATCTATAGCAAGCTTGGACCAAACTGTATTTGGTAATTCTACAGGCTGTAAAGGAACCGCCTCCGTTTTAAGACTTTTGTCACTAGAGGCACATACAACACATCCCCGCACAATGGCCACAATGGCAGAATCCATGCCGGGCCACCAATAGCTATCCCTAATTTTCCTTTTTGTTATCGTTTGTCCCAGATGTCCCTCATGACCATAAAGGATAATCCTTTCCCTCAAAGAAACGGGTGGAACAAATTTATCTCCCCGTACAAGCATACCCTTTTCTTCAATCGACAACTCATCTGCAATTTTAAAGTATGGTTGCAAGTTTTGCGGCAGACTTTTTTCTTTAGGCCACCCACTCATGACATACTCTATGACACTATCCAATTCCAAATCCTTTGAAGATTCATCCAACCATTCTTTTTCATTAAATGTGGTGTCATGACAAATATCTACACTAGCAATTAAACATTCTTCGTCATTCTCCTCATAGTTTTCATTGTAATCTGTGAAACTTAACGGTGAACGAGAGAGATAATCTGCTCTTATGTTCTTACCACCTGGGATGTATTCAATGCTGAAATTATATTGTAAAAGTTTCGAGCTTAATCTTGCTATTCTGGGGGTGTGATCTTTTATATTGGTTCCACTTAGAATGCTAACTAAAGGCTTGTGGTCAGTCTTAAGCACAAATTTTCTTCCCCAGATAAAACACTTAAACCTTTCAACAGCCCAGCAGCAACTCATTAGCTCCTTTTCAATCACCCAGAAAATTTTCTCATTAGACCTTAAAGATCTTGAAGCAAACCCAACTGTTGCCTTATTTCTTCCTTTCATCTGAGAGATGGTGGCACCCAGACTATCATTGCTTGCGTTAACAGTAATGATACATTCATGTGACGGGTCAAAAGGTGCAAGAACACCAGCTGAAACAATTTCTTCTTTCAACCCATCAAATTCAATTTGACAGCTTCCTTCCCATGAGAATTTTTTGTCCTTTTTCAATAATTCCCTTAGCCTGACAGTTTTTGCCGAAAAATTCTTAATAAATTTTGAGTAGAACTCACAAAGCCCTAAAAACGAAGCCACATTCCCTTTAGACAAGGGGGTAGGTGCTTGGTGATGGCATCGACCAAACCGGGTCTGGGTTCTACTCCTCTTTCTGAAATTAAATGTCCCAAATACTCAATAGTTTTCTTACTAAATTCACATTTCCCTCGATTGGCCACCACACCAAATTTTTTTAATCTTTCCAAAACAGCACCCATCCGTTTGTCATGAACACTTTGACTTTCACCAGCTATAAGGATGTCATCTTGGAAAGTGACCACCCCATCGATACCCTTCAGCACATTCTCCAACACACGTTGAAAAACGGCAGCAGCCGATGCAAGACCAAAAGGCATTCTTTTGAATTGATATGAACCCATTGGAGAAACAAAAGCAGTCAAGTGTCTTGAAGATTCATCCAGCACAATTTGATGATACGCAGATGCTAGGTCAATTTTCAAAAAAAACCTAGCACCTGAGAATGTACTTATAATGTTGTCAATTCTGGGCAAAGGGTGGGAATCAACCCAAATAACCTTGTTTAGGCTTCTTAAGTCGCCACACACTCTCAATTGACCATTTTTTTTCCTTGCGATAACCAATGGACTTAACCATAACGATGATTCTATAGGTTCTATCATCCCATCATCACACATTTTTTTTAGAATTTTTGCTAAATCCTCGCGTACACTGAACGGTACATTTCTTAATTTATGTTTCACGGGTGTAGCATCCTCCTTGACCTTAATCCTATGTTTGAATCCATTAATTTTACCTAACCCGTCCCCAAAAACTGTGGGATATTTTCCAGTCCAATTGTTACTGTTTTCACATTTTTCCTCATCTTCATCGGTTACTATAGAAACTTGAACATCTCTGCCAGGTCTAAGCGTAATACCGAAAAGGCCTTGGTGATACCAGCCAAGAATATTTAATCCTTTCTTTGCCACATATACTTTACCCATTATGCTACGATCTTTGAATTTAAGTTCACACTCAAAGTATCCTGACAATTCAATTTTTCTTCCATCGTATGTAACTGGATTCCTATCTGGAGGAAACAACTTGCGTTTACCCCATATTTCATCATACAACTCATCAGTTACCATTGTCATTCTGGCACCCGAATCAATGAGAAGTCTGATGTTTTTACCATCTACCACAATGTTTTCATAGGGATCAACACAATCGGACTCTTCGTCCTGCACAACCACAATCATGTCCCTGACACCTCTAGAACAATTTTGTTCTTCCTCTGAACTGTCATAAGCCTCTCCATCTTGTACATAATTGATTCTATCCTTGGGTGTCTGACAAACTTTCCCGAAATGCCCAATTTTATTACATATTTTACATTTTACGTTTTTTGCTGGACACGGTTTTCCATTAATTCCATGCCTTGAATTTCCACATCTAAAACAAATATTCTTTTGAGAGAAAAAGTTATTTTTATACTCTCTTTTTTTTGTTACATTTTTTCCACTAATATTTTGTTTTGATACTGTGCTTTCATTCACACGTGCCTTTGGAACAGAACTTTAATTCACCACAGACACACCACTAGTTTCTTTACGTGTAAGTTCTCTTTGAGCCTTTCTTGAGACTTCAATCCCTTTTACTATATCTATTGTTTCAATCAAATTGGGATTGCGCATAGTGAGCAGTTTTTCTTGTACTTTTTTGTCTCAACAACGTTCCACTATTTGATCGCGTATAAGCTGGTCTGTAAAATTTTCAAACTCACATTCTGCAGCCAACATGCATAAAACAGCAACATAAGTAACTATCGATTCATCCTGCAATTGCTCTCTTGTGAAGAACTTATGTCTATTCACAATTAAACTCGGTTGCACATCAAACTGCTTTTCTAATTTTTTCACTGCTAATTGAAATTCATCTAAGTCCTCTTGATCATGAGGAACGACATATGGTGGAAGATGTTCATATACAGATTGTCCTTCAAAGCCTAGATTATGTTCTAGCAAAAACCTTTTCCGCTCTGGTCCATATCTATTTTCACCAATTGCCCCTAAATATTTCGTAAAGGCTCTATACCAATTTCTCCAAGGCACAGGGGGATCACCCGGTGTTTGTAGAAATGGCGGAGGAGCACCAACATTTTGCATATTTGCCATGACACTTAAACTTTACAGCAAGAGTACTAATGCTATATAGTATCTATACTCAAAAATGTGCTTATCACCACAAATTATTAATTGTAAAACATCAACACTACACTTAATAAAAGGAAATGTTGAATAGAAAAGTCAATACTAATAACCTGTGCAGATCACGAACATGCAAATATTTCACATTGTTTTTTTTGTTTTGTTTTTATAAGATCTATAAATTAAATTAAACTTTAAATTTTGTACTCCTATAAATGTTCCCTTGTTTTTTCCAAAAGTAAATAATGCTGAGATTTTTTTTTAAGATAACAATACTGTTGAGGTTGATTTGTCTCTCTTCTTTCTTCTTTTTTTAAAAAATACTGTGTATATATAGGGACTTCCTGTTAATCAGCAAAAGAGAATCAGTTAGCATTCTAGTAGTTGAAGGCAAAACTAGTCCTTCCTCGATTTCCTATGCTTTACTTTGAAACAACATAGGGATGTTATTGTGAAGAAAACGACATGGGGATGAACATATTTTCTCCCCGGTGGATAGCTGTCAACTCCAGTAAGAAAAAGTTCTATTTTCTCCTTTCCATTAAGACAAATCTAACTGGCGTTGTACTCGTGGCCACAGTGCTAAACTGAATAAAGTTCCCTCTCCAATGGAAGGTTTATCCCAATATGCACTCCTTTAAATTCCACTCTTTAATAATACGTAATCAAGTGTATCTCTGCAATCATAACTGTTTTATTTTCACAGTAGGCTGATCAAAATGTTAATTCAACGTTTCATTGTCGTTTTGTACAGTGAATACTGTTCCATATTGAAACCATAGGTGCTCGGGTTACAAATGTAAATCCTAGGTATTCGGGTCACAGGGTTTTCTATCCCAATGCATTTCGGGGTCCACCCTTCCTCAGGGAATACTCCCTGCTTAAACCCGCCATACGGACGTAACTCCTTCGCGTTCAGTGTTCATTATCTAAGTCCGTATGGCGGGTTTAAGCAGGGAGTATTCCCTGAGGAAGGGTGGACCCCGAAATGCATTGGGATAGAAAACCCTGTGACCCGAATACCTAGGAGTTACATTTGTAACCCGAGCACCTATGGTTTCAATATGGAACAGTATTCACTGTACAAAACGACAATGAAACGTTGAATTAACATTTTGATCAGCCTACTGTGAAAATAAAACAGTTATGATTGCAGAGATACACTTGATTACGTATTATTAAAGAGTGGAATTTAAAGGAGTGCATATTGGGATAAACCTTCCATTGGAGAGGGAACTTTATTCTGTATTTTTGCCACATCCCTTCGGACAGGGGATAAGATCCCACTGCACCCAAAGCGAGTTAAAAGGATTACTATCTGATTCACAAGATTAATTCAGGAGTGCGACCGACACCTTCACCTCATCCACAGTGCTAAACTAACACACTGTCAAGGAACAAACTATGGAAAGCGCGTACTATAAGGAGGCGCGCCATTAGGACGCGGGGTCCCGGGATCCCGGCCACGCCCTCGTGGTTCCTGGCCAAGGGATTGTTCAACGCGGCCAGGAGGAAGAATCTGACAGGGGGTTCAGGGAACGGCGCGTTATGCCGATAGGGCCAGTGTGTTTGAATCGGTCACCCTACGTACTCAGAGCAGGCGATCTCACGGTGAACCAGCAGTGAACCAACAACGGTAGTCAATTATGTTGGATAGGTGGCGGTGTGAATGGAAACACCCCTTTGTTCCCATAACTTCAGTTTCCCTCGGATCTAGGTAGGGCCCTGGTGGCTGGGTACATCGCAATCTCATACCTGGCACTGGCGTCGGTGCACTGTCCACGGAGGGACAAGCCTTTAAGAGGTGGCGAGTGTGTAGGGAGGGGGCAGTTGGCACACGTGGAAAGTGCCATACAATGGTATTCGGTGTTGCCTTATGCCCGTGGACAGGAATGCAGATCGTGGTGGGGGTCGAGGTGTGCCTAAAGCGGATCACATGTGCAACCTTACCTCTGAGCAGAGGCCCTGCCTTGACCCGGGATGGGCATGGGCAGGCAGTATTTGCAGAGTATTGGCTGCTTGGGGCTGTGAGTAACAGCAGGAGGTACTGCTCCGGGCAAACGTTATGAGCAGTGTGAGTATAAAACGGCCTAGTGGCGGCAGCATTAGCAGTATGCTTACGGTAGAGGCGGGCAGAGTTCGTACCGTTCGGCGCGGGTAATATTGGCGGTGGGTTGAGTACTCAACGCAGTATCAGCAGTGTGTTTGCTGACCAATGGTGGCGGTATGAATATGGTGTTATAGCTCAATGGTAGCGGTATTAGCGGTGTGTTACTGTTCAAGGGTGGCAGTATCAGCAGGGTGTTTTCGGCTCAGAGGGGGCGGTATTAGCAGGGTATTTACTGCTCGGTGCAGGCAAGTTAAGCAGTGTGCTACGTGGTTCTCGCATTAGAGCTAGCGGTGGTTTCACTGCGTAGCGCAGGCGGCATTAGGAGCAGGTTGGCGGATACTGTCAGTATCAGCGGGATGTTTACTGTTCAGTGCGGACAGTATGATCAAGGTGTGTTTGCCACTTGTGGGGCGACAGTAGCATCAGCACGTCTTCTGCTCAGTCCCATCAAAATTCATATTATGTTTGCTCAGGGCGGACCGTATTGGCAGGGGGTTTACTGAAGTACGGCAGTGCGCTTACTGCTTGAGGCATGCCAGACTAGCAGGGTGCTTACTGCGGAGTGCTTCAGCAGCGATACGTGTTCTGCTCGGTGCTGGCAGTTTATCACGGTTGGTGTCCCGCTTGTTGAGAGTTTACTGAACAGATTTAGCAGTAAAAGAGTTATGCTTGCCGGTTGGCGCAGACAGGGTTAGGAGTCGTTGGTCTGCCAGTATCTAGCAATACTTTTACTGCTTAGAGCGAGTAGTATCTGCATGGTCCTTTTGCTCAGCGTGGTCTTCGGCACTTGGCCCACAGTGTTAACAGTGTATTTACTGCTCAGGGCTCGAAGTATTAGCATGGTGGTACTCCGTAGGACAGGCTGTAAGAGCGGTGGGTTTGCTGATCAGAGCTTGCAGTAGTACCAGGAACCGCATTAACAGGGGTTTATTGCAGGGTACTAGCGGTATTTGCACTGTAGTTCGGGTGCGTTAGGGGCCATGTTCCATGCTGTTTGCTGTTCATTTCCGGTGGTATTGGCAGTGGTACAGTAGGTATGTACTGTTCCGGGCCACCAGATTGTCAGCGATTACTGCTGAAGGCGATATTAGTATTAGCAGTGGGTTATGGCTAGGGGCGAGCCGAATTCAGTGGCTTAGCAATAGTTAGTTTCTCCTCCGTACAGGCGAGGGTGACAGGATTTACTACTCAAGGTAGCCTCTGCATTAGCAGGGCCGACTGAAGTCAGGGCTAGCAGTCGGCACAGTGCTCCGGCCTGTGTTATTAGCACCATCCGCTGCATTACTCCCTCTAGGGTGGGGGTGTTCTCATGCTAGGGACTCAATGGGACCTAAAGCAGGTATACATGCTGGCAGGGAACATGCTGAGGGTCCCATTCTTATCTGCTGCATTATACCCTCCGTGTAGAGCGCTTATGTGATAGGGGTGCGATGGGGATCTTACGCATGCATGAAGGCTGGCATGGAACATGATCAGTACCTTTCTTTCATGAGTTCCAGGGGCGCCCTTGTCACGGGGGCAGCCATGCGTGCCAGCGTTTGCTCATCTAAACAGCATTTAATTCTGTTCATTTAGCCCAATCTCTTCTGTTTTTTGTAATTGCCGGGCCCACGCAGTTTACGCAAGAGGGGACCGTGCATGGGTCCATTGCTCGAGTTAATTCACGTGGCCAAGCTAGAAATTCTCCCTTTAGTGTAACAGTGCACGAAATACACTCTGGTGGACCCAGTTCATCATATTGTTTTAGTCCCTCTGTCAGCCAATGAGTAAGATTTGACAGATGCTGCCAGTTACAGGGCACAAGTGGATGGGGCACGCTGGTAGACGACACCGATCCATTCATTTGGGAGGGGAGAAGCGGTTCACCCGTCCAAGAGGTGGGGTTCCGCGGGAATATGCAGAACCTTCTGGGCTAGGGGTAAGTTGCGAACACTGACAGTTTCAGCTGCATCTGCAAGTTTTCTGGGCTTGTTCTGAGGGACAATGCCAGCCAGAGACGAGGCTTAGCTGGTTCCAGCTTTACCCATAACATTGGCGGAAATAGAGGGGCCATCAGGACTCCTGTCAGGCAAAAGCTCAGATGGCTGGGTTCTCGAATGGGATGCCGGCCCTACCTAGGTTGGTAGGGGCCTCGCTACGAGCGCACCTGAGGGATAAAAAAGTAGATTTCCCGTATATAAGGAGTATCGGACCTATATTATGTTAGCATGATACATCTATAAGTACACTCCCTGTTTGATATATATGCTTTTGCTTGGAGGAAACTCGTTTATTTCCTCCCTGTATATCTATTGCTATAAGAGTAGGCCGAGAACCATACAAACGCCATCTTCTGATCAAATGCTCGAGCATGGGCCGTGATCACGCATCTGGCTTTGGGGGCGATAAGCACATTCCTGGAGGCGCCGTGTCTACACTCCCAGGCACCAAGACGAAATGGAGTCACCCCTCCTGACCTCATCAGTAATAGATAGTCAAGCCTTTGTACTGATCTGATGTGTACCATATATGGTCCTTCCTTGGAGCTCGAGGGCCAACTGGTGTTTTTCCTTTTACAGTGATTATATGTGTTGAACCGAAAAGTATATAACCTCATGTTTGAATACGAGCCAACAGTCTTCTCGGCGCACCTGATGGGTGAGGTTCGGAGAGGCTCCTCTATAGAGTATTTTGTTTAATAAACGATTGAACCTTCTTCACTGCCAACTGACTGATTATTTGGTAATGGTATTGGGACTATTGGTAGGTATAGTCCTTTAGATTGATTTTATGGTACTTCTGGTGGGACTCCGTGACTGGGTCGTCCTCCTCGTAAACGGGTGTTAAGGACAAGGGGTAATTCTGGTCGAGCGGGTGGATGGAAAAAGGATCCTTTTGAAATTTAGCCATTTTTGGCATGAACTTACTCCGCTCTCACGATCAGAGTGTCCTGTCCTCAGCTGCTAGTGACCCTTCACCGGAGTCCTACGGGCGTAACCCAGGAGCTGACCGTGTTGGTCCTCAGGAGTTGGCAGTGGAGAACGCGCAATTGTGCCTGTGTGCACCAGGTGAGTGGAATTGTTTTGATGTTTTTGGCATGCACTGTTGAGCAGTGCTTTTGAAGCAGTTAACTGTGTAAGTATTTGATGGTCAGTGTACCACGGAGAAATTTGGGGGTCTGACAGGACAGCATTATGGTGGCTGCACGTATAGATGCTCTACGGACCTTTTGTGAATAATAGAGACGCCGATCGGATGCCCGGTGTGGCACGTGTGGTGCGCGCCCGGCCGGCCTGCTCTCGGAAAAGCCTGTGGCTGTACCTGGGTAGCCTTGGGAACACATCTGAAGCGGTGCTAATGAAGCAGACTTAGTCAGAATAGTCCCAAGAGTGAACCAGGAAGGCTGCGGGATGGTCTGTAGGTCGGTCTCTGGTTATACCTGTCTGACGGTCTCTTGGTAGTCTTTGGACTGCTTGATTTTGGTATCTGTCGGTCTTGTAATCTGAATTTGATTGATTCTCCACGAACAGGAGTCGACGGGCCCTGTTCTTTTTTCGAAGAAACATCATTTTTGAACATTTTCTTATGTATATATGTATTATTGTTTTGTGAATGTTTGAATGACCCTGAGGTTGTATGTTTTGCGAATGTTTGAACATGGCCATGTTTGGAAGTTTATTTTTATGATCGAATGAAGAACGCGTGACGACAATAACCATGCCGTGTTTTAGCAAATTGAGTTGTTTTGGATGTTGTTGCTGCCCTAATGATACGCGTTTGGCTGAAAGTCAACCTGCCCCGCCTGAGGGCAGCCCAAGTTATGATATGTATGTAAAGCATGGTATTACACCTCTCTTGTTTAATACACCATGGCATAAATATACTAAAGATAACGTGGAATTACAATGGCCCTTAACCGGGTCTTTTGATGAAAAAAAGATAAATTGGCTTCAGGATCAATTATTTTCTAAACGTAGTCGGCAGGCAATGTTTGACTCCCTGAGCCTGTGGCAGAAGGAAGCAAAGCGTAGACGTATACGAGACGAGAAAGTATGTAGGATGAAAGGAAATCAGACGCCTACGCAGAAAGCTATAGCTTATGATAAAGCACGAACTGAACAAGGGATTGATTGTGCAGACAGACAATTTAGATTGCAAGTGGATAAGACCTATGCGGCTAGGACTGAAGCGGAAGATGAGATAGAGGATTTATTGGACACTCATCCATCTCCACCTTATGCTCCAAAGCATATATATCCCGTTGTTCCCCCGACTCTAGTACAGGACCCTTCAGCTTCCGCCCCTGCTGTTTCCTCATCCCTTGCCTCTCCGGGAACGTTCTCTGTTTTGTCTCCCTCAGTGTCTGAGACGGCTACTTTATAGCCTGTTACCCTGCCGTCTTCCGTTATGTCCACAGCTGTTTTGTCTCCCTCCACCTCTGTGAGGGCTTCCCTTTCTGCGAGCACGACCCCATCTCCAGCTGTTTCGACTCCATTTCGTGCTCCGGGGGATTTCGACGCACGGAAGTTGTTTACCCGTTCGGCTGTAGGACAGAGTGAGAAACAGATGATTGAGAATCAGTCATCCCAGTGGATGCGACAGCCTATTTACACTATAACTGACATATGGAGCACGCTTCGAGACTATGAGCCTGTTATGCAGCAACATGCCTTGAAACACATGGCTGCATGTATTATTTCTCTTTGGGAACAGTATTTTCCAGGGGGGATGGCCCCCCAAGTGATTTATGACATCCGGGACAGGGCTCATAAGTCTGAACTTAGCCAAGAAGAAGTGTACTGAAATGTGGAGGTTTTGTTAAATTATCGAGAACGGATGCATCAAAAGTGTCCCTCGTGGGACACTCAGCATCCTATGCGAGAAGTTCAGCCTATCTTTCATCCTGAAATACCATAACTAAAGGATGACCACGGCGTGGTGACTAGACCTCGTGTAGAGGCTCGAGTGCAGGAGCAATGGGTTTACACCCCCTGGAAGAGGATTTTAGTCCTCTCGCTAAAATCACAATTACCCGACCCCGTAAGAATCCCACGGCTTATTATAAAGAACTCACAGAAGCGGCCTCTTCGGCCGTCATGACCTTAGCTGACATAGAGCTATTTTTTGCATTGTTAGTTCCCGTTGACGTATGGCGTCAGGTGCATGATCAGGACCATGCTCAAGAATTAGGCAGAACATGGGAGCAGATAAAAGATTGGGACAAGGATCGTAAGCCTGGAAATAAGCCGAAACCTGAATTATTGGCATTACCTGGCCGTATTATCACTGACATGCATTCCTTAATTCCGCCTCGTAAGGTGGATTGGGACAAATTGACCGCATGTAAACAGAAGAAAGATGAAAGTGTTTCTGATTTTTTCACTCGATTTGAGGGCTTATTCATTGATTTTAGTTGACAGGATTTATCGTTGGAAGGCGGTATACGATTATTTGTTAATCGTTTTGTGACCAATTTGTTACCAGAAGTCTCTGCACGGTTATAAGCCGCTGAAAGTACCTGGAGCACTTCCACGCCCTCGGTAATATTGAGTATGGCCCAATATTACGAACAGAGAAAATGAGAGTAAGGATAAGACGGAAAAGAGAACGAGGGATCTTAAAACACGGGTGTTGTTGCAACAAGTTGTTCAAGGAGGAGGCAGAGAGAGAGGCGGTAGAGGTTTCGTCCGGAGGGGGGTGGGAACTGGACGAGGCAGAGGGCCGGCTGTTGTTTTGGGAATAAATCAGTGTGCTTATTGTAAGGAGGAAGGGCATTGGCGATCTCAGTGTCCGTTGTTGACGGCCCAGAACGGGGCTATGAGAGGTAGAGGAAGAGGTCGGGGAAGTGTGGATCGCAGTGATATGCGACGAGAAGAGGCGACGCAAGTTGGACAAGAAAATAATTATTTTGATAATCCAAGAGGTAGGCAGTATTATAATGAGGAGTGTGCAATGGATGCGACTGAAGGGTATGCTTATACATAGGATAGCCATGGACAGAGTGAGGGCCAGTTGTCAGTACCCGTTGATCAGCAAGGACCTTATGTAGAGGCGCATTTGATGGGGACATCTGAAAGGTTTTTAGTTGATACGGGTCAAATGAATAGTTTTATTTCTCGTTCCCTGGTCCCAGGGGCTGCTCTGTCCGGGCACAATAATGTTTCGGTAGGATTCTCGGGAATTCCGGTGGTGAGCCCCATCTCCAAACCTATTCCTTTTACAATTGGTCCTGTTACGATAAGACTCCCCGTTTCTTTTGACTTCCCATTGTGGCGAAAATTTGTTGGGTTTGGATTTGTTGAAGAAATTACATGCTAAGATTCATAGTTCATCTGATGGTGTTTACTTGACTATTAATTCCCTTGGGAAGCATACTTTGCAGTGCTTCACTAAAAATGAACCCCTCCCTCCTGAGTTTGCTGCTATTCCAGCAACATTGTGGGCCACTGGTGACACAGATGTAGAATTAATAAAGATTCCGCCAGTTTTACTTTGAAGCAAAATGCTTGGCTTCCTCGTATACCTCAGTACAAGATTTCTCCGGCTGGTGAGAAGGCTTTGCTCTCCATCATACAAGATTTGGTAAAAAGCGGTGTGGTGGAAGAGACAGCTGCTAATGTGTGCAACAGCCCCATTTTGCCTATCTTAAAAAATGCCCCTGTTGGAAGCGATCCTGACTATGCTGATACCTATCGTTTTGTGATTGATTTGCGCGAAATTAATAAAATAGTGGTGCCCCAATACCCTGTGGTTTCAGACATCACTACTATTCTCACTATGATTCCTCCTATTGCTAAATATTTCTCTGTGATTGATTTAAAAAATGCTTTCTTTAGCATTACGATTCATCCTGATAGCCGCCATATTTTTGGCTTCTCATTATCTGGTCGCAGCTTCCGGTTCTGCCGTGCTCCCCAGGGGTACACAGAGAGTCCTAGTATTTATAGTCAAGCTTTGAAAACATTGTTGGATGATTTGGTCTTGCCCCCTGGTAATGTGCTTTTGCAATACGTAGATGATTTGTTAGTGGCCTCGGATACCGAGGACGGTTGTAAGAAGGCCACTGTCCAATTATTGTCTCATTTGGCTACTAATGGCAATAAAGTATCCCTTTCTAAATTTCAATATTGTCGACAGGAGGTGACCTATCTCGGTCATCTACTGTCGAAGGAGGGGAGGAGACTAACCCCTGAGCGTGTGACTACCATTTTTAATATGTCTGTACCTCGTACTCAGCGTGATGTTTGTGCATTTCTCGGCATAACATCTTACTGTTGCCAATGGATCCCTAGTTTTTCCCTCCTTACTAAACCTCTTCTGTACTTAACCACTAAAGATGTGCATGAACCTTTACCCTGGACTGATGCTTGTCAAGATGCTTTTGAGTCTTTGAAATCTGCGCTTTGTTCTGCATCTGTTCTTGGTACTCCTGACTACCGCAAACCTTTTGTGCTTTACGTACACGAGTTGGACGGTTGCTCGCTTTCAGTGTTAACACAAGGATTTGGTCGTAAGCAGAGACCTTGTGCCTATTTCTCGGCGGTGTTGGATAACGTCGCCAGAGCACTCCCTAGCTGTTTAAGAGCTACTGCTGCGGTTGCGGTGGCTATTCGACAGTCGGAAGGGCTCGTTCTGAACACTGACCTCACAGTGATGGTACCGCACGCTGTGGATACATTATTGAACAAAACAAAGACCCAGCACCTTACGAGTGAGCCTCTTACCGGATACGAATTGACTTTGTTTGCTCCACACATTACGATTAAACGATGTGCCACTCTGAACCCTACTATGTTACTACCCCTCCCTTCGAATGAAAAGAACAATGATGTTCATGATTGCATTTTTCGGACTGAGGAAGAAACGAAGGGACGGGTAGACCTGACTGACACTCCTCTATCTGACCCTCAAGGGGAGTTGTACGTCGATGGCTCTTGTTTCAAGTCACCAGATGGCACGACAACTGCTGCATATGCGATAACTACTCTCACACTATAGTTGAGGCTTCTCGAGTACCCTATCAGTCAGCACAGGCAGCTGAATTAGTGCCATTGTTTCGGGCCTGTGAGTTAAGTGAAGGACTGAGAGTAAATATTTACACTGACAGCCAGTACGTCTTTGGCGTGGCTCATAGTTTTGGCTGACTTTGGGCAGAAAGAGGTTTTCTTACCTCTCATGGTCAGCGAATACAGCATGGCCCCTTGATTTTGCGATTACTGACAGCATTGACGTTACCAGAAATAGTGGCTGTAGTCAAATGTAGTGCACACAAGGCAGTGGTTGATGCAGTAGGGGAGGGTAATGCTTTTGCCGATCAAGTAGCTAAGGAAACTGCAAAATCCAAATTGACCTTAATGTTTGTGACTAGCTCTGCTAGGTGGGTGGCTGAAACAGAGATGTTTGATAATACCATGGAGAGCGTCCGAGAAATACAGAAAGAAGCTACCCCTATTGAACTGGCTCACTGGAAAGAGCGAATTGGGAGATTAGATGCAGATGGTTGTTGGATTGATCTGACAGAAAAGCAGCAGTGGCTGTTGCCTAAAGCATTAGTGAATGCGGTGGTGACAATGGCACATGGTTCAGCTCATATTGGGGTGAAAGGGATTTGTGCAATATTAGATCCTGTATAGTACAATCCCAATATTTCTAGGACCGCTGCTCATTTGGTACAATATTGCATGGTTTGTTTACGACATAATCCAGGGGGCAGAGTGCCTGTTCTGAGTGGAAACTTTGCACCACCATCTTTGCCTTTTGAGGTGCTTCCAATGGATTATATCCAGCTGGAGCGCGTTAACAATTTGAAGTATGTCCTGGTCGTGGTATGCGCTTTCAGTAAATGGGTGGAAGCCTACCCGACAAAAGAAAACACTGCTTTGGCAATGGCAAAAGTGTGGTAAAGGATATTTCCCTCGCTACGGATTGCCTCGTGTGATTTGGAGTGACAACGGAAGTCATTTTAATGCAGAACTCATCACACATATGTGTAATGGACTACAGATTAAACAGAAATTCCATGTGACTCGACACCCCCAGTCCGCTGGGTTGGTCGAGAAGTATAATGGGATATTAAAGCTCAAATTAGCAAAAATTCAAGAAAGTACTGGATTGAGGTGGCCAGATGCTCTGCCGCTGGCATTAATGTCAATACGAGTTACCCCACATTCTCGTTCTGGTTTGTCTCCGTATGAGGTCATTTTTGGGCGCCCTGCTAATGTTTGGGGCGTCCCGAGACCCAGAACGTTTCGTGATATAGAGTATCCTATGCTGACTGACTTTTTGTATGCTTTGACTAAAGATCTTCGTTCCATTCATCAACAGGTTTCAGCAGTTTTGCAGCCCCTGCCGGAGGGTCCTGGACATCGCTTGGAACCAGGACAGTGGGTTCTGGTCCGGAACTATCAGCGAAAATCCAGCTTGGATCCTCGTTGGTCTGAACCATTTCAAGTCTTGTTGGCCAAGTGAACGACAAGCGACACTGGATTCGTGTGTCACATCTGAAAAAACTACCCCTCCCGCTTCCATATGATCAACGAATCCAGGACGGGGTTCTGACTCAGGAAAGTGAGCGAGTTCCTCGATTCATCCCTTTTTCTGACGCCCAGGTAATTGGAGAAGGGCAAGGAGAAGGTGCACCGGGCTCAGAAGGGGCTCTGTCATCAGCACAATTGACCGCCCCAGATTCTGTTGTTCCTACAGCTAATCCAGAGGCTCGCAGTACCCCTGTTTCACCGGATTCGTCATCCTCTGTTTTGTTCTCTGATCAAGAAGTGCCTGGTCATACTCGATACAATCTGCGGCCCAGAAAACAACACAGTACACCAGGTGAACATATTAGGAGATAGGGAGAGACTTGAGTGATAGGGTACAGACCTGTACTCTGAATGTCTGTTAGATACGCTTCTGGTGTACTGAGCGAGACACTGGACTAAACGCGCTGAGAGCCTTGAACATTTGTTTGCTCTGTTCAGAAAGAAAGACTGAATTTCATGTTCAAAGGGGCCCAGGTTGTGTTATCTTCAAAGGTTGTGTGAGAACATAACTCCAACGTGAGAAGTTTGTTTTGGTATTAACTGTGATGAACGATAGGAGCCTGACTTTGAGGCTCTAAACGGACACAGGAAAGAAGTACCCTCTGGCAGGTTGGACTGCATTGCCCTAGTGCATTGTTGGACTTTTAGTTAGCATGTATCCCTTTGTTCGTTTTGTTCCTGAAGAGGAACACCCTTTTGTACCAAGCTATTTCCCTACATATATGCCTGTTTTTTCTAGTTGGACCAATCGTGTTAAAATTGCATTTACAGCTACTATAGCAATATTGCTAATTATATTACTGGGAGTATTCATATATTTAGAATTTCGCCACCCTATGCATACTGTTATAGGAACAACTACCCCACCTCCGGAACATGTATTTCATACTTTAGCCCCTCATAAGGAAAGGCATCGTCAGACCTATGTGAAAAACGCATTCCTTGAAATGCTTCACCAAGCACACAGTGCCACCAATACTACAAATTGTTGGGTTTGTGGTCTTTTACCATCTGTTATGCACAAGCACGACTTATTTATATCCCTACCTTTGTCTCATTTGGGGAGTTGCGAGGCTTGGTTCAAATTGCTTTCTATGATGTATATGCATTATGTTGTGGACGCTCGTAGGTTTTCAGAGAGAGATTATGAAATGATTTTAGCATATATTGAGGTTCATCAAGGATTCAACCACGATGGGAATAATGGAGAGGGAACCTTAGATCCGAATGCCTGTATGAATATGTATATGACGCATGAAAATACCACTTGGTTGAAAAATGAAATTTCGGACTTTGTTGAATTCAATTTCACTCAATATTATCGACACTTTCAGGACCGTAATGTTACTGAAGATAGGGCTATTCCAGTGCCTGTATTAAACAGTACCTCTACGTTTTGTGTTCAAGGGGTAGGGTACATATCAGTAGGAGAAAGTCAATGTAATTACACTTATCAGTTGCGTACCTTTAGCAGCCCCCGTTGTTAACCCCTCCTAATGTATATTTTGTCTGCGGAGGAAGTGCCTATACTTGGCTTCCACGAAGATGGACTGGACGTTGCTACCTGTCCTTCCTGTGCCCTCCAGTTTATATTGCCCCTTCTAACTATCACAAGGATCACTGACTAGAGAAACGTAGCGTGCCTATTAGGAGAAATAAGAGGGTGATAGATACCACCGATATAAATCAGACTGATACTCCATCGCAGCATTTCACTGACATTATGAAGGGAGTGTTCCCATTTTGGGGGCCTATGATTACTAGCCAAGAAGAACGGCGTTTGTCTAGAGTAGTTGAAGGGGTAATTAACACTACTGCAGGAATACTGACCAATATAACAGTAGAGCTACAGGCGACCAGACTCGTTTCGCTTCAAAACCGTATGGTTTTGGACGTTATCTTGGCAGATCGAGGAGGAGCATGCCGTGTGATCGGCAGCTCTTGCTGTGCTTATATTCCTAACTCCGCCCCCTCCGTTCATTTGGCTATACAGAAGTTACATCGTTTAGCTTCCGAGATACATGTAGAAAATGGTACGTGGTCTCTCTCTGGTTGGTTCTTGGGTTTGCTGTCTACTTGGGGATGGAAGATTTTGATGGTGCTGGCAGGTATAGCCGGTATCATATTCACGTGTTGTGTTTGTGTACAATGTGGACCTGCATGTTGCTCTTATTGTGCGACAAAACTCACTTCCTCTGTGTCTGGTCCATCCCCAACAGCGGTAAAAGCTCAGCTAGTTCAGCAGGAGCTCAAGGACCTAATGCAGATTGATGAGGGCCGTTCTGAGGGATAAAAAAGTAGATTTCCCGTATATAAGGAGTATCGGACATATATTATGTTAGCATGATGCATCTATACGTACACTCCCTGTTTGATATATATGCTTTTGCTTGGAGGAAACTCGTTTATTTCCTCCCTGTATATCTATTGCTTTAAGGGTAGGCCGAGAACCATACAGAAGCCATCTTCTGATCATATGCTCGAGCACGGGCCGTGATCACGTGTTGATCACGTGCAGTTGTCAGGCTCCAGTTCATTTGAGTTGCTGGTAGCAGCTGAAGGTAGGCTGTTTACTCGACTGTTCTAAGACTCAAGGTCGCATCTGGCTCTGGGTGCGATAAGCGCATTCCTGGAGGCGCGGTGTCTACACTCCCAAGTACCAAGACGAAAGGGAGTCACCCCTCCTGACCTCATCAGTAATAGATAGTTAAGCCTTTGTACTGATCTGATGTGTACCATATATGGTCCTTCCTTGGAGCTCGAGGGCCAACTGGTGTTTTTCCTTTTACAGTGATTATATGTGTTGAACCGAAAAGTATATAACCTCATGTTTGAATACGAGCCAACAGTCTTCTCGGCGCACATGATTGGTGAGGTTCGGAGAGGCTCCTCTATAGAGTATTTTGTTTAATAAACGATTGAACCTTCTTCACTGCCAACTGACTAATTATTTGGTAATGGTGTTGGGACTATTGGTAGGTATAGTCCTTTAGTTCGATTTTATGGTACTTCATACCACATGGCCAAGCAAAAAAGTGCAGAGGGCATGCAGGCAAGCCCACGAAGGGTGGATGGCATCTAGCGAGACCGCAAAGCAAGCTTGTGTCTTACGCGACAGCCCTAGGGGCGGTGATGGGTCTTTGCCAAGCTTGGGTGATAATAAATGTGGGCAATCCTTCCGTGGGTAGTACGACCTTAGCAGGATACATATGGGCTAACCTCCCCTTAGGGAGTGGTGCGATAATGAGCTTACCTTATTTTCTGCAGCATATGCAATGGCATTGTTGGGGGCTTGCCATTAGGACAAGGGTCTGCAGTTCTGGGACTCCAGGGATAGTCAGTCAGGCTCACTACTAGGGGGAGGTTCGAACATGACCCCACCGGTAGGGGAGCGTGAGCCAACATAAAGGGGTAGAGGGGGTCTGTAGATGATCTTGGGGAGTACATGTGAATCTGTCCTCAGGTGGAATGATTTCGCATAGTGGTGCGTAACATAGTTGGGCTACCTATGGCAGTGGGGGATGGATCTAGTTGTTTCCTCAAACAGAAGGGGGTGCGACAGGCGCAGCAGACCGGACAGCTACTAGACGAGATTAGGGTAATATGTCATCCAAAGGCGTGTGGGTTACTTGCCCGTACAATGGGCCACTTATGGTTGACAGCAGTGTCGAGGGTTAAAGCTTGGGGGCGTAGAGAGTGTCTCCCTTTCATGGTATTGAAGTGACAGGCTTTCAGTTTGCACATACTCGCCAGCTGGTGGAAGACTCAGTGAGCCATTGCGGACTGCAGTTCCCAGACTTGGTAATCCTACAGTTAGTTGGTAAGGATATGTTGGGGCTGGGACACAGAGCCGCGAGGGAGGCTCTGTCTGGTTACGCTCAATTGGGATAGGACGTTCCCAGGATAGCGTGGTCTCATGGTGCCATGGCGAGATTGAGAGTCCGGACTACGGTCAAATGCCTGGTAAGGTTTCGGCCAAGTGCCTAGAAGGCCGGACTGGCCTAGCAGTACCCGGGGCTGGGGCTTACTTGGTAAGGCACCCACATAGTGGGTATGTGGATGGCAGGGTTCACTGCATTGGTGGGCACACGTCTACCTGGGACCCAAATTGGTGGAGCCGGCCATGGGATTGGACATGGCTCTGAGCCTGGAGACCGAGGGAACTTGGTGGTTTCAGAGGTAGGCTGGTGGTGGGCAGGGCGAAGGGCGAAGGGCGAAGGGCGGTTGGCCCTGGTCGCCCTTGTGGAGGTAAGGAGGCCACATAAATTGCCTTACATGGTTAAGGGGAGTCCTCCTGCATACTCCCTAGGCCAGCACTGAGGGAGAGATACAGTAAGCTCACCCCAGAGAATGGAGACACCGGCTGGGGGCAAGGGCGCCAGTTTACAAAATAGGGCATGGGGCATCCGCTCCTGGTTATACCCTACGAGCCCCGATGGGCAGCCTGGTGGTTGGAGGGGTGGGCCTCTCGGGTCACGGACAAGGACCAGATGGTAGGGGCTCACCTTCTCAAGGACGCAGGTGGGTTGCGTCTCGCGTGTTTCTCAGGTTGGGGTGGCACAAGCCAGAAAGCCCCTTACTGCTGTAGCGATAGAAAACATTCTTTGTCGATTAATTAAGTTCTGTAATTTCTGCTGAGGGATGAAGAAGTTATGTGTAGCATGGAAAAATTATCGTGCAGTTATTGAAGTTAAGTTGATAATTATATGTCGTCTGAGATTTGAATTGGATTGATGATATATTGTCATGTTTATATGTGATGATTTCTAATAAACATGGCCTATTTTATCCACAGCTCTGGTCGTCAAGTCTTGATTTGTGGGTTCTGATGGGGCGGGCCGGGGGACAACTGGGGGCTCCGTGTCCTATGGAATGAGCAGACATCTCCATGGGCCAAGCTATGAAAAGTGCTGGCATCGCCAGGGCCAATAAATGGAATTAACCTGCATTTACAGGAGCCCGGCCATGGAATGAGCAAGAATGTCAAAGAATCCTGCGCAACAGAATGAGTTAGGATAATAATGGTCCCAGCAATGGAGTGAGCCAGCATCTCCAGGGGTCCAGCTACTTATTTAACCAACATCTACTGGGGCTCGCCATAGAGTGAGGCAGCAATAAAGTCATCCAGGATCTCCAGGAGCCTGATTGTGCAATGAGCCCAGCTACTAGGGGAGTCAGCATTAACAAAGCTCATGCCATGGAAAGATCGAGCACCGCAAGGGGACTGGCAATAGATAAGAAGTTCTTTTCAGGGGCTCCGCTATGGAATGAGCAGTCATCTCTAGTTAACAGATAAGAACTGTGTGTGCTGCTTATATGTCTCCACAACTGGCCCACTATGAGCACCAGCACAAGCTGGTTTCAAAAGTGCATGCTCCAGGACACCTCCATGCACGATTTAGTTCTTTAGCAGAACCTGGCTCAAGTCACAACTCAGCTCAGCTCATGTTCCAGCACAGCTCAGATTTTTATTAGAAATTATTTTAGTTTAAGTTAAAAAAAACCCAAAATATATATATATATATATATTCACTGAAAAAACCATAGGTTTCACACACGTTATAGTTAGGAATTAGCATTTAAAAAACCTTAGAAATTCAGTGAAAAAACCATAGGTTTCACACATGTTATAGTTAGCTGGACATTTTACTCGTAAAAAACCAATGAAATTGCCCCGTTATAGTTAGTTCAGCTAACTATAACTCGCGCGCCCGCAATGCACTGCTGATGACGTCACATATTACATCACTCATGACATGGTCAGTGACATCACTCATGACATCACTGATGACATCTCAAATGACATCACTGATGACCTCACTGATGACATCATCCAGTGAATGTGTGTTTTTCTGAAAATTAAATATGTTTTATATATGTATATCTCAAGGTCAATGGAAGAATAAATGGGTATATAAGTGTCTAAATGGATGATTTGTTTTTGAAAAATTGATTGTGTAACTGACTGATTAAGTGTATCTCTCACTTTGTGTATAAGTGGCTGCATGGGTTGGTGAGTAGCTACATGGGTGTCTATATAGGTTATTAGTTGTTTTTTTGAGTATCAGTCTGAGTGTCTGTATGGTACGGTGGGGGGTATTACGTAGTGCATAGATGCATGAATGAGTGACTCACTGTTTGTATGTGTTGAAGACAGCATGTGTGCAGGACTGTATGGGTGGATGAGTGTGTGTATGGGTGTGTTAGTGAGTGAATGACTGTCTCAATAGTGTCTTCAGGAGTAACTACATATGTTTTAAACTAGTATATGTGACTATTGGTGTATATATGTGAGTATATGTGAGAGGGAGAGATTGAAAGAGTTCCTGTATGAATAAGTATGTGTTTCTATAAGTGATTGTTTAAAAGACTAAGTATGTGTAAGTTTCCGTAGAAGTAAGTATGGTGGTGTGTGTATTACTGTATATGCAAGTAAATGTATGTTTTATTCTTTATTAGCATGAGTGACTATGTGTGTGAGTAACTCTATGGATGAGTGGCATTGTGTAACAGGATGTATAGATGTATGAGTACATATGATGAGTGAGTACATGTATGAGTGACTGTATAGGACTGTTGGTGAATGAGTGGATGTGTATGTGGATCTTAGAATTACTGAAGAGGTTGTTGTAACTGGTATTGGTATGTCCATTGTTTTGAAATGTTTAGTCTCTATTTTTGAATGTGTGTATCAAAGCTTATATTAAGGTGAGAGGAGGTCTGCCACTCTATCACAAGGATGATGTCATCAGTGAGGTCATCAGTGATGTCATTTGAGATGTCATCAGTGATGTCATGAGTGATGTCACTGACCATGTCATGAGTGATGTAATATGTGACGTCATCAGCAGTGCATTGCGGGCGCGCGAGTTATAGTTAGCTGAACTAACTATAACGGGGCAATTTCATTGGTTTTTTACGAGTAAAATGTCCAGCTAACTATAACATGTGTGAAACCTATGGTTTTTTCACTGAATTTCTAAGGTTTTTTAAATGCTAATTCCTAACTATAACGTGTGTGAAACCTATGGTTTTTTCAGTGAATTTCTAAGGTTTTTTAAATGCTAATTCCTAACTATAACGTGTGTGAAACCCATGGTTTTTTCAGTGAATTTGCAAGGTTTTTTAAATGCTAATTCCTAACTATAACGTGTTGTGAAACCCATGGTTTTTTCAGTGAATTTGCAAGGTTTTTTAAATGCTATTTTTTTTTTATATTCTTCATTTTTTTCAAACATATTTTTATTTTAATTTTCTTATCTTTTATAAAGACTATGCTTTAATTTTTAAAATCCTTAAATATTTTTTTTATATATATTTTTTAAAATAAACATGTAAAATTTATTTCCAGATTATTTTTTTTTTTTTTTTTTTTTTATAGTACGCGTACCGTAAGCTCACGGTAAGCGTACGGTTTACGCAACGTCCGTAATCTATCTACGCTGCTTGCGCATAGTTACGTACTTTGCGTAGCCGCGCGTACTGCGCGTGGGACGCGTGCGCGCTTACGCAACACGCGCACGTTACGCGGAAGTGCCGGGAAATGACTGTTATGCGCATGCGCGCAAGCGCGTGTCTTTTTTACGCGCACGCGTACTTTTTGCCGTAAGCGCTCCGTAAGCGTACCGTAAGCGTACGGTAGGTCATGTGATCATGAAACACAACTTTTGATTGGTGGAAACTACTTTCAGTTCTAGAACTCTCCTACACCACACCCATTCCCCTCATTTCTGCTTGTGATCCCTTGGAAGAAGGAGCTGGTTTGTCTTTGGGATACGATGGCAGAACAGCAGAGCCCTTCTGAGAGTGAGGCTAGCACCAGCAGCACTGTCTTGAGGCAGAGAGCGAGGAAAGTAAAGCCTTCTTATGTTTGGGATTATTTTACTTTTCCAGAAGGCCAGCAAAAGGTGAATGCACCCTTAGTTACTTGCAAGCTGTGTAAGCGTGTACTTTCTAGAGGTAATCCTAACAGGAAGTATTCCTTTGGGAATCACACCATGATGAGGCACCTCCAGGATGTACACAGAAGGACACATGGTCATCTTTTTGGAGGTAACTCTTCAGAAAGACGAGCCAGTACATCCACAGCAGCTCAGCCTGGACCATCATCTGCAGGGCTGACTCCTTCTTCTGCAGGTCAGGTGAGCCCTTCATCTGTGGGGGGAGAATCTCCTTTTGCTGGCCCTCTGGAAATTAATCCTCGGTTTGCGAGGGTTGAAGTACGGTGCGCCACTTGTCACGATCTAATTACTTATAGGGAGACCAGTGTTTCCCTGGTGAACAGTAAAATAGATCAGCACACTTGTCGTACTGTCTAATATTCCCAATCTTTCTTTCCTCTGTCCCTGCATGAACACAACGGTTCTTTTAAGAGCCAACCTTATCTTTCATCTTTTTTTTACATGTTTTTAAAAACTTTTTTTATTTTTTTTTTACCGTACGCGTACGGTACGCGTAATTTTTTTTTTTTTTTTTTAAAAAAACACTAAAAATAATTTATCACATTACAAGGTCTTTGAGAGACTACAATTATTACTATTGACTTACCATACTCACTCAAAGAAATATTTATTCATTTGTTTTTTTAAAAAATAGTTTTTAAAATGGTTGTAGTTTTCGAAAATTTTCTATATCGATCTGGAAAAAAAGAAAAAAGTATTAATATTTTTATAACAATTTATAATACAGTACACATATTTACATTTTTTACCAAAAAATAATTTTTGCCTTATTTTTGCTGTTTTCAGAATATATTGCATTTCACTATAAATTGTGAAAGCAATTGCATTCATCATTTTACAGCGGGCAAAAAAAATTAACAATCTCAAAGATTGTATTAAAAAAGCCCAGAATCTCTTCTCATTTAAACTTATCATTACAGAAATGCATATTAGTCTAAAAAAATGTCATCAAAAAACAATACTTTTTTCTTTAAAATACCGTCTGATATTTTTGTTTCAGAAGTACATTCACAATATTATATCTCAAATAACTCCAAAATACATCTGATTTTATTTCCTTTAGGCCAAATAGTATTTTTTATTCTTTCCCTGGAATAAATTTCCAAGGGAAAACCATTAAAATTCTAAAGTTTAATCTGTCCAGATCTCACCGATTCTCTGTAACATTTTGGTTCACGAAAATTTTTTGAATAATTTATTTAGTCCACAATAGAATTGCTTACTTTTCCACATGGCCAAATAGTAATTTTTTAAATCATTTTTGAAAAAATTTCCAATGGCAGTCCAATAACATTCCAAAATTTAAAATGTGCAGAAGTTACCGATAAGCTCTAAATTATTGGTTTTTCAAAATTGCATTAAAAATTTAAAAAGTCCACATTACAATTGGTTATCTTTCCTTTAGGCCAAATGATAATTTTAAAAATCTTTTTTCTACAAAATGGCAATGGTAATCCTGTAAAATGGTAAAATTATTTTGTCCAGATCTTGCCAAGTCTCTCTAAAATTTAGGTTTCAGGAAGATTAGATAGGAATTTGCTAAATCAAAAGGCAAACGTTGTTTGAAAATCAATTGGGAATCATTACACAGTGTCCAGCCTTTTTCACATTTTAGATAAACTGTGTAATGTCCAGAAGTAACAGTAGGTCCATCATGGAAAATTATTGCAACAGTTACAAAAGTTTTTCCTGAAATTGATAATTGCTGTCCTGTAAACTTCTTTATTAAAGTATCCAATTTTGATCCATCAGCTCTACATCGTTGCATCATTAAAATTACATACTGTCCGTATTCCCTTAAAATTAATGTTGATAACATGTCAGAATTACACTCACCACATTTCATGCTATGATTAGCATCTTTAACTAAGTTTGCAAAAGTGACTGTTTTACTCTCTGGCAATGTCAAATAAATAAACCTTTCATTATCAACAATAGAACCACTTATATTATAACAATTATCACAACTATGTTCCCATTTATAAGAGAGACCAAAAAAAATGTCAATGGGAACTCCTTCTTCTTCCACTACCTGAAGAAAATACATCAAAAATTCGTGAGCATCTTGCTGTTCATTTTGAGAAAACTGTGTTCGTCCTGAACATACATCTAAAAGTTTTCTAATATCAGTAGCACTTTCTATTTGAGTTTTATCTTTACTCAGCTTTTGAAAAAGGAGACTGAGCTCTGAACAGAATCTTTTTCCCTGATTTATTATTATCTGCTCTTGCAAACTTTCCAGATAAAATGCAACATTCAGCACTACATTTGCGTAGCAGTTGACACCAGAGCTATTTTCAAAATGACATCCTACAACCTGTTCTTCATTTTCCTTATTCTTTCTGCTTGCAATTACATCACTCCTCTTTTTTTTCCTCCTCTCTACATCTTCATTACAGATATTCTCATTTCTCCTTTTACGAGAAACTACACGTTTCTCCAACACAGGATACTGACCTAAATGAGGAGCATAGCTTCTTCTTAATCTATTATACTCCTTTACACAGTTTGTATCAGCACTAACTTTTGAGTCATCGAAGTCTATCATGAATAAACCTGATAATGTTTTGACTCGTGACAAAGCAACATATGCCATACCTTCTTTGAACACACTAGATCCAATGTTCACAAATGCACAATCTACAGTCAATCCTTGAGACTTGTGAATAGTTACAGCATATGCTAGTGAAAACGGAAACTGCTTCCTACGTACATATAAGTCTTTCACAAGCATGAAACGAACTGAACAACGACAAATGTCTTTAACTTCCTCTATCTGATCAAATTTTATTTTTAACCATTCAATTCCATCTTTTTTCTGATAATTAATAAAACCCACAACTCTTCCCATCGCTCCATTTACTAAGCCTTTTTCAACATCCAAATTTCTCCTTAAAAACACTCTACAGTTCATGCAAACATATAGATTTTTTTCTAATCCTGCTGTTTTGGAGATGTTCTTCTCTAGTGAGTCCAATTTATTTTTCAGTTTGCCTGTTACTGTGACAGTAATTCTTCCATCCTCAATTTTGTCCACTGCTTCCAATTTCCTGATCTCTTCCTTTTCCAATTTCAAAAGCTCCTCATTAAATATTGAGCATTCACGTAGAGTTGGCATTAAGCAGATGACACTTTTGTTTTCTGCAATATTCTTGTATATTTTCTCTGCAACTATTTCTTCATTTGGAAATAAGTTATGTAACAGCCGACTCTGTAATGCTTTTTTCCCAACTTCTGTGAGTAGTCCAATCCTGATATCTTTCAGAATACTTCCATATTCTTCATCGTTTGCTTGCCTCATATTAGTTGTAAGTTCCTTGTACTCAAAGAAGGACCAAATATTTGTATTTCCAATGCTTCCCAATGACTTCTTCGTGTCTTCATGTGTCACAGTATTAAACACTGGTTGTCCTTTAACCGGAGTAAGTTGCAAAAGATCCCCAAAAACTATGACGTGTTTTCCACCAAATAACACGTCATAGTCTGTCTTCAAAATTTGCTGCATTCTTAAATGCACAAAGGCAAGCATTAAGTTTGATACCATGCTCACCTCATCAATAATGAGAACTTGCATCTTCTTCAATACTCTTGAAACTTCCAAGCATGCTTCTCCAGTTAGCTTGTTGAATTGTATTTTGTTCTCATGCTCCACTGGTAACATTAGCAAACGATGTAAGGTGATTCCTTTTATGTTATATGCTGCTAACCCAGTTGGAGCAGTAACCACACAAGACAAAGTAGAATCCGTTTTTTGCTTTAGGTAGCTTCTGATGACTTTAATTAGGAAACTTTTTCCAGTGCCAGCTTGTCCGCTTACATACATCCTGATTGGATGAAATGATGTGCATGAGCACTCTTTTTTTTCATGTAGAAATCCGTGATCAATTTTGTTTTTGATCTCTTCATAAATTTGTTGCTGCTCTTGATTCAGTTGTCTTTCCAAATTTTCTAAGTCTATAAATTCTTCTTGAGCTTGATTCATAGCCGTTTCCACTTCATTCATGGCTATTGATGCTTCATTTTCAACGATTGGTTGTCCTAGGGGATCTTGACTGTATGTTCCTGAACTTTGGCTGTCCTGAGAACTGTCTCTAGCTATTTCTGCTGCAATTGTAGTTTCCTGTTCAATTTCTTCATTTAACATTTGCAGATAAGTTGAGAATGTACTGCATTGTATGCTGTCTTTGCAAGCATTAAAAGAATCTTCATAGCTCTGGAATTCTCCCAGTAGTTCATCCTCTGAACGCCATGGTTTAAACAACTGTAAAAGAGCCAAGTAGTAAAATTCTTTCTTGTCGGTAGTGTCGCAACTCAGCTTCCGGTGATTTATCAAACTTCCTTTGGTTTGCTTCACCAAACATCCTTCTTCACCAACGACTTTATATTTTCCATTATTGATGTCTTCTGCAGCTTTCCGTGAATAAATGTAGTTCTGCAGCACTTCATAGAGACACATGTTCTCCAGATGATGACTTCTCTTGGGATAATATGTGTCCAACATGTTTGTTTTCAATATATCTGTACTTTCAGGTTCGAACTGTGCCAAATATTCAATTTCTCCAACAGATTTCAGTACCCGATTTCTCATTGCTGCAAGGCCTAAACTTGCCCAAATTATTCTTCTTGACTTCGAGTAGAGACTTGCAGAAGATAATCTATCTGAACATTCGTAGGATCCAATTTCTCGATGCGATAACATCTTCAAACTGAAACTGTACAGCTTCTTACTGACAGTCTTCTCGTGAGAAATCTCTTCCCACATTTCCTTCAATTCTGTTTTTTCTGATTTCGTAATGTAAGACGTTACATATCGAGCAACAGCAATGGAATTGTCAGCAACATACTGTATATCCATGTTAGCGTTCCACATGGATAAAATGACTGGGTTGTAGTCATTTATATTTTTTGATTCTTCTTTTCTTTTAAGGTTGTAGGTATTCTTAGGTGATTTTCTTGTGATAGTATGTCTCACAGCTGACATAAAACTGTTGACTCTTCCATTTGTAAGAACAGGTCTAGGAAATCCAAATCGACATTTAGTGTAGTATTTTTCTTTGCTCTTGTATTTCCGTCGACAGTATTTTCCACACCGATGACTTTGGAAACGTAGAACTTGCTCCTTTAACTTTTTTTCTTCTGTGCTTTTAGGTATAGCACATGTTGCATATTCTTCAATGTAAGATAACACTGCTTCATCAGTATCTGTTCCAAACTTTGGGGCATCCTTGATCCACAGCAGCATATGAATATGAGGAGCACCTCTTGCCTGGTACTCTTTTCTCCAAAAGAAATCCACTACTTCTCCAAGGGGTGGATTTTTTTTATTGCAGATGAAGGACATCATAGCCTCAAATCTATGATTGAAATATCTGCAAACATTAACCGGATCCAATGAGCACAGTTCTCCTGCTGTCTTGTATTCGATGTTTTCAATGTTTGAATTGGCCTCTCGTAGAAAATCCAGTAAATCATCCCAAGCGTACTCGGCGCAGCTTAGGGTAAGGAACCATGTTGGTGTTCCTAAATTGCGTAACATGCATTTTAGTTCACCATGGCGTCGGTACCAATATTCATTTGTCCCACGCTGACAAGCCATCAGATTGATCAGTTGTGTTTCCAAATGATCATCTCGGTGCTGCACTTTCTCCATAAAATCCTTAGCAGACACATTTTGTAAATGTACTCCACTTTTTAAAATGTGATTTACTGCATAAGACAGTGCAGACAAGTCGCTTTCAAATAAAAGATGGAACAAATAAGGGATACTTTGTCGAAATCTGGGATCTTCAGCATATAGTCTTGTAGTCCGATACTCTGAAGCTGGAATCTGTTCTGGACGTTCATCGTATCGTCCTCCTTTTCCTTTAGGAAACAGCTGGGGAAAACATCGAGCTTCCAAGCTCTCCTCCCATACACTCACGGGATTTCCTTTTGCTTTCTTCATCTGAAAGAGATCAATATTGTCTCCCATAACTTCTTTCGAATGGAGAGGATGTATGCTAAAATGTTCATAAATTTCTTCTTCCTTTGACTTGTCCACTTTTTCAATTTGTCCACTTGGTGTTTCTGTATCTCCTTGTAAATCTTCTTCTTCTTCTTCTTCTACTATATAAATTGATTCATACCATTTGTTATTTTTTTTCAAATACAAATTTGCTCTTTGTACTTTCCGCACATCTACCAGCTCCTGCCAAATCTTCTTATTCTTTGTAGGTACACCATTAACCAGAATAATTAATGGTTCAGTTTCCAAAGTATCCGCATCAATAGTTTCCATATTTTTTTTCAAATCCAAGGGCAAATACACCACTCTACCTTTTAAACCTCTCAGTAAATCTGAAGGAGGTAATTTACCAGTTTTGGGCTCCATACGTACTATGGTCTGGAACGGATGAACACATTGAATGAGTATAGACTCATATGTATTTAATTCAGAAAGTTCAGCAGGAATAGCATCCAATTCTAAATTATTATGTACAGCTCTGGTCGGCATTCTATTTTCCTCTAACTTGTTGTAGCAGTATTTACAAATACGCTGATCTTCACCCAATTCAAAACAATTTTCAAGAAATATATATGTTGCAAAATCCATCCACTTATAATTATCTTCATTTTCACTCTTTCTGTAGAGATCAACATTCCTAGTTTGTTTTCTATAATGAGTTCTGCGGCAACAAATACAAGTAACATTTGGTCTTTCATTAGAGACTATTGCAAATTTTGTTATGTGATCATTAAATGTCTTACTTACACAAGGTTCTACATTCTCTTCCACTTCTGCCTCATTTACTGTGTCCTTCTCTGCACTGTTTTGTTCAGGACCAAAGTAACAAAACTGAATTTCATCAACAACCTTCTCTACATCTGATACCGTTCCTCGGAACAGAGCCCTATTCAATTCATTTAACTTTATTGCTGGACTTTTGGCAAAATACAACCGTCTCACAAACTTTCTCATTTCAGTATGATGAACAGCCAGCATCCTAAAATGATGGAAAACACTATTGCACACTTTTCTAGATAGACAAGCAAGAGAATGACCCTGCAAACCAGTATTCTCTCTCACTCTGCATGGATCCAGACTTTGAAGCACCTTAATCTTTTGTTTTACACTTTTTTTACTATATTCTCTTAGAAACTCTCGAAATCTGTCAATAGATTCCTGACGCACAGTGCAAATACTACTACAATTCCAAGTGTACACTGGGGCTTTAGGACGTCTCCCCATTGCCTCATCTGCCATCACTTGTACCTCATCTCTTGGAACCATTATCTCCTTCTCCATTATGCAACCATTTTTTACTTCGTATGAACGACCTCTGGTGTCAACTGCATGCAGCAAACTATTACTTTGAAAATAGCTCTCTTCATTAAAAAAAGGTTCACTACTTGAGCTATGCATCCACTTTCCTAAAAACACTTTACAAAAGTTTGTTCTGTTCACTACTCTTTTGCTTTTGCTTTGTGATTTCAGTACATTAACCATTTTATCTAATGTACGCATCCTATTCAAAATTAAAATGAATAGTTTCCTTTTTAATTCTAATGCTTTTGCTGCAATGGCTTCAATTTCTTTTTTTCTCTTGTAATATTTAGCCTTTTGCTTATATTTCTTTATATCCTTTATCAAATTGGACATAACTCTTCTCTGAAACATTTTTCTACGTATCTCTTTAAATGCTGTTTTTCTGTTTATGTTAAACTTTTCAATTGCAGAAGGTATATTTGCATTAACTAAATCCTCAATTTTTTGCTGTTCTGTAGGTTTTTTTACATTTTTCCGACAACAGACATTTTGTACATTTTTCTTTGTTTTGAATAATTTGTTTATAAATTGTTTTTTTTGCTTACCAGAAGATTTTTTCTTTTTCCCTACATCAGCATCTTCTACTAACTTTGGTCCTCCAGTTGTCTTCAAATATAGTTTTTTTTTTAGCGTTTTTTGAACTCGAGATTTTGTAGGCATCTTAAATTTTGTTCACTGTTCTTCAGCAATACCTGCAAAAAAACTAAAAAAAAAATCCTTTATTGTATTTAAATATATTACTACATTTCTTTTCACAATAGTCACAAAACGAAATTTCTTTGCCAATTTGAATGCACACAAACTCCTCTTTTTTTTTGGGCAAGTGAAAATCTGTATAACAAACTGTCACATTATGAAACCAAGCTGTTTTTTTTTCAGACCACCACCGTGTGTATTCTCTGTGACTGCCTACACTCCAGCAGGGGCAACCAGCCTTAGTGATGCTGAATGTATTTGCATTACAGACTTAAACCTGAAAACCCCACTCGCTTCTAATTACTGTGCATGACTATACATGGCAAGCACATGGGTGTGTGCTAAACCTCTGCTTCTTCCCCCAAAAATTCGCTCCTCTTTTCCATCTACTGCAACTGTGAAATCACCAGAGCAAGACGCAATACATTTCTGCCTATAATTCTTCTATGCACACAGAGTCATGTTTTCACATTAGTGCCAAAACGAAATTTCTTTGCCAATTTGAAAGCACACTTACTGCTCTTTTTTTTTCGGGCCAAGTGAAAATCTCTTTTTACACTTTGAAATCACTTTTACAGACTGACACATTCTGAAACCTTTTTTTTAAAATTTATTTAAATGCACATGTCCAAGCTGTTTTTTTTTCAGACCACCACCGTGTGTATTCTCTGTGACTGCCTACACTCCAGCAGGGGCAACCAGCCTTAGTGATGCTGAATGTATTTGCATTACAGACTTAAACCTGAAAACCCCACTCGCTTCTAATTACTGTGCATGACTATACATGGCAAGCACATGGGTGTGTGCTAAACCTCTGCTTCTTCCCCCAAAAATTCGCTCCTCTTTTCCATCTACTGCAACTGTGAAATCACCAGAGCAAGACGCAATACATTTCTGCCTATAATTCTTCTATGCACACAGAGTCATGTTTTCACATTAGTGCCAAAACGAAATTTCTTTGCCAATTTGAAAGCACACTTACTGCTCTTTTTTTTTCGGGCCAAGTGAAAATCTCTTTTTACACTTTGAAATCACTTTTACAGACTGACACATTCTGAAACCTTTTTTTTAAATTTATTTAAATGCACATGTCCAAGCTGTTTTTTTTTCAGACCACCACCGTGTGTATTCTCTGTGACTGCCTACACTCCAGCAGGGGCAACCAGCCTTAGTGATGCTGAATGTATTTGCATTACAGACTTAAACCTGAAAACCCCACTCGCTTCTAATTACTGTGCATGACTATACATGGCAAGCACATGGGTGTGTGCTAAACCTCTGCTTCTTCCCCCAAAAATTCGCTCCTCTTTTCCATCTACTGCAACTGTGAAATCACCAGAGCAAGACGCAATACATTTCTGCCTATAATTCCTCTATGCACACAGAGTCATGTTTTCACATTAGTGCCAAAACGAAATTTCTTTGCCAATTTGAAAGCACACTTACTGCTCTTTTTTTTTCGGGCCAAGTGAAAATCTCTTTTTACACTTTGAAATCACTTTTACAGACTGACACATTCTGAAACCTTTTTTTTAAATTTATTTAAATGCACATGTCCAAGCTGTTTTTTTTTCAGACCACCACCGTGTGTATTCTCTGTGACTGCCTACACTCCAGCAGGGGCAACCAGCCTTAGTGATGCTGAATGTATTTGCATTACAGACTTAAACCTGAAAACCCCACTCGCTTCTAATTACTGTGCATGACTATACATGGCAAGCACATGGGTGTGTGCTAAACCTCTGCTTCTTCCCCCAAAAATTCGCTCCTCTTTTCCATCTACTGCAACTGTGAAATCACCAGAGCAAGACGCAATACATTTCTGCCTATAATTCTTCTATGCACACAGAGTCATGTTTTCACATTAGTGCCAAAACGAAATTTCTTTGCCAATTTGAAAGCACACTTACTGCTCTTTTTTTTTCGGGCCAAGTGAAAATCTCTTTTTACACTTTGAAATCACTTTTACAGACTGACACATTCTGAAACCTTTTTTTTTAAATTTATTTAAATGCACATGTCCAAGTTGTTTTTTTTTCAGACCACCACCGTGTGTATTCTCTGTGACTGCCTACACTCCAGCAGGGGCAACCAGCCTTAGTGATGCTGAATGTATTTGCATTACAGACTTAAACCTGAAAACCCCACTCGCTTCTAATTACTGTGCATGACTATACATGGCAAGCACATGGGTGTGTGCTAAACCTCTGCTTCTTCCCCCAAAAATTCGCTCCTCTTTTCCATCTACTGCAACTGTGAAATCACCAGAGCAAGACGCAATACATTTCTGCCTATAATTCTTCTATGCACACAGAGTCATGTTTTCACATTAGTGCCAAAACGAAATTTCTTTGCCAATTTGAAAGCACACTTACTGCTCTTTTTTTTTCGGGCCAAGTGAAAATCTCTTTTTACACTTTGAAATCACTTTTACAGACTGACACATTCTGAAACCTTTTTTTTTAAATTTATTTAAATGCACATGTCCAAGCTGTTTTTTTTTCAGACCACCACCGTGTGTATTCTCTGTGACTGCCTACACTCCAGCAGGGGCAACCAGCCTTAGTGATGCTGAATGTATTTGCATTACAGACTTAAACCTGAAAACCCCACTCGCTTCTAATTACTGTGCATGACTATACATGGCAAGCACATGGGTGTGTGCTAAACCTCTGCTTCTTCCCCCAAAAATTCGCTCCTCTTTTCCATCTACTGCAACTGTGAAATCACCAGAGCAAGACGCAATACATTTCTGCCTATAATTCTTCTATGCACACAGAGTCATGTTTTCACATTAGTGCCAAAACGAAATTTCTTTGCCAATTTGAAAGCACACTTACTGCTCTTTTTTTTCGGGCCAAGTGAAAATCTCTTTTTACACTTTGAAATCACTTTTACAGACTGACACATTCTGAAACCTTTTTTTTAAAATTTATTTAAATGCACATGTCCAAGCTGTTTTTTTTTCAGACCACCACCGTGTGTATTCTCTGTGACTGCCTACACTCCAGCAGGGGCAACCAGCCTTAGTGATGCTGAATGTATTTGCATTACAGACTTAAACCTGAAAACCCCACTCGCTTCTAATTACTGTGCATGACTATACATGGCAAGCACATGGGTGTGTGCTAAACCTCTGCTTCTTCCCCCCAAAATTCGCTCCTCTTTTCCATCTACTGCAACTGTGAAATCACCAGAGCAAGACGCAATACATTTCTGCCTATAATTCCTCTATGCACACAGAGTCATGTTTTCACATTAGTGCCAAAACGAAATTTCTTTGCCAATTTGAAAGCACACTTACTGCTCTTTTTTTTTCGGGCCAAGTGAAAATCTCTTTTTACACTTTGAAATCACTTTTACAGACTGACACATTCTGAAACCTTTTTTTTAAAATTTATTTAAATGCACATGTCCAAGTTGTTTTTTTTTCAGACCACCACCGTGTGTATTCTCTGTGACTGCCTACACTCCAGCAGGGGCAACCAGCCTTAGTGATGCTGAATGTATTTGCATTACAGACTTAAACCTGAAAACCCCACTCGCTTCTAATTACTGTGCATGACTATACATGGCAAGCACATGGGTGTGTGCTAAACCTCTGCTTCTTCCCCCAAAAATTCGCTCCTCTTTTCCATCTACTGCAACTGTGAAATCACCAGAGCAAGACGCAATACATTTCTGCCTATAATTCTTCTATGCACACAGAGTCATGTTTTCACATTAGTGCCAAAACGAAATTTCTTTGCCAATTTGAAAGCACACTTACTGCTCTTTTTTTTTCGGGCCAAGTGAAAATCTCTTTTTACACTTTGAAATCACTTTTACAGACTGACACATTCTGAAACCTTTTTTTTTAAATTTATTTAAATGCACATGTCCAAGCTGTTTTTTTTTCAGACCACCACCGTGTGTATTCTCTGTGACTGCCTACACTCCAGCAGGGGCAACCAGCCTTAGTGATGCTGAATGTATTTGCATTACAGACTTAAACCTGAAAACCCCACTCGCTTCTAATTACTGTGCATGACTATACATGGCAAGCACATGGGTGTGTGCTAAACCTCTGCTTCTTCCCCCAAAAATTCGCTCCTCTTTTCCATCTACTGCAACTGTGAAATCACCAGAGCAAGACGCAATACATTTCTGCCTATAATTCTTCTATGCACACAGAGTCATGTTTTCACATTAGTGCCAAAACGAAATTTCTTTGCCAATTTGAAAGCACACTTACTGCTCTTTTTTTTTCGGGGGCAAGTGTATATCTCTTTTTTCAATTTGAAATCACTTTTACAGACTGACACATTATGTAACTACAACAAAAACAATTCCCATTTCTATTATTCATTTCTTAAGTTACCACATACATCCCCTCTCAAACTGTAAACTCACCTTTTAAATTAGTTAGTTGTGAAAGAAATGTGGCACTCAAACAGCAGATTATCAGAGCCAGGATCTCTGTTGTGTTCACCTCTCTCCTCTCAGCAGAACCAGATAATGGCAAACTTTCCCTCTATTTTTCCACACATATACATGTAAGTTTCAAATCTCAGTGCTTCCCCCTTTTTTTTCACATGTAATCACACATTTCTATTGGTTGAAAACCAACCCTTTTCCAACAGTACCCTTCCCCCAACTTGACTTCTGCCTAGTACCCTTCCCCCAACTTGACTTCTGCCTGCTACCATAGCAACAGCTCATGGAACACTGCTGTGTGCAGTTAGGTCAGAAGTTCGACACACAATGTTTCAATTCCACAGAGCAAGAGTGCTTGACTTTTCAAACCTAACAGCAAATCCAAAGTACTGTTCTTTGGTTACACATTTTTTTGTACCAATTAAAAACATGTTTCTATTAATTTTCACATACAGCCTAGTTTTTATTCTGGAATGGTATGAAACAGCCAATCAGTTCTTTTTGTTTTAAAAAAATATGTATGCCTCCATTTCCAAACTGTCTTTCTTTTCATATTGCCATTCTACTGAAAGACACCTCCTGAGTGCATCCAGTTCTCCTTTGAAGATGTTCACAGTGTGGATTGTAGGGCACAGCTATGTCTTCTGGAGTGAAAAGTTTGCAGAGAAAACAGATATGGTGAGAGACCTTGCTTTGCCAAATGTAGACATTAAATGGATTGGTCAGAGAGGGTTAAAGTGGCACCAATTGATGCCATTGGTGAAATCCTTCATTCAAATCCAACACCCTGACCTCATAATAGTGCACTGTGGTGGCAATGACCTAGGCACTTTGACTGGGGTAGGTCTGGAAATGCTTATGAAGGACACCTTTGCACAACTGTTTACACTTTTCCCTAAAACTGCCTTTGTGTTTTCCAACATATGCCAAAGGCAAAAATGGAACTGGTCCAATCATTTCTGTCCACAGATTGACAAAGCAAGAAAGCACGTCAACAAATCTGTTTCTGCTTTCCTCCGTGACTATGGTATGGGTGCCATTTACCACAACAACTTGCGTTACAACATGCAAGACATTTATAGAGGAGATGGTGTGCACTTCAATGATGAAGGGAACAGAGTCTTCCTCTTGAACCTTAGACTCTGCATCGGTACTTACTTGTAGGTACCACTAAAAAAATGACTCCATAAACACAACAGCTCTTTTTAGAGCTCCCTAATTTCTAAACTCTTAAATCTGATTTTCATTTATTTATTATTTTTTTTTTTTACCGTACGCTTACCGTAAGCGTACCCCGTGATTTTTTTTAAAATCAATTAATGTTTTTTTTGTACTTTTCTGTCCTTCTTTGACCCCCTTACAAATGTTAGGGGGTCTGTAACTCTCCTCATTGCCCCCTTTTCTTCTTTTCACTCTTTTTTTTTTCAGAGTGAAACAGAAAATGGCGGCCGCCGCTTCCTGGTTTCGGCCGATTCGAATGTTTACTAAGATCTAAGAGCCAATCAGAATCGCGCTCGCGCACGCCACCGTACGCTTACCGTAAGCGTACCCCGTGTTTTTTTAAAAAATCAATTAATGTTTTTTTTGTACTTTTCTGTCCTTCTTTGACCCCCTTACAAATGTTAGGGGGTCTGTAACTCTCCTCATTGCCCCCTTTTCTTCTTTTCACTCTTTTTTTTTTCAGAGTGAAACAGAAAATGGCGGCCGCCGCTTCCTGGTTTCGGCTGATTCGAATGTTTACTAAGATCTAAGAGCCAATCAGAATCGCGCTCGCGCACGCCACCGTACGCTTACCGTAAGCGTACGGTAAGCGTACCGTAAGCTGGCTCAGATATATATATTGATTTAAAGGCTATTTTCTCAGAATCTACTGAACAGATTTACACCAAACCTACAAAAGGCACTTCCTTGACCTAGGGACTACCTCTCTGCCAAATTTTGAGTAATTCTGTTCAGCCGTTCGGGCTGTAGCTCGTTCTAAAGGTCCTATGGAAAAATGCATGGGAAAAACGCGTTTTGGGACCCCCCTTTTATCTCTGCCCCCGCTTGACGGATCCCCCCGAGACTTTCAGGGTAGGAGCGGAGCGTAGCGCCCCACCTATTTTGAGAAATTCGCGAGGATTCATCGACCGGCACCAAAGTTATTCAAAATAGAATGTTGAGGTTTTCCTATGGAAACGTGGTCCTAACTATAACTACCTACTGGCGACCGCCAGTAGGTAATATATATATATATATATATATATATATATATATATATATATATATATATATATATATATATATATATATATATATATATATATATATATATATATATATATCCTCCAAAATTGGTTCCTGTGAGCCGGTTTTCGCAGCGCTCCATGCGGGTGCGTTCCACTGCGGCTGAACCACACCACTCCTTATTCTGCACACAATCTTCCTAGCCAGGAAGAAAAACGGGCCGCACTCTCAAAGTGACAATTAACGCATTTATTTATTTCTTTTCATTAGGGCTTAGTTAGCAGAGCTTGATCTACGCGTTTCGATGCCTCCTGACACCTTGCTCACGATCAACTCGCCCACTGACTGAGTCTCGTTAAAAAGCAATCAAGTTGCTATGATGTCATTTCCTGTATTCTTACTGGCCCTTTGCCTTATGGTCAATGTAGTTGCCAGCGGTTTCTTTGAAGAGAATGGGTTCGTTTCCACATTTCACTCCTGCTTGACCGTAAATTAATCTTGAAATTATTTGATTAAATGGTTTTCCGGGATACAGTTGCTCTTTATGATTTCATTTCATTAATTACGGCATCCATTATGCAATGTTTTTGAAATGTTTTTCTTTGATTATTATTTAGAATGTTATTTTTGTGTTTGTCAATAAAAGTTACTTCTTCTTCTCTTTTTCTATTTTTATTTCCTTTCCTGTTCCTCAGATGTTATACTCTCTTGTTGCATTGTCGATTTTTTTTTCCCCTTAGTCCGTAATTCATTTCGTTGTATCCCACATTATTTGTATTTTTCTATTGATGTTCTTTATAGATGAATGTATAGCTCCTCTGATTGATTCAGACCATGGGGACTGAGAGTTCTCAGGTTTAAGATGTAACGCGATTCCTTCTGGCACAATAACTTCTCCCGATCTCCACCGCGTTCTCTTTTTGGAATTGTCTCTATTCCAAAAAATCTTAACTTCTTCCAATCTGCTTGGTGAACCTGCTCCATATGTTTTGATACCGCATTGGTTCGGTCTTTGTGGATAGTTGCCCTCACATGCTCCATTATTCTTTTCTTTAATTCACAAATGGTACTTCCCACGTACCTTAGTGGGCAGGGGCATTCCATCACATATACTGTATATTGCGTCTTGCAGGTGATTAATTGACGAATTTCCCAGACTTTATTGTTGGCCAATTTCACTTCTTTGATGGGTTTGGCTATTTGGCACATCTTGCATGAATGGCATTTTACAAACCCTTTTGTTTTCAGCCATGTGTCTTCCTTTTTTTTGACTCTGAAATGACTGTGAATCAAATGGTCCTTCAGGTTTTTTGCTCTTCTATAAGTCACCGTGGGATGGCTCCCCACTATGTCTTTAACCGTGCTATCCAATTGCAGAATCTTCCAATTTGATCCTTGCTAGGAAGATTGTGTGACGAACCAGCGAACCAGTAGAACTTTCCAGGGGTCACCTTTACAGCAGCAGCACCACGAACACTATGGTTTATGGTGTCAAGTTAAGACCAGACAATAGAAACTAGGTTAGGATGGTTGTGAGGTTAAAGGGAGTCTGAGACACTGATGTCTGGTCTTACACCACACATTATCTTCATCACAAATATTTATAGTTTCCAGCAACAGAATGTGAGATTATTTACCTGGAATCATATTTTTTAAGGTGTCAAAGATTAGATTAGACGCCAAAGCTTTAGGTGCCAAAGTCAGCAATTTAGCCAGCAGAGCATATCTCGTCTTCCAAAGCCTTCAGATATCCTGTGCTGCCCGGGCTCATGTCCAACCACATTCGGTTTGTGTCCAGGCTCAACCCACAGCTCAGACTCAAGCTCGGCTCATGTCTTCTCAGAGCCCAAGCTCATATGGCGGTACAACCCCCAGCATGGTTACATGCAAGCAAAGACCCTGCTCCCGAATTCGAGCACAGACCCAGTCCCAGAGCCCCAGCTCAACATTCGTCCTACGGTCCCAGCAAGCACAACCTTCACCCCGGGTCCCTGCACAAACTCCACCTAAAAGTCCCGGCACAACATCTACTCACCATCCCAGCAAAACCCCGCCTCATGGAAACACCGCCCCACAGTCCCTGCACAACCCCCAACCTAGGGTCCGAGCACAACTCCTGCCTCAGATGCCCAGCAGAAACCACCGCCCTCAGAGATGTTTTAAGGCATGGGCAAAGTGGGCCCTCACCTTAGTGATGGCCCGTGGGAGAGCGAACATCCTTTCAACCTCACTTGCATGCATTTCTGGATCTTTACCGTTAATGTAAAATTCAATACTATTTGGCATCATTGGATTTGAATTAAATGGGTAATACAATTCAGAGTTGTGGCAAACAGTGGCCCCCAAAATATTTCTTGGCCTGGCCCTCAAAATCTTTAATAGGACACGGACTGCCATATGGTCCCAGCCGCTCTCTCCGCTCATGGGTCCCACCGCTCTCTCCGCTCATGGGGCAGCACAGCCCAGCCCCTGCTCCAGCACACCCAGACTATCTGCTGTTCTTGGGTTGCTGCCAGTTCCTCGCCCGCTGTTGACACACGTTGATTCAACAAACACACCTTGTGGGAAGGCCAGAGATAAAGGAGGCTGCTGGCGATTTACTTTAGACCATAACCTGTGAGGTCACCACTCAGCACTTTTAATGGCCTCACCAACATATTCTTGGCAGATCCGAAACCCAGGGCTGGAAAACTGGTTTGAAGCCTGGTCTGAAAGTTCTAAATAGTTCTATTTCCTACTGCAGAGTGGCCTGCACCATTTACATCTGTATCACTTTGTAAAGACCTAGTAACGGGTGAAAGGACTGGAATAAGCTGAATCCTCTTACAAGGCACCAGGCTAAGGCAGCCATGCAGCAGCCTATTCAGCTCTAAATGAACACTGCAATCAACTTGTTGTAACACATCAATGACGACAGCATCCTATACCCACAGATGCACCATCTCCAAAAACAAGCATTTGCAATGCAATTGGTCTCGCAGTTGCGAAAGTTTAAGCTATTGGCATTGTAAATGACTATGCCTTTTATTTATGTTTTCATAATTAACACATAAAAGGCATTGTCATTTTTAATGGCAATACCTCAGGCTCTTTAAAATGCGAGACTTATTTCATTTCAAAGAAGCGGCCTCCATTGTCCCAGCTGCTTGGAAAGTAAAAGCATGCTTGGCGCGCTGAATGTTGCAGGAAAGCATGTCGTGCCTGCAGTAGGAGAAACTCATTTAAGAAAGTAGTGCTTACAGACTAAATAAGGCATACCGTGTAACAACAGAAGTAAAAGGGCCAGTCCTAAGGAGGGACTAAAAAACCTATTAACGAATCAGAAGCCAGCATTTACAAAGGCCTAGGACACAAGCCAATGGAAAATATGGGCGTAGAGTGGGCAGAGCTTCAAGTCCAAACTCTAATACAGCATGCCTCGCAAAGCAGAGCATGCACTGCCCATGCTCGACCTAATAACATTATGCAACATAATCTTTGGCAGTATTGCTGTTCGTCCTTCAAACGTTCCTTGATACAAAAGGCAGGCAATGGCTGTACAAAACACAAAAGGTACACATTCACAATATCATATCGTATTACAAAACCAATATCAATTTGACTCGCATGAAGTACCAATTTATTTATACTTTCCCTTCTAACTTCCGGAAAAAAATAGTTTGTGTACAACATACTTTGTAGCACTAGTAAAAAACATGCCTACATGGATGCACTTCCTGTATTTCTGTGCAACTCAATTTTATTTAAACTGGTCTTTGGGTTTGATGTTATGTGTGCCCACACTATGTACCTCTAAAAGCAAAGCTTTCCATCAAAAATAGCCCTGTGATTAAAATAAATTGTAGGAACTGTAATGCTGCGTGTCATTGGGGTGGGGTAAGTGAGAGTGGTGAAACTTTTATTGTTTGTCACCTTCAGGTAACTACATATAAAGTAATACCCAGCTTAAATGAAAATTGAACTCAAGTTATGTTAATCAGTGGGAAATGCACTATCATGCATTATGAAACCTTCATTAGTTAATGCACTGAACCAGAGAACTACACAATGTAATCCTGGTCGATGCAGTGGTGAATATTGACTTGTGTATGTTTAGTGCTACAAAGTCCCAGTCTGTGACAGAAATAACTATGAACATGCAAGTCATTATTTTAAACTTGCATTACACACAGTATAAGATAGGCTGCTACAAAATGCGCAAAAAGGATTAAGATAAAAAAGTGCTTCCAAAATATAGATTTTAGTAATATCCGGACTGTGCGTAGAGCACATTTTTTTTATAGCTGCCTCTTAAAAGCACACACTTCACAGCTTAGCTGGTTGCTCCCTTACAATACCTCTCAAAAAGGATAAATGTGTCATCAGGAAGCTTCAATGGATTACATAAATTAAAGTCAATACCGGCTTCCAAACACCCTTTACATTTACAGATTGACCAGATGCGTATGTTTACATTTCTTTTGGGGAAGGCACCATGGCAAGGTGGTTTCTTTAGCGGTCTGCCCTCCCTCGGTTTTACAGCACAGGAGACTCCCTGCCTTACACTTCAGCTGAAGCATTTCAACAGTAGAAACGATTTGTCCCGTGACGGTTGTCTTTTAACAACAAGCATTTGCAATGCAATAGGTCTCGCATTTGCGAGAGTTTGAGCTGTTGGCATTGTAAATGACAATGCCTTTTATTTACGTGTTGGTTTTTAAAACATAAATGAAAGGAATTGCCATTTACAATGCCAAAAGCTTAAACTCTCGCAAATGCAAGACCTATTGCATTACAAATGCTTGTTTAGAAAGGTGATATGGTGCTGGCTGAGCTCGTAAGTGTACGAATGCTCTGACCTCAGATTGATTATTTATGTATTGTTTATTTATTTTGCAGTTTTAGCGCGAACACAACCCAAAGGTTTGAGCGCTTTACATAAGCATCAGGCACATTACAGAAGTACACATGGATTTTTGTGTGTGTGTGTGTGGGGTGGGTTAGGCATGGGGGAGAATAAGTGATTTGCCCAGAATTGCGATTCTCCTATTACCATGACCAGAGAATCTGAATTTCATTAAAGACACGGAGGCTGACATTATGCATTAATCTTTTAATGCAACTTCAAGTAACATCATAAAGGAGAACTTCTAGAATAAACAAGTGTAACTAAGGCAACAGCAGCACAGAGATCAGCCTCTTTTAAATGCAGCGAGAGCAAGGAAAAGAGTTCTTCCAGAGGCAACCAAGTCCAAAAGCTGGCATCATGCAGGAAAGGCCACTCCTTGCAACAGAGGAAGGCGAGGTGTCGAGAGCTGCTTACAACGGATCGTGAAGAAGAGCCAATCAAGACAAATAATCTGAAAAGGGACAAAATATTAGCAAATTGTACTTAACACCCTATTTAAAGGGGGGAAGAAACAGTGGTAAATGATATTATATTACACATTACACAATTAAAAGGCAAAATACTGTGAAAAATTTAGTTATATTGTAATTAAATCAAAGCATTGCATGACAATCGAAGAGATGTTAAAATCCACTCCCGGGAGGGTTGGGATAATGTCAGCCTCCGTGTCTTTAATGAAATACAGATTCTCTGGTCATGGTAATAGGAGAATCGCAATTTCATTACAAGACCAGAGGCTGCCATTATGCATGTTGGTAGTCAAGAAGAACTACATCGGACATGTGTTCGACAGGTTTGCAGTAATGTTTTGCAAAGGTATAGGAACTTGACCAGTCTTCTGCTTTGAGGATATCATCCAACTTGCCTCCCTTCCAAAAGGACTGACTAGCCATAGCCCCTCTTAAGGAATGTGCCAGAAATCTAGACAGATCGATGTCTGCTAAATGCATAGCTATTTTAACCCACCTAGCTATGGTAGAAGAAGAGACAGGTTTGAAGGGCGTAACAAAGGATATAACTAGTTGGGTTACACCAGTGGTGCGAAGAGGGTCCATCCTTAAATCATACTCTTTCATGCAATTCACCACACATGATTTTTTACAAGTGTCAAACCTAGGGTAAAAAATCATATCAGACATAATTTTAGTCCTCTTGATAATTTCGAATCTGACGCCTAAGGCGTCATAGGATCTGTTGGATATTTCCAAGGCTTTAACATCCGAAACACTACGGCAGGATATCAGACAAAGGAGAGTAGCTAGTTTGATGGAGAGAGACTTAGGTGCCAATTCCGATCCGGTAAAAACCTGGTACGAACCGTCGGACGGAGCCTTTTCTCCGTCCGACTCGTACCCGGTGCGAAATCCATCCGAAAATGCAAGTACGATTCATACGGAAACACCATTTCCGTACGATTCGAACAAAACACCGACCGAACAGAAACTAAACACAATTCCGATCCTGAAAGGAGCCGACGTGACGTCGGTACGCATCCAGCCTACGTTTCACGAACCAGGAAGTACGATTCGAACCGACGTCATCCCGCACGGAAAATATTTACCGGCTGCCAAAAACTGCCGGGAAATCAGGACGACACACGCAAGGAGCAGCTGGACGCGACGAACAGACATGGACCCGAACCTACGTGCCATCCCTGCCCTCCTAGCAGTCCACCTGGCGTACAGGAACCGACGCAGACGCCGCAGAAGGTCAGCACAACAACCAGGGGCAAAGGGGGGGGCAGGGGCAGGACACACAACACCAACACATGGTACCAAATCACACATGGCCTGGACATACCTGACCATCAGGGCCTGGTCACTTCCAGGGGGTGGGGGCGAGGCCAGCAACGCAAGCGTCCGCCACAACGGAAGTGGATGGTCACGCGAACCGGTACGTACCCTACCCAGGCCGCAAGAGCGTGGGTACGGAACGTACCACGCGTCCCCCTACGTCACTCCAACAATAGCGGTACGGCCCGTACCCACGTCAGAAAGGCCTTGGTACAGCTCGTACCAGCATTGCTGGGGTCATGTAGGGGTACGCGTGGTACGACCCGTAGCCACGCCCCCAAGGCCTGTGTACGGTGCGGACCCCACGGCCCCGCAACAATGGTGGGACGCACCGTACCCACCCACCAAAGGCATGGGTACGGCCCGTACCCAGGCACGCAGAGCGTGGGCAGGGGTATGTACGGACCGTACCCCCACCCGTGGAAGTACGGCCCGTACCCCCACCCGTGCATGTACGCCCCGAACCCCCACTCGTGTATGTACGCCCCGAACCCCCACCCGTGTATGTACGCCCCGAACCGCCACCCGTGTATGTACGCACCCAAGCGCCACCCTTGTATGTACGCCCCGAACCCCCACCCCACCCTGGTATGTACGCCCCGAACCCCCAGCCGTGTATGTACGCACCGAACCCCCACCCGTGTATGTACGCACCTAACACCCACCCCAGCAGAGTATGTACGCCCCGAACCCCCACCCGTGTATGTACGGACCGAACCCCCACCCCAGCAGAGTATGTACGCCCCGAACCCCCACCCGTGTATGTACGGACCGAACCCCCACCCGTGTATGTACGCACCTAACACCCACCCGTGTATGTACGCACCTAACACCCACCCCAGCCGTGTATGTACGCACCGAACCACCACCCGTGTATGTACGCACCGAACCCCCACCCCAGCAGAGTATGTACGCCCCGAACCCCCACCCGTGTATGTACGGACCGAACCCCCACCCCAGCCGTGTATGTACGCACAAAACCACCACCCGTGTATGTACGCCCCCGAACCCCCCCCAGCCGTGTATGTACGCACCGAACCACCAGCCGTGTATGTACGCACCAAACCCCCACCCCAGCCGTGTATGTACGCACCAAACCACCACCCGTGTATGTACGCACCAAACCCCCACCCCAGCCGTGTATGTACGCACCAAACCACCACCCGTGTATGTACGCCCCCGAACCCCCCCCAGCCGTGTATGTACGCACCGAACCACCAGCCGTGTATGTACGCACCAAACCCCCACCCCAGCCGTGTATGTACGCACCAAACCACCACCCGTGTATGTACGCACCTAACACCCACCCCAGCAGAGTATGTACGCCCCGAACCCCCACCCGTGTATGTACGGACCGAACCCCCACCCCAGCAGAGTATGTACGCCCCGAACCACCACCCGTGTATGTACGGACCGAACCCCCACCCCAGCAGAGTATGTACGCCCCGAACCCCCACCCGTGTATGTACGGACCGAACCCCCACCCGTGTATGTACGCACCCAACCCCCACCCGTGCATGTACGCACCGAACCTGCTATAAGAATGGGGTGTGCAAAACACCCCCAGCAGTGCCCAGACACAGGAGGGGTGGGTGCAGGGTCCTCCCAGCAGTGCCCAGACACAGGAGGGGTGTGTGCCTATCACTCCCAGCAGTGCCCAGACACAGGAGGGGTGTGTACCTATCACTCCCAGCAGTGCCCAGACATCGGACAATATACCCCATCAACAAGTTCAGTGACCTACAAGGGTGATACCCCAGATGCAGGCGGAGCCATCGCTGAGCCAGCATGGCTATATTGAAAGGCAACCCTCACACATCCAGGAAATGTAGACACAGCACAGCACAGCATTTGGGAGACACCCTGCAGGAAAAATGGCCTGGGCCACAGAGGATGGAACACACCTTGGGACAATGTCACCATACAGTGAGAGCAAACATGACCAAATACCATTTGCAGAGACCTTTGTGATGGCACGCAGATGGCAGGGTACACCCCATGAGCAGCACACTCCAACATTTCACAGACCCCTAACACATTATCACCACCCCAACGCAGGGAGCACCAGCACCAACAGCAAGTCCAGGAAAGCATCAGTGTGCAAAACAAAAAGAAAAGGCTTTATTCAGCAGGAAAATATATCAGAGAAAATGTCCACTATGTACAAGGGCCATGGGCCAGCCCAGCAGCAATGTCCGGGGGGGGGGTACACATCGGGACGTGTGTCCCCTAGCTTGCCTGCACAGTTCACAAGTCCATTTCATCCACAGAAGAGGGGGCATCAGGGGGGAGGGTGGAAACAGGCACCGCAGGGACAGGAGGGGAAAGGGTAGGTGTTGTGGGTGCAGGGAGGGATGAATCTGCCACAGGGGGGGTGCCAGCGCCAAAGGTGGAGGACAGAATGGCGCTGCACACGTCGGCAAGTTCCCCCAGCGACTCCCCCGTACCCAATCCAACCACAGGCCCCAAGGAGGGGGGGGGGCAAAGGGATGGGTCGCAGCGCCACTGGGGGAGGGTGTGGACAGGGTGGGGGACTCAACTCCCCTGGCCGGGTCCCGCCTCCACCGCTTGCGGGGTGGTGTCATCCTGGGGCTGGGGGGCACACTCGCAGTGGATGATGCTGTCACTGACTGTTGGCCAGGAGAGCTAAGGGGAGTGGATTTGGAGGGAGTGGGTTGTGTGGAATGCGGACTCCCACTGTGGCTGCGTGTTCTACGTTTCCCCCCCGACCCAGTGGGTGTGCCTTCCTCACCCTGTGTGTGCGTGACAGGAGGTGTGCGCTTCGACTTCCCTGGTGGTGTGGTGCCTGTGTCTGTTGGGGTGCGTGCACGCTGACGTCTGGATGTGCGTGGGACAGGCACGGGAGTGGGAATTGTGGATGGGGCAGGGGTAGGGGGTGTTACGCAGCGCTGCAGGAGATCCAGTGCTGCAGTCAGTGTGGAGTCTATGGACCTCAGCAACTGCCGTTGGTCAGACTGCGCAGCCGACATGCCCTCCATGTATGCCTCCATCTGGGTCAGCACCTGGGTGTGGGCATGGAGGACATTTAGCATCGCAGTCTGACCAACCTGCAACTGCCTCAGGATGTCCACAGACTCCGCACTCACCGCAGCAGTGGTGACAGGGGCAGGGGGTGCGGTGCCTGGCAGGAAGGAGACATGTGGGGACCGAGCACGGAGGGAAGGGCCACGAGCATGTGGGAGGCCGGTGATGGAACCTGAGGTGGCGGGGGGATGTGGAGGGCTGCCATCAGCTGGGGGGGCAGACTCCGCCACCTCTGGGAGCTCAGCCTCGGACCCGTCTGCGTCATAGTCTGTGTTGGCAGTCAACAGGTCCTCCGCCTCACTCCCTTCGGCCTCCGTGCCACTCCATGTGCCAGACAGGACAGCACTGCTGGTACTGGTGCTCAATCTCTCCTCCCGGTCCGTGCTAGTGTCTCCTTCCGTGTCCCCCGGCGATGCTGTGGGCAAGGTGAAGAGACAGGAGAAAATCAGACACCTGTACACTTATGTCACATGAGTCAAATATACATAGGTCACATTGCATAGCCTGAAAAGCAACAGGAGTAACACCTACAAAACAATGTACACATGTAGGCCATGGAACACACAGTTTTTCGACCCACCATGCCACTGAGACACAATGGAGATCATGACACAACAGCAAATCACTGCACCTGAAATTTTAGAGAGGAGTCAGCCTCTGGGGACAAATGTGCACAGCACCTGCACCACACTGCGTCGTCAAAAAGGGATGAGCATGAATCATATCCATTTACTCTTGCCGCATGCTGCAAAGGCAATACATGAAACCAGGCCACACATGACAGGGTCACTGCACCTTGAGCGTATGTCCAGTCAAACATCACACACAGGCTAAACCCAGCAAGGAGGATGAAGCTTCTGACATGTAGGCCTTGTACGCACAAACCACCCACACCTGAGACAATCTCATTGAGACGGAGAAAGTATGTACACCTCTTACTCTGGGATGGAAACACATGGCCTCCACTAATTCATGACTGTACACACACAGCCCCTGGTGGCCATGTCCACACATCATTGACAGGCAAACATCATCAGATTGTCTCAACAACACACACAGGTAATGCCCACTGTGAGTATGCACAAGCAAAATGGGTCCCCCTGTACAGTGGACACATGTAGCAACCTGTAGGTCCTAACAGTTGAGCCCAGGGTACAATGCCACCCTACGCAACCCATGGCAAAGACACAGTGAATGGCCATATTGTTGGATGACGCACATGATACCTAGGAAGAGGTGCCCCAGGGCACAGTAGTGCCCACACTCCTCCATGGTCCAGGATGGACATGACTGCAAATTAAGCAACCGTCCCTGCACTTAGCAGGCCTCCCACTCAGGCACATCATGTCAGAGGGCACACAATTGGACATGCATGCTGGAAGGCTGTACATTTTGGAGACACACCCCTATGTCGTGATTCACAATCAGTGCCAAGTGACATGGACACCACAATGACTGAAATTGGCCATGGCACACGCAAGGTCCCCATACCTGTGGCACATCACCCCCACACATGATGCTGATAGCATAGGGCACCTGCATGAACTGCCTGCCTAAATAACCGTGTGCAAGAGTGGCGACAGACCAGGGAACACATTGCAAGGAGGGGAAGGGAGGGAGTGAGAACAGCACTGTGCTACTTTGTGGAGAAGTTGACGCACTGCACAATCAAACCCTGGCAGTGTATCCATGCAACTGCACACTTACATTGGCTGGGGACACACAACTGACACACATGTACCTACCCCCTTCCTGCTGCTGCCTCTCCTGTAGGCGCCTGTCCATATCGGGGAAGACCACCGCCAGCACACGCTTCTGGATGTGGGTCAGACGACGGCGGCCACGGTTCTTACGGCTCTCAGGTGAGTCCCCCAGCAGGAGCCGTGCAATCCTCCTCGTCCAGCACCGGATGTCCTGCCAGCGTTTCCTCACCTGAGACAGGCTCCGCCTCCGACCCTCTGTACCCCTCACGGCACTGACGGCTTCCCTCCAGATCTCCCCCTTGGCAATGGCGCCTACCTGTGAGGATGCAAAAGAGAGAATACATTAATCCACATGAGCAAAGACACAGAGACACACATATAGAACAATCCTCATTATGAACAGGCCATGGTATGCATGCAACTAATTGCACCTTTGTCATAGGGACATTATCCACTGTGGAAGGCCAAATGCACTACGTGCCAGTGGAAGCACACGGGTGGCATGAGGGGTACCACACACTCACTGACCAGGGATCACACTGTGCCTCACAGGCTACACCAGGATTATGTACAGCACCTCACAGCAGTCACCTGCCCCAGCACACTGATGCTACCTCAGCAGAGTACACAGACACACACAGGTACAGGACAATCACATGGCATTGCCAACTGCGGGTACACACCTCACTCTGCCCATGTGCCAGTAGACGGGGGTGTCACAGGTGTGGGGCTGGCTCAGCACGGCATGCACACAGCACTGCTCCCTGCTCACATCCGATGGCCAGGCCATATCCATCCCTCATGCTGCTTGTGTGCAACACTCCCCATATGCACTCACCCACATGACAGGGGACTAACACACACACCAATGTGCAGGGGACGAACACGGCCTTTGGACACTCACAGCACAGGTACACTGAACAAACACACATCCATGGGTACTGACACCTGTCACACTGGGGGGAACACAGGATCACATCAGGACTGTGGAAACAACATCCCCAGGAGGAGTATGCAGGCAGAATGTGGCATGCACCTTGCATTCATTGTCACAGTAGGCACTATGCAAGTGAGGAGTGCACACAGGAAACACAGCATGCTCTGCATGGGTGACATGAGGCCTTCCACACCCTGGGACCCACTCCAAACAACAGTGCATGTCTGTCACACATGGACACAATGCCAGAAGTCACTGTCACACAAAAGGGGCACAGTCTAAGCTAGTGGAGTCTGCACTCACCTGAACCCCTGGTCGACCATACAGGCTCTGGAACTGTGGGAGGATCACATCTATCAGGGCAAGGTTCTCCTCCTGGGTGAATGGCTGTGACCTCTCCACAGTCCTGGACATGGTGCCAGAGGAATCACTATCAGCAGCAGTGGTCATGGATGAATGGATGTGCAGGCAAGTGCTCTCTCATGGGACCTGGCTGCCTTATATATGCCTGGCTGGCCTGTTCATGTATAGGAGTACAGATTGATTGGTCAGTCACATTAGCATCCTACGTTTCATCCAATCCCTTCAAACCTACCCCAGTGTGTGGCTTTGCATGGTTTCAGTTTTGATAATGATGTCAAGTCAACATCCACATTGCAACAATGTAGATTCTTTCAAACTGACTTCTGCTGTGAAACCTGGTGCTCAAATTCAAAAATTTAACTCAGTCTCCATGGCAACCATCAGGCATTTAGGCCCTTATACTTGTCCCTCATGTGTCCCCTATGTGTTTGCATACATTTACACACAGGTACGGTGCGTTCCACGCCCTAGGGCACCCCACAAGCAGTGATACCGACCGTACATGCGCTTGTACGGTCCGGATCACAATATGGGCGCTGGCGTATGCGTACGCCACAGTAGTACGGACTGTACACGCGCTTGTGCGGTCCGGATCACAATATGGGCGCAGGCGTATGCGTACGCCACAGTAGTACGGACCGTACAAGCGCGTGTACAGTCCGTACTACTGTGGCGTACGCATACGCCAGCGCCCTTATTGTGATCCGGACCGTACAAGCGCGTGTACAGTCCGTACTACTGTGGCGTACGCATACGCCAGCGGCAATATTGTGATCCGGACCGTACAAGCGCGTGTACAGTCCGTACTACTGTGGCGTACGCATACGCCAGCGGCAATATTGGCCCAGGGACCCTATACACGCGCTCCGAGCGTATGTACGGTGCGTATAACAACTGTCAGTGGTGACAGGCGGCACACAGACAGGAATGGAGCGGACAGGTATTGCCAAGGGTGGACACAAATGCATTGTCTGTGCAATACCACCTGTGTGTGACACAGGTGTGTCAGGATGTGATGTGGCACTTTACCCCTGAGGTGTGGGCAAAGCACATGTACGATGAGCTGTGTACACATGTCGTGTGTGATGGTGCGCATTGTACCACACATCCCCTGCACTCCTTTGACATGTGTGCATGTCGTACACACTAGTGGAGCCATGAGTCACTTGCATGTCCCAGTCACGGACACCCGCACCTGTCCCCTGATGCCAGGTACACGGAATATTACATATGACACGTGTATGGCTGCGTTGCATGCTGCAACCATGTCATGTGTGTGGCATGTCTTTCCATGATTTTGCTGTAGGTGTGTGGTTCAATGCGTCAGCAGTTGCTGCTGCCAACATGTGTCTGTGTGTCGATGGGCATGGCACACTGTTCCGCACACCAGCCCACATATGTGATTTGCCATGAGGTGTGTATGTATCCAACTACACGGAGTATCAACACAAGTACATATCCACATGCTCCCTATGTATGTTCTGTCTCGACATGTACTCCTCAAAGGCAATGTGTGTGGCCTGTCCTATTCCTATGACATGTGACCAGTGCATATCGCATCCAACTACCTGTCTGTACCATACGCATACTACTTCTGCACATGTGTGGATGTCTGTGAATCCTGTGATGCGTGTGCATGTTCACTTACACTGGCCCACAGCTAGTCTCATGCCATGTCATCGTGATCTTGCCCCCCTCCGTTAGTGGCTGTCCCTTGGTAGGAGTGTAACCTGACTGGCGTACGTGTCCAGGAACTGTGGCACAGACCTGACTCACAACGTGGCATATGTGTATTGGCTGTGTAACATGTGCTCAGTGCATTGACGATGTTGTTGTACAGTGCTCACTCTTAGGTGTTCCTTCCATTTCACTGCAGGGCTCCGCCTCTCCCTCGACGTATGCCAGACATTGCTGCCCTGCATGAACGGGACTGTATACGCCGCTACAGATTCAGCCAACGGTTGATTGATGAGTTGACTGGCCGGCTGGAAGCACAACTCCTCCCGCGCCACAGGTATCCAAGTGCACTGACACCCAAGTTGAAGGTGATGGCAGCCCTACATTTCCTTGCCACGGGTACGTTCCAACATACCATTGCTGATGTCGGGGGCATGTCCCAGACGATGTTCAGCCGTGTTCTGCATGATTTCTTAGAGGCCATGTTGGTTCACCTGGATGAGTACATTAAATTCCCAAATCGTGAGCAGTTGACAGATGTCAAGCGTGAGTTCTATGCCCTGGGAGGGATGCCCCATGTCATTGGGTCCATAGATGGGACACATGTTGCGTTGGTACCACCACAGGCACAGGAGGTGGTGTATAGGAATCGCAAACATTATCACTCCATTAATGCCCTTGTGGTGTGTCTGTCCAACATGGTGATTTCACATGTCTGTGTTCGCTTTCCAGGATCAGCACACGATGCCTTCATCATGAGGCGTAGCAGGGTGCCAGAAATGATGCTGCAGCTGCGGAACGAGCGAGCATGTATTGTTGGTGGGTAGACTCTGGCAGTTCAGTGTTTGGCGTCATCTTCCAATCTCACTGCCTGTGCTGACACACTTCTGTCCATGATGTTTCCTTGTAGGGGACGCTGGCTATCCCAACATGCCATGGCTGATGACGCCTGTCCGCAACCCCAGCACGGCTGCCGAGCACCGCTACAACAACGCACATGGGCGGACCAGGAGAGTCATTGAGAGGACGTTTGGACTTCTGAAGAGCCGATTCCGGTGCCTCCACAAGACCGGCGGAGCACTCCCATATGCCCCGGTGAAGGTGTGCAAGATCATCATCGTCTGCTGCATGCTGCACAACATGGCAGTGGAGGAAGCTGTTCCACTCATACTGGATCAAGATGACCAGGACCATCCACCCGTGGAGGATGAAGGGCTTGGTGACGGGGCAAGTGATGTGGAGGAGGAGGAGGCTGTGGAGGACATGCGGAGTCGGCTCATACGCAACTTCTTTGCTTAGTGGTGAGTTCCAGTGTCTGAGTGTGCACGCATTGGGCCGTGTGTGGCATGTGTTGCAATGTGTGTGTCCATCTGCATGTCTGCCAAGTGAGTCAGTGGTGTGTATTGAAGTGTCACTCAAGTGATGGCGCAATGGAAGGATGTTGTCTGAGGGTCATCATTGTCACCTGTCATGTTAACAACATGATACGTGTTAAGTACATGCTTGCGGATGTGCTCCTTTGTGCTGAATCCTTGTGTGTCTCTCTTCCACAGGTCCATGTGCATGCTGTCTGCTGGTGGCATTGTTGTGCTCCTGCTACTCCTCATGAACACAGCGACATGTGCTGATTCAGCGTCACATGCACGGGCAAGTGTTGAAATCTCCTCAGGGTAAGGGATGCCTCACGTCGTTTTGGGTGTGTGAATTGTTTGTAGTCTGTGTGCACTTCTCCGGTTCATGTGTGTTCCATTTGCATACATGGTGATCCTACATGGGGAACATGACATGGGGCAGGCTTCACCTGGAGCCATGCTCAGACTTGGTGACTGTCATGTGGCAGGGGATTGGGGATTGTGATGAGGCCATCATTGTGTGTAACACTGGCCTCGGAAACATACAGGTTGCACCGGGTTGACATGGTGTGTGATTGCCCCATCAGGGCCTCAATGGTGTATGGCGGCCTCTCCGTGGCAGCAGGGGGTGTTTAGCTGTTATCCGTCACTTGTGTGCCAGGTCAATGGGATGCCAGCATCTGTGTTGCAATGGGGGGTGCCAGTGTTGCTCCCACATGTACATCCACATGACCTGTGTATGTGTTGACAGAGTATCATTGTCATTCCAACACACATGACTAATAAATTTGTCCCTCTGTCTCCAAGGTGCCTCTTCCCTGTCAATGGTGCCCTGTTGCCACTGTGCGTGCCGCAGGTCTGGCATAGTTTTCATAGGTGGTGCATATGTGTCTATGTGTAGAGTGACAAGATGCTAGGGGTTTGTCAGGGAGTGGGAACTGTATTATGCACAAGATGCACAGTTCCATCCACCTCAAGGCAAGAGAGACCATCCCCCAGGGCAACTACAACATCCGTGTCGAATCCTACCCTGCAGTCTACGGACATGTGCCTCACGACTCCCATGGTACTTGTCCATATCCGGAGTGCATCTGCACAGCTCTGCTACTGCGTCGGGCAACCAGGCCACATCAACGTCCTAACGGGATGGGGGGAATGTTTCACAGCCAGCTGCAGGATGACCTTCTAGATCCACGCCCACACTCATGATGCAGCCCACAACCCCAACACAACCATGTGGCACGGTGATCCTAAACTGCATTCTGGCATCTCCATGCATCCAACCTTGGCCTAGCCACCATTCTCAACATCCGCCTGACGCAAGCATGCTGCACATTGTAGGGACACATGTCTAGACATACCTGGGAGCGGCAAGCCAGGTCACTCAACATGATCCCTGACCTCTGCGCATGACTGTTGCTCCCCTGTATGTGTCTGTAGCCACAGTTGTGCGGGAACCACTCAGCTGGTTGGGCCCAGCACAGGTGAGTTTGGTACTCCATGTCTGTATCAGATGAGACATTGGGACCCATGTGTGTCCTGGGCAAGACTGCGACCCCACGGTTTGGATGGTTGGAGTTAATTCTGAGATCAGGCATGCTTTGACTGTACGACACACACATGTATTGTAATAATGTAGAATCACGGCATCATCTTGTAAGTGTGATTAATTTATTTGTGGTGGGGTACGGGTTTGTGGGGATGACAAGAGGTGCACAGCGGGAGTGTAGAATCCAAAGTTCACTGGGGGAGTTGGTATCCTTGTCGTAGCAAAATGTCAGAGTCCATGCCACAGTCTTCGTCAACATAGGTCAGACAGTGACCAGCAAGTCCATGTGGCAGAGAATGTCATGTGCTGCTATTGGGCCAGAGGGCCAGGTGCCAGGCCAGGTGACCTGGGAGATGGTGATGTTCTGCTGACTCTCACAGTCTTTTTCGTGGACGACCCACCTTCCTGCGGGGACCCTCGGAAGCAGTCCGTGACGATGTCTGTGACGCTCCGTCGGATGAATCCTCCTCCTCCTGATCCCTCCCTGTGTCTGGTAATGGCCTTCGCCTGGTGCCACAGGGAGGGTTGCCCATGTTGTCGGCAATCCGACGGAGTACACCGGTCATTTGGGTTTGCACCGCCACGAGCTCAGCCTGTCTATCCTCCATCCTTCCTTGGTGTTGCAGTTGACAGGCATGTTGCTGGGACTGCAGGGTCTTCATCTCCTGGAGGGTCCCCTTGATGTCATTGAGGGTGGACGCAATCTGGTCCATGCCCCTGGTGTCACGCCGGTATGTATCCAGGATGTTGCTGACCTGGGACACTACCGGGTCCTGAGCTGCCTGGTCAGGTTCGCGCCTCCGCCGTCCTCCACTCCCGCCACCCCTGCCCACGTGCACCTGGCCTGCCGTTGTGGGTGCATCGGGTCTCCGGGACCCCTGAGGGATGGCATCTGCGTTGCCGCCTGCCTCCTCCTGGGTGCCCGGAGGACCGTGTCCCTCCTGGGCAGACTGGCTGGGTGGTCGTGTGCGGGCAGGGCTCCTGGACGTCTCCTGGGATGTGGCAGGAATGGGGGTGGTGGTTGGCACAGTTGTACCTGACGCAGGTGCTGCAGGTGGTTGGACACCAGAGGGGCCAGGTTGGTCTGGGTCATCCACGGAGTGGTGAGAGTCATCGCTGGCGGTGGGGTCATCATCCCGCGGAGCCTGGTCCTGTGTGACTTCCCCCCCAGTGTTGGGGGGTGTTCGTCGACGTTGACCTGTGTGTGAGAGAGACAATGTTAACAGTGTCACATGTGGCATCCATGTTGCATGCATTTCTGATTTGGCACTCTTCCTCTGGGTAGTTGGATCTGTCCTGCATTCCTCTCACAGTGCACTTGTGCATGGCTATGTCCCTTGGCCACAGCTGTCAGGGCTTTACGCATGTGTGAGACACAATCTTAGTTGATGCATCTATTTGGGTACACAGTCAGCAGTGTGGTGTGCGGGCGTAGCGAGCCATGCAGAGGCGCCTTACGTGTTGCACTGTACGTGGCCAAATGGTGTTTTGGCAAGGCAATTTGATGTTGCAGGTAGGGGACTGAAGCATTTGTGACAGGGTTCTTACCGACACGGTGGGTGGGTATACTGGGTGTGTGGTTAGGTCTGTGCCTGCAGCACGGATGGACTCGTGCACAGATTGACACATGGACCGGTCTTCATCTACGGAAGGGGGGGTTGAGGCACTGCCAGACCTGGTCTGCATGCACACAGTCCACCGGCTGACGAGTGGACATGGCCACACCACCCAAGGGTGATTTAGTCTCCCTGTGTCTCCCTTCCTCCCTCCCTCTGTCACCCTCCTCCCTCCCTCTGTCGGTCTCCCTCTGTCACCCTACTCCCTCCCTCTGTCTGTCTCCCTGTGTCCCCCCTCTGTCTCCTTCCCTCTCATTCCCCCTCTCCCTCCCTCTCTTTGTCACTCTCTGTCACCTCAGGCCAGCTTCCTGGGCACACACAGTTAGCCGGTCTTTGAATGGCCATTGGCTTGTTCATGTGAGTTAGTCCCTGTTCTCCGGGCACCCATTGGGCAGTGTGTCTGAGTGTAGGCTGCTGCTGTGGCGGTGTGTGCTGAGACTCTATCAGAGCGATGCATCTTCATTGTCTGCTGTTATGTGCAAATTGTGCCTTCAGACCCATGGCATCCTGCATGGCAGCCATCATTTGCAGGCAAGACAGTACTGTGTGGGTACACACAGTTTGTATGGCTGTGCCCTGGGCCATATGGGCTGAGGGCATTGTTGTGTGCTTGTGAGTTGCTCAATGTTAGTTTTGCTGCCCCCACTCCCAGCATCGACCACATCCTGTGTTGTGTTGGTGTTTTGTGTGGCCTGTGACTTGGCATGGCCCTGATTGATGCATGGGGCATGGAGGCGCCAGTGGCATGTGTGTGTTTGTGGAGTGTTGTTGTGTCCGGTGGTGGCTTGGGGGGGGTGGCATGCATGATTGATTGTGTATGGCATCCCCCCCATGTGAGGTGAGTTGTTTGTGTACTCACCAGGGTCTGGGAGTCCTGGCAGTCCGTGTAGTCCCTCCACCGCCAGCGTGGACATCACCTTCTCCTCCCAGGGATGGTATTGTACAGGTCTGGGGGGCGGCCCTCCTCCAGTGATGTTCCCCTGGTTGTGATTGTCAGTCATCTTCCTCTTGACCGTCCTCCGCAGATCGTACCACCTGGATTGGCACTCGTGCCTGGTCCTTCTGGTTGTCCCAACAGCATTCACAGAATCGACGATCCTCTGCCACATGGCGGTTTTTTCGGATATGCTGGTCTGTCTGACCAATGTCCCAAAGAGCTGTGGCTCGACTCTGAGGATTTCGTCGACAAGGATCTCCAGCTCCTCCTTTGTGAACTTTGGATTCTTGGTGGTGGACATGGCGTGGGGTGTGGTTGTGGGGGTGTGGGTGTGGATGGCTGTGGGTGTGTGGGTGTGGTAGTGGAGGTGTGTGTGTGAATGTGATGAGGGGGTGTTTGTGTAGGTGGTTGTGTGAAGGTATGCAAGTGTGAGGTTCAAGTATGGTGGTGTGGGTCGTCTGTGGGCTCTGGCAGCAGTGGGTCTGTTGCAAAGGCTCATGGTTTGTGTGTGTGGTCCATTTTTATTGGTCCATTTGTGGGTGTGGCTGTGTTTGAAATTTGTGTGGGTGTGTTATGAGGAGTGATTGAGTTTTGGGCCTCTGTTTGGCAGTTTGGCAGTTGCAGGTGAGTGTATGTGATGTTTGTGGGGTTGTTGGGCCTGTTTGGTGGTGTGGGGAAACTCTACTTGACTCTCCTTGTGTAAATATGGTTTGTCCGGGTTCAGTACGTGTTTTTTTGGCGTCAGTACGGTCCGTACATGCACTGGTGGGGGTGCGGTCCGTACATTCCCTGGTGGGGTGGTGGTTCGGTGCGTACATACACGGCTGGGGTGGGTGTTTGGTGCGTACATACACGGGTGGTGGTTCGGTGCGTACATACACGGCTGGGGGGGGTTCGGGGGCGTACATACACGGGTGGGTGTTTGGTGCGTACATACACGGCTGGTGGTTCGGTGCGTACATACACGGCTGGGGTGGGGGTTTGGTGCGTACATACACGGCTGTTGGTTCGGTGCGTACATACACGGCTGGGGGGGGTTCGGGGGCGTACATACACGGCTGGTGGTTAGGTGCGTACATACACGGCTGGGAGGGGGTTCGGGGGCGTACATACACGGCTGGTGGTTAGGTGCGTACATACACGGCTGGGGTGGGGGTTTGGTGCGTACATACACGGCTGGTGGTTCGGTGCGTACATACACGGCTGGGGGGGGGTTCGGGGGCGTACATACACGGGTGGGTGTTTGGTGCGTACATACACGGCTGGTGGTTCGGTGCGTACATACACGGCTGGGGGGGGGTTCGGGGGCGTACATACACGGGTGGGTGTTTGGTGCGTACATACAAGGCTGGTGGTTCGGTGCGTACATACACGGCTGGGGGGGGTTCGGGGGCGTACATACACGGCTGGTGGTTCGGTGCGTACATACACGGCTGGGGGGGGTTCGGGGGCGTACATACACGGGTGGGTGTTTGGTGCGTACATACACGGCTGGTGGTTCGGTGCGTACATACACGGCTGGGGGGGGGTTCGGGGGCGTACATACACGGCTGGTGGTTCGGTGCGTACATACACGGCTGGGGGGGTGTTTGGTGCGTACATACACGGCTGGTGGTTCGGTGCGTACATACACGGCTGGGGGGGGTTCGGGGGCGTACATACACGGCTGGTGGTTCGGTGCGTACATACACGGCTGGGGGGGGTTCGGGGGCGTACATACACGGGTGGGTGTTTGGTGCGTACATACACGGGTGGGGGTTCGGGGCGTACATACTCTGCTGGGGTGGGGGTTCGGTCCGTACATACACGGGTGGGGGTTAGGGGCGTACATACGCGGGCGGGGGGTGGTGGGGTGTTCGGCGCGTATGCGGGCACATGTCTCCATGGTTGCTATGGGAGTTCGGTTCGGACGGTGTTTTTTGCGTACGGTTGTGAAATGGGGAGGACGGGAGGGATCGTACTTGCGCAGTCGGACTTTATTTTTCCGCACGGTGGGTTTCTCGCCCGGGGACGTGTCGGTGACTTTTCCCGACCCGAGGACGTGTGGGGAAATCTTCCCAATGCGATTCGTATGGACTTTTTTCCGTTCGAATCGTACTTGGCAGTTTGTACGCTTCTTTGACGATTCGGACGGAAAAAAATCCGGATACGAGTCGGACGGGGAATTTTTTTACCGGATCGGAATTGGCACCTTATTCTTTAAAAAGTTATTATCCGGCCAGTTACAAATGAGATCAAGTAGTAACCTAACGTCCCAAAGGAAGTCATATTTAGCTTTTGGAGGTCTTTTTTGCCTGATACTTTTCATAATTCTGCAAATAATAGGGTTCTTGGCAATAGTTCTACCATTAAGGAGGGAATGACCAGCGGAAATGGCAGATCTATAACAGTTAATAGATCTATAGGAAAGACCTCTTTCAAATTGTTCTACAAGAAAATTGGTTACATGCACAATAGGGGCCTCCACGGAATCCAGATTCCTTTCCAGGCACCAACAAACCTATCTTTTCCAGATGCCATTGTACCCATAGTGTGTACCTGGTGCCCAAGATTCTTGGAGGAGAGAAGAAGCTTGCGCTGAAAGTCCAGAGATTTCATTGGCTCGCCTGACACTTTCCAGGCAAGAAGGTTCAAAGTCCCGTTCAGAATGAGCGGGTGATCCAAATCGTCTAGGTCTCTTAGGAGGCCTGAAGAAGCTGGAAGTAGAAAGGGTGTTTCGTAAGCTAATTCCAAGGTTGTTGGAAACCACGCTTGGGAGGGCCAAAAGGGTTCACCAGGACTATTAATGATAGTTCTGTCCTCAACTTCTGAAGGACGCGTTGGCTCATCGCAAAGGGGGGAAAAGCGTATCCCCGAATGTCTTTCCAATGTTGGAGAAAGGCGTTCACTGCTAGGGCACCTGGGTCTGGCAACCAGCTGAAGTGGTAAATGGACATAATATCGAAAAAATAATATCGAACAACAAGAATATCGAAGGTAAAATATCGAGATAACATTAATATCGAAGTGTAGAATATCGAGGTAAGTAATATCGTGTTTTAAGTGTTTAGTAAAATATCGAAGTATGAAATATCGAAGTAGTAATATCGTTTGAAGATAATATCGATTGAATAGTTTTGTGAGAAATATCGAAATATAATATATATATTGTTTAAACTGTGTATTTCATGTATATTGAATAAGTAAATTGTTTAATCATATTTGTATAAATACTTTATTATTGTTTAAAATATAATTAATAGTGTTAAGTAATTTATTGTATGATATGTTTTAGGAGCGGGATGTTGGGTTATTAGGGGATAAGGGTGGGGAGTGTTTTAAAAATATTAGTGTAAAATCAGATAATAATTTAAAATTATTAAATAATAAATAATTATGAATAGTAAATTGTAATGAAATTTCTAAATTAAATATTAGTAATTTAGAAAAAATAAAGAAATTATATAAATTTTTTAGGAGCGGGATGTTGGGTTATTAGGGGATAAGGGTGGGGAGTGTTTTAAAAATGTTATAGTAAAATCAGATAATAATGTAAAAATTAGGAATATTTTAGATTTCGAAATTTAACAATTTCTATACAAATTCGAAATAAAATATTTTAAAATTAAAATGGAATATTTTTTTTTTTTTATGAGTGGGATGTATGGTTATTAGGGGATAATGGTGGGGAGTGTTTTAAAAATTTTAGTGTAAAATCAGATAATAATTTAAAATTATTAAATAATAAATAATTATGAATAGTAAATTGTAATGAAATTTCTAAATTAAATATTAGTAATTTAGAAAAAATCAAGAAATTATATAAATTTTTTAGGAGCGGGATGTTGGGTTATTAGGGGATAAGGGTGGGGAGTGTTTTAAAAATGTTATAGTAAAATCAGATAATAATGTAAAAATTAGGAATATTTTAGATTTCGAAATTTAACAATTTCTATATAAATTCGAAATAAAATATTTTAAAATTAAAATGAAATATAATTTTTTTTTTATGAGTGGGATGTATGGTTATTAGTGTATAAGGGTGGGGTGTGTATTAAAAAGATTAGTGTAAAATCAGATAATAATTTATAAATATTACATAAAAAATAATTATGAATAGTAAATTGTAAAGAAAATTCCAAATTAAATATTTATAATTTAGAAATTCAAAAAAAAATTATATATATTTTTTAGGAGCGGGATGTTGGGTTATTAGGGGATAAGGGTGAGGAGTGTTTTAAAAATGTTATAGTAAAAACAGATAAAAATGTAAAATTTTGTAATATTTAAGATTTCGAAATTTAAACATTTCTATAAAAATTATAAAGTAGATTTTGTAAAAATCTAATGAAATATTTTTTTAAATTTATGAGTGGGATGTATGGTTATTAGTGTATAAGGGTGGGGAGTGTATTACAAAGATTAGTGTAAAATCAGATAAAAATTTAAAATATTACATAATAAATAATTATGAATAGGAAATTGTAAAGAAAATTATAAATTAAATATTTATAATTTTGAAATTTAAAATTATATTATATATATTTTTTAGGAGCGGGATGTGGGGTTATTAGGGGATAAGGGTGGGGAGTGTTTTAAAAATGTTATAGTAAAATCAGATAATAATGTAAAAATTTGTAAATTTTTAGATTTCGCAATTTAAAAATTTATATAAAATTACGAAATTGAATATTTTCAAATTCTAATGAAATATTAATTTTGTTTTAGGAGTGGGATGTAGGGTTATTAGTGTATAAGGGTGGGGAGTGTATTAAAAAGATTACTCTAAAATTGGATAATAAGTTATAAATATTATTACTAAAGAATTAGACATGTTAAAATTTTAATTTCATTTTGACAATGTTTAAAAAATATTTTCAAAATAATTTCGACCTTATTTTTTTGTTTCATGGTAGGGAATTTGGGTTTTAAGGGTGTAAGGGTGTGGATTGTATTTTAATGATTGTTACAAAATTATAGAGTAATAAATAAATATTTAATTGGGAATAATTGTAATATGTGAACATTTTGGGACTAATGTAGGTAAATAAATTTAACCTGTTCTTAAATACCCAGCCATACCTAATCGGTACATTAGAATCTGTAAGTTATATGTAGGTAACAATTCGGTAACAGTTACCTATTCGGTAACATTAGGTAATCACGATTCGGAATTCACCTAATCCGTAAATACCCAGGTGGTATTTACTCAATCGGTAAATACCCAGGTGGTATTTACCCAATCGGTAAATACCGAGGTGGTATTTAGCTATTCGGAAAATACCAAGGTGGTATTTAGCGATTCCTAAAATACAAAGGAAAATACCACCTTCCCTTAACTAAGTAGCTAATATCATAATGATGTTATAATAGAAGGTCTCTTAGGCTTGAATAGGGGACCCCATACCTCAAAAATAAGCTCAGTGAAATCACATCTCAGGAGCATCAGGAGCCGTCTCGCAGGAAGGCTCGTCTTCAGTCTGAATAATAAACCTGATGTCTGTGACATGAAAAGCAACAACTTTCAGGTATTTGCAGCTGCGCGTGTGTCATGGCTAAAGAGTGGGTCGAACAACCTAGAGTGGAACACATGCATTGTGTAAAATTCCAGACTGTGTGTCACAGCATGTACAGACCAAGGTCTCTGCGCAGAGCTTGGGATGGAAACAACAGAATGCACTCGTCTGAAGGAAGTCTCGAGTAAGCAGTTTATTCAAGACAGAACATGTAAACCCAGTGTCGTGTGCAAAGAAAAAAATATGGCTACATAACATTCAACGTGGTTATGCCAACTGAACAATGTATGCACGTATTCAGGGAGAACTCACTACACGCCCCCTTGAGCGAAGCAATATGTAATAGGCAAGAAAAGAGAGAACGCAGAGTTCAGTTTCGTCAGAGCAGAACAAGGCGTAACCAATGCAGCGCCAAAGTCCTAAAGTCCAATTAATTGCAGCATAAAATTCAAAAAAACACAATGCAAGTATAGTAAAAAACTCAAGCCGACCATCAGGAAGAGAAAAAAGAGAAATAAAAGAAATAAATGTTGCGCCAGGGTGCTGTCCAGTAGTACAGGCGCAATGGACGACAATCCAGTTAATCCATGAATGTATAGGCAGCATATGTGGCCACGGCTTCCAACAAAAATTCGTTTGCAGGGCCACTAAAAGTCTCAGCCATCCAATTAAGTAAAGAAAAGGAACATACGTGTTCTCCAACCAACGGAGCCTCTAGCACAATCAGAGGGCACCCGGAATGTTCCTCCAAATAGCTCATGGACAAGAAGTCGGAGGCTGCCGCTGAGATGTCCCAATTACCCAGGATACCATGCGCCGCCCCACACGCCATGATCCGGACACCAGAACAGGCCAACTCGTGAGACACTAAGGGCCTCATTAGTCGATCGAAATCCGGCACCGGAGACACTATGTTGGTCAAGCACAAATCCAGAGGCCATTCAAAGGGACAATCCAGGCAGTGTAATACAGGTTGTACGCAGGTGAAGTTGGAATACCTGAAGGATAATCCATAAGCCAGACTCAAAGTCGCCAATGGCAAAGTACCATAGAAGTCAAGCATCCGATCACGAAGAAGATGCAGACGGGACAGGTGCTCGTGTGGCATAGAAGGAGTAGCCATTCCGGAATATGGAAAGGAAAAGCAGCACACCTGCCACTAGCGCCAGGAGCAGCGGGACACCTCCAAAGATGATCGAGAACAGTGAATGAACAAATGCCGGTATTACACCAAAAATAGTTTGGGAAGAGGTCACGAGACCCGAGCCCACATGTTTAAAAAAATGAGCCAGGCCGGTGGTGGACAAGGCATTGATAATAGTTTGGATCAAAGAGCCCAAATGCAGGGGGAGGTCAGTATTCAGAGGCGCCTGTATCTCATTGCGCGTATGAGCAACGTGAAGGAGAAATGTTTTAGTAGAGGAAGTCAAAGGAACCTCTTTGTGGGACAATGGCTCTCTATTCGGCTCAACTTGTTGAACTCTGCTTTCAAGGTTGGAATCGAAGGCCAGATGGAAACATCCCGCCGCACATGCGGGGGTGGAAAAAGAACAGTATTGCAGCAGACAACTTAATGCGAGACAGTTATGTACTGGATTCCCACTCACATCCAGCAGCAAGCTTCATTATTCAACATTAAATGAATAGCGTTTGCAAGCAGAGTGAAAGAAGGTGTAATCACAGGCACTGGGATACCTCGTAGGACGCACGCCAGAATCTGGGCTTGTACATAGCATGCGCCGTGTACTTGCATGTGCCTATTGTCTGATGTATGGATCATAGAAGAGAGTGTGCTAAAGCTTTTATCTATAACGGCTAAGGCCTTCTCCATGTTTGCTTGGTCAATAGCTCTCAATCTGGAAGCCGCCTCACTGTGCGACAACTTGCAGACTTCGTTGTAAATAGCATACGCCCACCTTTTGGTTATGCCACCCAAAGGACCATTCACAAAATCACTCAATTCGGTATGCACCTTGATGGAGTGGGTGGACTTCCTGATCCTGTAGATGTGCTCTGTGTCAGCTGGTGGACAGATTGGGATGTGTGTACCATAAATGCAGCCAATGAAATGGGGGAACTGTGCCATGTGAGAAATGTCTGTTTTTGTTTACTGCAGTGCAGCCTGTGTGTTGTGGAAGCAGATGTAGTGGTGCATTCTCTGCATCATGGCATCCAGGAAATTCAAGAAGGAACGGGACAGCCAACTCTGGGATACACCACCCACCGCAGCTGTCACCACCTGATAACCGCCGGATGCCAACACATGTGGGCTGCAGAGTACCTGCACATGTGGGGGTTTGGCGTGCGCCCTTCTTATTGGCTGGTCCAGGAGTGGGTGCAGGTCCCTGATTAAGTCAATGATGGTTTCGGGGTGTAGCTTGGACCTCTCATGTATCTCTGCATCAGTCAGCTGGAATAGTGTGATGCGCTGTCTGTAGATGCGTTCCTCCCGTCGCCAAACCCTCAGTCCTGCTGCCTGTACATGTAGGCGCCTTGCAATGACGTACATAGCGGACATGTTGTCCACGCTGTTGCATTTTGGGATTGCTTATCTGCACTGTTGATTGTTACCACCTGCTTTCAATCCGTGTTAATTACCTACTCTTATTTACCCATTGTCTTGGATTTCTTAATTACCTAGTGCTCCTACATGTCATTTTCATTTTTACCACTTCATATTTACCACTTCATATTTACCTATTCGTTAATTATGTATTCGGTAACTCTTAATCCGTATTTAGGAATTCTGTGAATATGAATCGGTATTTACCCCCTCATATTTACCTAAAAGTGGTTTTTGGACTCCTACATCTCACTTGTTTGAATATCCGTCGGTAACCGCATATTTACCTAAAATCCGCCGTTACCCACCTGTATTTGGCTACCTACATGAGGCCCCTTATGTCGAAATTGAATTATGTAATTTTAATAGGAAAATCTAATTTCAATATTTATGTAGTGTTTATGGGTGGGATTTGGGTATATTAGGGGAGAAGGGTGGGGAGTAATTTTTAAAAATAATAGTGTAAATATAGATTATACAAAAAATCACATTATTTGTAAATATTGTGAAATCAAAAATTTACAAATATAAATATAATAAAATAATTGTATAGTTGATGGAAAAGATATTGTACATATTTTTTTTTAAATTATGGTGATTATGGGATAGGGGTGGGTATTGCAACTATAGTTTTTTAATTTTTAATAGTTTATAAATTATATCTCATAGTTAATACATGTAGCTCATTAATATTTTAAGTGATCTTATAACCAGCACCTTCTCTCAGTTTGATCTTTCTGGAGTGGGAATATTAAATTATATAGGGTTAATGTCCAGCACCTGTCCTGACTTAATGTTAGCTGGAGTGGGAATAGTAAATTATATACAGTTAGTGTCCAGCATCTTCCTTGAGTTTATGTTAACTGGAGTGGGAATAGTAAATTATATAGGGTTACTGTCCAGCACCTTTCTTGAGTTTATGTTAACTGGAGTGGGAATAGTAAATCATATAGGGTTAATGTCCAGCACCTTTCCTGACTTAATGTTAACTGGAGTGGGAATAGTAAATTATATAGGGTTACTGTCCAGCACCTTTCTTGAGTTTATGTTAACTGGAGTGGGAATAGTAAATTATATAGGGTTACTGTCCAGCACCTTTCTTGAGTTTATGTTAACTGGAGTGGGAATAGTAAATTATATAGGGTTAATGTCCAGCACCTGTCCTGACTTTATGTTAACTGGAGTGGGAATAGTAAATTATATAGGGTTACTGTCCAGCACCTTTCTTGAGTTTATGTTAACTGGAGTGGGAATAGTAAATTATATAGGGTTACTGTCCAGCACCTTTCTTGAGTTTATGTTAATTGGAGTGGGAATAGTAAATTATATAGGGTTAATGTCCAGTACCTGTCCTGACTTAATGTTAACTGGAGTGGGAATAGTAAATTATATACAGTTAGTGTCCAGCATCTTCCCTGAGTTTATGATATCTGGAGTGGGAATATTAAATTTTTTAGGGTTAGTGTCTAGCACCTTTCCGGACTTTATGTTAACTGGAGTGGGAATAGTAAATTATATAGGGTTACTGTCCAGCACCTTTCTTGAGTTTATGTTAACTGGAGTGGGAATAGTAAATTATATAGGGCTACTGTCCAGCACCTTTCTTCAGTTTATGTTAACTGGAGTGGGAATAGTAAATTATATAGGGTTACTGTCCAGCACCTTTCCTGACTTTATGTTAACTGGAGTGGGAATATTAAATTATATACGGTTACTGTCCAGCACCTTTCTTGAATTTATGTTAACTGGAGTGGGAATAGTAAATTATATAGGGTCACTGTCCAGCACATTTCCTGAATTTATGTTAACTGGAGTGGGAATAGTAAATTATATAGGGTTATTGTCCAGCACCTTTCTTGAGTTTATGTTAACTGGAGTGGGATTAGTAAATTATATAGGGCTACTGTCCAACACCTTTCATGAGTTTATGTTAACTGCAGTGGGAATAGTAAATTATATAGGGTTACTGTCCAGCACCTTTCCTGACTTAATGTTAACTGGAGTGGGAATAGTAAATTATATACAGTTAGTGTCCAGCATCTTCTCTGAGTTTATGATATCTGGAGTGGGAATATTAAATTATTTAGGGATAGTGTCCAGCACCTTTCCTGACTTTATGTTAACTGGAGTGGGAATAGTAAATTATATAGGGTTACTGTCCAGCACTTTTATTGATTTTATGTTAACTGGAGTGGGAATAGTAAATTATATAGGGTTAGTGTCCAGCAGTTTTCCTGACTTTAATGTAAGTGAAATGGGAATAGTAATTTCTATAGGGTTAGTGTGCTGAATGTATATGTATTGTGTTAATGAAGTATGCTTTTGGATGTAATTGAGGATAAAAAATGTGATTTTTACATTTAAAAAAAAAAAAATTAGCTACATTATATATGTGAGAGTTATAAATTAGGAAATCCAATGACACATTTTATCTTTTTATATAATCTTTATTTTTTTTAAAGAAACTAGTCAGATGATTTTTTTTTTTATTTACAGAATGGAGTATACATTAGTAGAGATACAGGAAATATGCTTTCATTTGTGTCTTTTTCAAATGTTTAAATTAAAATAAAATGTATTCATATTATTACATTTCATAACAGAAGTATTGATAATAACAAAAAAACATACATAACATTTATTACTTTTTAACATTGTTAGCAAAAAAACATTCTTACAGTATTCATATAATAATGTTTTTGTTGGCTATATACATAAAAAATATCATTGCATATTTAATTTCTGAAGAATATTTTTTCATTTTGATTTTGTTGTACATAATTAGTACATGATACAAATTATGTTTTTATGCAATGTATTTTTAATGATTATTAATAATATTATTGTAGGAAATGTTAATATTATTAATTTTTATATTTTATAATTATATGAAAACTAATTTTTGTAACATGTACATTTTGTTAATAAATGTTAAATAATATAAACATTTTCTTAGTGTTTGTACAGTTGTGAAAATAAATTACTGTATTATAATCATAATAATAATGTTTTTATAATTATTATGAATATAATTTTTAAAGGTATTATTTTTTAGAAAATAATTTTCTACTAATTTTGATACATTTATGTGATATTTTTATATGATTATAATGTGTTCAATTTATTTACACTGATTTAAGCAGGGATTTTCATTTGAATGGGATTATTTTGTAACCTGTTCATGTTATTTTGGGTCATTTTGGAATGAGGAAGTTCGCGGTTGGAAGCTGCTTCGCGTTGAGCAAGGTAAGGGGTGTTTTAAGTATTAAGTGTTATTAAATACTTATGTTTAGGGTAGTTAGGATGTTTATAGTGTATTGATAGATAATTTAAAATGTTTTGGGTGTTTTTGACGTGTTACTAATGATTTAGTTACGTCTGTTTGTTTACTGGTAGTGACGTAGTTTTCGAAGTAAATATTGTGATTAAATATGTGTTGTTTTTAAATGATGTAATTGTATTTATTAAATGTATTTGGGTGTGATTGTGTGGGTGGGTATGTTTTCTTCTGTTTTTCAGGTAAATGTTGATCGATGTGTTTTTCGAAGACCAACACGCGTTTTTTTTTTTTTAAAGCGTGTGTTACTTGATTTAATTAATATTGTTAACACACTTTTTAAGTTTTTACGGGATTTCATGGAGCGTTTATTTAGATTTTTAAATTGTTTTCGGGTTTTTGAGGGTTTGGATATTATGATGAAAAGAGAGACGTTTTTTTTTTTTTTTTAAAGTGTGTTTTAGTTAATGGAACAAATAAAGTTATCACACTGTTTTTTTTAACCCGGATTTCCTGGAGCGTTTGTTACAATTTTGACCTTTTTTTCGGATTTTTGAATGTTTCACGTTTTTGGATTGGCCGAGGATGGATTTACATTGGATGTGTTTATTTTTTCTTTTTACTTGGTGGAATTCATCTTGTATGGGTACATCAATGGTAAGTTATATTTTGTGAACATTTGGGTGGGAAATGTTATTATAGTTTATTGTTATATATATTACATTTACAGAATTAATATTTAATTGTACATATATATTTCTTCTAAGAAAATGAAATGTTTCTGACAATTATATATTATTTCTGAAAATATAGTATTAATTTATGATTGCAATAGTTTATTGTATTGACCTATTTCATTTATTAGCTGTGTGTATGTTAATTATAAAATGCTTTTGGCTATTAGTGATAGGTAGTCTAGTCCACTTGTTGATGGGTATAGGTTTACTTGACTTTGTAGTAGATCAAACATTTGTTTGGTTTGTTTTGTTAATTTAGGACCTATTTGAGTCACAGATTGTTGCATCCGTAATTCTTGGTAGCTTTGTTCTTTTTGTAGAGATTCCACCAGTTTTTGTAGGGTAGGTTTCCCTCTGCTTGTAGTTGCTTGGAAGGCATTATGCCATCCTTCAACACTATTGTTTGTTTTGGATTGTTTATTTAAGGTACTCAGGTATACATTCCACCAAGGAATGTGGAACTTTGGTTGTCTTCTATGTCCTGATCTATGTAATCTTCCCACCCAGGTGTCCTCAAAGTAGTCTAGAAGTTGGCTTAATTTGTCTTCGTTCTTTTTGTAATAGGGACTTTCAATGAGAATATTATAGTGTTCTGCTACATCTGTTACAGGTACGTATGCTAGTGCTATTAGTTTTTTAACCTGGTAGGCAAAAGTACTATCTGTAGCATATTGTACACTTAGGGTGGACTTTTGCAGATGTCTCCATAGACTCTGGTTAAAATGATAATAGCAACCTTGGATTGCTGTGTGTGGATAATTTTTTAGTATTGAATTGATCATGGCTAATTCGAAATCAATAATTATTTTTTGTGGGAAAAAATTATTGGTTTCTTCTTGAATTTTGGTTAATATTTCTATGTATGTTGTTTGCTGTTTATTTGGTAAGAGGGCATAGATGAATGGAATGTTAGAATGGTGGTACAATCCATGCACTGTGTACAGCTGGTAAAATGGTTTTGGACAAACTTTAAAAGTTCCATCCATCATCCAAGTGTCACATTGTTGTAATTTCACTAAATTGTTTGCAGTAGCAAACATAATTATTCTTTTATCAGGAGATTTGTTGTCAAAAAAAATAAATGGTTCATTACTGTGAGTTATGCTTAATTCTGGGGGAATAATTACTGTCTCAAATGTTTTAGGGGTAGGTAAAGTTTTGGTAGTTAGTTTTTTTTGTCTAGCTATAGTTCTTTTTAAACAATCAATTGGGGGTAATTGTGCTGATGCATGGTGTGGTATTTTAATTAATTGTTCTTTGAGTATTTGGGTGGTGGGTTTATCAGTGCTAGTACTTGCTTCTTTAATGTTTTCAAGAGCATTTCTAACTTCTATCTCTGTAATATTGGGGGGGTGATTATGTTCTTTTACAGAAAGAACAGTGATTTCTTTTGTAATAGCTCTACCATAGCATTTGTTTGAGTAGTATTTGCTACATTTCCAAAACATTTTCAGACCACTTTGTTTTTCTTGTGTATATACATAACCCATATAACATAACAACATTTTATTTTTTTGAGATGTTATAAATTCTGCACCTTCAGTCATGTTGTTCTGTATTATGCTAGGGGAGATGAAAAAATATTTTGTAAATATAAACAATGTTATAGATATTTTAAATATATTTACATTTTAGTGAATATACTTACAATGTTTAATTTGATGTGTTGAAAGATGTTAATTAGCTGACTTCAAGCTTTCAGTTTAATCTTGGAGATAGATTATCTGTTGATAAGAAAAAAAAATATTGTTAATAGTTGGATACATTATTTTGAATGTGCTACTGTTTTAAGGGGGAAAGTAACATTCTGGATGCGTATTTTAGGCTGTTTAATGATTGAGGTTTATATACTTACTTATGTGTTTGGTCCAGTAGGTGATTGCGTAGAAGGTAGTTTTCGATGGTTCAGTGGTTTTCTGTAGAGGCGAGAAATAAGGAAAAAATATTTTTTAGAATAATTTTTTGTAATTAATAGTTGTAGGTCGGTAGGAAAAAGTAAAACAATACTTACATTGATTAATATTAGAGTTGTGGGGGTGTCCAAAATATTTCGGTAATTTTAGGAGGTATCTATAGAGGAGAAATGAATGTAATTAAATCAAGTGTAGTACATTCATTTATAGAAATAGTTTCAGCTGTAGAATTGTAGATTCGTTGCTTTATAAATAGAGTAAAACTTACTTTCTGTAGTTGTTAAATTTTCTTTAGGATTGTAATTCTTCTTTCAGGAAATAGTTGAGTAGAGTTTCGTCTTCTTTCTTCTTTTCAGTTTGTAGTGTGAAAGAGATGTTGAAATGTAGTGGTTTTATAGTGTGCAATTAATTAGTTGCTTCATTTCATTGGTTTAATTTGAAATGTGAGCATCTCATTGGTCCACATGAATTTTTTTTTTATCTACTGGCTGTTTGTTTCCTTGTAAGGAAAACGCTAATTAGCAACTTATTAGTAGTAAGTAATTGTTTATTTGTATTATTACATGCTTTAAATATATTTTTAAATTTGGTTTAATGGATGTATAATAATTATAACATTATTTATGTTATGAAATGTATTCATATAGTTTATGGAATGTTTATTTTTAAATGTATATGTTAGAAGGAAAATTTTAATGTTATTTAGGTGTTTTATTATGTATTACAATGTTAATGTATGTGTTGGGCTTAAAGTATATTATCTAAATATTTTTTTAGATAGTCGATATAGCGAAATTAACTATATTTTGGTTGTCTATATTTTTGTTTTCGATAACTTTAACATTTACATAGTAATTTAAGAGTAGACGATAATGTTGTTAACTATATTTTTAACTTCGATATAATCATATACGATAATTTGTAAAGACGATATTGTGTACTCGATATTTTAGTATTTTCTTAAATAAGTATGGTGAGTCGATAATATTGTAGTCGATAATTTGGCAACGATATTTTAAGTACTCGATATTTTGGTAATCGATATTATGTCAGTGATCCGCTGAAGTATCTTGGAAGTTGGGTCGTGAGTCTGTTTGCGAAGAGGTCTACTTCTAGGGGACCCCAAAGATAATCTAGACTGTTGAATACGATTGATTTTAATTTCCAATCGGTTTGATCTACGAGGAACCTTGAATTCCAATCCGCACAGACATTTTTTAGGCCGGGAAGGTATTCTGCTCTTTATAAAATTTGGTGTTCCAAGCAGAACATCCATAGTTTTTTGGCCAGGTTGGAGAGGTCTGGTGACCTTGTTCCCCCTAGGCGATTTATGTAAGCAACAGCTGATATGTTGTCCATCTTCAGGAGGACTGACTTCCCTTGAAGGGATTGTTTGAAGCTCATTAGGGCATAGAGCCCGGCGGTTAACTCCAGGAAGTTTATATGTTGTAAACTCTCCCCGAATAGGACAATAAACCTCCGGTGCTCTGATTCTGAAAACAAGCACCACAGCCATGAAGGCTGGCATCCGATTCCAGTACGTCATTTGGGGAAGTCCAAAAAAATGGCTTTCCGGTTCCATGTGTCTAGATTCTCCAACCACCAAGTCAGTTCCTCCTTTGCCTCTGGGTCCAGGTGAATTTTGTCTCCATACCAAAGGACGGAACGGAGGGCCCTCCTTTTGAGTCTTTGAAGGGCTCTGTAATGTAGCGGGCCTGGAAAGATAGCTTGGATAGATGATGAAAGGAGGCCCAGAAGTCTGGTTGGTTGCCTTAAGGTTAGGAGATCTGATTTTAGGACGTGGCGTATCTCTTTGCGAATCTTGGAGGTCTTCTTGGTGGGAAGTAAAAGCATAGACTTTACGGTGTCTACCTTGAAGCCAAGGCACTCTAGAGACCCGGAGGGAGTCATGATGGATTTCTCCCTGTTTATAAAAAAGCCTGTACTTTCTATCAATTCCACAGTAGTGTTTAAGTCTTTGAGAACTTGAGAGTTGTCTTGAGACATGATGAGAATGTCGTCTAGATAGATTATGAGGCGGACACCCCTCTCCCGAAGGACCGTGGTAATGGCCTTCATAACTTTGGTGAAGCACCAGGGGGCCGAAGATAGTCCAAAGGGAAGAGCTTGAAACTGGTATACATAGTTGTCCCAAGCAAATTGAAGGAAGGACTGGGATTCCTCTGCCATAGGAATGGTGAAATATCCATCTTTTAGATCTAATTTGACTAGCCAGTCTTTCTCTAGGAGCATGTCCCTGAGGAGATGGATACCTTCCATCTTGAAATGATTGGAAGTGAGACACTTGTTCAACTCTCTTAGATTTATTACCGGTCTCCACCCTTTGTCCTTTTTTTCCACAAGGAAGATATTGCTTAGGAAATTCTTGCGATCCCAAGGAACTTCTAGAATTGCACATTTTGATAACATTGAATTTACTTCCTCCGCAACGATAGAGTGTTGGTCTAGCGTCAAGTTTAAGACTTGTGGAGTTGAAACCTGGAAGGGTTTTTCCGTGAAGTCTATTTAGAAGCCTTGAACTGTCTCTAAAACCCAAGGATCGTGTGTGTTTGCTCCCAAACGTGAAGGAAATGTTTTAGGCGACCCCCTACTCTTAGAGTTAAAGAGGAAGGATGAAGAGGAAGTGTACTTACTTGTTGAGTTGGAGTTGTTGATGCCTCTGGCTCTGAGGCCTCCTGAACGGAAGGAACGACCTAGTTGTGGGAAGAATGAGGAGTTGTGTTGGTAAGCTCGACCGAAACCTCTTGATCTTGAGAAGGGTCTTTGGAAGAGACGGCCGGCAGAATGACCCCTTCTGCTGACCCTAGCAAAAATATTAGAGTTGAAAACTCTGCGCATGTTGGCTTCGGCCTTATCAAGAGCCGTAAAGATTGCTACATACTTCCCCAAACCTTTAATCATGTCTTCCCCAAAGAGTAGACCATTAGGGTTAGAAGAGGATTCCTTCTCTGCCATGTCGCAGAGCTTGGGGTCAATTTTAGACAGGACTACTTTCCTCCTCTCAGTATTGAGAGATGCATTAGCATTACCGAGGAGGATAAGAGTCCTTTTGCTCCATCCCCGTAGGATATCAATGTTAGGTTGTGTGCCCTTGATATAGCTCTCCTCAATTAGATTGATCATGCGGCACAAGGGGCCGAGCATGTCAAGCATGCGGTCCTGGCAACATTTGAGGGAGCGTTCAATTCCCTTCCTAGGGTCTCTGCCCAATTTGAATAGGAACTTAATAAGGTTGGGATCGAGGTTAGGAGTAAGGCAATATTTGTCTTGGATGACGGGTCGTGGGCATTCTGCTTTAAGAATGTTCCTTGCCTCTCTTTCCAAAGGGTGTTTTATCCATCTCTTAATAAACTTGGCTACATGATTTTGGGGCCACCATTGGGAGCTCCTAGAATGCTGTATGTTGTCAGGGGAAAACATTTCCCCGCCAAGGGGATCAAGAATAATCTGTTTAGAGGAGGAGGGAAGTTCTTCCTCGGAGAAATCATGGTCGATATCATCATCGATCTTATCTAGGTCCAATATATATTCGTCTAGTGACTCATTAGAGGCGTCATTGGGTAAAAGGGGATCTGTATTGGCACTTTGGTACAGTGAGCCGCTTAGGGCATCCAAATGAGATGTGCCGTTGTTGGCACGTAGTCTTTTTGGGGCGCGTAGGCCTCCCGTAATATTTGAGGAGCTTAGTCCTCCTTCTGGTCCTGAGGCGCGTAGGCCTCCCAATATATTCGAGGTGCTTGGACCTCCCATGGTGCCTCCGTTTTCTAGGTTGTTGCATTTTTTTGTTTTTTTACCTCCAATCTTGACCGGTTCATCTGAGTCCGCTCCAAGGAGTGCAGGAGGGGGTCTCTTACCTGCAACAATCTTATTTATAGTCTCCCTCATACATGAGTGTAATTCTTTATGTATCATTTGCTTAATAAGCTCCTCATTGGTATTTGGAGCGGGTAGCTGGGTCTGAGAGTCATCGGACTCAGCATCAGACATGATAAAGGTTAAAGGGGGGTCACTTGGAAGTTAGAATTATAGAGGGTAAGTAGTATTAGTTAATACGTATAAATATATTTTTTGTTATAAGGGGTTCAAATAATTAGAATAAGTAATCGTTTTAAATGGGAATATAAAAGTAGATTTATGTGTCCGGAGTTAGAAAGTTAACGAGCTCTCAACCGCCGGTAATCAGCTGTTGAAGAAAAACAGCGTTGCCAGGTAACAAGGGTTGCAGAGAGGACGTGCCTGCGTGATGCGGGTCGCTGCTAAGGGTGTATCCTCTAATACGGAGGCCCCTTCTACGACTTCACGTTAATACTATTACATTTTTTTTTATATATCTTTAAAATTATGGCTTGGAGAAACGCGTGCCTAAATAGAAACCGAAGGCGCGACGGTGGCGCGGCCGGCAGTCCATACATTGGAGCTGTGGGGAAGGGGCCGCGCCGAACCGACACGCGAAGTAAGGGTGTGGAGATTATCTTATCTTGTGACGGCAGAAGCAGAAGCAGGAGAGAGGGTGTCTCTCAAGTGAAAAATGGAACGATGCATAGAATGAAAAGGTAATGGAGCGTCTACATTGAGACAATAAAACTGCAGTATTAACGTCAGTCAATAAGAATGCAGTGTTAACATTCTAGATTATATAATAGAATCTGTAAAGTAAAACAGTAGTAAATAACATCTTAGGCTATGTAATAGACGGTAAAAACAGCAGTATTAACAGCTTAGGCTATGTAATAGACAGTAAAAGCAATTAAAATGGTGATTTAAACCAAGCGTAAGAAGGTAAGGGTCTACAAGGGTTTCAGAAGATAATCAGTAACACAACTAGGTAAACCAAGTACGAAAAGAGCAGTACAGTGACAGGATAGTAAAAACACAACTTATCTGTCTTGAATCGCATTTAAAAGAGGCTGATCTCTGTGCTGCTGTTGCCTTAGTTACACTTGTTTATTCTAGAAGTTCTCCTTTATGATGTTACTTGAAGTTGCATTAAGAGATTAATGCATAATGGCAGCCTCCGGTCTTGTAATGAAATCACAGGATGTTGAGCCGAGTCGGCAAAGTCTGGCCGCTTGAGGCGTGGAGCACTTTCACTGTAAACATGTCGCCATTCCATCAGTGGTGCGCACCTCGGCGTCGTCTTACACCTTTCTGGACACATATAATAAAAGAAAATGCAGTTCAACTGAATTAAACACCATTAGTATTACCTGGACGGCTCTTTGTGTTCTCGACCCGGGGCACGCTATTATCTTGGAAAAAAAAGCTTGAGTTCCGGTTCTGCTGCAATAACTGCCAAAGCCGACCGTTCCCTCTAGTACATTAAAATACCACCACTACGGCCAGTCTGTCGGAAGCATTCCACGTGCAATCTGGATGCACGCGTGCACAGAAAGGTTAAGAGCAGAGGCACGGCCGTCCACTTCACTGAAAGATCATTCCTTGATAACTCCGGCGCACCCGCTTGTAACATAACACGTCTCCACCGAACAATTTAAAAGCCGAGAGCGGTCTATGTCCGTTTTCCATGCAGGGAAATATAAACACCAGCTAATGAAAATGAAAGACAAGTGGTGTAAAAAACAAATCTATCTCTGGTGTTTCAAAATAACAATTTAGGAAGCTGAATTAAACCCCTTGAAAGGAGAATAAAACAAGAGGCGACGCTAGGACAGAAAAGCTCTGCCCATGCTCACATCGCACAAGCGCTCGCCATGACGTACTTGCTCGGCTTCTGCCAAAAGGTTTCTTGTCTTTATGGGGCCATGTGTTTGGCCCCATAAAGATAAGAAACCTTTTGCGACCAACACAAAGCAAACGAGTCCGTCCAAATGGGACGGCTCGAAAAGCCAAGCAAAAACGTCATCGACACCTCTGTTCCAATGGCTGGCCACCGTTTAGCATAAACGGTGATGCCAGCCAATGGAACGGAGGGGCGGGGCTTAAAGCCCCTTACAGAAAATACCCTGTTAACACTAAATCTCGCCAGCGAGACTGCGCATGCGCGCAGCCTACGCCAGGCGAGACCTAAAAAGTAGAGGAACTCTTTTTCTCAAATTAAAAAAGTATGAGCACATCGTGCCCCTCAGATCCGCCCGCCTTCGACCACTGTTCTCTACATGTATAATACAAGTGTCTTACTAAGCCATAATCTAAGACTGAAGACATCCCACTTAAAAAAACAGAAAAGTACAATACTTATGATTTTTCTGTACCTGGACCGCCCTCTTCAAATAACTGCGGTTTTGCCAACAGTAACTTTCGTGTAACATATATTTGCAAAACATTTTCATGGTAAAGAAGGATATTTATGTTCACTGTTTTTCTTTTACATTGAAATTATGTTGCGTTTTTTTCATGATGGCCAGAAGCTCTTCTAAAATCCCTCACCAGGTGATCAATGCTTTCCCCTAAATAGCCTCAGTTTAATACCAGAAGGCAGCATCAGCAGTAGAAATGTGACAATTTAACCTTTAAAAAGCATCTGCACTGCTTTTAACTACTAGGAAAAATGCAAGTTTGTTTAGTAACGTTGATCCATTTGAGCTAGACAACAATTTTTTTGTAGAAATGTTCAAATCTTACAGAAAATGGCAGAACTGCGGCAAGTGTGATTAATCCATAATTACAATGAAAACGCCATGCATGCAGAATGGCATAACATCAGTGGCAATAGCAACAACCTAACACACTTCCAGCTGAGGGGAGCTTTCACCACAAACACCAAACAGGTCTGCAATTCAAAAGAAACACTCTCCCTTAAACAGAATCCCATAACAAGCACATGCCCTACCAAAAGAAGGTGTTCCAACCCCCAACGATCATAAAAACCTTGAAAAGGATGATAAACATAAAAAAAATCTATATATTTGAGTGGAATGTTTATAACGAATAAAGATGTAACAGCCATTATTCTTTTTTGATATGATGAGCGAGGCTATCCTGTCAGCCACACAGTTTCTTACTGTAGCATGGATTTGTGCAGATGGCTTGAAATGAAACTCTTAGCAGCTGTTTTGTTGACATTGATTTCTTCCTTTCATGAAATTGATGTTTTTAATGTCATTCGAATTTGAACTAGTTTTATTTTTTATTAACCATTCATACTCCAACCATCGAAAACGGACGAACCAAAAAGGACTTGTTAATGTTACATACTTTTTCCTGCAAGATGATTCTTAAGACGAAACTTTCCCGTTCCAATAAACCCACCATTCTGATTTTTTGTATATTTTTAATTTTGTATTTTTTAGTAACTTTGTTTAAAATGCTTAACAGTTCACCATATACATTTCAGAATAAACTGCTTCGACGGGGTAGTTCCTACAATTCTCATGAGCTCTGCCAAAGAGTCTCCAAGATTCTTTAAAACCTCATTCTTAGTGGCTGGTCAAGTGTGGGCAGTTGTTGTCACGCACAGTAGATGGTTGGCACTAGGCATGAAAAGAAACCCCAAAAGCAGCAGCTTTTGGAGTTAAAAAAAAAATCCCACAAAACTGCAAGAGAGTAGAAAAAGGATACCAAACAATGGCCAAAAGGAATCTAATTTTCCAGTCTAACAGGCACACCTGGCAACACTGCCACAAATGTAGGATAGACATGTTCCGGCCCTGTCTTATCTCTCAGCAATCACTGCAGCGCGAAGTCACTGGAAAATTGCAAGGTCTTGTCGCATCCACTAACGGAAAGGGTAGAAATACCTGTTCAAAGGCTGCCAGGCCTCAGTTTGCTGCTCAGGGAGAACAAGCACCACACTTTCACCCATCATGCCCTCCTGTTAAGTGATTCTGGTGAGGTGAGGTGTGTTGTGGAAAAATTATCTTGGTGAACAGAACACTGTGGCTGCACCAAGCAAATTTGGAGGGATAGTTCATGTATTCACTCTTGAAGGACGCGCTATTTATACCAGTAATTAATGCCGGGTGCATGTCATGTTTTCCCCAGATTGTGGCCTGGGGTCTGTGTGGAAGCCGAGCTCACATTCCGGCACCGACTATGGTAGCATGAGTCATCTAGCTCCTGGGGATAATAGGAGAGGTGGGTAGGACTTAAGTTTCGCAAGCCCAGGAAACTAACGATGCAAGAGCACTGGAGCACTGTCACACAGTGTTCCAGAAACAGAGGCTTGAAGTTGTAATGTATTGTTTTATATCGTTTATGTTACATAAATTCAGACGTATTTGTACTCCCCAAACCTTTCTGCCAATAAAACACCTTCACATACTAGCAAACAACAAAAGCCTCAGGACTCTGACTCCGCTCGTATATCTAGTTTCAATTCAAATTGTGAAAGCCAGTGGGTACCACTACTTGGGGAGGGATGGACTGGTAGGACTAGTCTTGGGCACTCAGGGATTGCCAGTCTTGGGAAAGAAATCTGTTAATTGATGCCACATACAATGCTGCTGAATGGCCATAACAAGAAACCGCAGCTGAAGTGCTGGCAGACACTTTTTGAACCTGCACTGGTAAATGCAATAGGTGTGGTGTTAACTACCAGCTTTTAGCTTTGTCAATGCTTGTTTTTTTTGTCATAGGTTTTGAAAAGCTTTTTTGTTGTGAAAACTGCTGTGTTTCGTTATATAATTTTAAAAAATGGCTAGAAGCAGTGGCGTCCCCCCCATTGGGGCGTGGGGGCGTCGCCCCACTGCTTTCTCGCAGTTCGCGAAGGCAGAAACATAAATGGTAATAACTACCATTCTATGTTTCTGCTTCTCGCACTGCGAGAAAGCAGAAGTGCCTGGTTGGGGGTGGGCGGTCCTGCTCGAGGGTAGGGGGAGGGGGGAGTGTCTTGCCCACTATTGTGGGTATTGACTGTTTGGTCACCCTGCCGACCAAACAGTCAATACCCACAATAGTGGGCAAGCCACTCCCCCCCCTGCCCTCGAGCAGGACCACCCACTCACCCTTTTTAGGTCGAGCCTAGAGCAGCGCATATGCGCTACTTGCGAGACTTTTAGTAATGAGCTTCAGAAAGCTCACCACATGCTCGTGTGTGTGCTTATGTTTTTCTCCCAGGCTATTGGGATTTGTGTGCGTCTTTCTATGAAAGACAATACGCAATTGGGCAAAGGTGGGTGCATGTCCTGCCTTTGCTCCGCCCATGGCCTACTGCTTGCGGTTACCCGCACAGGCCACATATGTTTTCAATTATCGTGCCACTGTGGAAAATGTATTTTTTATCTTGACACTGCTCAGCCATTTTGTACTCTGTGGAAAAGTATGTCTGTTATCTTGACATTCGCTCTGCCATTTTGCGCTTCGCCCACCCTTCATCACTGACCTCTCTGTATCACACAAATGCTCTGTGGCTTCCCTTCTTGATTCACCTCTGCACTGCCCTGATTATGACCTGACCTACCGCCACCTGCCTGAACTCAGGCTAAACCAGTCGAGCAGGACTGTCCGTGCCCTTGTTTGCCACAATCTGACTGAACTCTTGCTAACCCCAGTTGAACAGGACTATTCGCCCGTGCTTACTGTTCTCACCCTGCCCTTCGCCCTGCAGGGCTTGACAGCTACCATCTGCTAGCTTATCAGATTGCCCTCTGCTTGTTTTGTAATTATGGGTTTCACCTATGCCCTGCAGGGACCAAACAGTGACCATCTGCTAGCTTATCAGAGTGACCTCTGCTTGTTTTGTAATTATGGGTTTTCACCTATGCCCTGCAGGGGCCCAACAGTGACCATCTGCCTACTCAGATTGACCTCTGCGTGTATAATTATGGTGTTCTTTGTTTTACTGTACACGTCTCCCTTTGTATAATTATGGTGTTCATCGTTTACTGTACACATCCCCCCTTTGCATAATCATGGTGTTCTTTCTTTACTGTACACACAGGGGGTGGGGATGAAGGGTATATAAGACGTGGAACCAAAGTGATTGGCAGATTGCCCCCTCAGACAAGCTGCTCATGAGATTGTAATAAATATTCTTTCTCTCGGCGCTCCAATGTTGGTCTCAGTTTGTATCTCGTACCCGTGGACAAAGGGTGGACCGTGCACCTTTGGGTGGTCTTCTAAGGAGACCCCCAAATCCACAATTGGCGCCCAATGTGGGACCCCATCAGTGACGCGGCTGCCCGGTCGAGGGGTCCCAACGAAGTTTGAATGGAAAGTGGTGGGGTATACCTACGCAAAGAGATCCTCGTCTTCGTAGCCACCACCTGACCTTCACTGCATCTGAGGAAACCCCCACAAGTGGCGCCGGTCCTGACTGGGGCCCCCCGATAGACTTGGACGAGCTTTGCAGTAAAGAGACCACCTGGAGAACGAGACAAAGGATTCTGGTAGGATCGGCAGTTGGCCATACCTTTTGTTTGTTTGGTTTCTGTTATCTGGCTTTTGCTCACTCTTTGCAAAAAGTGAAACGGGTAATGTGGACTTTTTGTCCGGCTTTAGAGACTTGTAGAGACGTTTTGGTAAGATAACATAGAAAAGCATGCCCGTATTTAGTAAATTTGAACGATGGTGTTGTTGCTGCACATCTCCATCAAAGGTATTTTAAGAAAGTCAGCCGGCTCCCCCGGAGGGTACCCCGAATAAAGAAATATACATAAAGTACGGTATTTCCCCCATAATGTACAGCACATTATGGGACAAATACACGTCAAAGGATAGGGATAATACCTGGCCAAAATATGGCTCTTTTGACCCTCAGAAAATAGAGGCAGTAGAAGCCCAATCGGATATCTAGACAATCCATGTTTTTAAAAAAAACATTTTTATTAATTTTCTTGTAAGCAAACCAACAAGACACTTGAAACATCACGTTGCCCATCATTTCTGTTAACAACATACACCACTTGGCAATACATAAGTGGATCCCAGACCAGCACATTGCCGCATAGCCGGTAATAATCTCTGACCCCTCCATCCCTGGGGCCTCCCCATCAGTCCGAGTCTGAGGATTCATCTTGTGACAGCGGTGGAGGGTTGCATATTTCTCCTCTGAATTTGTTCCACGCCCCCCAAACCTTGTCCCACTTTCGGGGGCACCCCCACCTGATAAACACAGAGCGTTCCGCAAACATTGCTGCATCCATGTCCCTTCCCCATGCGGTCAGTGTTGGTCCCCTCTCCGCCCCCCATTTTTGGGCTATGTTCCTTTTAGTCGTTATGATCCCCAGTGTCACCCAGTTCTGCTCCTGCCGATTGAGGTCATTGGGCTCCCACACATTTAGTAAGCATCGCCGGGGCTCAGGCACCAATGACACTCCACACACCTGCGACATCGTCCTCATCACTCGTCTCCAGAAATCTTGGATGACAGGGCATTCCCAAATACTAGTTTGGTTTGCGCAATGCGTGACGGCTTGTTACCCCACAACAGGCTGGAGACTTGCGTTGCAATCGCGCGGAAGTAGGCCGGAGGCACTGGGTACGGCGTGTTTTCCAGTACATATAGGAAACGTGGCAGAGCCACCATTTTGAAGAGCGCCGCTCTCCCCAACAGGGTCAGTGGCAGTGCTCCCCAGTGAAGCACATCCCGCTTGAGGCGGTCCATCGGGGGGCTTAAATTGCGCCGAAAAAACTCCGCCGGATCCAACGTAATATGCACCCCGAGATATTTAAACGAGCCTTCCGCCACCTGGAGTGGACAACCCGTCGGCAAGCGCGGGGGATGGCCATGCAACACAAATAGGACCGATTTAGACCAATTGATCGTATATCCCGACGCCCGGCCAAAAATCTCGCAGATATTAAGCAACGCCAGTATAGAGCGGCTAGGGGAGGACAGATACAATAGCACTTCATCCGCATATAGAGAAACGCGGTCCTCCCAGCCATCCATCCACCGGAGGCCCCGTATCATGGGCTCCCAGCGTATCCACGCCGCGAGCGGCTCAAGCACCAGGGCGAAGAGCAGTGGCGATAGGGGGCAGCCCTGTTGTGTCCCTTGCGTCAGGGGAAAGTCCTCCGACATATGCCCATTGGCCGTGACATGCGCTAGTGGGTTAGTGTATAGGAGTCTGACCCAGGCACAAAATTTGGGCCCGAAGCCCAGATGCGATAATCCCGCAAAAAGAAAGGGCCACTCAACCATGTCGAACGCCATACGCGCATCCAGGGAGAGAAGCACCGCCGGCTCCCGCACGCGTCCCGCCCGGGCCAGCACCCCGTGTAGGCATCTTAGATTGTGGGATGTACTTCTGCCGGGCATAAAGCCGGACTGATCTGGGTGCACAATTTCAGACAGATATGGCGTCAGCCTGATAGCCAGTAGCTTAGCCAGGATCTTGGCCTCTGCATTGATTAGTGATATGGGACGGTAGGAGGTACATTGCGCAGCGGGTTTACCTGGTTTTGGAATCACCACAATGGTGGCCGTGCGCTGATCTAACGGAAGCTCGCCCGCGTGCAGGCTGTGAGTAAACATATTTAGTAAGTGTGGGGCCAGCGTCTCGGACAATCTTTGGTATAGCTCAATCGGTATGCCGTTGGGCCCCAAAGCCTTACCGGGCTGCTACGCGCCAATAGCCGCCTGGAGTTCCTCCACCGTGGGCTCAGCCTCCAAGGCCTCCCGAGCCGCGGGGGATAGTGTGGGCATCTGAATGTCTTTGATGTATGTTAATGCCTCTTCCATCGTCATGGAGGAAGCGGAGGCATAAACCCTCCGGTAATGCTCCGCTAGGGCACGCACTATGGCGCGCGGGTCGGACGTTGTCCGGCCCTCCGCAGTGTCAAGCCGCGCAATCCACCGGGCACCACTGTCGCGGCGGTCAAGCCACGCCAGCAACCTCCCCGTTTTATCCCCCACGTCGTAAACTGTATGCTGCGAGGCCTCCAAGCGTTGTCTGGTGCGCTCCGCGAGGTGCTCTCTGTACTTAATCTGCGCCAGTTGCAGGTCGCGGGAGGCCGCGGGGGATGGGTCCCGGGCTTGGCGGGCCTCCGTCGCCTGAAGCTCACGCTCCAGCGACTCCAGCTCGGACTGCTGCCCGCGTTTGTGTTCCGCGACGGAAGCCATAGCCTGCCCTCGAACCACCGTTTTGTACGCCTCCCAGAGGACAATAAGGGAAGACACAGAGGCGGCATTTTCTTGGAAATAAAGGCTCGTCGCTTATTAACTTGGACTTATTAATCTCGGGGAGCCGTAGGTAACCGGGACGCAGCGGATAAATATGACGACGCATCAAGTGGTATGTCGTGTAGTGCAGGAGTATCGGGGAGTGATCTGATATGCCTCGCGGTCTGATTTCTACGTTGTCAATGTTTTGAACACAACCAGCCGATCCCAGGAAGTAATCTATGCGAGTCAAACTATTGTGCACCCCAGAGTGGTACGTGAATTGCTATGTCGTCGGGTGATGCAACCGCCACAAATCCGTCAGCCCGATCGCCTCCACAAAGCTCACAAGGCGTGAAACGCACCCGCCTCGGGCCGTGGGGGACAGCGATCATTGAGGTCGCTCATAACCGTATTAAAGTCACCACCCAGTATCACCTCCCCCTCCGGTAGTGCCATCAGGAAGCCAATAAGCGCGGGGAACACCACAGCCTGTAGCGCAGGCGGAATATAAACAGACACAATGTTAAGGGGCCGTCCCTCCCATTGGGTATGGATCGCTGCAAAACGCCGCGACCCCTCTGTGTGAACGCTGTGCACAATTAGATGGGACTGTCGGCGCACCAGTATGCCCACCCCCCGAGATCCGGAAGTAAACTCAGAGTGTGCCACCATCTTGTACCCCCATCTGTCTAGGACTTTGCTAGCGGTGCCAACCAGGTGGGTTTCCTGGAGTAGGACCACCGTCGGGGCGCACCTCTTAATACCGTGCAATACCAGGCCCCGCTTGATTTTGTCGCCTAAGCCCCGCACGTTCCACGTGAGCATTGAGAGAGCCGCACTGGGGTCAGATTGGTCTCAGACTGCGCATCGCACTCTACCCCGGACATTACGGTGGTTGGGGCGGGAAGCCGTGAGTCTCGCGGATGTACTGCTGTGGGGCATGTGCATTACAGTGAAAGCGCGCATCATGTGTCGCAAGTGCCATTGCCAACAAAAACCAAAACCTATAAAGAAAACAAGAAAACAATCCCCAACCTCCACCCCCCCTCCCTGCCTCCCTGCCATACGTACCTGGAACTGCCCACCACCCCAACTCAGCAGAGTGCTCGAACCCCATAACCCCAAACAGTACTTGCGTGCAAAGGAGCGGGAGGTCCGAGGAAGACCAGTACCTCCCCTGTCCCAAGGTCCCATAGGTTATACAGTCAAACAACGTGAGATAGGCCACTCCAGCGCCTGTGGGTCTCTGAGTGCATTACAGTTCAGTAGGCCGGGGAAGACCGCAGCCCGGACCTCATCCGGCAGATCCCTCCTCCTTTTCACTCGTCCGCCGCTGTCGACCATCAGGATCTTCAGAGCCCCCAGACTGTCCTCTGCGCCGGTCCGAACGTCTGTTACCCTTGACGCGCTGCCATCCCTCCAGCCAGTCATGCGCCTCCTCCGGCGTGTCAAAGAATTTTGTGGTCCCATCCACCACCACTCAGAGCCGCGCCGGGAAAAGCATGGCATAGGGGAGCTCACGTGCACGCAGCTTCTTTTTGACTTCCAGGAAGCTCCTCCGCTGCGCCGCCACTGCCGCCGTGTAGTCCGGGAAGAAGGACACAGCGGAGTTCTGGAGACGGATGGGCGGCGCCACCCGCGCCTCCTGGAGAATGGCGTCTCGGTCGCGAAAGTTAAACAGGCGAGCCAGCACCAGCCTCGGAGGCGCACCCACCTTCGGCCGGCCACCTGGTACCCTATGGGCGCGCTCCACCGAGAAAAAGGCCGAGAGGCCCCTGGGATGCAGTTTAGACTTTACCAGCTCCTCCACGTATAGATCCATGGCCAGGTGCCCCTCACTTTCGGGAATCCCAGTTATGTGCACATTATTACGTCCCGAGCGCCCTTCTTGGTCGTCCAACCTGGCCGCCATGCGTTTGTTCTCCGTTTCCAGTTGCGATACCTTCTGCAGGAGATAGCTAGAGTCTTTCGTTAGGGTGGCCGTCACTTGCTCCACATCTGTGACCCTGGCTGACATTTTTTGAAAGTCCGCACGGAGAAGGGACACATCCGACGAGATTGAACCCACAGTGGACTGCACTTGCGTCAGAGCAGCCATGATGTCCTCCAGTGTCACTTTCGGCGTCTCCGGCTCCGTCGCCGTCCGCTCAGTGCGCCCCGCGCGGTCTGACAGCGAGGAGGGGTCCTTGCTGTAGGCGAATTTGTCCAACTTGCTCTGCTGGCCTCCCCGGGCCCCCTTCCCGCCCAAGGCTGCGTCGGGCCGCGTCGTCAGACCTTCGCTCCGTCCACCACCAGTCAGCTGTCACAACGCGGGGCCCCGATCGGGCGCCAATATCACCAGGCCAGCAGCGGAGCCGATCCCCACCACAGGGCAGACCCCCGGGTATAACTTGTTAGTCCAGGGCCAGTTCCCCCAGCAGCTCAGGGTCCAACACCAGGCAGATCCGCAGTCAGCAGCCCTACCCTCCCCGGCTCAGCAGAAGGGGGGGGGCGCCTCACAGAGCCTATTCGCCGATCGCCGGCAGTACCATCAGCCAATTCCGTGGGTCAGCAGCAGCGCCGGGGACCAGGGCGCATCGGAGCACGTCTCCAGCCCCACCCGCCAGGCGGGCAGTCAGTCCGGTCAAAGAACTGAATACGGGGCCGTCCGCCCCACCGCTGCCCAGATCTCGCCTCCACCGGGTTCACCGATGCTCCGTGAGCCTCTCAAAGCGCGAGGAGCGCGTGACCGCGCCCGGTCCGCCCCGAGCCGGCAGCCTCCACCGAGCGGTCCGGATCGTCAGCGCCGCACCTGGGATACTCCAGCAACCTGAGGCCCCGGTCTGGTAGGCCGTAACTTTCCGGAGCTCGCCGATTGCGTTACGAGCCACGGAGGGATTCAGGAGCGGGAGCAGGCGAGGTCGCTTCGCCTCCGCTCCCCGTATCTCGACCTTGGGAGTGTAGAAAGTCGCGGATCAGTAGACGGATGCGAGGGGAGTCGGCCTCACCCTCGGAGCTCGCTTAGGCTGCGGCCATCTTGCTCGGCAGCAAGCCACGCCCCCTAGACAATCCATGTTTGATTCCTTGGGGTTATGGAAGAAGGAAATTATAGAAAGGGAGAGGAGAGCTCAGGCCCAATCCCAGAAGGCAGCATGGAAATCAGAGAAACAAAAACAATTGGCGGAATTACAATAAGAAAAGGTGGCTTTAAATATTGCCTGTCTAGAGAGAACACCGGCTAAATGCCTCTGGCCAGTATCCTATGCGATATACCCCCTTAGCACAGCCAGACCCCATGAGGACGAATTACTCCAACACCCCCCGCCACCACCATATCACGTACCTCCCCCTCTACTTCCCGCTGACGGACAACAACTCCCCGACGCTGATGGACAACAACCTCCCGATCCAGACTTGCATCCCGACCCTACAGCTCCACCCCCATCTCTCTCTGGTCCCGAACCGGGTTGATTGCAGATTGACACGTTTGTCCAAAGTGCGGAGAGACGGATGCCCTCACATTCACTTGGTGAGGTTGCTCTAAATACATGCTTGTGCAACTGATTGAATCGGAGACACTTGTCATTTTGGGAGATTGGAGACTGGGATTATTAGTTTGCTCATTTATTGAGGGTCTCCAATTTTAGGGGACAATGAGTAAACTAAGGAAATGCATTTCTCATTGTTATGTTGTTTTGGAAGTCCGTATTTGGACAAATTGCTCCACTCCCTACCCCAAATTGGAGGATGTAGGTGAAATTTGGGGTGAATCTTTGGAATAGGTTTTTTTTTTGGTATAAAATATACAAAGGAGAATGAAGATTTGAGTGTCTGCTGGACGGCTCCTTAGATTTAAACAAAAATACAGTACTTGTGTGTTTTTTTAAGGAAAAAGAAGGTAGATAAATTGGAAAGCTTTCGAAAATGGGAAGACCATGCACCACTTTAGCAGGGCTTGAAAAGAAAAAAAAGAAAAAAGTTCACTCACAACGTCGAACAAGATTTAATATGGACAAGCTATTTTAGGGATTACCATAGCGAGGTGACAACGGGTGTTCTACTTACTCAACAAACTGAATAAGAAATAACAATACTTTTAAATATTGTTATCTTGCAACATTTGCTCAGCTTTCAGAAACAGAGGTCAAAAGTCAGTTTGTTTTCTGTGACTGAAATTAAAGGATTTTGTGAAGTGAACTGCGTTACGATTGCACTGTGCAAAACATGTGCAATGAAAGGCTGTCAGATGGCAGGTTTCTTTCTTTTTCTCCAACACAGCACTGAAATAGCTAATAAGTGAACGGTTCAAACATTTGAAATATGCTTCACCAATTATGAAGACACACTTTTGTAAATTTGTGTTGAGAGAAAAAAATTATAGATATTTTTATAGGATCAGAACAAATTAGAATGGTTTGCTTGGTGATGTGCAACTTTTAGGTATTCTTGCTGAATGCCGATTTCCAAACACTGTTTGTGCACTGTGTATCTTTATCAGTAAAACTACACGTTAGTGGGAAACCTTTAGTGGCCATTTCAATGGAGAATATGCTATCTGTAATGACCGTGCACTCCTACAGTATGCTTAGTTTTACTAATATATTTGTGATAGGAGTGTTTTAAATTATTACTATTCCTGCCCAGATGACAATGCTATTACCAAGTCAATCACCACAAGGTCCAGCTAGTCAACAGCCTGACGCACCCCTTGCCCAGGATGCGCAAAACCGTGTGCTCTAACAGGGATATGTGCAAATGCTAGCCCATTCAATTGTGCCCTTTGTTTCAGTGAAGGTGCATTCCGCCCCAGGTTCACAGCCTGTTCGAACAAGCTTTATGGGGACCACAGCACTCAGGGGTCACTATGCTCCAATTGCATCAACTGGAGTGTTTCCTACTCGTTTTGACTCTTAGGATAGCAAGACCAGTCAGTCCAAGGCTTACTCAAAGAGGTGAGGTGCGGTTAGACATTCAGAATACAGCGCACACTGTACCGCCAGCTGATGAACTCAATGTCCAGTCAGTGCTTTACTTTTTATAAAAGAAAAACACTTTATTACACCCAAGAGAATTATATTACACATAAAATTAGGACAAACAGTGAAAAACAGATGTCTCTACAACCCTCTGGGCCAGAGTTCTGACCACAGACAGTATTATAGTGCCTAGATGCTAAGCACTATAAAAACAGTTAACATGAAAAAGTACATTTAGCATTGTCTTTTACAGACCATGTTGCACAGGGTTGTTCTCATTAGACGTATTCTTATTATGAAAGTTATTTAAAATTGAACAAAGAAAATCCTGATAGTGTTATTGCAACAGGTTTTTGTAGGGGAGACAGAAATAATGGGAAATATGCAGAAGAGGAGGAGGACAATCGAACAGGGGCTGGTCAACCTTCACTGGATCCAGCGCAGCAACGTAGTGGAGGATTAGGCCAAAATGAGTGTGCCTACTGCTTACAGGAAGGGTCATTGAAAGGATGAATGCCCTAATTTACAGGGCCAAACAACGATGGTGTGAGGAAGGGGTAATTCATTCACAAGAAGTACAAGCAGAAGTGGTGCAATCACACTTCTCAGACTAAGACTTCGATGTCGAAATGAAGGAAGGAGAGGGCAGATTTTGATGAAAGAGCAGAACAGATTAAGATGAAGTCGAACAGAGGGAGGTAGATTTAGGTAAAACGAGGACAGATTAGATGAAGGCTATGTATTACATTTTGACTTTTTATTGAAAACTCCAAGCTCTATGTATTGACAAACAGCTTTTGTCAAGGCGTATTTGCTTGGCCTTGGATTCTATGAGAGAATCTAAGAATCAAAATATGGTAGCAAACATTTCCACACTATAAGCATACAAACAGACAGAAGCTTTTACAATGATGACTACTGACATTTGATTATAATACCTTTGAATACCCTCCATAGGGCAGTCTAGGGAGGGCAGGAGAAGATTTATGAAAACAGTTAATAAAGCTGGCCCCTAGGTTACTGTACCACTGGGGGGGGGGGGGGGGGGCATGAGTTCCTGGTGCATACCGGTGCTACTTGTACCTCTCTAGTTCATAATCCCTTTTCTAGGTCTCCCCTCTCAGGTAAATGTCATACATCTGTGAGATTTTCTGGCATCCCTGTTCAAAGCACTATTTTATATACCTATTTAAAAGAAATAATGTGTATGTATATTAATGTTTTTATTTCTTGATTCTTCAGAGTTGAAGAATATTGTTGTAAGAAATTACATTGTAAGGTGGAATGTGCTAAAATGCATTCTAAATGCAGTGCATTCACCAGGGACCACAAAGGATGGATAATATATAGTAGGAATACATTTATGTATTGAGGTTTAGTAATGAGAATGAGTATATGTAAATACAGAAGGACAGTGTGCATCTAATAACTGTGCTTCACATTATACTGTTTTGGGATACAGTGAGTATAGATTTAATATGTCTTTCAGTATACAGGTGCAGTCTTTAAAGGTGTTTGCAATTGGATTACAAGGTATAAAGGATTGGCACAGTTTGACAACTACGAGTATTTTGATTCCCAGAGGTGTTACTATGACAGAGATTTTCAACTGTATTTGCTGTTGGGACAAGCTATAGTACAATGTTTTAATCCTTCTTTTGCTTTTGGAGATAATGGATTTCTTTTTAAGCCAACAAATACGGTATGCACCATTAATAGCACAACTATTGCAAGGCCTGTTGCTACCAAAGTTTCAATTGTAGAATGTGCTGCACCCACCTCCTCCGAGGACTATGTATCATGGTTGTGAGTACACAATTGTTCATGTTGCTTCTATTACACATGATATCATGATATAAAGATAAAAGATGATGATATGTACTATGACCCTACGTATATTATTGAAAGGGCTGGGTGGAAGAAAGGAAGAAGGGAACAGGGGAGAATGTATGCAAACAGAAAAGGAATATGGATAGGCCCAAACGGAAAGATATGTTTACCAACGATAATGCTTGCTCCCGTGGCCCGACTTTTTTATGTTTCATCACTTGTAGGACGTGATGGAATGATCAGACTGTTTTCCCAAATGCTGGTACAAAGTTTAAATTGGAAAGGGTACTTCCACTGCCCCAGGCCACTTCTCTTCCCCACATTAAATGGACTTCCTCAGCATGCCCCCTACTCAAACTACAAGTACGTGTTGGTTATTGTGTGCATGTTCAGCACACAGACTGAGGCATACCGATCCAAGAACTGCAATGTACAAATGATTGCCAAATGCCTCCTGAAAGAATTCATACTGCGCTTTAAAGTACCTATGCCTTTTGGTTCGGACAATGGACAGGCGTTCATCTCACATGTGATTGAGGGGTTGCACAAGGGGCTAGGAGCTACACAGAAACTACATGTGTTCCAGAGAAACTACCAAGTGAGAATGGTATCTCAACCTCATCCTGAAGGGTTGCACGTGCTCCACACAGCAGAGAAAGGAAGAGTGTGTGTAAGCAGACCCCAAACATACATCAATTAAGAACGTCTGGAAACATCAACGCCCCAACCCCTCAGTCTACAAGTTGTGACAACAAGACATCTTTACCTTCTTCATCACTTTGTTTTCTTCATATTGAGAGTGCCTAAGTAATACAAGTGTTAGTAACCTCTCAAATTACTTGGAGACAGGCCCCAACGGTTACTTTTTCTGTTTACTAGTATGACCACTGCTCTGCATTATTCCTCAGGAAACTTTTGAAAAGAATAAAAGTACAGCAGAAAATAAGACAGGCTTCCAACTAGTCACACTAGCCACACGTACCAACGATTGGAACAATGCCTCAAGACTTTCTGCTTCGCTCCTGTCAACAGGAGGGACTGTGGAAAATGTGTTTTTTATCTTGACACTCGCTCAGCCATTTTGTACTCTGTGGAAAAGTAGGTCTGTTATCTTGCCATTCGCTCCGCCATTTTGCGCTTCACCCACCCTTCATCACAGACATTCTCTCTGTATCACAAATGCTCTGTGGCTTCCCTTTTTGATTCACCTCTGCACTGCCCTGATTATGACCTGACCTAACGCCACCTGCCTGAACTCAGGCTAAACCAGTCAAGCAGGACTGTCCGTGCCCTTGTTTGCCACAATCTGACTGAACTCTTGCTAACCCCAGTTGAAAGGGACTGTTCGCCCGTGCTTACTGTCCTCACCCTGCCCTTCACCCTGCAGGGCTTGACAGCTACCATCTGCTAGCTTATCAGATTGACCTCTGCTTGTTTTGTAATTATGGGTTTTCACCTATGCCCTGCAGGGGCCCAACAGTGACCATCTGCTAACTTATCAGATTGACCTCTGCTTGTATAATTATGGTGTTCATTATTTTACTGTACACGTCTCCCTTTGTATAATTATGGTGTTCATCGTTTACTGTACACATCACCATTTGCATAATCATGGTGTTCTTTCTTTACTGTACACGCAGGGGGTGGGGATAAAGGGTATAAAAGACGTGGAACCAAAGTGCTTGGCAGATTGCCTCCTCAGACAAGCTGCGGGTGTCTGTTGCCGATGCTCTCTCTCCATCTCATGAGATTGTAATAAATATCCTTTCTCTCGGCGCTCCAGTGTTGGTCTCAGTTTGTATTTCGGAACCATGGACGAAGGGTGGACCCTGCACCTTTGGGTGGTCTTCCAAGGAGACCCACAAATCCACAATCAGACACGGGCACGATAATTGAAAACAGATCGCTCGCTGTGGCGCGCGCTCACACACCACTCGCGTTCTTCTAAGGGATTTTGAGACACAAACCCTCCCTCGAACTGAAGACTATTTCCTTTGCTTTAGGAAACCCACCAAAAGGAGTTAAGGGGGACTGTCTCTTTAAGGAGGAAGAGACAGGAAGTCTAAGTGCTGGTTGTGCTGAACTGCGGCTGCTAAGTTCAGCTGGCTATTTTATGCTGAAGGCTGGGCCAAAAAGAAGCCTGTTAACTTCCGCCCCTTGGTCTTCGCACGTTTCTAAAACAATACATGCTCCCTTGGCCAAGTAATCTCAGTTTTGAAGTGCGCCCCACTGCCCCTCAGAGAACAGGAGCCCAGCGTGTCCTGGAGGATGGGAAAACACGCCAAATGAGGTGAGCGAGGCCTGTCGGAGAAGCGTGCCGCTACCACAGGGGCAGCGGCACACGTTGCAGAGGTTCGAAGAAATACTTTCAGCAGATGTTTTTGGTGTGTGAGGGAATGGGTGTGGCTTTGAGAGTGTAACGGAAACTGCCCTGGGTTGTCAGTATCTGCGGGCAAAGATAGAGCAGCTGAAACACAAAATCAGCTTTACTTCTGATTAATGAGATAAGTATTGGCTAATGCGTAAGCAGCGATTGCCCAGGTCTGAGCATTCAGATGTGCTGCGCAACTGGCGCAACTGAGGGAGGAGCTATTTTCTGTTTTTTGTCTGTTGCGGGTATATTTACTTATTTATCTATAGTCACGCTTACGACTTCATAATTTTGAGTATAAAGTCGAATTTAGAAGTCCAATTCTTCCATGCAGCTGGCCACTTCCTGCAGTCAGTTGTAGTTTAAAGGCCGTTGCGTATAAGGCTGAGTTTGGAAAACATGACCAATACCTTTAAACTTAACCACGGGCTAGCTACACTGTGTGTGGGTGGGAGCTGCTCAGCGCGTCTTTCCTTACAAAACCGAAAACTTACCGCACTGGGACATTATGAGTCCACGTGACAGCAGCAACACATCATTTTTAAACCAGACCGGCCTTAGTTGTGCTTGGGGAGTGGCGTGTATGTGCACTCCGCATCTCAAAAAAGAAAAGATGTCCCAGGTTTTTCCTTTGCATTCTGGTACTTGTAGTCCTAAATTTAAAATGAGAAACTTAAATATACGGGTAGGAGAATGTAAAGAAAAAGCCAGAACCAGACATGCTGCAGAGTGGCGTTACACGGAACGTTTACCCCCACAGCGACCAAATTGTGTCGAGGGCCCCCAAAGTCTCCCAGAGCATAGATATTAATTGGCCGTGGGTAAAACGGGCCCCTAAAATGCGTTTGAGTGTGTGTGCGGGTCCATCCTGCACCACAGGCGCCTGCCTTAAAAACCCGAGTAAACTGATACGAGTGACATTATATTTTTCTGCATTGTCTTTGATGCTGTAACTGAAACACATAATGAGGTCATTGCTCGTGATACGTGACAGCATATTGAATATCAAGAGAAAGGGTGCGAAGGAGAAATTCTATCTGTTTCAACGGAAGACTGACTCTTAATCACGTGGGCTAGTGAACCGACACGTCAACTGTAAAACAGGCAGTTCCACGTTAACTTAAAGTTTCTTTTGATGGGGCAGCTGAAACAGATCTTTCTCTGAGTCTGGAAGGAGACTTCGAAAGAATTGCCCTTTGAATTCGAATTCACTGCTGCGCCTGGATTTGTGAATGAACACAGCTGCACGAGGCACTTTTATTTCATAAACAATGTTTCAATACGGTTTGCGATCCTAGTATGTTTCATTCTTCAAGATATTAAAAGAAACGTCCGACAATGCTTACTTGTAGCCATCGTTTCCTACATCTGGGCAGCACACCCCAGAGCTGTCAGCTGGTTTCCTGCCCTGTGGTATGTTCCATTTTTATCCACAAGTAGTCAATGGTGTAGATAGGTCATGGGCTTCCAGCCTTTTCTGTAATAAGAGCTACATATGTTCAATGGAAATCAATCTGAGACACCAGAGTTGTATTGCGACCACATTAGAAAAGGTTGCATAAGTGGCCACCAAATGCAAGCTTTACATTAGCAGCAGTGATCATCTCAGTCCAATGGGTGTGGTTGCCAGCAGTAATGTGATGTGAGTTTGTAGAGCACAGCCAATCACCCGTGAGGGTATCAAGGCACTGTAATGCAAGAAAGGCTTTGTCAATGGGGAATGCCTCTATGTGGGTAATACATAACAACCATAGCTGCAACGCCCCTGGCTCCAAGATTATATTATTAGTAATAGGTCAACCCATTGCCACATGATTTATCGCAGTTTAAAAAATATTTTGGAAATCCAACCACTTTTCTCCAAAAATCAGTTTATGAGATCTAAAAATAGACACGTTTTTTTGCCGATGACAGGCTTTTCAATTTTGGTATAAATATAATACTTCAATTAGGCTCAAACGTCTTATGTAATAGGCTGGGCTGCACGCAGGAGAGCTGCTTGCAGGTAGCTGGAGAGCTATTGGCTGGAGAAGCCTGGGGTAGATAATGTGGTTTCACCTTTATCACTATAAGCATTGCCTACTGGTCCAAGAATGTTTTTTGTTGTTAGCTGAAAAATAAGGGCTTGAAAGTAATTCTCATGACTTAGTGACACAGCATCAGTTATGGTATGTGGCCTTTTTTGTGAACCCTTAATGCCCCTGCGTTCACTCATTGTAATCTAGAAATCTTCCATCTTTGTACATTTTAGAGCTCTGCCTCAAGATTTGCTAGGCATGTTTGTAGTCGAGACAGTGAATGCATTGTGCTACATGTTTGCCATCCCTCCGACAGGGTGCCTACAGGGCTCCATGCCACTGGAACCCAGGATTTCCACTCCTGGACTATGCATTTCCTTTTTGCAGTATTATAATAATAATAATAATAATACTGATATTTGTAGAGCGCGAACAGCTACCTCACGAGGAGGTGTCCCGGCGCTATAGACCGCTGGGGAACCCGTCCTGGCTATCCCTGTGAGATGGTCCCTTTCTGGGTATCTCCAAGGTGAAACCAGGCATCCCCAGCGTCTGTGGGGGGCCGTTGTAGAGATGAGGCAAGCTTAATGCCCAGAGTTGCCAAGTGTGTTCCTGGTTAGAGTAGGTACCGAAACGAGAATTATCGAATCCGTTTTGACCCTGGTCCACGAACCTGCCGCGTCGGGAATTGAACCCTGGTCCCTGGCCAATTCTCTGCTTACGGGTCTGCCGCCTCTAACCAGTGAGCCACACCTCTCTATTAAGCGAGTTTTAGTCTTGTTTCACTTTACCTGAGCTAGTTGGGCCAACACACCTGGTAACAATGATATGTAAAAGCAAAGTCCAGGAATGGAAAAGTGATGTCCTGGTGATATGGAGCCACCTGGACACGCTATATATGGGTGGCTAAAATATTGTTTTATATTAAATGTAGAATTTGCGTGCTGTCATGTTTAAGACCACACCTTACAGAAAGATCCTTTTGAGCCTGGTGTTAACTGTAAATGCAGTTTATTCAATGTTCGATTGAACCTAATTGCATCGCCGTTTTATCAGAAAACAAAGTCCTATGACTAAATAGCTCAACACATTTTCTTTTTTTTTTTTTTTAACACTTTTTATTAATACAAACAGAGAACAAAAGTACACCTTTCGTCTTTACATGGTACATCCGTGCGGTACATTTTGCTGTCATATTAGTCAATTTCTGACATTTAGTGAAACTGTCATACAGGTACATCCGAGCCTATATATCCACCACCCGTCGCCCCCGGCTCATACACCCACCCTTCACCGAGTTGAACCCTATGTGATGATGATAACTCTATTTCATTCGCTCAGCTCGGACTCTGAGTCCATTACAGGGGGTTCGCATATATTGCCTCTAAATGCGTTCCATTTTCCCCAGATTCTCTGCCCTCTCCGGGGGCAACCTCTGTTTGCGCACACCACCCTCTCCGCCGTCATGGCACTATCTAGGTCTCTGCACCACCTCACGTGGACGGGGGCTGACTGCGCCCCCCAGTATTGCACAATAGTCCTCTTTGCCAATGCTAGTCCGACGGTCACCCAGGTTTGGTCAGCCTGGTTAAGATCAGTAGTGTCCCACACATTCAGTAAACACATCCGAGGTTCTGGTGGGACATCATGACCGGTAACCCGTGAGATCGTCGCCATGACCTCCCCCCAGTACAAGGTAATGTCAGGACATGCCCATATAGTGTGAAAGAAGGTGTCCTGTAGTCCACACCCCCACAGACAGAGCGGGGTAAGTGCCCTCCCCATTTTATGGAGTGTGTCTCTAGTGTACTATATCCGGTGCAGTATTTTAAGCTGCACCAGTTTTATTTTGGATGGGATGGCCACCTCTCGGGGAGACGCCAACGCTTCATACCATTCTAGTTCGTCCATGGGCCCCACTGCTGCCTCCCACTTTCTTTTAAGGATCTCCGTGGGGTCCTTTTGATGATTCACCAGTTTACGGTAGGTCAATGATATAGCTTTCTTGGTGAGGTGGTCTGTGAACAGCCGATCCTCTAGCGGGGAGGACTCGGGTAGGGTGGTCCCCCTGGGTGTAGCTTTCTGTAGTGCATGTTGTATTTGTAAGAATTTAAAGTGCTCGGTCCGGTTCATCTGATACTTTGATTGCAGCTTCTCAAACGGTATCACCCCACCTTTCCTCCAGAGGTCACCGACCCTGGAGATGCCTATGAGGTACCACCCCTCAAATTCTTTACGTAAGTGACACATACCTATCTTAGGCGAGATCCATAGCGGCGTCTGCTGCGTAATCACCCCCTCCCATTCCAACCTGCGCTGTGCCGTGCGCCATATCTGTACCGTGTGCGCTGTGGGGCCTTGTAGCTTATTTGTCCCTGATTTAACATATAAGGCTTGGAGGACTCCGTGTAGTCCCCGCATCGCCCTGTCCATTCGTAAAGCGGGTTCATCTTGCGCTGCGTGTATCCATTGATTGACTATTATAAGTTGGGACGCCCAATAATATAGACGTATGTTGGGCAGCGCGATTCCCCCATCATACCAACTCCGCATAAGTTTGCAGAGAGCTATTCTATGAGGTTTACCCTCCCACAGCAGACAACCCACCTCTGCGTCGATCGATTTAAAGTAAGAGTCTGGGACTGGAGCGGGTGCATTCTGCAGCGCGTAGAGGAAGCGAGGGAGAGCTATCATTTTGAATAGCGCCGCTCTCCCCAGTAACGTCAGTGGCAGGGAGTGCCAATATTTGACATCACTTTTCAGTTGTTTTAGGGGCGGAAGCAAATTGCGTTCTAGGAATAGTGCTGGATCCGGCGTGATGTTTATACCCAGATATTTGAAACCATCCTCCGCCATTGGTATTAACACTCCTTCGGGGAGTTGTGGCGGAGGCCCCTGTAGGACGTAAAGCACTGACTTCGTCCAGTTAATCGAATAGCCAGAGAATCTACCATAGGAGTCGCAGATATCCAGTAGTGCAGCTATGGACTGTTTCGGTTGTGTCAAATAGACCAAGATATCGTCCGCATAGAGTGAGATACGATCATCCCAGCTCTCTGTCCATTTTAGCCCTGATATAACTGGATCCTGCCTTATCCATGCCGCCAATGGCTCCAAAACCAGGGAAGGTAGGTGATATTTCATCCACAACACATGCCATCTGAGCATCAACAACCACATAAACCAGTTCAAGCGCCGAGAAACCTTCCTGTCTGCTGCTGAAGCACCGACTTTCCTGAGCCTCTTGAAACATGCTCCAGGAACAACCTGTGCACTGGGATGGAAACCCCACACCGACCGCCCCACTGGCAGGTGTCATCTTGGCCAGTTATTACGCTCCGCACACAAGGCTGAAGCCTGAGGATCATCCTCAACCGAAGAAGAGACACTGAGTGCCCATGTCGGATCTGAGGTCAGTACATCAACCCTCTGCCAACTCAGAGGCATCGTTCACTTTACCCTCTCAGAAGACCAGCAGCAGCAGTACGATTGACACTTAAAGGACGCCTTATTCACTTTTGCCTTCGTCGACATGCCAAAATACAGCATTGCCTCCCCGGGCAATCCCTGTACTCCTCCAACCAATCCTACTGATGTCACCAGCACACACTGCAACTCCGAAGGAGGCAAGTTCCAGGACAAAAAGGCAATAATTGCAGTTTTATTAAAAATTAAATAAAGTGAAAACACTATATCCCCATGTGACAGTCTGACCCTTCAGAGGCTGCTTCGCCCCAGGAATAAATGGCACTAGAGGGTTCTCTGGATCGACAAGAGTTTTTATTGGGGAAAACTCCAAGACAGTGCAGTTCAAACACAAAAAAAAAAGGGGGGGGTCGCCCGTGGTCCGGGATAGAAGGCACGGAGTCCGCGGTCTGCTGTTATCCCACGTCGTCACGGGTCGTCTCACGGGTCCTGGTCGTAGGGACTGTCTTTATCACTCCGGTCCGGGGTACCCCAAAGTGGATGGAAAGAAAAGGACAGTATCAATATTCTTGATTTGCTTATAATCCAAGGGCCCAAGGAGGGGTAGTGAGGGGGAAGGGAAGTTCACCACGGTGTCTTGTCTCTCCTGCTTGCTAAGTGAACGTGCACGTGAAGGAGGGGGACCTGCAGGCTGGGATTGTAACCGTCTACGGTTCTGCTAGGGGGTTTCGACTAGTCTGTGTAATCCTACTCGGTCTCCCGACCCAGCCCGCCACACGTCTCCGTACCTGGCGTAGCCACTCCTCTCCTGAGGGGTGGCTGGGCGATTCGTGGGAACGTTGGCCTCCAGGCGTCTCCTCGGCGGTGGGGCAGTCGTCCTCCGCTCCTCTCTCGTCTGTTTCACGTTCTCTTCTTCTCTCTCCGGTCGCGTCTCCTTCCTTCGTCTCTCCTTCCGGGTTTCCCGTCTGTCCTTCGCGTCCTCCCCCTTTTCTGTCTCTGTAGGTGTAGGCGATTGGTTGAGCCTCTACCACGTCATCCGTGGGTGTGTCCATACTGGAGTTGTTGTACCAGTTAAAGGAACCGGTCCCATATTCCGCTTCGTCTGCGCTCCACGTATCCAGGGGCATCTCCAAAGTTCTGCCCTGTGGGGAAGGAAACACACCAGGTTGTTCAGCTGTCGGGGCCCACCAATTGTTGGCCTCCCCGTAGTCCATCTGCTCACTTCGTACCGTCGCTGACGTGTCCCCGTGACAAACCTCCCCCCTAGGCTGCTCCCGATCGGGGAGTGGGATAATGCGCGAGAGAAAGTCAGCATTCCCATTGGTGCAACCCCGGCGGTGTCGGACCTCAAATGTGTAGGGCTGCAGTGTAAGGAACCACCTCATGATTCTAGGGTTTTGCCCCATGTTCTGGCTCATCCACTTCAGAGGAGCATGGTCAGTGAAGAGTGTGAACTTGGCTCCATCGAGGTAGTATTTCAATTTATCCACCGCCCATTTAATTGCCAGACATTCTTTCTCAATTGTGGAATAATGTGTCTCCCGAGGGAACAGTTTTCTACTGATAAACAATACTGGGTGTTCGACTCCTGATGGGGACACTTGGGAAAGGACCGCCCCTACCCCTCGATCGGAGGCGTCTGTTTGTAAAATGAAGGGTAGGGAAAAGTTAGGTGATATAAGGACAGGGGCAGAGGTGATGACCTTTTTAAGGGAGGTGAATGCGTGTAGAGCCTCTGTTGAAGGGGTGGCCAAGCGAGACGTCGGGTTACCCTTTTTCAGTAGGTCTGTTAGGGGAGATGCTATTTCGGAAAATCTCGGGATGAATCTGCGATAGTACCCTAGCAAACCTAGGAACGCTCTGATCTCCTTTTTTGTGGTAGGGAACGGGGTGTTTTGTATTGCCCTCACTTTCTCTTCTTGTGGTTCAATTACTCCGTGTCCCAACATATACCCCAAGTACTTCACTCGGTCGAATCCTATGCGTGACTTCTTGGAGTTCACATGGAGTCCTGCATTTGCTAGGCTGTCTAGGATCTTTGTAAGGTCTTCTACATGTTGTCCCCAAGAACGACTGTAAATTACAATATCGTCCAGATATGCGGCTGAGCACTCTCGATGCCCACTGAGTACTTGGTTCATTAACCTTTGGAATGTGGCAGGAGCCCCATGTAGGCCGAAAGGCAACACTGTAAACTCATACAAGCCATCGGGGGTGACAAAGGCTGTCTTTTTGCGATCCTCTTCTCTAAGGGGCACTTGCCAATAACCTTTGGTTAGGTCCAACGTGGTTATGTACTCGGATTCCCCTAGTCTCTCGATTAATTCATCGACTCTGGGGATGGGGTATGCATCGAACTTCGAGATGGAATTGAGGGCCCTAAAGTCCATACAAAATCTAGAGGAACCATCTGGCTTGGGTACGAGGACAATGGGGGAACTCCAGTCACTCGTCGACGTCCTAATGACACCCATCTTAAGCATGTCCTGCACCTCCTTCCTGATAGCCTCCCTCCTGGCGGCTGGTATCCGATAGGGGCGTATTTTCACTGACTTCCCTGGTTCGGTCTCTATGACATGTTCTACCATATGGGTTTTCCCAGGGATGTCCGAAAAGGTAGAAGCATATTCGGTAAACACGTGTTCTAGACCGGCCCTTTGTTGTTCATTCAAGTGAGGATTTATGACCAGGTGTTTATATGTAGTGTCCTCTGCCCTAAGGGTTTTAGTGAAGTGAACGGATGAGGGAGGTTTGCCCAACCATTTCTTTAGGTTGTTGATGTGGTATGTTTGGGTCTTCCCGGCCTTCAGCTGTACCCTATATGTGGTCTTCCCAATGGTGTCGATTATTTTGTAGGGTCCCCTCCACTCGGAAGGGGCTTTACTAAGTCCCGAAGGAAGCTTAGCGAGGGCCCAGTCCCCTGCCTCTAACCGTCTCCACTTCTTCCCTTTGTCGTAGTGGTACTTTTGTTTTTGTTGTGCTTTCTCTAACTGGGAATAAGCTAAATCCCGCAACTTCCCCAATTTTGACCGTAGATTACTGGTATAGTCTAGGAGCTGGTGGGATTCCTCTTTCTCCTGGCTTTCCCACGCCTCTTTTGTCATCTCGAGGAGGGAGCGAGGTTGTCTTCCGTAAAGCAGTTGGAAGGATGAGCACCCCAGACTGCTCTGTAGTTGACTCCTGAGGACATATAGGGCTAGGGGTAGTAGCCGGTCCCATTCTTTCCCCTCAACAGTGAGCATCTTTTTCAGGGTGCGTTTTAAGGATCCGTTATACCTCTCCACCAGTCCGTCTGTTTGAGGGTGGTACACCGAAGTTCTGAGGTGTTTAATATTGAGTGTTCTACAGACTTCTTGCATGAGTTTGGACACAAAGGGCGACCCCTGATCTGTTATTATCTCTGCGGGAAACCCAACGCGTGAGAAAAGTTCTATCATGCAGTTGGCTATTGATTGTGTGTTAGGAACTCGCAAGGGGAAGGCCTCCGGATAGCGTGTGGCGTAATCCACCACTACCAGGGCGTATTTACGGCCGCTACTCGTTCGTGCGAGTGGCCCTATTATGTCTAGCCCAATGCGAGAAAAGGGTGTGCCAATTACTGGTAGGGGTTGTAACGGGACGGCCGGAGGAGTATAGGAACTGTTTCTTTGACAGGTCTCACATTGTTGACAATATGTTTTCAGGTCCCGATAAACCCCCGGCCAATAGAAGTGTCTCAAAACCGCCAAGGTTGCCTTCTCCGTCCCCTGATGTCCGGCGGTCAAGTGGGTGTGCGCATAGAAAAGGACTTGCTCTCTAAATTCCAAGGGGACCAATAGTTGGGGTTCGCTGTCATGGTCTTTCTTCCTATATAACAGCCCGTTTTGTACTATGAAGTAGGGGGTCGTGGATTGAGGGGGGTCATTGTTTCCTACGGCTTCCCAGGCATGCCTAAGGGTTGCGTCATTGGTTTGTGCGAATTTGAAACTCCTATCCAGGAGCCAAGGGTCTGGGTTGGCTAGAGCTGGTACCCCTTGTTTTCTTATTGTTGTCTGTGTGGGGTATTCTCCCGTAACTTTTTTGAACAGGGCCAGGAACTGGGGATTATCTGTACCTATAATCAAGTCTTCCGGTAGACTACCTAGAACCCCCACCCGGACAGAGCATGGTTCCCAACCCGGGATGTCTAGGGTCACTGTTGCTAACGGGTAGGGCTTGATGTCCCCATGTACACACCGAATGTGCACCAAAGAACCCCTAATGAGATCCTGATTCCTTATGAGGTCCCTCAGTATTACAGACTGCTTACACCCAGAGTCTAACAAAGCTTGAACCTTCTGTCCATTGACCTGCACACTTACGTGGAAGGCTGGCCCCATCTCGGCGGTATAGAGGATAGCCTTAGGGATATACCCAATGTCCATGGGCTCTTCCGCCGTCTTAGTGTGGGGGCATACCCTCGCTATGTGTCCCCACTCCCCACAGTCAAAACACTGTGGTCCCCTCGAGGGTGGCGGTTCGGGGGCTTTAGGTCGAGGTCTGGGAGGTTCAAGTGGGCGTCTACCAGAGGGACGCACGAACTTTCCCGGCAGTGGTCTGAACGTCTTTTCTGGCTCTCCTGGCTGATTTTTCGGCTGGGCTCTAGCAAAGGTGGCAGCCATGTCCATCGCCTCCTTGGAGCTCAGATTGGCGTGTTGCCGAATCCATCGCTGGGTGGAATAAGGGAGCGCCTCTAAGAACTGTTCCAAATATATTTTATCAAGGATCTCCTCTTTGGAACAGTCCTCCGGTTTCAGCCACTTGTCCGCAGCGAATTTTAACCGGTGGAACAGCGTTTTCGGGTTCTCTCCTGGGTGTCCCTTGTCCCGTCTGAACCTTACACGGTATGCCTCCTCATCGAGGCCAAGGTGGTCCAGTATGATTCTTTTGATTTCCCCATATGGGGTGTTTCCCATAGGATTTGCGACCTGATAAGCGGCTTGTGCCTCTCCAGACAATAGAGGCGCTAGAAAGAATGGCCACTTCTCGGGAGGCCAATTGCAGGCCCTTGCTGCTCTCTCGAAATTCGTAAAGTAGGTATCGGGATCCTCGCCTGGCACATACTTCTGTAAGGCAACTCCGGCTGGTCCTTGAGGAGAAACCCGCGGTATAGGGTGTGGACCCAGGGGTTGTTCCGTTGCAGTTTTGCGTAGCCCCTCCAAATGGGCTGTTATCGTGTTCGAAAATACCTCACGATCTGCTTTTGCCGAGGTCAGGTGTCGCTCTAGGGCCCATCCCAGTTTGTCCTGGGCCTGCACGATATGTTGGATCAGTGCGTCCATATTGGCTACTGGACAGGTGCCCGCATTCTCCACCACGTGTGACAGTCTGACCCTTCAGAGGCTGCTTCGCCCCAGGAATAAATGGCACTAGAGGGTTCTCTGGATCGACAAGAGTTTTTATTGGGGAAAACTCCAAGACAGTGCAGTTCAAACACAAAAAAAAAAGGGGGGGGTCGCCCGTGGTCCGGGATAGAAGGCACGGAGTCCGCGGTCTGCTGTTATCCCACGTCGTCACGGGTCGTCTCACGGGTCCTGGTCGTAGGGACTGTCTTTATCACTCCGGTCCGGGGTACCCCAAAGTGGATGGAAAGAAAAGGACAGTATCAATATTCTTGATTTGCTTATAATCCAAGGGCCCAAGGAGGGGTAGTGAGGGGGAAGGGAAGTTCACCACGGTGTCTTGTCTCTCCTGCTTGCTAAGTGAACGTGCACGTGAAGGAGGGGGACCTGCAGGCTGGGATTGTAACCGTCTACGGTTCTGCTAGGGGGTTTCGACTAGTCTGTGTAATCCTACTCGGTCTCCCGACCCAGCCCGCCACACGTCTCCGTACCTGGCGTAGCCACTCCTCTCCTGAGGGGTGGCTGGGCGATTCGTGGGAACGTTGGCCTCCAGGCGTCTCCTCGGCGGTGGGGCAGTTGTCCTCCGCTCCTCTCTCGTCTGTTTCACGTTCTCTTCTTCTCTCTCCGGTCGCGTCTCCTTCCTTCGTCTCTCCTTCCGGGTTTCCCGTCTGTCCTTCGCGTCCTCCCCCTTTTCTGTCTCTGTAGGTGTAGGCGATTGGTTGAGCCTCTACCACGTCATCCGTGGGTGTGTCCATACTGGAGTTGTTGTACCAGTTAAAGGAACCGGTCCCATATTCCGCTTCGTCTGCGCTCCACGTATCCAGGGGCATCTCCAAAGTTCTGCCCTGTGGGGAAGGAAACACACCAGGTTGTTCAGCTGTCGGGGCCCACCAATTGTTGGCCTCCCCGTAGTCCATCTGCTCACTTCGTACCGTCGCTGACGTGTCCCCGTGACACCCCAACAGTATTAAGATTACTAACTTGGCATCATTCTGTTGCTCCACAACTAGGTTTGCACTATAAAAATCCCTTCACAAACATTCAAAGACTGTTTAACAGATTTCCACTTTAAAAGTTCATCCGTTCAGCAACCATATACTCATCCATCCACTAGCACATGCATCTGTCGATCCACCCATTCATCCATCAGCACACCCATCATATTACACCTATGAGGAAATCTGTCCACTTGCCACCAATCGCATATTTGTAAACTGGAAAATCCATTCCCCTACACTTACATCCACATATAGTGCTTCATACTCCTGACAAGATGCCAAAGCTTATTTGCAGCGAGGTAGCATACTACTGTGTGGGAGCGTTTTAATGGAACAGTGTGTATTTCTGCTGAGGAATGTATGTGAAGTGTTCAAATGTGATGTGTAGTGACCAGTTGTGTTTTTACTGTGTTTGTTGTACTGCACTGTGTCTGTAGTGATGTGAAATGAGGGTGCCGTTCGCCGAGGGAGACAAGTGCATTTTTAAACCTGGTCTCTGTATTTTTCTGAGTACATTCCTTGGAGCTGACCCCTGGATTTGTTGCTTGCTGAAAGAGGGAGGGCGCTGAGGACAGGACTGCGAGGACCAGCAGCCCCGTGATTGTCACCAGCTGTGTCCTCTTCCCGCCTTTGCTGCCTGAAGCTACAAAACTCCTCACGGCCCCCGCTTCGCGAGAGCCGTTCGCTGAGGGAGACAATTTCATTTTTAAACCTGGTCTCTGTATTTTTCTGAGTACATTCCTTGGAGCTGACCCCTGGATTTGTTGCTTGCTGAAAGAGAGAGGGCGCTGAGGACGGGACTGCGAGGACCAGCAGCCCCGTGATTGTCACCAGCTGTGTCCTCTTCCCGGCTTTGCTGCCTGAAGCTACAAAACTCCTCACGGCCCCCGCTTCGCGAGTGCCGTTCGCTGAGGGAGACAAGTGCATTTTTAAACCTGGTCTCTGTATTTTTCTGAGTACATTCCTTGGAGCTGACCCCCGGATTTGTTGCTTGCTGAAAGAGGGAGGGTGCTGAGGACGGGACTGCGAGGACCAGCAGCCCCGTGATTGTCACCAGCTGTGTCCTCTTCCCGCCTTTGCTGCCTGAAGCTACAAAACTCCTCACGGCCCCCGCTTCGCGGGAGCCGTTCGCCGAGGGAGACAAGTGCATTTTTAAACCTGGTCTCTGTATTTTTCTGAGTACATTCCATGGAGCTGACCCCTGGATTTGTTGCTTGCTGAAAGAGGGAGGGCGCTGAGGACGGGACTGCGAGGACCAGCAGCCCCGTGATTGTCACCAGCTGTGTCCTCTTCCCGCCTTTGCTGCCTGAAGCTACAAAACAACTCGCGGCCCCCGCTTCGCCAAGGGCGGGCCCGTCTGAGCCCGTCCGAGTACGGTTGAGAACGGAACGGGAAGCCCCCTCTAACATCTGGTATAAAAGGTCAGTTATTGGAAGATCAAATTACAGTTTCGGGGCTAAAGCATTCGCATTGAGTATACCTCATTTAAGGAAATAAGAAGGCTCATTGAGTCTGGGGTAACAAGTACAAGAATGCAAATGGATAAGCCCACAAACAGGGATGGGAGCGGTAGGCAATCTTCTGGAGGTGCTTTAATGGGGACTCTAGACAATTTTCTCGTGCGAGTACAAACAGCACTAGCTAAAGATATCGAATTAACGGAAAAAAGATTATCACTAGATGTACTTTGCGATAAGAGGTCGTCCCTGGGAAGTATGGCTAAGGCTAGGTCACCATCGTGTCAACAGTCTGGTATGCAGGATTTCCCGGTTTCAACATCTCTTTTGGTGGCGGCTGGGAGTGACCAAATAACATTGACATCACCAGTGGTTGAAACTTTGGGCGAATCCCTTGAATCCTCGATCCCTTGTAACCCGGCTCCAAAGAATATGCCCCTATCAAAAATTAAGACCCGATCTGCTAGTAATATTAAAGCGGGCTTTGCACAACAATACCAAGGCTGAACATCGAAAAAAAAGCATCAGGGAACTCAATCGCAGGCTGCAGGGAAAAAAGTGATGGCTGGACCTGCACTTGCTTTGAGTAAGGATCTAGTCCCTAGCCCTACTCAATCGATAGTAACCGAGGAGAGGGCTAACTCACCATCATTTCCGGGGAGTGGAGCCATGGAAGATATGGGCCCTACGTTTTGGGGAAAATTGCAGTGTACTTTAAAGAAACTGTGCGACCCTATTTATGAAAGACTGAGCTCAATAGAAAGTAGACTTGTGTGTTTGGAACTTTCACTTGCTTCGGCCCAGACACGGGGGGGAAGTCGGGGAACTGGTTTACACAGTGAACGACCTAACGTGGTAGGACAATGTATTGATGCTAAAACTGCTATTAATGGTTCAGCAATTGGTATAGAGAGTTCTAAACAGACTGACTCCCTAGAGCCATGTGCCATATCCTCCCCTGCTAACCAGTTAAGAGTTGAACATTCCCCATAAAGGGACGGATCCCACAATGCTGTTGCTAATAAACATAGAATGGACAAACAACCTATGCCCATACAGTCCCCAGTGCAGGCCACATCTGGATTAATAGATATACACCTTCCCCCAGAGGCAGCCTCCTATGTGGTGGTTTTAACTGGGGTCCCGCCCTTGGCGATGGGGACAAGGGAATCATATAGGGAACTCAAGAATAAGTGTACTTTCTGGCTTAATGTAAAGCGCCCATTGCCGGTCCATATTTGTGCCGAAATTTTGTTTGCTAGGAGAGTAAACTGGGTGGGCAGGATGCCTAAGTCGACAAAGGGAGATTGCATTATTATTAACTTTAGGGATAGACGTTGTGTGGAACATATCTGTAACTGGCCTCAAGATGATCCTTCACCTTCAATCTGCACTATGCCTTTGTCTTATTTCTATGCTCCCGTGCTATCGCCTCAGGGAGGGACAACACACAGGGGAATTTCGACAAATGGTTGCCCTTTTGGGGATATAAGATCTTTTAACCGATTTGATGTGTTATCTGGGCTAGTGGACTGCGATTGACAGAAAGATAGAAATGGTTATCCCAGACCTGGAAAGGCATAATCAATCAATCAATCATGGAACTTATATCGCGCACTACTCACCCGTAAGGGTCTCAAGGCGCTTGGGGAAGGGGGTCTGCTACTGCTCGAACAGCCAGGTCTTGAGCTGTTTCCTGAAGGCCAGGTGGTCCTGGGTCATCCGCAGGTGGACGGGTAGGGAGTTCCAAGTCTTAGCTGCCAGGTAGGAGAATGACCTTCCTCCAGCGGTGGCTCTCTGGATGCGAGGGACGACGGCGAGGGCGAGGTTAGCGGAACGTAGCCGGCGGGTGGGCGTGTAGAAGGTGAGGCGGCTGTTGAGGTACCCTGGGCCTAGGTCGTGGAGGGACTTGTGTGCGTGGGTGAGGAGTCTGAACGTGATCCTCTTGTTGACAGGGAGCCAGTGCAGGTCTCTCAGGTGGCACGAGATGTGGCTGCGTCGGGGGACGTCCAGGATGAGTCGGGCGGAGGCGTTCTGGATACGCTGAAGTCTTTTCTGAAGCTTGGCTGTAGTACCGGCGTAGAGGGTGTTTCCGTAGTCTAGTCTGCTGGTGACGAGAGCGTGGGTGACCGTCTTCCTGGTCTCGGTCGGGATCCATCGGAAGATCTTTCGGAGCATGCGAAGGTTGTGGAAGCAAGCTGAGGAGACGGCGTTGACTTGTCTGGTCATCGATAGGGAGGAGTCCAGTATGACGCCCAAGTTGCGTGCGTGGTCCGTCGGTTCAGGTGCGGTGCCTAGTGCCGGGGGCCACCAGGAGTCGTCCCATGTGGAGGGTGATGGTCCCAGGAGGAGGACTTCTGTCTTGTCCGTGTTCAGTTTCAGGCGGCTGATGTTCATCCATTCAGCGACGTCTGTCATCCCTTCGTGCAGGCTGGCTTTGGCGGTGTCGGGGTCTCTGGAGAGGGAGAGAATTAGCTGGGTGTCATCGGCGTAGGAAATGATGTTGAGGTTGTGTTGGCATGCGATGGCAGCGAGGGGTTTCATGTAGATGTTGAAGAGAGTGGGGCTGAGCGACGATCCTTGCGGGACGCCGCAGATGACTTCGGTGGCCTCGGAGCGGAACGGAGGGAGGCGTACTCTCTGTGTTCTGCCGGAGAGGTATGAGATGATCCATTCCAGAGCCTTCCCTTGGATGCCGGTGTCGTTGAGGCGTTGGACTAGTGTGCGGTGGCAGACAGTGTCAAATGCTACGGAGAGGTCTAGGAGGATGAGTGCCGCTGTTTCGCCGTTGTCGAGCAGGGCTCGGATGTCGTCGGTGGCTGCGATGAGGGCGGTCTCGGTGCTGTGATTGGCTCTGAATCCGGACTGTGATGGGTCGAGGGATCCGTTCGTCTCGAGGAAGGCTGCCAGTTGCTTGTTGACGACCTTCTCAATGACTTTGGCGGGGAAAGGAAGGAGCGAGATGGGGCGGAAGTTCTTGAGGTCGGTCGGGTCCACTGTTGGTTTCTTCAGCAGAGCGCTGAGTTCGGCGTGCTTCCAGCTCTCCGGGAAGGTTGCTGTGTTGAAGGAGGTGTTGATGATGTCTCGGAGGTGGGGTGCGATGGTAGAGGCTGCCTTGTTGAAGACATGATGGGGGCACGGGTCGGTCGGAGATCCGGAGTGGATGGTGTTCATCATGCGTGACGTGTCTTCGGGGGTCACCTCGGTCCATGTCTGGAGGGTTGCGGCGGGGTGCGAAGGTACGACCGATGGGTGCGGGGGTGAAATGTCGAAGCTGTTGTGGATGTCGGCGATCTTGCGGTGGAAGTACGAGGCGAGGGAGTCGCAGAGGTCCTGTGAGGGAGTGATGTCGTTGTTGCCGGTGCTGGGGTTGGAGAACTCCTTGACGATGTTGAAGAGCTCCTTGCTGTCATGGGCGTTCTTGTCCAGTCGTTCCCGCAGAGATTTCTTCTTGGTGGTGCGGATGAGCTGGTGATGTCTGCGAGTGGCGAGTTTGAGTGCTGTTCTGTTGTCGGCGGTCTTGTTGAGGAGCCAGGCCTTCTCGAGGGTGCGGCAGGCCTTCTTGGAGTCCTTAAGTTCGTCGGTGAACCAGGGGGCCTTCTTGCTTCTGGGCCTGGTGAGGGGGTTCTTCAGTGGGGCGAGGTCGTCGGCACAGGAGGTCAGCCACTGCGTGAGGTCGAGGGCAGCTGTGTTAGGGTCCGTGGTCCTGACAGGTGGGCTCTGGCTGAGGGAGGTGGCGAGCTGGTCGGCGGTGATCTTGCTCCAGTTTCTGTGGGGAGCCTGCTTCGGGTGATGGTGGACCGTGTTCTTTCTGAAGCTGAAATGGACGCAGCTGTGGTCGGTCCAGTGAAGTCCGGTGGAGTGGCTGAAGGTGACGTGCTTGCTGGACGAGAAGAGTGGGTCGAGCGTGTGGCCGGCGAAGTGGGTGGGGGTGTTGACCAGTTGCTGAAGTCCGAGGTTGGCGAGGTTATCCAGCAGGGCGGTGGTGTTGCGGTCATTGTTGTTCTCCAGGTGGAAGTTGAGGTCCCCGAGGAGGATGTAGTCGGCGGAGGGGAGGGCGTGAGGGCTGATGAAGTCGGCGATGTCTTCGCAGAACTGTGCGCGTGGTCCCGGGGGTCTGTAGATGAGGGTGCCTCTGAGGGTAGTCTTGGGGTCGGTGTGGATCTGGAAGTGCAGGTATTCGGCGGCGTTGAATACGTCGATGGAGTCAGTCGAGATGCGAATGGTGCTCTTGTGTACGATGGCGATGCCTCCTCCGGTCTGGTTGACGCAATCCTTCCTGATGATCTTGTAGCCGTCCGGGATGGCTATGGCGATGTCGGGGGCTGAAGAGTCGTTCATCCAGGTTTCCGTGAGGAAGGCGACGTCTGGAGATGCGGCATATGTAGCCACTGTTATAGAGGATGATAAAAAACTAGGAGGGTTGTTTGGAATGGAAAGCACCATGGATGGAGCTGTAACCCCTGGTCTAACAAATACTATCGGAGTTGCTGAACAGGGATCTAGAGGGGAGATACAGCAGGAATCACTTAATAACGATGGAAATCCAGCTCCCCCTCATGGCTTGGATATACCTCCTAGGCAAATCCCCCTAACACTAGCTATAGGGAGCGCTGATGGGTCGGTAAAGGCTGTTCGCTATTCAACGATATTATCCTGGAATGTGGCGGGTGTGGGACCTAAATTATCTTCACCTCGCTGGACGGACTTTATTGGCGAGTATGATATTTGTCTTTTCCAAGAGACATGGTCAATAGAGCCCGTGTTCAGATTGGGTTATTTGAACTTCTTTGTCCCAGCAGGGAAAAGGCCAAAGGGTCGGCCAGTAGGAGGCCTGGTTATCTGGGTCAAACAAAATTTGAAATGCAATGTTCAACTTCTCCCAATTTTGAATTGTGACATCTTGGGAGTTAGGTTGATTTTCCCATCAAACATAAAAATTGACATTTTCAATGTTTATGTAAGGGGCTTACCAGGTGGGAAAAAAATCAGAGGTTATAACAGTATTAGATACTCTTGTTGAATCCAGACCAGCTGATGTGCTCCCATTGATAGCGGGAGATTTCAACACGACTTTTGAGCCACTAGGACTTCATGATTCAATTTTAATGGAGGAGGAGGACCTTAGATGGGGAGTTCTGCAGTTTGAGACAAAGCCCATCAGCAAATGGACGAAGGCGGCCCTGTATTTGAAAGGGTTTTGTTTGGGAAACCAACTGAGGGCTGCTAACGGTAGAACTTTGTCAGACAGGATGGGAAGCAAAACGTATGACAATGGCATCAGGGCAAGTAATATAGACTACCTTCTAGTCCACCTAAGGATGTGGTACACTCTCGTTGATATGATGGTAAAACCCCGAACAGAGAGTGACCACAACCCACTAGTTGCTTTTTTTAAATTGGACATAGGAGAAAGAGCGGATTTAGCAATTGATGCTAAAGGCCCAGATGTTATTATATCAAACGATGAATGCCGCCTTAAGGTGTGTAAAGTAGTAGAGCATCCTGACATCATAAATGGTATTAATTCCAATGTAGAAGAGGCATTGGCATTAATGATGACAGGTGGCATCGAAAGTCAGTCCTATGCTTCATTTAAGAAAATACATGATAATCTCTTTACTAAACTTAAAACCTATTTTTGCAGGCCTCTTCTAGCAAAACGAGGTCTTAGAAGAAAACAGGAGAGCTGGTTCAATGCCTCTAGTAAGCAAGCCCGGGAAGAGCTGGGACTTGCATTAAAATTAAAAAAATCAGAGCAAGATTAAGAAAGCTCGTAACAACTACAGGATGGCACAATGGAACGCTACAAAGGAATGGGAAGAGTGCGAGTGGCAAGATCTTAAGGTAGCATGTGCGGCTAAAGATCAAAAAAAATTGGGGATATTTTTAAATGGAATAGGGGTGAGATTACTGACAGCCCGCATAATCATGTTGCCCAGAGTTCTTGGGTTGAGTATTTCAAGCCACAATATGCAAAAGGAGACGAGGATGCTAGTGAGTTCTATCAGGATCGGGTGTTTTACAAAAAACCTGTTTTTAGCGTTGAGGAGGTTGATAGGGCGTTAGATTTGGTAACCCAGGGACGTGCCCCAGGCATGGACTGCATCCCAGCTGATTTATTTATGAATGATAGACAAAGATGGTGGGCATACATTGTCTATTTAGCTAATGCTATAGCCCAAGGGATGGCTGTCCCTCAATCCTGGAAAGGTGCAGAAATTGTGCCCATATATAAAAAGGGGGACAAAACATTAGCATGTAATTATAGGCCCATTAGTCTGATCGACGCTATACAAAAAATTATGGGCCGCCTGGTCTTGGGAAAAATCCAGGCCTGGATGGAAGTCAGTAACATTTTGAGCCCTCTCCAGGCCGGCTTTCGCCCCAAAACGAGTACTATAGACCAGGTTTTCAGGTTTATGGTCCTCTATTGGAGGACAGTGGCTTTGGAAAAAGGGGTTTTGTACGCTGTATTCGTCGACCTGCGGGCAGCTTTTGATTTGGTCCTGCGTGGCAAGTTGTGACGGATGCTGGAGGGGCTGGGGATAGCCCCAGAGTTGTTAGCATTGGTCGTCCGCTTACATGAGGACAACTTTGCACGGGTGCGGTGGGGACGACAGGGGGAGGTTACGGATGCCTTCCCCGTTGAGCGGGGAGTGCAGCAGGGTTGTGTCTTGGCACCGACCCTGTTATCGCTCTTCATGAACGGGGTGGCTGATTTCCTCTCCCGGGTCCCCACGGATGCCCCGGCCATTGCTGGTAATCGTGTTCCGGTCCTCATGTTCGCGGATGATACTCTGTTGATCTCAAAAACACCTAGTGGCCTCCAGCTTACCCTCCGGCGTTTTGAAGAATTCTGCTTGCGGCGTGGACTAGAAATAAATGTTGCCAAGACAAAGTTTATGGTCCTTAATGGACCTAAACCTTGCAAGTTTTATAAATCTTTTAAAGGAACCATCCTTATGAATGGCTCCCCATTAGAGCAGATCAATGCATTTACTTATTTAGGGGTCACGCTACAGAAGAACATGTGTTGGAAGAGCCAAATAGATCTGGCAATATTGAAGTACCAGCAACAGGCAGGCTTGCTTCTAAAAAGATTTAAAACTTCTCAGACTCAACCAATTAGACCATTCCTCGAGATCTATGGGATGAAGATCCTAAGCTCGGCCCTTTATGGGTCTGAGCTATGGGGGTATGGAAAAAATTTAAAACGCCTGACAGTTGTAGAAAATGAGTTTATCCGGAAAGTCACTGGTGTTCCGCAAAGTACCCCCTTGATACCACTATTTTGGGACCTTGGTTTGAAAACTCTCCAAGATACAGCTTATTTACGCCCATTGCTGTATTGGCGTAGGGTATGGACTACCGAGGAGCTGAAGCATTATGCCTTGGGTTTGAAGGAAATCATGGAAAAGGATTCCTTTCATAAGATATACTGGTTGAGGTCAATAAGATCGCTCTTAGATAGATTGGGAATGGGGGACCTATGGGAAGATCCTCAAAATGCGGTTTTCCCTTAAAAAAAAAACATGAAGGCTAAATACTGGGAAATGATCTGTTCTGATCTAATTACCAAAGGATGTTCATACCATCTTACAGGCAGATTTTTGGAATTTAAGGCCTATCCAAAATTGGAATTGTATTGGGGTCTGATTGAGATACCTTACGATCGTAAGCTCTACTTCCAATTTAGAACAGGCACGCTCCCGATCCGATCATTTACATCCAAATGGGTTGAAGGGTCTCAAGATAAATGCCCAAAGTGTAGGTACAAGAACGAATCTTTGAGTCATTTTGTGTTTTTTTCGTCCCCTTTACACTCTACCACAGAAGAAATGGATAATACCCATTTGTCGCCTGATCGGAACTCGAAGGCATGAAGAGGCTATGAGAATTTTGTGTTCGGACCCAAGCCCGGCAATCGCAATAGCCATGGCAACATTTATAAAGTGGGCCTGGGTAATCCGGACAAAACTGATAAGCCCCAAAGTGCCCATTGAATAAGCATTTAAACACAATTGACAGGATAGGATGTATTGCTGTGTTGCTATTTAAATTAGGGGAGGGTGGTATTTTGCTGTCCAAATCTGAAAATTGCTTGTTTTACATTTGATTATAAAGGTATTGGCCTATTCAATATGAATAGAGTTTAATCTTGTCTTAGGTATTTATATAAATCTGTAATGGCTTTTGTATTTTAGCTTGTATTTATGTAAATGGTTTTTATATACTACTTTTATGGCTTAATTGTCGAATAAAGTTTTTGGAAACGGAGAGACAGATAGGAAACATGCTTATAAGCCACTTACGTATGGATGAAGGTCTGTGTGTATGGCCTAATCAGCAAGTGTTTTTGTGTTGTATTTGTGTTGCAGGGACTGTTCTTACTTTGTTTCTAGGAACATGAGCAGAGCTTATGCATGGATTCCAGCGAAGGCCAGAGAGATGTGGAACCATCCAACCAGTCACCAACTCATCCCTACATTCATCCACACATCTGCATTTCCATCCACCCAGCCGTGCCTTCATCCATCCATCCATCCGCCGCCCAATCAACCCCTTTCAATACATTCATCCACTATGCACCCACACAATCACCCAACAAATCTACACCATATCAGGTTTTCTCTGAGATAGGAGTCTAAATTCTCTAGAACAAAGTCCTACAGAGGCAGAACAGAGTCCAAATTTCTCATTTCATTACAGAACGCACACCACCATTAACAGGAGACCTCTGATCCTTCAAAAAGGCTCTGTCCATCTTCCTATGCGATACTTTGCTCGTTTTGGAGTGAGGCCATGAACTGCAGATGGTTAGTCTCCAAAAATTGCAAACAACATTTATTAGAAATTAATTATAACAGAGACACTGCCAGTGATTCAAACGAGTTCATGTAATGCTACTCATGATTTGTGGCCGTATAAGCAAGTGTGCAAGTGGTTTACAAAGAACTGGCTTCTGCCTTGCTGTGCCACAGAGAATGGAGTTGTATTTCACCGTAGAGGCCAAAAGAGGTCCCTGGATCCTTGTGTCCCCTGGCAGAGAGGGCGTGGTTACACAGGATCCACTTTTCCTTTTAGGCCAGGAAAAAGATGGTTTGCAAATGGATGGGATCATGTCCAAATCCAAAGAAAGTGACTAAAACAAAGGATTTCCTACTGTTATGTTAGTTTACTCGTTACAGAGATAATGATTGATCCACATCTCTCCATCCATCACTTATGTGCTTTGTGTGCATGAAACCCACGTTACCTCTGTAACTCCGCTTGTGTTATTTTAATATTGGGCCTGGGTCCTTTAATCCTCTGCATTAGCACCTGTTTCTAGAAGTGCAGTATCTTAATACTGAAAATTGGGAAATTTGTAAACTCTGGCCAAGAACCAAAACAGAAACACATCTGCATCCCCTAAACATGGAATTAAGTAACTGAGATGTGCTACAGGGGCCTGTGAGAGCCAAGGCTTGAAAGAACAGGTAAAACAGTGTATGCTTTATACTACCCAAACATTAGAGTTGCAACATTGGTAGCAGTAAACAGCATCAGCATCGCAAGCTTTCAAGACCCACTAAATGAGTACAGCACACGCCCTGCTACTCACCCCTGATTCTGTTCGCTGCTGCTGCTCCTCTCGCTGGTCTCCCCTCGCCGCTGCTGCTCCATCGACACCAACGCAGCTGACGAGAGGGGGGGACCACAGGCCCCAGGAGTCTTTGTGGCGCAAAGCCGACAGCGGGATTTTCGCGCCAGGCGGCGCTTGAAATTGAGGAGAGTCCCGGCAGAGCGGGTGCTCTGGTCATTGCACGGGGAAACGTCCTGCTACTTACCCCTGATTCTGTTCGCTGCTGCTGCTCCTCTCGCTGGTCTCCCCTCGCCGCTGCTGCTCCATCGACACCAACGCAGCTGACGAGAGGGGGGGACCACAGGCTCCAGGAGTCTTTGCGGCGCAAAGCCGACAGCGGGATTTTCGCGCCAGGCGGCGCTTGAAATTGAGGAGAGTCCCGGCAGAGCGGGTGCTCTGGTCATTGCTCGGGGAAACGCCCTGCTACTTACCCCTGATTCTGTTCGCTGCTGCTGCTCCTCTCGCTGGTCTCCCCTCGCCGCTGCTGCTCCATCGACACCAACGCAGCTGACGAGAGGGGGGGGACCACAGGCCCCAGGAGTCTTTGCGGCGCAAAGCCGACAGCGGGATTTTCGCGCCAGGCAGCGCTTGAAATTGAGGAGAGTCCCCGCGTCGCGGGCACGCGCGCGGGCACCGCCGGGCTAAGCCCGGGCAAAGGGCAGGCCGTCTGTGGCCATCCGGGGCAGGCCGAGGCAGGGCAGGGCTATAACTCTTGGTCGTAGCACTGAGTAAACTTCTTATGCAGAGTGATTTCTAGGGATTTGTTCACTTGTTTTTATTGTTTTGTATATTTTTGTTTCTTTACGTATTATTGTCCTAAGATATGGGAAAGCATACGTCTGTTCAAATTCATAATGACCCCAAATCTAAAACTACTGTCAATACTCCTCTTCCTAGTTTGACAGCAATCGATTGTATGCTACAAAAAACAATCGGGGTGGTTTCATCAGCTATCGAAAGTACCGAAAGGCGCCTCTCACTTCCAGTAGGTATGCTTCCCCCTCTTTCTGCCACTAATGCATCGATTCTTACAACCAACTTACAGGAGTCACTAATAGTTCCATCTTTTATTGGCCTCCCTGAAGTTCGATCAATAAAAGTAATTGGGGACAATATAAATCCTCTTCAACAGGTACAATTAGATCATATGCCTATAGAATCTAGGTTATCTCTGTCCCCTGTTATCTTTTCTAGTAACCAACTACCTGAGCACTCTCTGCATAAGAGTCCTATAGTTGAGGTGGGAGCAGCTCCACTTTTAAGTCCAATTACAATTTCTGGATCTGTACAAAATACCAATAATGACACTCCACGAATGACAACTAGAGGCCAGAAGGTGAAGCGTAAGCAAAACCATTGCAATAAGGAAGGGTCACACTTGACATATGCTAAGGGAAAGGGACCTTATAAATCACGTAAAACTACTAGTAAACCTACTGTGGAAGAAGGGAAAAAGGTTAATAACAATTTATTAGTTACCCCTCCGAATACTGGTATGAGTGACCCGTTAATAGGGGAGGGTTTCTGGGGGAAAATGGAGAACCTGTTAATGGCCCTTGTGGAACCCATCATGGTAAAACTATCAAATATTGAAGCTAGGGTCACCAACATGGAAGTACAAGTCATGGGTGAATCACAGGTTACGCAGGGAAATGGTTTTGTACCACAAAAACCGCCGCCTGTGACGAAAGGCAATCTTAAAAAAGTACATCAGCTGACTGGAAGTAGTGTGCAGGAGAAATCCACCAGGTCAAAAGGTACCAATATGGTTGGCTTACATGTACCAGGACCTTCTAAAGCTGTCCAAAATAACTCTCCAACCATTAAAAGAACAGCTGTTGACGTTAGAGAGGTTATTATCATACCCAGTTTACCTACCATAAACCTGCCCCCGGAGGCCTTACCATATACTGTGGTGTTAGCTAACGTTCCACCCCTTCCTCCAAATGTTCATGAACACTGGTCAACTTTGAGGAATAAATCTCTTTATTTCCTATCAGTTAAATTTGGGTCAAATAGTGCTTTATTTTCGAATTTTAAGATGGCTAGAAGAGTCAGTTGGATTGGTCCATCTCCTAAATCATTGAGAGGGGACTGCGTGATTCTTTCATTCCGGTCACCTCCTTTGGTTAACGATATTCTTGAGAGATGTTATTCTGGCCAACTTCTTACAGATCATGTTACCATTGTTCCTCTTGATTTCTTTTATTCGTCCCCATGGCAGGAAAGGATGCGGCGTTATCGTCCTCAATTACCCACCTGGGGGCGTTTTGAGGGTGGGAGATTCAGTATTCCAACTTCTAACCGATTTGACACTCTCAGTGGGTTAGACAACAATGATTGACAGCAAATCTATCCTCTCCAAAGCACTTTGACTATTGTTATGGATGCTATGTTGCCTTTTGACCCACTGGATAATATTAATGGTGGAACAAGTGTAGTTAGTTCTCGATCTGAAATTGATGGTTACATGGGGGGGGATGAGGGGGTGGCCGATGGAATAGAGGAGATGAGTGAGAGTGGTTCATTGCCTCTGAAAGTAGATCCTACTCTGGTTCCCTTTACTTGTCCTCCGTTTGGTACTCTGGCATGTAATATATGCTCATGGAACATTGCTGGAATTAAATCCAAAATTGGTAACCCTTTATGGCAAGATTTTATCTACCAGCAAGATCTCATCTGCCTACAAGAAACATGGACTAGGGATCCAGTCCATATAAATGGGTTTAAAACGTTTCACACCCCAGCAGTGGACACTATACATGGAAGAGCCAAAGGAGGCCTGACAATTTATGTATCAAATAAATTGCATTTATTAAAGATAATGGAGCCAGTTAAGGATTCTTACTTTCAACTTTTGATACTGGTTTTTAATTCAGCTACCCCGATTGCTTTGCTCAATTTATACAATAATTTTCCCCTAGGGGAGGCTTCTATTACGCTCAATAAATTTGTTAAATCAGTGTCCCTACAAGAAAAATCTTTTGGGTATAATATGATGACTCTTCTCTTGGGAGACTTTAATTGTACTTTGTGCAATATGACGATTGATAAAAGATGTATTATAGGGCGAGAAGATGGAGTGAGTCGGTTACATTTTAATCACTCTCCCTCGGGAGAACATTTTATTGAATTATTGGGACAACTAGATTTGGGTTTTTTAAATGAAATCTGTACAAACCCCTTTTCTCTTCCTCCAACATTTAACGGTCGAGGTTGTTCTTCGACCATTGATTTTGCATTAATTACAATTAGACATGCCGAAAGGATTATCAAATTTAATGTATCTGATATTGCTTTAAGTGATCACTTTCCATTATGTTTAGCTATTTCAATCTCAAAGAAGTCCGCCCCCAAAAATAGTAGAGACAGAGACATACTGTGGGAAAATCTGACCATTGGAAGAACCAATGGCTATACGCTTAAATGGGATAAGGTGGATAAAACTAAAGTACTAAATACCGTAATTAATAAATGTGCCCCGGAGTTTTTAACTTGTCTATCAGAGGACACTATTCCAGAAAAAATACTCGCATCATTTTCGATAATCTGTAATGAAATTAGAACCTCCTTAACGAGAATATGCAAGAGTAACATTGCACCGATGGGTGGCTGGTTTAACTCTAGATGCACCAGAGCATATTCTTATTTAAAGAAAATTTTGCATAATCATCCTAGGTGTGCGGAAGACGTACGTAGAGCTAGGAAAGAATATAAACTAGCCGTAAAAGATAGAAAAGATGAGCTAAGAAAAGAATCCTGGGAAGCGTTGCATCAGGCATCGGTTAGTAATGATTGCGCAAGGTTCTGGAAGATCATCAGAAATCCTCTTCTTAGTGAAGAGGTTTGTCCCTCCATAGAGATAGCTAATCCGGAGGATAAATGGATTGATCACTTTTCTAAAGTGTATGAGGGAGATAGTATGTTTTATTCCTCTTGTAATCCTATGGATTACCCTTCCTCAGGAAAGATGCAGTTTTCCTTGAAAGAGGTTGAAATGGCTATACTTGCGAGTAAGGGCGGGAAGGCCCCTGGCCCAGATGGTGTGCCTATAGATGTGTTTAAGACAATCATGCCTCTGTGGGCCCCCCTTCTGGTCCAGGTGCTAAATGCCAGCTGCAGGATGGACGTATTGCCCACTTGGGTGAAGTCCATAATAGTTCCAATTTACAAAAAGGGGGATAGACATGACCCGGGTTGTTACAGACCCATTTCCCTCTTAGATTCTTATACTAAAATAGTTGGACGAGTCATCCTGGATCGTCTACTCTCGTGGGCTGAGAATAATTCTATTTTATCCGACCTGCAATATGGTTTCCGCTCTGGATTAGGAACAGTGGAACAGGGCCTAAATTTTCTGATGTTGACTGGGAAGTATACCAGGGCTAAGAGGGAGAACTTGTTTTGTGGCTTTTGTTGACCTCTCAGCCGCTTTCGACTGTGTGATTCACTCTAAACTATGGATATTATTGGAACAAATTGGGGTTGAAGAAAACATTATTTATTTTCTTAAATGTTTTTATAGTGATGCATCTGCTCGCGTTCGTTATGGACGTAAGGGAGAATGCACGGGCAAAATTCCAATCAGGAGTGGGGTCAGGCAGGTTTGTGTCCTGGCCCCACTCCTTTTTAATTTGTATATAAACAGGTTGGAGAAAGCCCTGTGCAATAAGAGTTTTGACCCCCCATATGTAGCTGGTCGTCCAATTCCGCTTTTAATGTACGCGGAAGATGCCGTACTAATGTCCCGTACCCAAGTGGGTCTACAGCGCGTGGTGGATAGTTTCGCCCTCTTTATGAAAGACCTGGGCTTACGAGTTAATATTGCAAAAACTTTCATCATGCACTGTGGTAGAAGGGTTAAAACTAAGAAGGCTATCTTTATTGAGGGTCCGCAGCTAACTCATACCAAGCAATTCTCCTATCTGGGTATTTTGTTTACCTGGAAGGATGTATGGGGTGAGGCAATATTAGCAAAAAAACAAGTAATGAACCGTTTGATTGCTGCCCTCAGATCCTTCACTAGGAAATTAGGCACCAGACCACCTACGGAACTAATTAAGATCTATAAGGCCAAATGCGTTTCTGGTGCAATATATGGTAGTGGGATTTGGGGTTTTGCTGACACTACCCAGGTCCAGGTACTTGAGAACTCTTTCCTGAAATGTATCCTCGCAGTCCCTAAGAGTTCCTCTAACTATAATTGCCATACAGAATTGTGACTCTCCTTTATATCAGATCTCATTAAGTTGGAACCTGTACTATTACGGCATAGGGTATGGACAAAAGAAGAACCCAAACTTAATAGAGACATATTGCTAGAAGTTTTAAAACTGGATGGACACATGAGGATACCGTGGCTGAACTATGTACGAAAGTTTTTAACTGATATTGGTAAGTTGGATTATTTTTTAAATCCTGTTACTATTTCAGAAATTTCACGGAAAGAGCTCAAAAAAAGAGGGTCTGATCTTTTTAGAATCATTAAGAAATGCTGCTGAGGCCTCAAAACCCACTGTTTTAAAACATCAATTAATCTTAACATCTTTTAATATTCAACCCTATTTGCTTCATGTTCCGGGTAACTATGACAGATTTTTATTAACCCGTTTTAGGTTTGGACTGTTTCATAGACTGGTCAGCTTTCCAACAGTTAATCTTTGGTCTCATGTACTGTCTCCCTGTCCCTGTGATGAAATTTCCCCCCAAAGTACAATGCATGTTGTTCTATTTTGTAAATTTTACCACCAAATCAGGCGTGTTCTTTTATTGCCGTTTTTAAGGGAGATCGGGCATCGGCTATGTATGATATCCAACGCTTGGACAATCACCTCTGTGTTGCAACAATTACATTGTATTTGAAGAAAGTCATACTTATTAGAAATAGGATAACTGTTTAAATGTATCTCTTTTTATCAACCTATGGAAATGACCTGTTATATGTTATGATATTATTTAATGAATTGTAATGACTTTTTATATGTATACTTTTATGATTGTTCTTGCACAATCGAATAAAGTTTTTCTGATTCTGATTCTGAGTACAGCACATGGCATCAACAGTGTGGCCCCTTCAAACAAATATCAAATACAGCACAATGTTACATGAGCTAATGCTCATGTAACAAGCAACAACTACATCAGCACAACTTCATTTACACAACTTTTGCAATTTACAGCTTTACACATACATACATAAATGGTCCTGGCAGCCACGAACACACCAAAACAAGCTTCCCTTGCCCATACAAAGCAGGTGCAGCGCGGGCAGTTGGAGTTCAAGATTGCATCACACAGGCAAGAGATAATGTCGCACAGAAAGCAACAGTGCAAGCAGGGCTTTAAGCGGGACCGGTCCCTCCGGGTCTTAGACCAGGTAGTAATTAAAAACGGACTTTGAAACTGGTCCCTTTCAGGCCCTTTATTGAGTCTTTATTCTACAGGCAAAAACAGTGAATGATTTCTGAACAACTGGTGTAAAAAACATTAAGGTAATCAATCTTGTTCCTATTAATATTTCACATGAATTGCGTAATCTTGCATTCCCTAAAAGTGTTTATTTTTTGCAGATCGGTGTGCCACAGTATTTATTTTTTCAGGCAGCATATTACTGTTGTGTAATGCACGGCTAAACAGAGTCGCCTCCAGGTGTTTACAACGGGCCACGATTGAGTTGTGGCTGATGGCAGTGCAAGTTTCTCTCAGTGGGTCAAATTGGTGTTCAGAATACATGCTCATACATGCTCATCCAATCCTTGACCTCTCTGTAGAGCACACAAATCAATGGTCACGTATGCCAGTTGCAGTTGGGTGGGGAAGGTGGCACGCTATGGGAAGTTTAGTTTGCAAGTCTAAGCTACGCCCTTAATTATTAAGGCCCCGCCCCTTTTACGGACCCTCCACTTTTTTCAACCCCCTGAGCGCGAGCTCGCACATGCAGACTAGGTACATCATAGGCAGTCAAGAGTCCAAGCTTCCCTTACAGCATGTGCCGCTAAGTATCGACATCACACGTTTTACTTACACAAGAGGCTCACTATGGGCAAGAGAAGTACTGTATTCTCAGACGTTTAAGCGCAGACTTCCTCACACACGGCAGGTACAGCACAGTATAGGCACCCAAAGAAAACAGGCAGGCAGTAAGAGTTGGAGCCCATTCCTGGCATGTGACACGTGTCACTCTGTCATGTGGCATATGCCATAGCTCATGTTACATGTGCCACAGATTTTTTACATTCTCTTTTATGATTAACTGGAGATAATGTCAGTTAATGATTTTCAAAGGTCTATCTTTCACTCTACTAAGATAAATAAATAAATAATAATAAAAAAACACTTAAAAAAAAAAAAATTCTCAGTTGGTGTTTGAATTCAACCCGTGTGAAATGGTACACATAGCCCCTGTTATCTACCACTGTACCATGGGCTCTGCTATTGAAATTGTTCCCCAAAAGGGTGTTTGTCATACAAAAAGGGTGCTGTCCTCCTTTTATTTCCATTATCTTTTGCTTTTACATGAGACACATTCACTCTTGATTTCCATGCTTTATATACACATAGTCCTTCCTTTCTTTCAGTATGCCACTTGCCACATACATTTCCTTGTCTTACACAATCATCCCCAAATTCTCATTCCTCTAAATAAGGAATTTCTTTCATAGCAAACCAGTCCCCCCCTTCCACGTGCCACAGCATGCCATCAATGCCTGACATGCACTATGACTAAGGAGGCCATAATTCTCCCAGACACTGCTAGGGGGTGATTTACAAAGGCACAGCTTTCATTTGTGGAATTTAGAAAACAAATATAAAAAAATAAAAAAAATCGATTTTCCCCATCTGGGGTTTGAACCCTGGTCAAAAAGCACTCATGAGCCCTGTCAACTGCCACTGTACCATCTGTTTCGTTGGAATTTTAGACAGCCAGAGGCCTTTTTGTCATGGAAAAACTGTGCTGGTCCTACTTCTGTTTTCATAGTGTTTGGATTTTACATGCCAGAAATCCACTCTTGATTTCCATGCTTTATATACAAATAGCCCTTCCTTTCTTTGAGTCTGACACTTGCCCCATGCATTTCTTATTCTTAAATAATCATTCCCAAATCCTCATACCACTAAATAAGGGATTTCCTTTATAGCAAACCTGTCCCCCCTTCCACATGCCACAGCATGCCATCAATTCCTGACATGCACTATGACTAAGGAGGCCATAATTCTCCCAGACACTGCTAGGGGGTGATTTACAAAGGCACAGCTTTCATTTGTGGAATTTAGAAAACAAATATAAAAAAAAAAAAAAATTGATTTTCCCCATCTGGGGTTTGAACCCTGGTCAAAAAGCACTCATGAGCCCTGTCAACTGCCACTGTACCATCTGTTTGGTGAGAATTTTAGTCAGCCAGAGGCCTTTTTGTCATGGAAAAACTGTGCTGGTCCTAATTCTGTTTTCATAGTGTTTGGATTTTACATGCCAGAAATCCACTCTTGATTTCCATGCTTTATATACAAATAGCCCTTCCTTTTTTTGAGTCTGCCACTTGCCCCATGCATTTCTTAAACAATCATCCCCAAATCCTCATTCCACTAAATAAGGGATTTCCTTTATAGCAAACCTTTCCCCCCTTCCACATGCCACAGCATGCCATCAATGCCTGACATGCACTATGAATAAGGAGGCCTTAATTTTCCCACACACTGCTAGGGGGTGATTTACAAAGGCATAGCTTTTATTTGTGGAATTTAGAAAACAAATATAAAAAAAAAAAAAATCGATTTTCCCCTGGTCAACCTGGTCAAAAAGCACACATAAGCCATGTGAACTGCCACTGTCCCATCAGTTTTGCTGGAAGTTTGGTCAGCCTGAAGCTTTAAGGAAAATTACCTTTCCTCTCTTTCACTGTGCCACATGCCCCCACCTTTTCAGTCTTAATATGTTTTTGCTTTTACTTTTCAAGTCTGTTAGCTGCAAAATTGTTATACATTTTTCTCTATGCATTCTCTACAATATGGTTTCTAAACATTTTCAATAATGTATGAAAATCTCATTTGCAATATTCCACGGGTCAGTCTAGAACCCTGTATGACAATCAATCAGCTTTTCAGTTCCTGTATTTAGTCGAAAGGATTTTGTATGCAATAACATGACTGTAGTCCCTTTTCTATTTCAAGTAGTAGGGTTATTCAGTGATAGGCCCTCCTCAAAGCCATGTGACACCCCTGTTTAGCTCCAGCTCTTTTGTAAGGTTGTTTTCCAATATATTGCCATACAGTGGAATAATCTCCCTCATCAACTGTCCACTTCTACCAGCTTAACCAGTGAAATTTGCAGTTTGTGTCACTCATCCTGGGAGAATTGCTGACAGAAACAGGATTCTGACAAAGCCACTCCACATTTTGCCATTAAGATAAGGTAAGCAGAAGCATGGGCCTGGATCAGGGGCTGTTTGGGTCTTAAAGATTACTGTCCAAAACCTTCCAAATCACCAAGTTGTTTCTGTGTAATATGTAATGTCCTAAATGTGATCCTATCAAAGACAGTTTGTAAAACAAAAACTGAAATGTACTGGTCAGTGCTTAATTTAAGTTTATGGCATGAGGTGGTGCATAAAGCCACTTTCTCTTTGGTTAAAGGGAAAATATTTTTAATTGGGCTTTGACCAAGATAGAAATGTGACAATCCAAGGAAGGAAGAGAAATACAGGAAAGAGTGGGAAAGAGAGAAAGCAAAAATCAAATTGTACCTGCAAAAGTGAGCATGAAGTGTATGTTGGTAGATGAAACAGGCATGACTTATAGTTGCCAAAATCACTATAGTATCAAGAAAACCTTTGGTATTCTAGTTGCTTAGCAAGTCTGCTTACATAAAAATACACAGATGAGAAAACATGGGTGCTCAGTCAGCGTAAATTAAGTATGACTACCGAACTCAATTGTTGTTTACTTCAGCTGTATTATGATGATACATGGTGCTGTACAGAAAATCATAAGGAGAGCACTAGTAGCATTGCATAATTTGTAAAATACTGAGTGCTGGTAACCGCAACTTTTATGAGAAGCCAGTGTGACGTGCAATTAAAAGTTGGTGCGTCGAATACTAAAGCTGGTAGTCTTAACACTCATGATACATCTTTATTTCACTGACAGACATATATCTGCCCATTTATTTTACTCTTTCCTCTCCTGCGTTTCCCCTTTGTGATGTTCTCATCTTTCTCTTTCTCCATCTTTCCCCTTTTTTCCCTCTGTTCCCACTTGAAATGATAGATGTGGCAAAATAAGTGCTGGTCCCCAAAAATAAGTGCTAGTGCCTCACACCGGCAACCACCATCTCAATTGAAGCACTGACTGGTAGAAGGATAGTCTTCCTTTAGGTATTACACAACTATCATGGGGCAATGAATGATTCAGGAAAAGCAGCTCTCAAAAAGCAAGAGCTCTGTAATATACTGCCCAAACATTGAACTTTATGGTATCTTACATTTTAAGGATGACACACAACAGTAGTTAGGCAGGTTTAGTATCTTATGTTGACACACTTTGTAGTGCATGGACACGGATTTGTTAATCATTCACATTCATGATAAAGTGTGCGATTAACACACAATATAGGAATGATTGCACACATTGGTATTTTCCTAGCATTTGTATTCTACTTCCTATTTGACTCATTAAATCTAGCTTGGCTGATTATTTATACCATGAGTTACGATTCTTGTCAACATATTTATGTAATTGTTTACATGTTTACAAGCTACATTCATATTGGAGCTTGTAATACTAAAGCAGCGCATAAAGATTCACACAAATACTGTCATGTTTGGAAATACAATTTCTGAAAATCAACTCTTTCGCAATAAATGCAGCATAAATACGTTTCACAGATTGTTGTTTTCTTTGTTTACAGTTGAAATACTATCAAGGTAAAAAAGACATTGATCTTTTGCTGAAATTCACAGCACAACACTGTCTTTCTTAATACACCTGGTATTAAGAAAGACAGTGTTGGGAATGGGGTCATTAGTGTGCAGTGGTTTGCACCTGTCCAAGCAGAGACCATCACTCTAGTCAGGTTAGGGTGAGTACACTGCTAACATAACCCCTGCTCACTTCCTTGGTAGTTTGGTGTGAGCAGTCACACTTATATCTGAGGAAATGTGTAAAGCATTTTGTAAAGATTTCTAGAGCTGATGTCATGGGATGGTTACTTAGCTACAAGAAGAATGTAAAGGAATGGAGGTTCCGAGGTTGGCCAGTTACTGAAGGAAAGAATTGATATGATGAAGATGCTTTATGCTGGGATGCTGAGTTAAGAATAAACCTGCTTAAATTACAAGAAACCTGTGAAGGCTCTTCTTTTCATGGCGACGGGAAGCTGCGCAAGGAGCAGAAATCAGCATCTCATCCTTGGATTCACAACAAAAGATTAAGGCAAGACTGAACCAACTTTAAACAAATTGAAACGACTTAAAACTGTAAGACCTCTTAAAAAAGTAATTTTAAAGGGCAAGTTTATAAATAACCATATTCATAATTATGCATGGTTTTGAACAATCGGGACGCGCTGCTTAAAAGAAACCAGATGCCATGAATTGCATATATAAAACAAGCAATGTTCTGCGCTGCTTGAATTAAACCACCTTGTTTGCCTTTGTTCACCAGCGAGCATAAATATCTGCATTTAGCCATACTGTTTAATTTCAAGCTGAAGTGCTCGACAAAAAATGATTGATTTTTAAAGTAAACACCAACGCGTTATCATGAAGTGCATCTTGAAAGATTAATGGAAACATCAGAAGTATGTAATTTTAAACATTTCCTGTGAAACGCTCAACCAAATCCATCATTTCTAAAGTAAATACTAGCGCATATACAGAGAAAGCTTTAACAGTTTAAGTGTTTACTTTCAAAGCATTTCTGACTGCATCACGCTCCAAGCTGCCTTCACGCTCGAATGCTCGAGCTAATTGAACAATGCCACTCTGTCTGGCCTTCATGCTCGAGTGCTCTGACTAAGTGAATAATGCCGGTTAACTGCTCAAGTTAAATAAATAATGCCGCTTTTCACCTGAAAGCTAAAAATCAACATAAGTCCACAGAATACATGCAGGGATAACGCATGTGTGAAAGGAAGTGTTTAAACATCGGTAAACTAATAATTTCTTCTACAAAGGACTGTACCTTAATTTATTTCACCAGTTGCCTTCTCTATGGTCCAAACGAAGTAGAGTGTCAGTGCAAACAACACTGAAAAAGGACTACAGCAGATACAATAAAGAAACTACATTCACAAGGAAGTGAACACTTTTCTCTTAGGACATTTGGAACACACAGAAAGAGGACTAAAACTTACAACAACACTAAAAAAAAAAAATTCTCAAGTACATAAGCAATAATAAAAGTTTATTCTTTTATTCAAATTGTTATTTTAATTTATTGTTTTAGATTATTATTTTAAAATTTTGCGTATTTTTTAGGAAAATGTCGGACCAATCTATGTCATCACCACCTCCCTTTTTAGTGTCTCCAGGGGAGCCGTCTATACCATGGTTACAGTGGAAGAAATTATTTGTAACTTACCTTTTGGCCATCGGGGGAGACAAATATGGTCCTGTTAGACGACAAGCAATCCTTTTACATCATTTAGGAGTAGAAGGTAGAAGAATTTATGAAGAAATACCAGAAATATCATTAGGTATGGGAGATGGCCAACCTACTAACATATACGATATGTCCTTGCAAATGCTAGAATTACATTTTAAACCTAAAACAAATGTTGTGCTTGAACGTCATAAGTTTTTTTCAAGAAGCCAAAAAGATGGGGAAGATATAAAATCATACATATCAACCTTGAGAGGGTTAGCAGTAACATGTAAGTTTGAACAGCTAAACGATTCTTTAATTAGAGATCAATTGGTGCGTTGTGTAAATAATAAAAAAATAAGAGAAAAGCTGTTAACAAAAGAATATAGCTTAGATGAAGCAATTGGTATTGCAAAAGCAATGGAACATACAGACATATGGATAAAGGAAATGGATAAACCGGTTAATAGCTTCAAGCAAGAGAAAGTGGAACTTATTGAGAAAAAGAATGACAACAAAAGTGACGCAAAGACTAATATTGACATTAAGAGAATATCACCCCAGTCGTCTAAAACAAGTTATCAACCAAGAGAAATCAAATGTTTCAGATGTGGTGCTCCAGGGCATATAGCTACTAGTCTTAATTGCGCTGCAAGAGGGACATTATGTAGAAATTGTGGTAAGAGGGGACATTTCTCTAGGATGTGTCGAACAAAGGGGATTGGAAGAAATAAGATTCAAGAGGTAGAAGATGTCTGCGAATATGTCGACGATATCTTTTTAATGGTTAATGTAGATCATGAAGAAGTTCCGGTAAATGAGGTCAAAGAATTGTCCAATACTAATGTGAAAATGGAAAGTACGGATGAATTAGAAAAGCCACACTGTAACATTACGCTTGATGGAAGGGAGATTAGAATATTAGCAGATTCAGGAAGTTTATACACTCTTGTGTCAAAAAATTCCTTTGAAAAGAATTGGTCGGAAGATCATAATTTGTCTATATGCAAATCAGACATCCGTGCAGTGGGTTATGCTGGAAAAAGAATAGAAATTCTAGGAATGTGTTGGATGACTTTAAGGTTTAAGAATGAAGCAGTGAGGGGAAGAGTCTATATTACGGACTTTGGATCAGATCTCCTAGGATGGAGACATCAAAAAGATTTAAACATCATCATTGATCCAAACGCCAAAGAACCAGTTATGGTCTTAGAAAAAACAAATGTGCAAGATGTATCTGAGGACGGGGAATTGTTTGATAAATATCCCAATGTGTTTTCTTCTAGATTAGGATTGTTAAAGGGATTTTCACATAAGATTATTTTAAAGGACAATGCGAAATCAGTAGTCCACAAAGTAAGAAATGTACCTAATTTGATGCTAGAACCTCTACGTCAAGAAATTGATAATTTATTAAATCAAGGTATCATTGAGCCAATAGAGGCCTCTGAATGGTTGGCTCCGATTGTAATTGCGCCAAAAGATGGAAAAAAAATTCGCTTATGTATTGACTTACGCGATTTAAACAAAAATATTTGGGTAGATAGGGAGCCTTTACCGAACATATCTGAAATGCTATCAACTATGGGAAAGGGACAAGTTTTTAGCGTTTTAGATATGTCAGCAGCATATCATCAAATTAACTTGCATGAAGCATCCAGGCACTTAACTTCTTTCGCCACGCCCTTAGGTGCATTCAGATATAAAAGGATGCCATTTGGTCTAGCATCAGCTTCAGCTGTCTTTCAGAGGGCGATGAAGAGTATTTTTGGAGACATAAAAAATGTATGGTGTTTTCAAGATGACATTTTGATTGCAGGAAGAGATCATTCTGATCATGATAGATTATTTGAAGAGGTAATGAGAAGATTGGAAAAACACAATTTAACTATAAAGAGAGAAAAATGTCAGCTGAGAATGGGTGTGGTTGATTATTTGGGGCACGAAATAAGTACAGAGGGGATAAAACCGAAAAGAAGTATTGTTAAGGCTGTGACTTTGGCACCAGAACCCAAGAATAAGGATGAATTGAGGTCATTTCTAGGTCTTGCAGAATATTGTTCAAAATATGTTAACAATTTTGCGGAAACTGTTGAGGCCTTAAGAGAAATTATGAAGAAAGGTGTCCCATTTGAATGGTCAGAGAAATGTAAAACAAGTTTCGAACTGGTAAAAAAGAAAATTTCTGAAGCACCCACGTTAGGACGGTTTGAAGTTGGTGGGAGAACGTTTTTAACCACAGATGCTAGCGGTGTTGGAATCGGGGCAGTGTTGTCTCAAGTAATTAAAGGTGAAGAAAAAATTATTGGGTTTGCAAGTAGAAGGCTGCAAGGCGCAGAGAGGTCATATTCAGTGATAGAGAGAGAAGCGTTAGCGTGTTGCTGGGGTATGTGTCATTTCAAATTTTATTTATGGGGTATCCCGTTCAAAGTACGAACTGACCACAAGCCCTTACTATATATCTTTAAAGGAGGGAAAGGTTTGGAAGGAAGTGTGACACCGAGAATCTCTAGATGGTTACTATCGGTCATGGAGTTTAACGATGAGGTGGAATATGTTAAGGGAGAAAAGAATGTGATTGCGGATTGTTTATCGAGGATGCCTTTGGAGGAAGATTTTGATGAAGTATGTGGTGATGTAAGTGGTGATGTATGTGGTAATGTAGGAGTGTCTGCTTTGTTGTCTGAAGATTGGAAGAGAGCTATGAAGAATGATCCGGTGTTGGAAAAGGTAAATTTGAGAATTGTTCAGGGCTGGAATGTGCATGATTGCAAGGATTCAGATTTGATAGAATTCTTTAAAATTAAAGAGGAGTTAAGTCTTTGTGGTGACAATATTATGAGAAGATGGCAGATCATACCTCCAAAAGAGGTAAGGAAACAGATTTTGGAGATAATTCATGAGGGTCATCCAGGTCAAGGGATGTCTAAACGCAGGATTAGAGAATCGTTCTGGTGGCCGGGGATTGATAGTGAAGTTGAGGCCTTGGTGAAAGATTGTCAATTTTGTGTGAATAGTGACAAATCAAAGATTGTGCGTCAACCTCCTCTAGAATGTTCTAAGTTTCCGTCAAAACCTTGGGAAAAATTATCCATGGACTTTATCGGTCCGGTTAATAAATTAGGAATGAGGGATAGATTTATCTTAGTCCTAGTTGATTATCATTCCAAGTGGTTTGTAATACAGACCATGGGTGAAATTAGTACAAGTAATGTCATAAAATTTCTTGAAAAGGTTTTTCTGGAGGAAGGATTGCCAGGCAGTATTGTGACTGATAATGGGGTGCAGTTTGTATCTAGAGAGATGGTAGATTATTTGAACAAGTTGGGAATTGTACATGAGAGAGTGGCTCTTTTCAGACCACAGGCTAATGGTTTAGTGGAAAGAACTAATCGAATTGTTATGGAAAACATACAATTATCACTTGCTAATGGATTGTCATGGAGAGAAGAATTGAGAAAAATGATGTGGATGCACAGGATTACTCCACATTCTAGTACAGGAGTAGCTCCTTTTGTGTCACTTAAAGGAAGGGAGCCTGGGAAGAAAGAGTGTCCTGTATGGCTGTGCAAGAAGGAAAAGATATGGGTTGATCGGGAGGAAATGTTGAAAAAGGTGCAAGGGAATCAAGAAAGAATGAAAGGGTTATATGATTCCAGAAAAGGTGTAAAAACAGTCTGTGTTCAAAGAGGTAATTGGGTAGTAGTGCGGAAAAACGAATGGGTTCGAAAAGGGGAAAGCAAGTACCTTGGGCCTTTCCAAGTTAAAGGTGTGAGATCCAATGTTGTCGATTTGGAAGATGGCACAACTTGGAGTTTGGGGAATGTTTGTAAAGTACGCCAACCATAGAAACGTCAGTGACAATCTGGAGTTAAATAGATTTAGTCATGAAATTAGAGTTGTAATGTATTATCTTATGCTGTGTTTATTTTATCTTATCAATCTATGATTTTATTATTTGTTGTAAAAAAAGGAGATATGTAAAGATTTCTAGAGCTGATGTCATGGGATGGTTACTTAGCTACAAGAAGAATGTAAAGGAATGGAGGTTCCGAGGTTGGCCAGTTACTGAAGGAAAGAATTGATATGATGAAGATGCTTTATGCTGGGATGCTGAGTTAAGAATAAACCTGCTTAAATTACAAGAAACCTGTGAAGGCTCTTCTTTTCACATTTGTACAAACAAACACAGTAGCACAGTGAAAACACTACGAAAGGACACCACACCAGTTGACAGAAATAACCAATATTTATCAGAATAAAACACCAAAAATCCTGCATATAAAGTAAAGATGTCACTTTAAAAAGGTTCCAAATCGTTCAGTGCATAGGAAACTATGTATGAGTCACTTTAAGCCGAAAACAGGCTCAGCTATGGGGAAGCACAGTAAAAGCAAAGGATTGCATTGCTTCCTTACTACCAGGGAAGGTGATGCCTCAGTTTCTTTCTGCCAGTGGATGTGATGTGTCAGTTTTTCTAACTGCAGTGCAGGGGAGATAATGCATTGGTTCCTCACCGTCAGGGAAGGTGATGTGTCTGTTCCTTACTGTCAGGGGAGGTGATGTGTCGAACACTGGATACACGGCCTCGGTTCCTTACTGCTGGGCCATGTTGATGAAGAACTTGGCTCATACAGATGATGCATTGAAAATCAAGACACGCTGTGTCGATGTGGAGGAACTGCATTGCATCGATATAACAGCTGAGAAGCAGGTGATGCGTTGATTTCTATAGCCGCGTAGCAGGGCCATACTCGGAGCGTGCACCACGGACGTCTGTTATACGGTGCTCGGGATTCAGATTGCGGAGATCCTTTAATAGCACGGTAGGCACTGCATCAATTCTTTGGCCGCACATCAGTGATACGCTGCTTTTTCAACCGCACAGTGGTGCTGCTGTGGAAAAACGACTGTTGAGAGTCCATGCATGGAATATCTAGTTTCTTAGCAGCCAAACCACCTCCAAATGGCCCACAAAGGGGAATTGGCACCCCTTGTCAGGTCAGAACTCCCAGCAGAGGAGTTCAGGGGCTACAAATGAAGTCTTTGATGACCCTGAGACTTCTTAACAGGAGGCAAGCATGCATAAGCCTTTGGAGAACCTTGTGAAGTAGGATGTAGAAAGAAAATGTCCTCTTAGTCCAGAAGTGTTCTGAAGTTATGGTGGAACAACTCCAGTACTTACGCCAGTTTCTACCTTTGAAGTAGGCAAACTTCAACAGAAAGTCTTTGTTGTGCACAGGACCCTACCTTACTCTGACCTGGCTCCAGACACACTACAGGGGATTGGAGACAGCTTTGTATGAGAACACACACAGTCCTATTCAGGTGTCATTGACAACTCCTTCCACCACTCTAGCTCAGGAAGACCTATCAGGCTGGTGACTGGCCATCAACATATGCATATGCAGGGCACACCTCAACTCCCTTTGTGTGACAGTCTAGAGTGAATGCGCAAACAGCCCAACTGTCACCCTTCCTCAGACGTGGATTTCACCCACAGGAAGAGCCACACAATGTTAAAGCAAGAAAATATCCACGTTCTAAAAGAGGCATTTTCAAACACACAATTTAAAAACCAAGTTCACTAAAAGATGTGTTTCTAAATTGACCCCAAACTCCAAAACTTGGTCTATTCTCAATGGGAAGTTACACTTGTAAGTGGGTAGAAGGCATCTTCAATAGTAACTTATGTGAGATATAGTCCTTGCAATAGTGAAAAAAGAAATTAGCAGTATTCACTATCGGGACAAGTAAAACACTCCAATCCATGTCCTACCTTTCATCTACACTGCACCCTGCTCATTGAGCTACCTCGGCCCTACCTTAGGGGTGTCTTACATGTAATAAAAGGAAAGGTTTGGGCCTGGCAAGTGGGTACACTTGCCAGGTTTACATGGCAGTTCTAAATGGCACACACAGACACTGCAGTGACAGGTCAGAGACATGGCTGAAGGCCTACACATGTTGGTGGCACAATCAAGGCTGCAGGCCCACTGGTAGCATTTAATGTATAGGTCCTGGGCACACACAGTGTACTTTAATAGGGACCTACAAGTAATCAAATATGCCAATCACGGATAACCAATTACAGATACAATTTTACACAGGGAGCACTTGCACTTCACCACGGGTCAGCAGTGGTAAAGTCCCCAGAGTCCTAAGACCAGCAAAAATGAAGTCAGAAAAACACTGGACTAAGGCAAAAGGTTTAGGGATAACCCTGCAAATAGGGCAGGTCCTACACACAGTGAATATTGGAAATTGAATTAATTTACAAACATGCATTTATCACTAAAAAAACATGAACAAATCCTGAAGAGATGCAAATTATTTTTTGAAATACGTTGATTCCAGAATAGACAGAGTTAAAAATGTTGTTACTGGTTGACCGCAATGGAGCGTGGGCCGGCTACAGGGACCTCGTTAGGCCCACTGAACATAGTAAGTTAAATCCTGGTGTTCATTGTGTGCGGCTTTGTTTTGCATGGCTTCACATTGTATGAAGTCTGTTCTGATGAAGCCGTACAGCGATGCTTTGTTGGGCTTTGCTTTGCTCTACACTGATTTAAATGAGGCTGGCAACTATATGGAGAGGATTTGTGGGGCTTCGTGTCGCTCTGTGTTGTTTCTGATGGGCACCACACCTGAGCTGGTAGAATTCCTTCAGGTCTACTCCCAAAGATCTAGGACTGGAGTTCCACCACATGGTGCGCAGGACTTACAGCAATCAGAGTATAGGTCCGGTTTCAAGTTCATCTCTGTCCCTGAGGCTAAGATTAGGAGGTCAGCCAACTAGCTCTTGTAGTCACTCTAGTGGTCCTGCTTTCAAGATGTAGATCAAGACATTTTCTCCAGAAGCAGGGCAACAGGCACCAGGGCAGCCGGGCAACAGAGTAGTAGTCCTTCTTGCAGAGCAGCACCACAGTCTTTCTGACCTTTTCACAGATCCCGAGGTGTACTGAAGAGTTAGGTCTGAGGGTTCAATATTTATGTATGTTGCCCACTTTCAAGTTGGAAAAGTTTCTAGATAATTCCCTTTTCAAGTCCTTAAATTCTCAGCCTCTTCTGTCCTGCCTCCAAAGTGGCTGCATGAACAATGCAGTGATGACACGTACTTTGGGGTCATTTACGATCCCATTTAGAAGGGATCTAAATTGGATTCGGGTTTGCGGAATCCGATTCAGAACCCTTGCTTCCGACCGAATTGTACATAGTTGCGAATCACCAATTACGATGCTCTGAATGTACGAATTGGTTACAAAAGGCCTTTGGACAGGTCGACCCTTTCAGAGCCGATTCGTACAGCTCTATGCACACGGTTTCTGAGCGAGCGATTACGATGATTGATTTGGACAGCCGTTCCATTTGTTTTGCCAGAAATAAAACGGCTGTTGGAATCTGTCTTTGGTGGCCCGTGTCAGGCCCCCCTTAACCTGGGGCCATCCAAATCGGGCCCTTAGGGGTACCCATGGGTCCCCTCCTCCCAACCATGCACAGTGTGGCAGGCACCATGGGGTGCCCAACACAGGGTGCACAATTTTCCCCAGACACCCCTTTCTTCAATGGGAGCCTGTGTTCTTGTTCGGAACAAAGGCTTCTATTGACGTCAATGGGAGTCCTGACCAAATCGTATCCAGAAGCATCCGGATGCATCCAAATCGCTCCACCTATCTGAGTAGTCCGGAAAGCATTCCGTAACCGAATTGGTCTGAATGCTTTCAGGACGAGATTGTAATCGGCCCCTTTTTTGTGAAGGCAGTGCACAGTCTGTTTAGTTCCAAATGAGTCTGTGCCCAGGTCTGTCCCCATCCTGCCAATTTGTGGCTAATCCTGGTTCACCTAATCCCTCTATTGTGTGACTATCTGGGAGGAATAAACAAAGTCCAGCTGCCAACTACACCCATTCACATGGCCCAAGAGGAGGCAGCAGGCATCAAATTCTGCAGAAAAATGCTGTGTTTCGAAAAGGTAAAGACACACAGATGACAGACGGAATGCAGAGCAAATCAAACATTCTCCCCCAGTCAATAGATCTGGGTTAAATCCATTGTTCTTTTGCTCCCTGTGCCACCCCAGTTTGTGCCCATCCAAATACAAATCAGTCTTGACCTTGTGCTTCATGGGAACAGTCCAGCATGAACTGCCAAGCCAGGTCCTCCCTGGACCAGAAACAACGCTCCTGGGACCAGTTTCGGGGTTTCACCCCTCATCAGCCAGGCTAGCTTGAAGCCAGTGGCACAGTGAGCCCAGGACCCACATCTGGGCATAGCCGGTGCACTTAGGGTGAGCCAAAAGACACACAGATCATGGTGAACAGCCGGTAAATCGGCACGGGTAGGAGCCCAAGACCTCTAAGTCGTGTCGGTGTTGGGCAGGACGACCCTGGCCCAAGTACTCTGCTGTGGTGTAATCCAGACAACTGCGCAAAGGGAGGCACTCCGTTCTCGGATGTGGGTTGATGCTGTCACATGGCAAGGGCACGGTCTTGAGGTGATCCACAGCATACTAGGCCCCTTGTGCCTGGACAGCACGGAAGCTGACATCGCGAGCAAGACTGGCAAGGCTGTTGTGGTTCCGAAGCCCAGTATGGTGAACAGGGGCAGTTGACAAGCCCCCGGAAGTCACTCTGGAGGCATTTCTTTGTGCTTTGCTTGCAGGGCAGATGTCAGTTGGCAGGAGGGCGGCCCCACAAAGCAGGACACCAGTTCCTGGGAATAGTCAGGCACAGCAAAGAGGCAATCCTTCCCACACAGCAGCCTTTACTCTAGCAGAGTTTGGTGCAGGTCCAGTTGTGACACACAGATGTGGGGTCAGGTCCCTATTATTATACCCTGGTGCCCAGGTACTAGAAGGGAACAGAAGCTATTGGAGAGGGCTTTGAAGTTTTGGGGGTTCCCTGTTCCACCTGACTTGTCGGAACTGACAAAGCAATGTCGTTAAGCCTATTGTGGGGTGGCCGGCTCAGCCTATTCAGATGTGAGTGTGAATCACTAATCCCTGCTCTCAGCCCAAGAAGGCCATCAGTATGTTGACGTGGCAGCCCTTCCTGTATTTGGGGGAGCCTAGGGAGTATGCAAGTATAGGACTGCTACCCTGGGTCAGACGTGGATTGGGCCAGGCAGCAGGTACACAGAGTTGATGGAAGGACAGAGAAATGTCCACTTTCTGAAAGTGTCATTTCTGCCAGTAAGGTTAAAACCCAATACACCAACAGGGAGGATTTCTCATGATGAATCTAACCATACTAAACATGATATATATCTACACCTTACTATGCAGGAGTTATCACTTAAAGGGATATAAGGGCATTTCTAATGCTGGACTATGGTGGGGTCAGCCCCACTGCAATGGCAGAGGCCTGATGCAGGATGCAGGTTTGCCAATGTCACCATATTTTAGGGGGCAGCACCCGAACCTTAGCAGTGGTAAGGTACCCAGAGTCCTAAGTCCAACAAAACGGGATAGTCTAAAGTTGGAGGTGATAGGGCAAAAGTTAGTGGGAGACCAGCCTAAGGCTGATAGGTCTAACAAATTTCTCAGACACAAAACATGAAAAGTCTTACTCTTCCCAATCAAAAGTTAGCATTTATTACATGTAATAAGGCAACCCTATGTTATCCTTTAAAAGAGGTATGCCTCACAGTAATGAAAATTGATTTTAGGAGTTTTTTTACTACCAGGACAAGTAAAATGTAAAAGTACATGTCCATCCTAGCAATTATAATGAACCGTCCCCTGTGGGCTACCTAGGGCCTACTTTATGGGTTACTTATATGCAATGAAAGGGGAGCTTGAGGGTAGAGAGGGCTTATAAAACCACAATAAGGCTGCAATGGAAGGCCTGGGACATGTTTTAAGAGGCTACTTAACTGAGTGGCACACTGAGAGCTGCAGGTCCTTGTAGCTAGAATGTGGATTTACCATTAAAAAAAAACACAAGAGGCATTTGGCAAAACAGGAAGAGTTGTTTTAATTAAACGCAGCAGCCAGAAGCAGCATCAAAGTTGGGGTCTGAAGCAGTCTGAAAGTACATTGGTCTTGGCCGTTATTTTATACATTTTACAACTTGTCATGAAGCAATTTGTACATTATTTTTTAACAGGAATTGCTGGACTAGTCACAGGACTGTATATTTGATCACCTGATAAGGAGTACAGCTGGGTCTCAACCTTGCATGGACACAATGCGGGTCAGTGGGTAACATGACGAGATGTCCATCACGGGGAGCGCATGTTCACTGTGTGCAGTGTAAATACGGTGTTCTGATTGGCTGAGTGTTCCTAACTACATGTGGCATTTAACTTTTTGGTTTTTTTGGAATGCGCATCCCTCCGGCCAAACAAATGCTATTGGGGCCAATCTTCTCGGACCTTTGTGGTGTTGCTACCTTCTGGCAGACTGATCGCGGTTGTCCCTGTTCAATCATTTCTCTATGGGCTACGTGTTACACCACCTGTGATCTGTCAATCAGTTCATCCAGACCTTGGTTGCAGGGCCTTCCTGAAAATGTATTTCAGACTCAGGGCTGATGGGGAGGTCATAATGGGTAGATTTGACGACAGCAATGTGAGTTTGCTGTTATACGTAAATATATCATGGCGTACATTGGCATCGTATTTTTCTTTATTAACATTATCCTAGTAGCATTTCATTTACAGGCTTTAGGTATATGGTATACAAAGTTACTAGTGAATTATAAGTAAATTAATTATGTCAATCAAGGGACTCCTGGCCTCTACCTAGCCAATAGAGCTAAAGATCCCAGGAGTATCCATACCCACTTTTGTAGCAGTTCACTCAAAAGTGGTTGTAGAGGCTACTTTTCTCCCACTGGGATTAGTGTCTGGCTTATAAGATGTACACAAGAGGGGGCAGACCAAGTGTTATCTACCTCTGCATGTGACATGGTAAACCTCCTGGTAAACCTCCTGGAAGATTATTAGATTCATAGGCACAACCCAGGTGGTCATCCGGTTAAAGGCACAGAACACTTTCCCATGTACAAGGTATTTGCTTCCGCTTTGGGAGGAAGTTCACACTTCATCAAGGGGCTATTCATCTCCTGGTTCGAAGTACATGCAAATGAGCTTCTAGAGGGTTTTTGTCAGGGAAGCTTTACTAAAGTACCTTTCCCAAAATTGTTGTCACTACTTTGACTTTTCCAGTGAACTGACATTGTGATAAATATTTTTGATAGTCCAAAAATAAACTTTGTAGCTGTTTCCTCTGCTGAGGTAACATGATTAAATGTAGTATTACATTACAATGCTTTCCCATGGAGCAGCTAGCACTGCTAATGTAAAATATGGCTTTTGAGCCCTTTTCAACATAAGGGCATGTTTGAAAGGTAATGTTTACATGTCCTGACTTAAATTCATGCACACTGCCTATTGGGCATTACAGCCTAGTTAGGGGTGATATTTATATTTAAAAGGCATGGTTAGGCCTGTCAAGTGGGGTTATTTTCAGTTTGGAGTTTACAAAATGTCCAGGCAGGCTACAGTCGTAGGCCTGCTATTGTTTACACTGCTACTGTAGTTGGTTGGAACAATTTGTGCTTCAGTCCACTAGTGACATTTACCTTAAGGGCCCTGGTACACATTGTACCACATACTTGGGACTTATAGGTATGTTTTAAATTCTAATTTAGAGTACACCAATTCAATATATTTTAGAGGTCATAGCACATTCACAGATGCCTGCTTAGCAGAGTCCCCATTCACAGAATAAAATAAAATAGTGCTGGACCGTGTCCTTTCTGCAGTGTCATATATTTTTGCCTTCCACATTCGTTTGCTCTTTTTTTTTCCTTTCTCATCTCACCAATAGGCTTCTGCAGATCTTACAAAGCTGTTGTTTTCCAACTGTGCGCCCTACGGCTTACCGCTCTTACTTAGGTTGACCAGACCGGCCCCATTTGATATGAGCTTCGTGTAATCATAGGACCGGCTATATTGATCTCAGGTCTCGACCCCAGCTCATAAGGGGCTGCCAGATATTTATCGGACTTTCCCCAGCTCCGTCCTGATCGAAACGAGCCATAGCAAATATGGCTTTGAGCCAGTCTTTGCTCTTCGGGGCAGAGGGTCTTTCTATTTCTTCCAGATCTCTCTCCGAGTAACACCAAGTATAGCAACAGCCCACTATAAATCTGTGAAGCATTCAGACTGAACAAACCATCATCACCAAAAAACACTAATGACAGGTTAACCTCGATGTTTACTTTGAAAATGCCACAGAGGATGTCTCCCACCCCCTTCCAAAAGGTTCTTAATTCGGAGTACACATATAAGATGTGGATGTCATTGTCATCGGGAGTCATACACCTGGGGCATTTTGGGATAGGTAGTGGGGTGAACTTGGCTATCTTGGCCGGTGCGTAATAATCTGTTGATAACAAAAAAGTGATTCTTCTTTAGGCTCGCTGGTTTAATAAGTTTGTATATTTAACTACAAGTAGGGCTCAAACAGGGAATCTATGTTGGGCTCAAGGGGGGATTGATTCCAAACCGAGGACTGTGGTGGAAATTCCAGGTCTTCTGCTTCTAAAAACTTATTATACCAAATAGAAATCTCTTTCTTTTTTGGATCCACTTATTTCGGGGAGTGCTCCGTTTCCCAATCTCCTCTTACATCCCCCTTTTCTGCTTCAAACCAGGAAACAAGTTTTAGGTACTTAAACCTGGAAAAACCTGTACCGATATTGGCCCTTAATGACTCCCAAGGATGGATCCCTTCTGCATCTAACAAGTCAGACCAGATGTTAATGCCTGCTTTCTTAATTGGTACAGCCAAACTATCCCTAAGACATGGAGGTGTACCGGGGGAATCCCAAATAGGTGCAAAATCTGAATAGTATCCGATTCCCTATCTACATCTCACTTTGTACCAAGTTTCCAGGGCAGCCCTAAGGACCTTCATGCGTACTCGTTTAAAATACCTCGGAGCCCCACACTTGTATAAAAAGCCTTCTCCGCCTCCTCCACCCTCCGTCATAGCCATTTTACCCAACAGCCTTCCCCACGCTGACTCCTCTGGTTTTAAGAGTAACATCCAGACGCCTTTGAATTGGAATGCGACCGAGTACCAGCCAATATCTAGAAGAGCCAAACCCCCTTTGATAAGCCTACGCCTCAACTTCTTCCAAGACAACCTTACTCCCTTGTTTCCCCAAATAAATCTCCAGATCTTACTCTGAACCTTACGAATGCTCTTACTGGGGAACACCAAGGGGACTGCGTTAAACAGTTAGGTCAGCTTGGGGAGGATAACCATCTTCACCAGGTTTACCTTCCCATAGATTGTCAAGGGAAGGTTCCTCCGTCTAGCAAAGAGGCGGGCTATTTCCTTGATGACTTTATTCAAATTGATCAGGGGGATTTTATCCAGATCTTTAACAATGTATTTGCCCAAATATCTTAACTCTTTGCTGGTTGTGCCCTCCCATTGGTCGATGTTTCAACACTTCATCTCGGTTTTTGAAGTGTTAGCTAAGTAGCCTGAGATGGAGCAAAATTCTTCCTGAAGGGCTTCAACCCGTGGGATAGCCGCCTCCGGGTTACTGGTGAAAAACATTAAGTCGTCAGCGTACAGGGCTAGCTTACATCGATAAAGTTGAGAATTAAAAGGATGGATTGAGTCATCTAGTCTGATAGCTTGCGCTAATGGCTCTATGTAGATGTTAAACAGGCGGGGGTAAATAGGGCAACCCTGTCGAGTTCCACTCTGGATGTTAAAGCTAGAGGTCAACATACCATTCAGGAGGATCCTAGCAGAGGCTCCTTGATAACATTTCCTCAAAGTTTGAATAAAAATGGGGCCAAAGTCCATTACCTCTAGTACTTCCCAGAGGTACACCCAGCAGACCCTGTCGAAGGCCAGAGGATCCGATCTTTCCACGGCCAACTCGATATTACCTATTAACAGTTGTGTCTGCTCCTGGATTTACCTCCCAGTTACGAAGCACTTTTGATAGATGTGAACCAGGTTAGGGACCAATTTAGCCAGTCTCCCCGCCAAAATACCCATAATGATATTATAATCGGCATTCAGTAGGGAGATTGGACGATAGGAGTCAGCTTTTAATGGGTCCTTTCCTGGTTTTAGAATTAATACGATGGTAGCCTCCTTCCATGACCTGGGGACTTGACCTGTTGGGCAGTATACTGAATTAAACATGGTACCCAGTACCGGTGTCAATTCCTCTGCTAGGAGTTTACAAACTTCATTCGGGAGTGCATCCATTTCTGCTCCTTTTTGGTTTTTACATTTCTATATTTGATCTTTGATCTCTTCAGGGGTGATAGGGGCATCTAAGATATCACGGCTATCATCTATTAGACTTGGCAAAGATTTACTCCTCAGCCAAGTTTGTATTTGACCAAGGGAAGGGGCCAAGTCCTCTTTATAGAGGTCTGAAAAAATGGAAAGCAGGCAGGCTTGCATGTCCTCAACACTACTTGACTTATCCCCATTGTTGTTTACTATCAATTCATTAATGTTATTTTTGGAGCGCTCAGCTCTTGCTTTCCAGGCCAGTAAAGCACCCACCTTCTCCCCATACTCAAAGTTTTGCATACTCTTAGTGAGCCATTGTGCCCTGCAATTCTGGTCTAGTTTACCCCTATACTCCTGCCTAGCATCTTCAAGGTCACCCTGAACTTGTGCCAACTTTCCTGGGCTCCCGTCGATTCCTCTCATTCTCTAACTGCAGTATTCTCTCCTCGATGATATGTAACACCCAGGCATCCGCCCTATTCTTAGAGCATATGAGGCCATGGAGCCTTCCCCTCAAATTAGCCTTAAAGGTGTCCCAAACGAAATCCATGGTCGTAGAGCCCATGTTTAATGAAATACATTCTAGGGAGGATAACTTAATGGCCTAAATGATCTCAGGATCCAACAACATGGCTCTATTAAGTGTCCATCTAGGTTGTAATATATAAGTTTTACTATGGTAATGAAAAAAAATGGAGCATGGTCCGAAAGGTGACTGGGTAAAACTGAGATCCCTGTCAGGCCAACCAGAGTGGACCTATCAGTTAGAATGTAATCGATCCTAGATGAATGACAATATTTTGTACGATTAAATGTAAACCCCTGAAGATCTCCCCTCTTTGCCCTCAAGACGTCTACCAGGTCCAAGTCATGCAACAGGTTTTTCATTGCTCGACGGATTCGAGGTGCCCCTACGTTATGACTCTGATTAGACCTGTCTTTTAGGGGATCCAGGAGGACATTCAAATCACCACCTATGATCAGGGGGGTTTGCCGTCATTAATTTAGATTGTAACTTGCAGATATAAGTCGGGTCATCAACATTCGGTCCATAGAACAAGGCACAAACTAACTCTGAGCCTCCAAAATCCAACTGTGCTACTATCCACCTCCCTGTCTGGTCAGTCTGCACAGATTTAATAGAACAAGAGACCCCCTGCTTTATCACAATTGCAACACCTCTACTATTGATCATCTGTTGTTAGGTACAATAACATTTTATCCAGGGGACTCTAGAGAGGATTAAACGACTTTCTGCTGAACTTAAATGCGTTTCCTGCAAAATACAGATCTGAGCTGGGGAGAGTTCTAAATACTTCCGTATCAGCCTTTGCCTACAGGGGCATATTAACCCGTTTACATTCCAGGAAATAAAGCTGACCTTGCTATCAAGTACCTGCCATCGGCCTGCAAACCTTTGATGCCAACTAAACGGACCTTCCTAAAAATTGAAGTGAGATGAGTTTTCTATTTTTTATTTTACCCACTGCTCCCCACCCAGTGCACCCCTACCTTCTCCCCCCTTCCCTGTGACCCCTTCCCCCATGAGGAACCCTCCCTTCCAATAGGCTAAGCCTATTCGATCTCAGCTCCCTTGGGCATTATAGGAAATACTCAAATATAAAAGTTAAATCTAGGGTCTTGTAGCCTAAGAGCTCACATTACCTCAACGGCCACCCTCTCTACCCCCCAAATCCTTTTTGATTTTAACAATAAGGGCAACCACCTCCTCGGTTGTGCGGATCTGATGCATATGATTGTTCCACATTACGCAAAGTAATGCAGGAAACTTCAGCTCAGCCTTGGCCCCCAGGTTATTTAACTCCTCGAGCCTCTTCCACAGCTCCCACTGTTTTGTTGCAGTGATGTGGGAGATATCGTATCTTATATAGAAGGAGAAGGGTTTAAGACCCATGGATGTTATGATGCCTTCCTTGAGAGCAGAGGATAACAGTCGCTCCTTAACAGAATATGACAAAAAGTTAACCAAGATATTCCTAGGTTTTTGCCTAGTTAAGTTCCTCTTGAAGGGGTCGCGGTGCACCCTTTGTATCTCCTGTACGAGATCTACGCTGTGTGAGTTCTTCAACACTGTCCCTTGTAATAAGGAGATCATGAACCCCTTTATGTCCGACCCCTCTAGAGCTTCAGGTACATTTAGAAGCCTCAAATTATTCTTCCTGGAGTGGTTCTCCAAACGTTCAAGGTCATCTTTAAGTTCTTTGTTCTGTGCCGATAGATTTGCCAATTCCACTGAATTAGTACGCATTGCTTCTTTAATTTTGCATCTGTTCTTATAGTGACTTCTTCCAGCACCTCGCAAGAAGCTTGAATGGCTGCCTGGTTTGCTTCTGAAACAGAAAATCTACTAGCCATTTCGCCCCTGTTCATCTCTGACACAGTGAACCTACTTTTCATCTCGTCCTTCAGGGCGAGTAGTATATCTGCCAACGAGCGTGTCATGGAGTCTGTAATTACACAATCATCTTTGGCCTTAGAAGCATATTGCGGCGTTTCCTGGGTATCTTGAGTTGCCAAGACAGAATATCTATTAGAAAGGCTCAGTGCTGGGTGAATGGCTGATGCACCATCAGGACTTATGGCTGGATATTACAGAGGGGCAGGGTATCTTTGTCCCTTTGGGTTACTCTGCGGGACACTAAGCATTCCATCGGGTGCTGTGCTATTTCCGTCTGGAGGTTTACTTATGCCTACGACTGGGGAACTCAGTGACTTATGCACATCCACCGAAGGGCTGTCCTGACCAGCACTCTTTAAAGAATCACAGGCAGTGGTGGTTGATGAGGACATAACTTTGTAATATGTTTTCAGTGAAGGGGTGATTTTCACTTTTACAGGCGATGGCTTCTTGCCCCTACCCCTTCCCTTACCCTTACCAGCCTCTTTCCCCTTAGAGATAACTCCATCATCCGTTGTATCCCCTCTCCGCTTACGCTGCTTAACTGATGCTCTGACATTTAGAGATAGTTGGGGAAACTCGGGGTAGTAGGATAGGCTGGGTGATATCAATGTTGCGGGAGGTATGTGCCACTCTTGCTCGCAAGGTATACATGTTAATTTTAGGTGGAGAGGCTCCCGCTTTCAATGTCTCACTTGTCTCCAAACAGTTGAGGTGGGCCCCTCCCTCTGACAGTAGCTTGTTAATTACTATAACCCTCTTGTGGTAGGGCAAAAGGACATTGCCGTTTAAACTGCTTGAAGAAAACGTGTGTCCCCTCTTACCTTTGTCCAAGCTAACAGAGCTTGCTTACTCAAGAAAGATGTAACTCCAACTCCGACTCCGACCCCCTACCTGGGGGCCGGATTCTGCTGCCCGATCTTTATTGCTCCCAGAGCCAGTGCTAGTGCTGGCCTTGCCTCCGGCGATCCGGAGCTGGAAGCAGGCAGAATTCTGACGCTGCCGCTTCCGTGTGGCCTCCTCCCAACGCCAGTCACCTGTTCCCGGCAAGCCGCTGCAAGCATCCGGGTCCGTGTGGCCGTCGTGCTGGAAAAAAAGAAGCTCACCGCACATAGCACCCCTAAGATACGAGTGGGGGAGGGGGGTAGCCTAGCTTCGATTCAGGGAGGTCGGGATTCCCACGGCAAGACCCATCAAAGGACCCGAGGGAGCAGGACGTGTATGTGACCTGCATGAACATAAAAACTTTTCAGAGGCCTTCCTACACCTACCGAGCTGACCATCTCCAACTAGATATGCCTGAGCCCTGTTGCTGGCATCTGCAGGAGTCAGTCAAGATCCTCAAGAGGTGCCTTCCAGGTTATAGAGTGTTTGCTAGCATTAGAGAGAGATCTTCTCTTTGAAGTGAAAGATTTATCAGATGAAAAGTGAAGCATCGTAGAGCATAGCTGAGTTGTTCAGCTTCCACTTGAAGAATTCAACACATCTGACCCCAAGTGATGCAGAGCCCTGTAGAGCCCCACTGCACAGCTGAAAGTGCATTAGCTTGTACTCCAATAGATACAAAGCCATGCAGCGTCATGTCATACCATCCCATCGGAAAGCTGGACCACAACAAGTGCAAACCTATGCAAGGTCCCACAGAGATGCCCCACTCCTGCCTGAGGGCTTAACTGGATCCGTCCTCGATGGGTCTGAAGCCCTGTAATGCCATGAAACACACATCTGTATTGGATCTTAGACCAAGCAACATGAATTAATGCAAAGCAACTCCGCATAGAACTTGCATTATTGGCATATATTTTTGGGATATTAATGTCTATCAGACTTTTGGAAACAGAGCAATATCACAGCCTCCACTTATTTTTGTGAAATTGAATAATCGCATAACTAAAATAGAAAAAAACAGCTGTTTCTATTTGGACCAAAGTGTTACACATTCTCTGTGTCTAAATGTATGCAGGCACATTGCAGATAACGGACATTTTCCTTCAATTCCAGTATTATTGTTTTTAAATGAGTACCACGTATAGTCCATATGGCTCAACTTCAAAGAAAACCTGTTTCTTTAAATACCAAATCGATGCAGTTTGGATGTCATCTATTTTGCTGCCTCTACAATACAGTCCATGTACATATTCTCATGCTCATACTATATGGGAGAAACCAGTTCTTGCTATGATGATATGGTAAGATACATCAGAAGTACACATTATAAAAAATAACTTCAATTTTACGAAATTGATGATGGTACAGGCTTCAAAAATTTAACTTTGAGATTGAAATTGAGATTTTGTATACCGGCTATAACTTTGTACTCTGGAAATGTACACAACAAATCAAATATTGTTGTCTTTGTGTGTCAATCAGAGATAATTCAGTAATAACAAAGGCAGTCATTTGTTTTCTCATTGTGCCATAGGTTTATTTCGGTACATTCCAGCAATGACAGGATTAAGTGCCTTGAAAGAAGCTAGAAAAAGAATAATATGAACAATAATGCTTTATAACAATTACAATACAGATCATGTATATCTGGAGAACAAAAAGTCTATGAAGGAGAAGACGGGTGTAAAGGAGAAGAGGGAGAGAACACCACTGCTGCAAATATTCATTTGTGGTACTTCACCAGGTGAATGCTACTGTAAAGATTGTATGTTCTTACAGAACAAAGTATAGATTTTTGTAGTGGTTCCGTAGGAATGACAAACATGAGCTCTCATGAGACATTAGATTTACCTGCAAGTGGCAGGCTGTAAATATCGTGGCCCTTACCAACATATTCTCTCCACGTCAGGAGGGCAGGAAGCAGCAGGGTAAATGCCACAGGGAACATCAGTGGGATGAAAAATGAACTACATGAATGAAATACAAAAGGTGTGCCAATAAAAATAAAGCTGTTAAAACACTGACCTGAAGTAACAGAGAGACCCAGGAACCGTAACTTAGGAAGTGTGTTGCTTGGCACCAAGTAATTCAAGCTGCTTTTACTCAAATTCCACTGGAAGTGGCTGTCCCATCCTGTGACCTGAAAGGGAAATTCTTTTTGTTCCTTATGCTCTGCAGTATGTATTCCTTGGTCTCAGCCACCATAGGCATATTCTCAAAGCTCTTCAACGTGGTCCTATTCTTTTCTCTTTGTACATTTCTTGATATAACTATCTGATTCCTGATAAAGTGGCACTGTAACTCTACAAGGCTCCGACTTCTACAAAAGTAGAGGTTCCCTCGGTGGCCAATTAACCAAGGAACCAATAGGTTTGAATGATGGTCATCCTGCACTATTAACTGCAGGGCGATTATCAATCATTTTCTATACCTATGTTTGATGTATGATGCACAGTGGGTATGTGTAAGAAAAATGAATAATGGCCTGGATGGCCAGGGAGCAAATTCGCTGGTATCATGGCCATTAGGTTATTTTTATCAAGAAATAAACTACTGCTATGTTTTTGTTTTTTTTTTACAATTTTTTCGGGGTCGAGTGAAGCTTTAAATATTGTGCCCACTGTGAAAAAGCAGTGCTATGAATGGTATCATCACTGTGATTGCTACCTTCACAGCTGACATAACCCCTTCAGGCAGTGAGGATCTCTCATTATGGTGGACATTTCTCTAGCTCTATGGAAAACTGGTGGATCATTTGGCTTAATGATCTTCTGAAGATTAATCAGGATGGTAATTCAAAGGCTACATGGATTCTTTTAAAATACATGAGTTTTTATATGTTTGAACTGTAGTATGTTTTTTTCTCATAATGTTTTGTTGTATGTTTGAAGCAGTTACATTTGTATTGGCAGGGAGGTCCTGACTTAAAAGGTGCTATTGAGTGCTTACAATAAAAGATTTACTGCATAACATTGGCCTCCGGGTCTTGACATAACATTTTTATATTTCATTCGTTATTTATTGCCCGGCACTACAGCTTTCCAGTTTTGATATTTCATTATTATGTTAATTATCACGCATATTTGTTATAAGGACGGTAGAGAGGTAAATATTAATTATCTCTCTTATTATTATCTCAATTAAAAGAAAAACTGAATGGACATGAAGTTCCAATTTTCAAGCAAACAGGAATTTCTCCTCAACTGCGGTGAAAGTGATTTTTGTCCTTATTGCCCAAAGAAAATAAAATGCACCGAACATCATCTTCTTACAAAGCACTGGAAATGGGCAACTCTTCTTACTACTGGATCTGAAGGTATTGTAAATTTTAATGCATATGTACAGAGCCTTACCAATGTCATTCTTGCAAGGAGAATGTCTTACAACAAACAAAAATGAGAATGCAACATGGAGGACAAATTTAGGTGGGAAGATCTGCGTAATTACTGTGCATAAATAATAAAAGACAGAGCACGTTTACAAACAGGAATATATTAATAATTTTTTTTCTGGGAGTAATTTTTGTAAAATTTGTAAATTACATCAGAGATTATGTGACATATGAGCAGATTCCAAAATTTAGCATTAAATGCAGTAGCTACAGAATTACATAGATCCACTTTACTCATCAAGTTCCAATTTTTATTACAGTTTGTTGATGAAATGTAAACAGTACTAAGCAACTTAACTCTAATGATTGACTACTGTTAGCTGCAGTTTCAATAAAACATGTTTCCCAACCTACTCTTTCTAAGAATACAGGTTATATATAAAAATGCATAAAACATAATATGTTCAAAAAGTTCTTATATTGAAATCTTGAGGTTCTGGTAATATTTAATATTCACTTGTCTATCTGGCTTTTGGTTTAAGATGTCAGAAGAAGCCCAATCCATATAAAATGTAATACAAATTGATAAATGTGGAAAGGTAACATGACTCATGACAGATGAAGCATAACTTTTTGAATGAAGCTCCTCACATGCCATCCTAAAAATGTGGAACATATATCACTTTGTTTGTCTGCATAAATAGTTTAAGGCATTGCTCTTTTTTGTGTTCATATGTTAAACAAAAATTTCAAGAGTGATTATGTTTGTGCAGCAAGATAAAATCAAATTGATGAGGCCTTCTGGTTCTTAGTAGGGTTGTTCCCCAAAGTGAAGTGGCTGTGAATGCAATGAGTGAGGTAGGAAATATTTTTAACTTGTATCACTGTAGCTGTGATATGGTAATAAAATGAAGCTCTAATGGACAAGCAACAATACATTTTATTTTACACATGCACTAAATAATGTGTTATTGATGCACGTTTTTGCATCCCCAGCCAACTCCCTCAAACCTTTTTCAGCATACAGTATTAGTACAAAAGCTTAGTTGTGGCTTTATGGTGGTGCGACCTGTCTAGTCGTACCGGGCTCGAGAGTCAATTGAGCACCCGCTGCATAAAATGCAGAACCGAGATAAGAACAGGCCGGAGAGATGTTTGTATGCATAGCATTTTTCAAGGGTTAATTACAAAAGCATGATAAGTCTGGTGGTCACTACACTTGATGGCGAGATTTGTGGATAAAGGGTTTAATGTCCCTGCTATAAAGCACAGTATGCGACATGCAGATCAAAGACTTGTATTTTATGTAGATAAGCAACATCACCGAAAGGTAAGAGATATGGTGCAACTCTGCTCTTTTTCAAGCAATGTAGCACACCAACTTTGTTTGTTATGCATTTAAAAAAATGTATTAATCTGTCCCTTTGTTGCTCAACACAGTATGTTTAATGTAACTCCTAGCCATTGTATTCTCATTGGCTTGAGTACATTTTCCTATACATTGATTTACACACTTGTATGGCTCATTATCGTTTTATAATATGTTTTGAATGAAAAGCAGTTTGAAAATATACATTTGGGATAAGTAGTGCTATAAAAAAATAAATGCCAGAAAGGGGCGAAAGAAAAAAGAGGGGCATCATTACTGGATGGTTGTCAGGGAAATACATGCAGAAGGAAGTCATGGGGTTGTGCTAACCTAGTTAAGGGCGTCCCTACAAGAGCCAACTGCTCCCTTTCCTGCACATGGTTCCTGTGTGTAGGAACTAGCTGTATAACACCAAACTGTCCCCCCCCCCCAATTGCGGCACAGAACTACATTTTGAGAGTTTGATTTCTTATAGGCTACATGTTTTTTCATTTTTCTCTACAGATAAATACATAATTCCATGTAATTGTCTACAATTACAATCCAGCTCATCTAGAAATCATTGGCACTGTCCTGTTTGTCCGATACTTATAACCCGTTCATTAAACTTCAAAGGCCATATGGATAAACAACATGGTATGTTATTTTTTTAATGATATGGATTTTAAAGGTTAAAAAAAAAAGCATTATTAACTTCTTTTTCTCAGAGTTTTGAAATACCCAACATGTTATAAATCTCATTTTTCTAAGCTCAAAGGCATGGTGTTAGTATGTGGTTCCGAAATATCTAAACTTTATTAACAAAAGGACTATACCAGTAATTCATGGTACATGTTTATAAAATTTCTTACTGCTGTGCTGAAAAAGTGAAATTAAATATGATTAACAAAATATTTATACTGTATAATGTTACTGATTTTCGTATCTTCTTACTTTTTAGGTTATATAGTCAAAGAAAATCAGAATACCGAAGGCAAGATTTTTTTCAAGTACTTTTTTTTAACTAATATTAAGAAAGGGTTATTTGATATAGTATGTAATGACAAGACAATATATTAATTAACTTTAATAGCTTTCCAAAATTATTTTATTTGTATTTAAAAATGGTAAGCCACTAAATGGTCTAGTGGTATTTAAATGTATATTGCATATGTTCAGCAGCATATTAAAGTTGATGGCCATGCCAATAAATGTTTAGCTTTCAAATAACATTATTATTCCATTTACTTTAGTGAAGGATATACAGAAATTAGATCAACCACTTCAATTATTACCCACTGATGGTGTGAGAAATGAGGATATTTCAAAATCAATAAAGTGTAGTATTTGCAGTACCACGTTTGTAAATCATTCAACACTACGGCGTCATCAACAAAATAGCCACAGCATTTTTTCAATTCCAGTGTATTGTGTGGATTGCAAAAATGGAATATATTTTATGCCCCGTTGTAAAAATGGACAAAGAGGTCCAATTCATGTTCAAAAAACTATTTCTAAACAACAATACAATTGTGAAATTGCTCGCTGTAGGGAATTTATGGCAATGGCTAGCCGCAGTGGTCATCCAGCACTCGAATGCAAACACCTAGAAATGGCCAAAAATGCTAAACCATTTCAATTTCCAAATGAACTTCAAGAGTCATCACTAAATCAAATGCTTCAGAAAAATTTGATTTCTTTAACACGAAAAATCGAATGCAAAGAAATAATTGAATCTGCTTCAAAAGCAGGTGTTTGTGCAGTATATCCAGTGTTTCTTTTAGAACATGGTTTTTCAGGAAGATTTGTATATTTTTCTGTATACACTGGCAAACAGGACTACTGGTGTCTTTTCTTAAGGACACGTGTTACTTTTGATATAAAATCAGGACAATGGCACTGCCAATGTAAGGGCAGCCACAAATCATGGATATGCACTCACAGATATCTTTCTATGTGGTGGCTATTTCAAGAACGCCCTGAATTGTTAGAAAATGAACTTTTAGAACAGGAAGAAGACAACATATTTAAAGAGGGCAGTTTTGATATCTCCAGTGACTCAGAGTTTGAAATGTCTCCAGCAGCACTCGTGGAAGTGAGTGAGTATCCACCAGACAAAAAGCATGTTAGAAAAATGGTGGAATACATACATGCTAATAAGCGTATTCCAGAATACATTCCTGAAAAGTTGACCATGGAAGACCCAAAAATTCCACAAACTTTCATTCCAATTGAAAAACATTGTCCTTACTGCCCTGGCCCCACACCACCATTACTGGGTGAACCTAAATTAATCTAAAAAAATGCAACAGTGTACGGCATGTATAAGATTCATAAAGGTGAGTTTGAAATAACTGTGTTTTAATTACTGTCACCATAACTACCACTTCATGTGGTCTCACTAATTTCTAATATTTCTTGAATATATAGTTATGATTAGATTACTATTTGAAGTCTGTGAATTTGGCAGCTTTCATGAGGCGCTCAGCTTTCTAACTATCACATACAATAATGCGTACTGTGCATTCATCAATATTATGCCCTTATGTATAATTTTGGCTTCCTTAATATTTTCTCCTAGACCAATATATGATTTCCAACAGTAATAATTCTTCCACTAAAGGTTCATTGATAAATGTTAGTGTATTCTAACCAAGTTCTCTCTCTCTGTTTTTATAATGTCAAGTACACATGTTAGTTTTAATTATTTAATTTTATGTCGTGTGTGAATTGCTTCATAATTGTCATCAATATCACAAGTTGCCTTTGATTACACAAATACCTACCTTAAACATTATATACTCCTGGTGTGATTTTATTTGGAGTTAAGGTCATTTACAAGTGTGAATTTGTACTAAAAAAACAAACAAACATACAATTATAATCATAAATGCATGCATTTGCATGCCTAAGGTCAACGTGATTTCCCATCTCCCTTGTGAATTGTGCCTAGTACAATCTAGGTAAGTTATTGAATATTAGTTTATCATTTTATGGCCTTTTTGCATGTGAAATTTAACACATTGACATGGTTTTAGCAAACCTTTTGATTTTTATATTTTTAAATAATAGGTATATTATATATATTTTATAATGCTTTATTTTCTTTCAAGGTCCTAATGAGATGCACTGTACTGAGGCATATTTAACACAGAGTAAATTTGACTCCCAATTTACTGCTACTATGCAGTAAATCCAGTGGTGGTGAAAAGTTCTCAAAAAGGTGGTGATGGTCAGTGGCATGATGTCACTAAACTCATTGGCTGTTTAGAAAAACCATTCTGGTTAACGAAATTATCTAAAAAATGATAAAATCCCCTGCAGTAGGAAAGTATGGTAAGGCCTTCACATCCATCTTCGTAAAATGTTGACCCTATTGTGTATCTTGGAGAACAGTTTTCACAATATAATGGTAAGTCATGAACACGTTTCATGGTATCTTTTGTTTCTTTATAGTGAGTACATTAAACATCAACTTGGTGTAGCAGTGAAATTTAGTCTAAATGGAAAGTCTTTGTTGTGATAACTTATATCTGTTTATTGGAAAGCTACACATGGGAACTTTGATTGCTCCCGTAAAAGAATTGACATAGATTCAAACAGAAAATTACTGGTCCATAAATAACATATTGATAATAAATGGAGTAAGTTTGTTTCCCAGATGTTAGTTCCATTTTTTAAATTGTATGAATGAACAAACATAGTATGAAAACTGGTTGTTTAAAGATATAGCCTGGTGCAAAATGTTATTTTGGAGCAAATACCCTTCAGACTATTTACTACTATGCTAGTACTCCAAGCGATGGATGCAGATGTGCCCTGTCTTCTTTTTTGTGCATCAGTGCAATATTTCTAAAGTAAGGTCCATAATATGGATCTTATGAACTTATCCAAAAGTCACAAAGTTTGATAGACCACTGTCACTATAAAACCATAGTTTCATTAAAGAAAAGATTAGTGGCCATTTGGTACAGCAGGAGGGGTTTTTAACATACACTAATACACTCTTAACTTGGTGTAAGAAATCGCAAAACACATGCAGTTACGTTAACTAATATTTGTATGGAAGGTGTTTTGCTTTAATTATCCCTATCCAAACATAAGAGTAAGGAATATAATATGTTTTACATATATTCTAAAAGTATTTTTTCTAAGCACTGTGATCCTGAAAACTACTATAGCAGTTCTGGGTGATGAAACTGTGTAAACTATACAGAGACCATTTTTTGGTACTGTGCTCCATACAAAGTTAAGTGTGCATATACACCACTTCTCAGAAAACACTATACCCCTTACAGAAAGTAACATGAATACCACAAACAAAACTATTTTTCAATTAATTAGCAATAGGACTCACAAAAACAAGGTGTAGCATAGCGCACCATGAACAGCTCTGCAGGCCCCTTTCTGCTATTTCTTATATTTATAGTCTAATTAGTTGTTTAATGTACTACAATATTCATCTTCAAATATTTTGTTTAAAGTATACAATCATGCTTAGGCATATTTTAAAGGAGAAGATTGGGAAGATCTGCTGGGATGAATATTGTTAATATTTAACATCTGATTGTCATTGTGAGATGTCAAGGAGCAGTTGTATGTAGCCAGTCTGACCCGTAGTGGTGTTCTATATTACACTCCTATATAGGCACATGACATGTGGCAGAGCTGTTTAGTTATTCCACGCCTGTTTAGTAGGTAATGGGTGGTTAATTGTTGCAGACTGGTTTAGTAATGGGGGAGGGACATGACCCCTAGCAGTTTCATTGTATGTGAGTGTAAGAGTGTCAAGCAATGAAAGTGAATTTTTACACAGCCTGTATGACCTAAAATTGACTGACTAGACCAATGAGTCTATGGTATTACTATTATTGTGGGTTTATATCTTGTATTGTATTGCAAATGGATTTATATAGTACCTTCTACAGCTGACAAGGCTTTGTGGCTTTTTTGAATAGGCAGGACGTTGCTTGGTCATCTGGGCTAGTGCGGTTAATGATTGGCACTCTCAGAAAATGGCAAGAATGTGGTTTTATGGTATTTGCTACAGCCAAATCCTCATACAATTCTACTGTGTGGACTTACTGCACTGTAAAGTAGCTCTTTTAAAATACCCAACGTGAAATAGGCAGAGCAGTATTTAATCATGTCATTCTGCTTATTCTGAATAATAAAACAGGCCTAATTATCCTTACTAGCTCTTGTCTCTGTTACAAATCAGGGTTCATTGAGCTCTTAAATGCCCTTGTTCAAAACCTTTTAGGACCTATTATTTTTCATATTCCATCTTTGTATCTATGATTGCAGTTTTCAATAGAATAATTGGTTTTTAAGATAGGGGTGTGTATAATAATTTATATCTTATTTTTCCCCTTTGAATCAGGTATATATGTTTATGTAAAGATTTGTCCAATTTGTGCTAGCCCGGTCCGGTATCAAGAATATACGTCAGGATTTCACAATTTTAATGACAAGACATTTTTGACGATTCCTCTATGTGTTCTTATGACCTCGTCATTTCAGGTACTGTGTGTGTGTTTGTGTATATGTATCCTTGTGTGTGCATATGTGCCTCTGTGTATGTGTGTGTTTTTTCACTAGTTGATAATATTTGAAGGCTTCAACAAATACATGCTCATTTATTTAAATTTTACATTGTGAGTAGTAATACTATTTTTCAAAATTAATGGACGATTTAACTTTATAACAATTGTAGTGATTGCAATATGTTTACATATGCACTTAATTCACTGTGGACAGGATTCCCATCCTCTGACTCAACATTGGTACTCTATTGAAATTTCGATTTGGCAGATATGTACATATGTTTAGTTCATCTGCTTATAGGTTTTATGATAATACTGAATATAGTAATTTTAGCCTCTGTAAAATTAGTCATTCAACAGGTATAAAATGATTAGACACAATTTAACTACTTAAAATTTGATTTAGTTTAATGTTCTAAAAATCAATTTCTCTCTTGTTGCAGAATCATTTGTTTGTTATAAACATTCCCAGCAATATTATTACAAGCCAAATAGATTTAGAGCCCTCTTTTATGAAATAAATTAGGGGAAATTGATTGTGGTACTCAACTTTATTTTCTCTTTAATAAAGCAAAATCATTAAGTTAGAAAGGCGTTTGGCAAATACTTCAAACCATGCTTATCAAGACGCTGATTGTTGTGTGTCACCAACCGTTAAAGATCAAAAAGTTCTTATTAGGAGGCAATAGTTTTATCTTTAATTCAAAGGCAAAAACCTTTGCATTATCCTTCAATATGTTGGTGAGGAAGTGCGTGATAATTAATACATTTCATTACTTTTGTTTTATTTAATATTAAAGTGTGATAGTCTGTGGTTACATTTAAAAAAATATGAAAAATACTAACAGATTATGTTTGTAATATTCACAATGCTTTATACTCAATAGAACCACACAGCAATTGGACGTTTCTTAACTACAATGGAAGATTTCATGGGGATGAAATTTCATCATGACACTCTTAGAAAGGCATTCTTTCATTTCTCAGCAATGAGGAAATATTCTTATGACTTCTATTGCATTAGATGTGGACACCATCCAGCAATTTTAGTTGGTGATGCAAACTGGAAGCTTTTATTTGATATTCCTAGTAAGTAATAATTTATTTTCCCAAAAGACATTGTTAATAGTATAAACTCTCAGTTATTCTTATTTCTGCTATTCTACAATTTTCTGTGAAAGAAGCACTGTCAGTTATCTCTCTTCTGCTCTCTTCTGGGCACTACTCATATTGACTGCCCGTATCAATTTGTCTATTTGTGTATCAATTTAAAAATGAAAGCAATAAAATTTGTTAACAAATACAATCAAACGGAATTTGCATTACAGATCATTGTTTAATTAATGGCTTGGTCATTCAATTTCATGCTACCTTTTCATTCTGCTCATTTAACATAGTTTTCTCTATTATTATTAAAGTCCAGCCTGCAATTTATGTTGCATGTCAAGCACGTTTCACCCTGGCAATAAAACTATATACATGGTCAGTTTATGGAGTGTGACTTTTGAACCTTGAAATATGCTCACTCATTTGTTGTTAATATTTATACTAAGATTTTAAAGCTAGATAGAAAAAAGATTTGGTGTTACAAGACATTTCACTTATCCAGAACTTTTCTTGTCCATGCTGAAATTACAATTTTTAAGGAACACTTTGATCCTCATAAACATCTGATCCATTCTTTGTGAATTGACCTCACATAAATATAATGAATTCTACACTATTGGAGTATACGAACAGTGCTAAAACTACTAATACATGAAACATTGAATATAATGTTCTAAATTTATATCCCAGTTCATCTTTTCAAAAGACCCATACTGCAGGATCAAAAAGAGGAGGAATTGCAAGTAGACATTGAAAATTCTTGGCAAAAAACAGAGTACCGAATTATTGCTAGCGGCATTTGTGAAGGTAAGTATTTTGTTGTTTTAGTCTGATAAGATGCATATTTCAAACAACTACTTAGAATATAGTTTTTTCAAGATAAAGGTTGGATCTCTGCTGTTATTTTCAATAAGTGTTACTGTACATGTCATAGCACAAGAACATGCATCCTATGCATTGGGCAACATTCACAAAGGCAAATCTCAATGTGAGATTCTCTGTACGCATACAGTGGTGCCTATGCATGTCACATATATGTAAATTTCACCATAAATTTAATTTGTTAACTCTAGAGAGAGATGTTTTTATACTGCTATGAATGTATTCCTTCTAACATAAGGGTCAAGTGATACATATAACTTAAAATTCATCATAAATTTACTACAATTCACTGTACAGGTGTATTTTGGACATTAACATGCAAACAGTAGTTCTACAGACAATAGGCAGAGTTATCAACTACTCTACGTAGAACTATGAATTGGTAAAACTAGGTAAACATGCATTTTCTTATGAAAAAAATGCACACCTCACAAATAATTTTGGAGCAAATAAGAAGAGTGCACACCTTGGGCTACTGTGTCTTCCCTTTGTGATGCATAATGCGATGGAACCAGAAACAGTGTGTATCCATGTTCAAGTATTGGTTTTAGCACACCTTGCGTTTTGATTACTATTCGAATGGGTTATTAGGACTTTTACATTGGAGAACTGTCTCTTTTATAATTTTTTTATTTTTCAATTGATTCATCTGATGTGTTTATATTTCTACAATTAGATTTATATGAGGGTCGTTAATGTCCAAAGCTATATGTCCTTTAGAAATATATAATTCTTTTTTAATATTTTTGTTTTGTGTTAATGACAATGTGATTAAAAAGGGCAGTTGTAATGCTGAAAGTTATTTGACCATTTTTTTTCATTTTAGTAGTCTTTGTAAGCAGTTCCACTATTACAACAAAAATTTTGTACTACATGTTGGCGAATATATCATAGTTATTGCTACATTCCACCGTTCGAAGCCATGGTATCAACATCATTTCCTACACAGATGACACCCAGCTCATCATCACGCTTTCAGAAAAACCCTGCCTCCACCAGCACCAGCTACCACAAATGCTTGACGAGCATCACCGACTGTATAACGACCAACTGCCTGAAGCTCATCATGGACAAGACAGAATTGGTGATATTGTGAAATAACAATTCCCAGAGGAATGAAACCTAGTGGCCTGTTGAACTTGTACCCACACCTACACCAAAAGACCACCTCCATAATCTTGCCATAATCCTGGGTAGATAAATCACATTGAAATGCCAGATCAACACAGCCTCCTCCTCCCTCAGCTTCAACACCATGCACATGCACCGAAAGATCTTCCAATGGCTCGACTTACATACCAGGAAAAAGGCCATCCAATCACTAGTCACCAGCTGGCTTTACTACGGCAACGCACTCTACGCAGGAATCGCCACCCAGCTCCTAAAGATTCTCTAGATGATCCAGAACTCAGTGTCCTGACTCATCCACAGACTTCCCAAATGGACCCATATCATCCACCACCTCAGGTACCTCCATTGACTGCCATCCAAATGAGATACCAATTCAAGATGCTGATATATGCATATTAGGCCTCCACGACCAGGCACCGGTATGCATTATCAACCACACTGAACTACCACCATCCATCAAGACACCTGCGCTTTGCCTCCATCACCCTTGCTCGCACTCCCGGCATCTGCTGAAGCTGCATCAGAGGATGCTCCTTCTCTCACGTTGTTGCCACATCCTAGAATGGACTTTACTTCCATCACCGTACAGCACTCTTTCTCGTGGAATTCAGAAGTAAGTCAAAAATAGCTCTTCAACTGATTGCAGCATGATCCTAGTGCCTGGAGGCCCTCATGGTGATTAACCTTGCTCTAAAAATCCTGATTTATTAATTAATTGATTGATTGATTGATTGATTTGTGCACATTTTTAAATTGATTTTTAATAAGCACCACTACAACAATTATTATTTTTAGCTCTTCTGTGGTCTTCTGTAGGATGCATTTCAGTTCTGTTATTAAAACTATATCATTTTGAATAAAACTATTGCTATTTTGACTTTATCTTCTATATTATACCAAGATGATAACTTACTGGAGTTATAATAAACTTGAAGCAATATGTTTGATTAGAATGATTTCTTATAAATCGAAAATAGTTTGTTTTATATTAAATATTTGTTATTGCCGACTAATGTTTCAGGAAATGACCAGAAACACCCTTATTGTACACAACTGGACTACTCAAACTTTGTGCCTTGGGTCGGTAGTGCAACCAGGGTGGGCCCTAAGGTGCCAAAAAGTGAAGTGAAGAAAGGGTTGCCATTGAGGTGCAGAGATGAAAATGTTAATAAAGAAGAAGACAAAACAATTAATGAAGATAAAATCCTGCTACTTCTGGAATCAACACAGGTATCAATTTAAATGTGTTATAGACTTTTCAAAGTCAGAGACTTGACATGTTGGTATAAATGTTTTATCAAAATCATTGATCATGCTGTATGGTGTCATAATTTCCACGGTGTATGTTTTCATTTGTTTTTCCGATTTACTTACAAAGTAGGTAATACATATTGTAACAACTTTGTTTCAAGGGGTTCTTAAAAATGTATTGTTTCAAAGTTCATCTATGTGTCTGGCACAACGAAGTCTAGATTGCTTTATGGTTTTTGTAAAGAATGCAGGATAATTGTATCTCTTACATGATTTCCATAGCTATTTAAATTATTTTATTAAGCTGGTTTTAATCACAGGTTCAACTATGAGCTAATTAGTGCAATTGAGGGTCTAGCAGGTACAGCTCAGAAATGTTAAATGTAAAACTAGCCCCTTATGAAAAAATAAAAACATGAACTGCAATTAGAAGATGCAGTGGTGAGAATGAGGTTTAAAGTGTTAGTTAATAAAAAAAAATATTTATTTCAACAAAACAAAAGTTATTTTCCATTTTACCTGTTATTTGATGACCACTGTAAGTAATAGTCACCGGGTTTCGTCTACAATTGTAAATCTAATTGAACATCTACATCCATTAAAGACTTAGGGCCTGAGTTATACATTGGTGGCAAGGGTATTTCGTTTCAATGCAGACAGAGTTTCCTCCCTGTTAATATAGTGGTCCGCCCACCAAGTTTAATTGCTGTTAGACCATATGTTTGGCCAGGGCAAAGACTACTCTGTTTCTACCATAGGCAAAACTTCTCCAACTGACTTGTGCAGTGAGGGCCATTTGAGAACAGGCAACATGTCTGCCAGCACAATTTAGGTGGGCAGAAATGGAGTGACTTTTTTTACTGATGTTCATCGGCAGGTAAAACCAGGCGGTAAGGGAAAATAAAACCATTGTAATGCTTACCTCTGCCGTGGGAGAAGACTCACACATTATAAGGGGAGTGTTCGATTTTTTATTTTTAAAAATCAAATCCCACTTTAAATTTGAGCTTTGAAAAAAAAAATTAATACTGTTAGCTACAGGGCTGTGTCATTGCCAGATAGCCCTGTAGCAAACTGTAAAATGCATTGGCAGTAACCACCATGAGTATGCATCCTGCTAATGCCTCTATACATGACCAACTGCTTGGTAATCATGTGGGAATTAGGTTGTGTCCTCTCCACCATAGGGACAGAGTAATTTCTGTCTCCATGATGGATCCACGGGCTGTCCTCAGAGATATTACATACTTTCAGGTTATACTACTTTTTCTTAAGATGTTTGTTGCTAATAGGCTTTCAGGTTTATACAAGGAAGCTTAATTGACAAATGAAGAAATATTAGGGATTTCATGTTAAATGTACATGTAGTGTACCCTACTCTCAATTTTAATTCTGATTATTAATTTGGAAGAATTTTGTTGATCCTCTGCATTGTGCCTTTACCATATTACATGTGTGTGTTATATGAAGGGGAGCTATGAGAAAGAGTACATCTATGTATGCACTACTCTGCAAAGGTGCACAAGCAGATGTGGCTGCCAAAATATTTGTCTGCCTTGTTCTTCTTCTGACCTTGGTGCATTGGCAGTTCTTTAAATGACTTCACTTCTAAGCTAAATTTGCTTTTATCCAAACTGCATGTATGACGGCATAAAACTTTAAAAGCAATTTACAATTCAAGAAATACATCTTTGTTAATTGAACGATTCTTTTTGATTTTGTTCTATGTTGAACCAATGAAAATGTTGTGCATTTATAAATTACAATCTGAAGAGGATAAATGTAAGTGCATTGTGTTATAGGTAATATGTCTTTGGGACATATAAAAAAAGCAACCACATGTCTATGAACTTATAATATTTTAATTACAATTATCTGTTATATTATGGTAGTTGGAGTTGATTTTCATTATTATAATTAGTCTTAACACACAGTATTTTCATAGGCTACAAATGATGAACTGATTAATGCGTGCCAAAGTTTGGGTGTTTCTGGAATTGGATCACAATCAGATCTGATAAACAGGCTTCAAGAGCTTGTCCTCTATAAAGAAATTTACCCTAAGATGTTTACAAAACTACAGAAAACCGGAGGTATGACATAGAAATAAAATATTTAAGTTGCAATTATGTGATATAACCTCAGTATTATAAAACAATTGTGTTCGCATAGAATGATGGGAGAGTTGTGTGTTTTTTATTTCCATGGCATAAAGTTATATAATAATTAAATAACAGTCTGTGTTGGTGTGTTTCTGGAAATATTTATAACATATGCCAGTGTCAGCATTTTTTAATTTTAAATTTTACACTAATGCAATTGCTTTTGTTTTTTAATATGCACTTTTGGGAAACAATGTAATTACAATTGATAACTTTACATGTTTTTTTTTCGTATACCTTTATTCAATTTCAGTAGGGTCTAATATTCCCATTTAAATCAATCAATCAATCACATAATTTGTAAAGCGCACTACATACCCGGTAGGGTTTCAAGGCGCTGGGAGGGGGGAGGATGGGGTGCTGTTACTGGTCGAAGAGCCAGGTCTTGAGTTGTCTCCTGAAGGCAGCAGGTCTTCGGTTTGTCCAGGTCTTGGCGGCGCGATGGGAGAAGGACCTGCCTCCGGAAGTGGTTCTCCGGATGCGTGGGACCGTGGCCAGGGCGTGGTCAGCGGAGCGGAGGTTCCTGTTGGGTACGTAGAAGGAGAGTCGACTGTTGAGATAGGCTGGGCCGGTTTTGTGGAGTGCTTTGTGTGCGTGGATCAGGAGTTTGAAGGAGATTCTTTTGTCGACGGGGTGCCAGTGCAGGTTCCTCAGGTGGGGGGTGATGTGGTCGCGGCACGGGACATTGAGGATCAGGCATGTGCGGAGGCATTCTGGATTCTCTGTAGTCTGCTGATGAGCTTGGACGGGGCTCCGGCGTAGAGGGCGTTTCCATAGTCGAGTCTGCTGCTGACTCGGGCCTGGGTGACTGTTTTCCTCGTGCTGGTCATAATCCATCTGTAGATCTTGCGGGGCATGCGGAGGGTGTTGAAGCAGGTGGAGGAGACTGCGTTGACTTGTTTGGTCATGGAGAGTTTCTAGTCGAGGATAACGCCCAGGTTGCGTGCGTGGTCAGTGGGAGCCGGGGGACCCCTGTGAAGTGGGCCACCAAGAGTCGTCCCATGCGGAGGGGTTGGATCCGAGGATGAGGATTTCCGTCTTGTCTGTGTTCAGTTTGAGGCGGCTGTCCTCCATCCAGTTGGCGACGGCCTTCATTCCCTGGTGGAGGTTGGATTTGCCGGTGAGGGGGTCCTTTGTGAGGGAGAGGATCAGCTGAGTGTCGTCGGCATATGAGATTATGTTGAGGTCGTGCTGGCGGGCGATGCATGCTAGAGGTGCCATGTAGACGTTGAACAGTGTCGGGCTGAGGGAGGATCCTTGAGGGACGCCACAGATGATCTTGGAGGCCTCGTAACGGAACAGGGGAGGCGGACTCTCTGCGTTCTGCCGGATAGGAAGGAGGTTGTCCAGTCCAGGGTCTTGTTACGGATCCCTGCGTCATGGAGGCGCGTGCGTAGTGTGAGGTGGCAGACTGTGTCGAAGGCGGCAGAGAGGTCCAGGAGGATGAGGGCAACCGTCTCGCCGTTGTCCATCAGGGTCCTGATGTCGTCTGTGGCGGCGAAGAGGGTGGTCTCAGTGCTGTGGTTGCTGCGGAATCCTGATTGGGAGGGGTCCAGGATGTTGTTGTCTTCGAGGTGACGGGTGAGCTGGATGTTGACTATCTTCTCGATGACCTTTGCTGGGGACGGAAGCAGGGAGATGGGTCAGAAGTTCTTGAGGTCACTTGGATCCACCTTGTTTCTTCAGTAGGGCGTCGATCTCTGCATGTTTCCAGATCTCAGGGAAGGTGGCGGTCTTGAAGGACAGGTTGATGATTTTGTGCAGGTGGGGAGCGGTGGACTTGCTGGCTTTGTTGAAGATGTGGTGCGGGAGAGGGTCGGATGGGGAACCGGAGTGGATTTTTCACATGGTCTTGATTGTGTCCTCGATGCTTACGTTGGCCCAGGTTGTCAGGGTGTTTTTGGCGGTGGGGTGCGGTGGGTTCGGTGCGGTGTGGTAGGCAGGGGTCATCCGGGGTCTGAAGCTGTCATGGATGTCGGTGATTTTTTGGTGAAAGAAGGTGGCGAGGGAGTCGCACAGGGCTTGCGACGGTGGGATGTCGTTGGAGCTGGGGTTGGAGAGTTTAAAAAACATCAATGTTAATTTCTGACATTATATAAGTACTTACAACTGATAGATTTCGGTCACTAAATGTATAAAAAAAGTGACAACATCATCATATACATATAATACATATGAGTTTCAAAAATATTTTTGCAATAATGCAAATAAGTAATCATTTATATGTATGAAAAGCTAAAAATGTGTTAATTCAAACTCTTTGAACAAATCTAAATCCACAATCCATAACAGCTTCTTCAAGATCAATCGGTGAAAAGACATCAATATTTCATTGATTCTCATATGGAAACAGTGTGAGTTGGTCATGCTACACATTCCTATCATAAACTCCAGTCATGACTTGACATCTGGCAAGTTTAATCGAATAAGCAGCGCACATTTTTTCCAGCTAAATATTAGTAACACAAGGACCGATTCACCAGCATAGTGGCGTATGTCTGATTTTTAAGTAAGTGTATATATATATATATATATATAGATAAATCCGCAAGGGCCAACAATTCACACATTCAAGCATGTCAGCGCTTGAAGGCTTGCACATGAAAGGCATTTTTGTTATAATTCACCCTTGAGTGCACTCGTTTTGTTTGAACGTGAATTGTTCACCCCTGTGGATTACTGTGTAGCGGTTCACCACCGCTGGAGACTGCACCCGGCAAAGTTTGAGGATATATATAGATATAACCACAAAATAGTTTGTTTTTTGCACCTACAACTGCATGTTGTGGAGACGCCTTATGAAATTCCTCTTTCGCACATCCATAAATGTGTGTTAGCCCCTGCTGTGAATTGTTGTGGTGCTTGGTGCCGGCGTTTCACCCATCAATGGAGTGGGATGCGAGGAAGAATGTACATAATTTTGCTGGGATTCTGCTCATACACAGAAATATGCACAGGAAACCAGGACCTCTGTGAAGCCGACTAGCATCAGTGTCTCATTCATTCTCCGTACTACAGCGAAGCTACCAATGATTAGACAACCCAGAACAAGTGAGTTAGGGTACTCTCAGGAATGGTGGGAATCAAGAACACTCTTTCATTTTTATTCTCATAACAGTCCACAACATGAGTAATCAGAGAGATGCAAAAGTTTAAAATGTTTAGTTTTACCTACGTGCTCTAAGATGCTGTGTTTTGGCTAACACAAGCAGGAAAATTATTAGAAAGAAACCGACGGACACCGGGCTGCTCCTTCCTCCCGCCGCCGCAGCTCTTCTCATCGCGGCTGCTGTGAGGAGGACACGGACCACAACCCCCAGGCTCCCTTGCGGCCGGAAAGCCGCCAACGACGTCTGCGCGCACTGAGGCGCATTTAATCCCCGCACTTCCCCGGCAGAGTGGGAGCTCCTTGCGGACTTACTGTGGGGCAGAGTTTGGCGTGGTGCAGGCTGCTGGTTCCTGCGACGGACACCGGGCTGCTCCTTCCTCCCGCCGCCGCAGCTCTTCTCATCGCGGCTGCTGTGAGGAGGACACGGACCACAACCCCCAGGCTCCCTTGCGGCCGGAAAGCCGCCAACGACGTCTGCGCGCACTGAGGCGCATTTAATCCCCGCACTTCCCCCGCGTCGCGGGACCGCGCGCGGGCTAAGCCCGGGCAAAGGGCGGGCCCTCTGTGGCCCTCAGAGGCCTGAGGAGACTGGACTGGGCCAGGGACGCTGGTTCTGTATATAGGAGTCGCACGAAGCAGTGGGGGTGATATTGAGTTATCTGCTAGCCGTAGCCAATGTTTTTAAAATTTTAAATTTATGTGAAATATTAACGGATTGAACGTTATATCAATTCAGTAAGCTTTTGACGGGGGTGTGACGATTTATAATTTACAATATGTCTAGATCTAAACCCTCTATGGGGCCACGTACAATGGATAATGACTTGGTCCAGAAGGTCAGTAAGATTAACTCGGAAAGACGACAGTCGCTGGGGAAAAGTAGTACTCCGCATCTAGAGAGCCCTGTAAGAGGTCTATCAACCCCTAGTACGGAGGGTGCGAACAATCACTCCGACACTAGTATCTCGGGAGTGGTAGAGTCAACAGAGAGGGGACATCTCTAGACCGCACAAACTACCCCCAATGAGTTAATAATAGATGACTGTCCTGATACGGTGGAGCAATGTTTATCTTCCCCAAAAGTACGGGCAGTTAGAATATGTAGGAAACTTCCGATTAAAAAGAGGACACTGCGTAATGGGCAGAAACCAGCTGACTCATCAGATAAAGACACGGAAAATATTGTCCTGAGGAAAATTAATAAGGGGGGACTGAGGATAGTATTGTTACTAACATTGAGGAGATTATTGGTATCAAGATTAGGGATATTATAGACCCACTGGTTTTAAAAATAGAGGAGTTAACAAAAGAAGTTGTCAGATTGGGTGGTTTGCTAAGTAAGGCCTTAGACAAACAAGGAGAGGTGTCTGTTGCTACTACTGTTACAACTGCTGTAACTGACACCACTAACAACCAAGATAAGAGCCAAGCACAGGGAGACACTGCTAAGAAAGCCACAGGGAATAAAGGGAATGATAGTGCTATCTTGGTAACACCCCAAATGAGCACGCGTTCAATTAGCAATACTCTGCCTGCTATAGATAACATAAATGGGTGGAAGGAAAATAACGTTAAGGGCGCTGTTAATCTCCCACCGGAGTGTGCTCCTTATGTGGTGGTACTTACTAATGTGCCACCACTAGATAACAGGGGTTTTCAAGAAACCCATGATTCTCTAAAAAACAAATGCCTGTCGTGGCTAAATAGACAATGTGGTTTCCCATTGAATTTTTCTGATAATATTCTGACAACCAGGAGAGCCAACTGGATTGGGAGCGATAGGAAAAGATTAAAGGGGGACTGTGTAATTATTAACTTTAAATACCCACAGCATGTTACTACAGTCCTCCTAAGAGCGGCATCCCTCCCATTCTCAGATGGCAATGTATGTGCCCGAGCACTAGGATACTTTTATAATCACCTTAATGATAATCGGAGGGACAATACTAGAAGTTCTACTTATCCGCTCACTTGCAAACCCCATATTGATATTCCTACACAGAATAGATTTCTTGCACTTAGTACTCTGGACTCTAACGATTGACGCACAAAAGAGACGGGGATATGTACAGGAAGGAAAGAGGGTCCCAATTTGGAGGACTGTAGAGAGGATTGTATATCTGTAATATCTGTAATAACAACCTTGGTCCCTGGATTTGTGTCTAATCAGAATGAGGCTGAGATCACACAAGAGGGTAGTATGAATACAGGTGAACTGGGTCAAACTTATGAGGCTGGCAAAACGGAGGGAAACGCCCAAGGTCCCACTAGTGGGATTACCACCAGAACAGGTATATGCTCCAGGTTGGTGTGCTGGAACGTAGCTGGTCTGAAATCCAAAAGCAGAGACCCGGGTTGGAATTCCTTCATTAATAGGTATGATATCCTATGTTTTCAGGAAACCTGGTGCAAAGATAACATTGATTTTGAGGGGTTTGTTTCATATAACCTACCAGCATATGGAGAGGGACCGGGAAGAGCTAAGGGGGGTTTACTCACCCTTGTATCGGTCCACCGCCAGATGATGGTGATAAAGTATGTGCCGGTAGGTGATCTAATACAGATGATTTGGATCCGAGAAGGCAAAAGCCGTAACATCCTTCTGATCAATTATTATAACAACATTTTTGATAGCACCAGGGGCAGAATCGTAACCGAATTGGCCAATGCTATTGAGGACCTAAGTTTGAACTTTATCATAACAACTTGTTGTTATGATAAAGTTCAGTCTTTATTGTATTTTAAGTTTTTTTGTTTTCTTTCTTGTTTTCACATTTACAGGAAGAAAGGAAGGGACCCACCGTTTTAGATGGTCACTGTATGGGCACCCTACCCCTTTCTTCCACCGGGCTCGGAACTACATGTGAAACAAGATAAGAGAACAATTTTAATCTTATTTCGAGTTTGAATATGCGAAAAAAAGTCTGATCATTTTGCACTTTTGTCACTTTCTTAAGGATTAGGTGATTAATTTATGGTAACCTTTATTACTTTTGGACTTTTATCTAGTAGGGTGTGCACTTGTCTTTTAGTCCTGCTATTGTCTAACAGATATAAATTAGGCCTTCTTTTGAAAAACAAAATGTATATAGAGAGTTTAATGAAATATAGTATAGGGAATTATTCTGTTACTGAATGTATTTTATGGAGTAATTATAGTTAAAATATTGAATGAAGCAAACGCCACTAGTGCGACATGTATTCTTTACTATTTACAATGAATTTTCAAACAGAATATACCCTTCATAATGAAAATATAAAAATATATTTTTCATATATATATATTTTTTTCATTTTCTCTTGTGCCACTAGTGCGAAATAGAAATAGTGATGATGCATTTTAAAAGTCAAAATCGTTTTTTTGCAAGAAACACTGCATTTAGTACGATATTTATCGAATTACAAATGCTATATAGGTGTGTGCTTACTATTATAAGATGGCCGACACTTGTCAATGATAGGACATAGCATGAATGAAATGTAGTCCTTTTTTGGTTTTGCATATATATTTAAACACGTCTTTATTTGCTTGTATTTTGTGTGAACAAGACATTCATTTGTCGAAACGCGTAGCAAATAATAAATTGGCTTCCTGTTAAGCATTAGACTTCGAGAGTGCGTGTTACTTTTTGAAGAAGGATAAAGATTATTCACCGGTGAGGGCATACCGGCAAACGCACCACCTGACTTCGGGCTCAATCCCGGAATGACCCATTCGGAAGATTGCATATGTATATATATATATATATATATATCATTTTAAATTATACCTCTGGCAATATGTAAAGGTCAAATATGTATGATGAATACATTTGGCAGATGTACATCTATGTATGCATTAATTTCTTTCAAAAAGTAAATGTTATTTTTAATAAAAAATTCAACATTTGGAGATAGATGATGAGCCTCATTTACAAGGCTCTTACGATGCTGGCACAGTGTGGTGGACAATACTACTTTGCCAAGCAAATTCACGATGCGTGGTTTTTCCTTAACTTGTAAATATGTTCTTCTTTCACGCATAACTCTGCGCGATGGGCCGTACCATGTTTGTTGCAGTGGATTTGCCTATCCATGAATTCAAAGGCATTTCCAGATTTACAAGGTTTCATAAACCTCGGGATGCGTCAGTTTTTATATGCCGCTCCACAGGAGGCAAAGGAGTTCCCCAGCGAGGAGAATACCTTTGTTTCTCCTCATTTTGTCCTGTTTCAGTAACAACAGGAATTATCCCTGTGACACAGGCACCCTTGCACCATGGCGCAAGGGTGCCTGCATTGGTGCACGACAACCAATTGTGCACTAGTGCTGGTAAAAGCTCACAGATGCATTCTATTTATGTAAATATGATGCATCCATGTGCTTTTAAATGTTGCAACAAAATGGTTTGCAGGGCTTGGTCATTTTGTTGTAATTTTGGCCCGGTTTTTCAATCAGGAAAAAAGTTTATAATGTATGACCTTTAATTTGTAGTGTCTTTGCACTCGTTGCTAACAAAGATATTACCTTTTTCCTGCTCTGCAAACTACTACATGACTTTCAAATCATTCTACTATTTGAAAGTCCCCTACCTTCCACAATGAGGAAATTTATATAACACATATATTTAAACCATGCTTGCGACATTTTCCATATTAATACATTTATGTGAGTGTTTATTAACATTGTCTGAACAATGAAAATGATTCTACACTTGCAAATAAATCCGTTTGCTCAACCTAAAGCAAGGATTTTTTGGGTGGCATGATAATGTAAGTCAGGCTATTGTTCGTAGGTTCAGATTGTGTAAATCTTCACCTAATAGAATACAAAATGAAGCAACACATTTGCTGTGATCTTCTTGCTCAAATAAGTGTTATTCTAGATGATGTTAGGCAGGTCTAACATCTTTAAGTTAATCCATGACCATTAAAATACAAATTGTACTTCATTCTATAGAAATGTATAAATGACGGTTGCATCTTAGCACAATGCTTGAATGCTCCAGTTATAATGTGTGTTTGTTCAATATTCATTAGAAAGCCACGTTTTGTTAGTTTAAAACAATCCCCATCATAAAAGTATATAATACTCATTCATAGAACTATTAATTGTTGTATATGTTGTTAAAATCTTATCACATAAAATTCGGAGCAGCCCCAAATGTGTTGTGTTTTCTTAATGCTGAAACAGTAATGAAGAAACACAAATTGTGTAATATGTGCTTCTTATTTTTCAGGAGGTGTTCTACACATGGGCTGCACACATTCCGTCATTTATTACAGTTCGCCACTGTGGTGGCAAGAATCTGCACGTGATCATGCAGATGGGCTGCTAAGTTTTTTATACCCACCATCAATCTATATATCTGATATTGCTGGTCAGGTTGCTAGACACACCAACAACCGAACAGAGCAACAATTCTTTCAACCCTATGATGGAAGACTATGTGGAGCAACTGAGGAGAATATCCAGAAAGCCACAGAGAAAACCCTGAAGATTGAAATTCCTTGGCTAAAAAATGTATTATCTAATGATCCAATGGAATCCATGAAAATGTCTGAGACAGAATTTTATCAGAGACAGCATCCCATATCTGGCACACACGAACGATTGTCTTTGTATGATCGATTTCACGAAAAGAACCAGAAACGAGCAGAAGAAAAATTAAGGAGCATTGCTTTAACTCCAGACTTGCTTGGATACATAAACACTGCTGAGGCTGAGCAAGTGAATCGTGCTCTTGCTTCGAACCGTTACTTTGTCTGCGATATGAAAGAGTTGCATTTCTTATTTTCAGTTCGTCTTCTATTTCATTTCAACAATGAAAAAATTAACAAAACATTTGAAAAGCAAATGAAGAAAATTACATCAGCCAATTTCACTTTACTTTCTGATGGAAGGATTGCACTTGAAGGAGCAGGTAAGATTTATAATAAAATTCTATTTTTACATGACTTTATATTAATAAAACTATAAAAAATTACGTATGTAGTGTAATTCAACAGTCCCACATTACAATACTCATTAATGCGATTAACAATTCATACACTTGCTTTTTATTTACTTGAGAAGGTGTATTACTTTATAACATATATTTATAAAAACTACTTTTATTTGGTAGATGAAAAGGAGAACCACAGAAAGAAATCCATGAAGCTCATTAAAACTGAACTAAAGCAAGAGCTAACACACAAAGAAACACTGAAAGAGAATATGATTTACAGGTTTTCTGTTGGACATTTTCTGATCAATTCAAGTGATGAGGTGAATAGAAAAAGGAAGGTAGTATTTAAAAATGATTATGTTTGATACTCTGCCGCAGGTATGATTGACTAATATTGATGAATTCTGGAATGATGCATTTCTTTAAAAAAAAAACAATGCTTATGATATAATCGAAAACCGCTTTTTGTAAATATGTTTCTATAAGAAAAATGATTATTAGTTGAAGTGGATGACTACTCACCTTATGATTAATCAGGGTATAACTCCCACTGTTATTAAAGTTACCAAATCTAAATCCCTTAATATTTATGACACTGAATAGACAAGCTTAACTTGGAGCAATGTGTGAAGCATGTATCTGCACCAAAAGAGTACTACATTAAAAAGAAAACACAATAAAAATCAGATTCAGAAAGTACATTTTAATAAATACAATTACACTAAAACTTTAGAAGTTTATTTTTGGCAGCCTTTAGACATGAATCTTTACATTCCTTGTAAAATTTGGCTAACAAAAACACTACTTGTCAATGTGGAACAACTGGTAGTGGAACACTGAGACCTACTCATGATTTCAGGCTGCCCAAGATAGTGGACAGTGGGATACAGAAACCAAGTTCCACATGCAAAGAGGTTTAATCTTGGGTCCTAGTCTCAAGAATGGAAGTCAAAATATTTCATCAGGGCAAGACAACAGTCTATATCCAAAAAGGTTTCCACTATACAGGATAGCCATTACACTAGATCTGCATGATGCCATTGGTTTATTCATGAAAATCTCAGAGTGGAAAAATATCATTTTGCACCCAGAGAACTTTTCTAATTGGCAAATGCGTTTGCACCTTCACAAAATCAACATTTCTGAACTGGTGCTCGTGCCTTTATTCAGAGCTCAGAATCCTTCAGGTGGTAAGGCTGTGGACTGTGTCTAATGATGGCTCCAAGATGGCTCCAAGAAATTGGTCTCTGCTTTATAAAGCTGAATCACATTTGATTTTGGTGAAAAGTTTTGAGCAAAAGAAGTTTGTTTCTTCAGCCCAACAGCAACACAACCTTGACGGATTAGCTTGGCAGTTTTGTCCTGGCCCTCTAGAGTTCTTTCAGTCTAAATCATTGCTAAATCCCAGGTTTTTATTTATGCAGTAGAAGTCTATTGATTCACCGCCAAGGCTTCCAGGACATCAGGTAAATCAATTGGGGTGCAAGAATCAATCCATCAGAGGCCACCAGCAGGGTCTAGATCATCTATGTATCTCAAAAAGCTGTAGGTAAAAGTTGATTTTATAAAAAGACAGGCTGTACTGTCTAGTAACAGGATGTGGGTAAATACTCTATACCTTTCATCAGAGAATAGTGGGCATAGTGAATATATCCTAAAGAAAGGCACCAAGTTACAAAACAATAGTTAGTCTGTAAAGAGTGAAGATGTTTGTCTGATCTGTCATTGCCCTAATAAAACTCCCAATATCATTCATTACAAAAAAAATCCATGCAAGGAGATAGTCGAGTCAATGTTAAATTTCATACAGGGTGTAATTACCAAGAGTGTGTTCAAGCCCAAAAGAAGTTTCTGACCCCCCAAAGTTCAATAAACCACATGTGTAGATGTTTCTCAAAAAAATCCAACGTGGAGCATGCACTGTTTTAATGGAACATGGACATCATGTCAGTATCAAAGAACCAATCAATATTAGTTGAAATATGTCAAGAGAAGCACATCAATCTATCAATTTTATCCCTACATATAATAATTACTAACCACTTTGTCAGAGCACTCAACTAATGTAATGTGTCCGTTCATGGTGACGTGTTCATAAGGATCATATCAGTGTAACAACTTGCACCATAGATGTACTACTTATTAACCAACAATGGCAAAAGCAAACAGCAGTCAATACAGTACCACTTCATCAACCATTATCAACGTGTTGCACTGTAGGAGAGTCAGATAACAAAAATATGTTAGCCCTTATTCTAAAATATTTACAAGACATACACCAAACCACAATCTAACTACAAAGAAATGACTTGCGTCTTTTAAAATGGTTTGGCATGGTAGCACAGAGACCCTCAACCTGTCATGAAAGTAAAGACAGGCAGGAATAAACTATTTTAGATAGTTGCTGAAATCCATAACTTATAAACTGTCTAGCCCTACTTATGACTAAAAGGTCACCATCTTGGGGTGTAGTGATCACCTCTAAGGAAAATAGGAATATCGGTTAACTTATATTGTTGTCAGTCTTGGTGTAGAAACAGCTGACAATTATAAAACATAAGACGTAGTGCAAATGTTCATGTGTATAAAACCGTAATTCAAGTCCCCAGCACACGTTGAAATCTGACAATGCAATAAATAACAGCAGTAGCTATTGTAAGTCACAATAGCTATATATTCAGAAATCAAAGTTGTTTCCTTGATCTTTTATTCCTTCTCATGAATTCTTCAAACTCTGATCTTTAAACCAACACGTATTTTGTCGCCTCAGTAATATGTACATGCACATTTTTCAAGGCTTTGCAGTTTTCTGTTTTATGTATTTGAAGTGTGGTGATAACTCCATCACACGCTGTCCTTCGGCGTGTGTTAAGCAGAAACGATGCGCTTCTTAAACTCGCTCTTCAATATTGGAGTTAGGTCACGTCTCAGTATTGCTGTAAATGTCCCGAGTCCACATGCCGAGTTCTCGTGTATGAGTTTGAATTACGTTCTATTGTACCTTAGGCCACAGGATTTGGCGAGGCCGGTGGTTCTCTCCACCCTACAGCACCGTACTAATTGAGACTATTCAATCAATATTTACTGGATATACCCTCTCCGGCACCAAAAATGTTGTTATTCAGGCATAAAGCGATCATTTCAATTAACATGGTGTTGTGTTGATGATATTCGATATTTCTTTTGCCTAAGAAGTATTGGCACGCCTGGAGTCCAATTGAATGTTCAATATTGGAATATAGTGAAACAACGTCCATTGTTATTAATTTAAAGGTGGATTGCCATGTTATTCCTTCCAATTTTTGTAATAGATCCGTGGTGTCACGTAAGTAAGAACTGAGGTCTTTTACGAGTGGTGTCAAGAAGTGATCTATATAGTTTGAAATTGGCTCAAGAAGAGATCCATTTGTGGAGACTATTGGTCTGCCCGGTGGGTTGGTTTTATTTTTAAGTATTTTGGGTAAATAATAGAAGGTGGCCATTGTTGGAAAATCACATACCAGATATTTATGTTCTTCCGTGTTGATTAGGCCTTTTGCCAACCATTTTTGTAAATGTGATTTCAAATTGTCTGCAATTTCTTGTGTGGGATCTTTTGTTAATAGTTTATAATATTGTTTGTCCATTAATTGGCGGTTTGCCTCAATTACATAATCCCTTTTGTCCAGGACTATGATGTTCCTACCTTTGTCTGCTGGTTTAATTTCAATATTGGTGTCCAATTGCAGATTTTTTTATTGCTTGTTTTTCTTTTATGGGTAAATCGTGTTTTACCTGGCTGTGTTTTATTTTGTAAAGATCTTCTATTACAGCTTCGTGAAATAAATCAACTTTGTTGCCCGATGGTAGGGTTGGATAGAATTTTGATTTTGTCTTGAGTCCGCTTTCACCAGCTCCTGATAGTGGTTGTGATTTTTGTAAATCTCGCATGATTTCTGTTTCTTGTGATGGTGTTTCAACTCCCATTGTTAATAAAGTTGTTATGCCTTGAATGTCTTCAGCTTGAAGTACATTCGTCGAGGATGTTTTTGCCTCCATTTGAGTTTTTGATTTTATTTTCTCTGCATGTATTTTAGCCAACTTTATTTTCCTGGTGTACTTGTACAAATCAATCCTGGTTTGTGCTAAATCTAGATGAGCGGTTGGACAGAAATGAAGACCTTTTTTTAGGACACTTTCTTCAATGTCTGTTAGAGTTTTACCTGACAGATTCATTATATTAAGTTCTTGTGAAGCTATGGATGTTATTTCTTTTGTTGTCTCAGTCGATCCTTGGTCCAAATGTCCGTTCTTGCTTCCTCCCCTGCCCCTCTGGCCTCTTCTTGTCTTCTTGGCTTCCTCTCATACTTCTTGTTCCTCTTCCCCGGCCTCTGTTTATCCCACCTCTTTGATTATTTTTTTGATGCTGTTGTTCTAATGCCATCCGCATTTCCATGAAAAAATCGGTCTTTTTCTCATTTCTGATGTGGCTGGTGTTGTGTTTTCATTGTCACTTACATCAGTGCTGGTGAGGGAGTCATAGCTCGAGAATTCTCTACTGGTCATTTCTAATCGTGCTTTACTTTTCCGTATTTCATATTTTCTGCCAAATGTGAAAATGCGACCTTCTTCAAAGTCAAATTTATCCCTTTGGAATTTCTGTTGTTTGCGTTGTTTAACTCTGTCCTCATGCTTTTTAAGATTCTTGAGGATATCACTTTTCAATTTGGCCATATCTTCTGGTAAAGTCATTTTTTCGATTTCCTCTTCTTTTCCTTTTAATTCTTCCCTAATTTCTTTGAGGGCCTTTTCTATGTGCTTTATTAGAATCCGTATTAGCCCCATGGATGACTCTAGTAGATGTTCTCCCCACTCCTGAAGTAATATATATATATATATATATATGTATATATATATATATGTGTATATATATATTTGTATATATATATATATATATATATATATATATAACAGTACGCCTTCAAGCTTAGAGAGTATTGCATTAATCATGGAAAAAAACAAAGTAATGATCTCTGGGTAGTTCCCGAGTTTAGGTGGAGAACAGCTCCTAAATAGAGCACCCTGAAACACCTGTGACACTCTGAATGGGCTCACCTCAATGTCTGTTTTTCTAGCAAGGGCTTTAGGCATGGGATTAGCACAGTACCACCCACAATGAGCTAAGAGTGTCCCTGATGTAGCGGTGTACTCAATGTAGGAGCTGCTCTCTACCTAAACCTGGGACTACACTGAGTCTCTTGGTTCATTTTTTGCTTCATTTAGTTTGTGTACTGTGCTGACTTATACCGGGTGCTCCCTTGTGTCTGGCCAGAGATATACCTCTATGAAAAGATTGATAGAACAGCTAAACACATCAGGGGTTGCCTTTACTAAATCCATGTTGGCTTGGATGGAATGTTATCAGCCCAAAGTTGTAATACTGTGCCTGGAGTAGTAACAGCTTTTGTAATTTTTAACACCAGCATGAATGGCACTGGTTAATCCTATGCTTAAAGAGTTTGCTGTAAATATATATATATATATATATATATATATATATATATATATATATATATATATATATATATATATATATATATATGTTAACGAAAAACATCGATAAAGGCCGTTGCCGAAACGCGTCTGTTTATATGCTGGTGGTCCGTGACATGAAATAAATTCACGGAACCTGCCCCCCGTGAGTTCTGTCTTCTTTGTGGATCTCCCCGGATTTGGAGGAGAGTAGGAGTGTTAATTGTTATGCAGACGCACCTCCGCATTCAAGAAGCACCCGTCTGTGAGTGCACCAAGCAGGTGTACTTGGAGCGTAAATATATATATATATATTTTTTATATATATATATATATATATATACATATATATATATATATACATATATATATATATATATATATATATATATATATATATATATATATATATATATATATATATATATATATATATATATATATATATATATATATTATCCTGTATTTATCAGCGAAAACTAATCTGGCACAGACTCCAAGTTGCAAGTTGGTAAGTGCATTTATTTTGCTGTTACATGTCCCTGACGCATTTTGGGCACCAATAGTGACCTTGATTACATGATATCAATATGTAGATGTTTCCATATTGGTACGTCTACACACCCCTCACATATGTATGTATGCATGTATCTTAACATTTATATGATTATGTTTCTGTATATTTGAGCATATATTTATTAGAATAAAACATGTTTTAAATACCCACTTCAATAAAAATGTGATAGTATAACTATCATTATCCATACCAGTTAGAAAAGCAACCTAAAATATAATATTTAACTATTACATTTTATTCTGCAAAAGGAATTTCTGAAGACAATTTTAAATGATGATGGTGATGAAGAAAAAACATTAGCCCTAGCAGGAAACAACCCAATAAATGTAAAGGGCTTGAGGAGCCTTTGTCCAATTCACATTCAAACGAACCACTGCCAGAAGACTCAAGATGGATCAGAAAACTGGCTCACTGATGATGTAAGAACATTTTTAAACTATTGTACAAAGCACTGTGCTACTTACGTATAAACTTAAACATTATGAGATTAAATGCTATTATTTTAATGGAAATATCTTTACTTTCTAGGTGCTTAATGCACGGATTTATCAAATAGTTTCAGAGCAAAGAGATGTAAGTGCATTTCATCAATTTTTTTCACTATAGTTATGTCCAACTTTAAAAAAACCTAATGAACATATATGGGATAACATTAACGCTGCCGTACATTATAAGAATATTACAAGTCACCAAGATGTCCCATAACCATATAGAGGAACAATTACAAAGGCCAAGTTCCTTTATAAAGTTATGGAACTCCGAGGTGACTTGCAAAATACTTATCAGGTATACAAGGGGGTACATTTTCACATAAAATACATTGTCCCACCATCACCTTTCCCAAAAACCACTTAAAACATTGTTGCATAGTCTTGAGCGAGCATGTTTGCAAAGATGAAGAATAGAAATTAAACTTGTAGTGCAAAATTAAACATATAAAAAAGCTGTTTGATATTTTTTTTAAACAGATATTATCAGCCGTGCAATACGTAGCCTTTCTCTTTCTAATCAGTGCAAAAAATATTCTGTCTGCTTGTCACTGTAAGCTTTAAAAAAAAATTACAGATGAAACAAAAGCAATGGTCCTTTTCCTGCTTTAAACAGCTGCTTTAATAATGCTCCAAGACCTGTTCTGCCTTTCGCCCCAGCTTCTACCTCTAGATATATGAGACAGACATATAAAGAGAGACATATATAGTGTGAGCTAGCAAAAAACTGGCAAAACAGATGTTATACAAAAACCAGATGGATGTAATGCTTGAATTATTCTCAGCCACTGGTAACTACTCGAGCCACATCACAGTACATCATTATCGGTCCTCCCCGCACACTGTGTCACTGGACCAAAACTATACCTGGCTGATGAGCCCCAATGAGAGCAAAACAAGTCCTAGGTTCTTGTGCTCCTGTTTAAGGAGTACTTACCAGGTCAGTTTGGTTTAGATTGTTTACATTCGAGCAGGGTCAAGACTGATTTGCATATGGCTTTGTCAAAAAAAGGTGAATGCTGTACAGAGTAATCACCATTGGCTGAGATTAATTCATGCATTTTATCCGGGACATTTTGCACATAAGAAGCCAGTAGAGTGTCATAGGGCAACCTATTTGTGGTTTTCTTGCTTGGTCCCGAAAGTCTGATTTCTGTGTTGCTATGTCTCATTTAACAATTTTTATAGCAATTGATAACATTTTCTAATTTAATCGCACCCTTTTTTGGGATAATGGCATTTGACAATTGTTTACAAGTAATATTCCCCAACTCAGAAGACTATATTGGTTTATTACTATAGACATAAGAATGCCTTTTTTACTTATGTGAAAGAACAGATTTTAATCTTACCATGGTCATGATCTTAACCTAACTACTAAAAGCAGATAAGAGCAGCTCTTAAATAGACTTTGGAATTTAGAATCTAGTCTTCAAACTAACCAAAGAAAAGTAGCATAGCGGAGTAAAGTTTTGTGTCATACTGTATAATAATATACACTAACTTTGATAATGTTTTTATTTCCGTCCTCAAGATTCTCAAGTGTAAAACTGAAAACAGAAGAGCAAACTCTATATATATATGGTGCAAAGCTATGGCAGTCTTCTCCAACAAGTAGCTCGTGAGCCAGTGGTGGCTCCCCAGCTGCTTGTAAATAGCTCTCCAGTATGGAACCCAGCCTACTAAATTTGAAGCTTTTGCTTGGTTGTTTCAATAAATATATACCAGTTTTGAAAACTGTGTATTCGAGATGCAAAGATAATGTTTTGAGAAAAGTTTTGTGAACTTCATTTAAATTTCCATTAGAATTTGCAATACAACCAATTATTTTTGCGGCAATATACCCTTTAGCTTGCACGTGTTTTTTAAATCTACATGCTATGTTATATTAAAAGGTATTATTTGAGTAAAAAATCATGCATTCGTAGGGAGTCTTATTATTTTGGTTCCAGGGGCATTACATTATTGCTGTTATGTATTACCCATTCAGAGGCCTGACAAATTGATAAAGCCTTTTTTAGCATTACTGCTAATAACCTTGCTGATGCATTGCGGTAATCACTGCTGGCAGTCGTGAATGGCATTGAAACAAATGTAAATCTTGTCTGATTTGGTCACCATTACAGCACTAATAATAATAGTAGCTCAGGAAGATTTTCATTGAACATAGGTAGCTCCTACAAAAGAAAAGGTTGGAGATACAGATTTTTGTAACTTTAAGATGTGACATTGCATATAAAGTGTTTTTAAAGTATGACATTGATAATTACATAGCATTACTGTCTGTATAATAAATAACATTGGCTAGACTTGTATTTATTTATACCTGGATGTTTAATTTGTTGACATTTATTTGTTCATGCCTTTAAATGTCATGTATTCGGGTCAAATACAATGAATGATAGGAACTAAAACTTACTCCATTACTACAGTGTATATATAAATTATGGCAGAAATCAAGACCCATATTATATGTTGGCCTCTTTCTGTATTGCAATTATTTATTGAGATTGTATGATGTATTAAATGAACAGGAAACAGCATATCTCATAAGATATTTTTGGAAAGCTCAATTAATGACATGGGATAAGGTAATCAATTGTACATTTTACAGTTGTGTGTGTGTGTGCTACCATAGGATGTGAATATTTGATTGTCTATTTAAAGTATGTGATTTCTTTGAGCAGTACCATAAAACAAAAGAAAATATAATTTCTTGCCACACAATGATACTTTTATCAATACTTAGCATCACATTATAGAAACATTCCAGTTCGTTTCTTGGTGGAGAGAATTCAAAAATTTAGGAACAGTGAAGCAAAACATCTCAAGAATAAAGGTAAGCAAATATAAAAGTCTACTTTGGGTTTTTGAACCAAATAACAAAGTCCTCTTTTGTTTGTTTTTTCAATAATGCTCAAACTTCATTATGAAGAACTTATTTACAAAGAATTTATTGTTTTATAGTTGTTCAGTGTGTATTGTCATTTTCTAAATTAATTGATGTGTTTTAATTGCAAATATTGTTTAAAATTGTAAATTGCAGGCACATGCACTACAATAATCACAGTATTCTAGGAAGCAGGTAAATAAATGCAATAGGTGGACATTTTGGAATTAATGTGAATCCCTAACAATTAATTTAGTTGCACTCAATCATTTAGCTCATATGTGCCACTAGAGATAATGATTAACTACTTTTGCCCATCACTCTCATAAATGTACAAACGAAAAAAGAAATGGTAGACCATTTATACTCTCAATGTAGATCCGGCCCAGCTCTCCCATGCTGCGGCACCACTCTCCTTCCGCCTCAGTGCTTTGTCTTGCTTTGCCATTATTTTGACTGCTTTTTCCTTCCTTTTCCCCCACCTTTGCCTTCTTTTTCTGGCTTTCGCCTTCATCTCACCCATTTTTTTTATTGCTTTCTCCTGCTGTACCCTCATTTTTCACTGTTTTCTCCTTCTATTGTCTGGTTTTCTGAGTGCTTCACTTGCTTTCTCCACAAAGCAGCTAGCAACTCCAGAGTCGAGAGACCTTAACAGGTGATTTGCTTGGCTTTATACATCCTTTTCGATTGATTGATTGATTGATTGATTGATTGATTAACTTCATATAATTGTTGACCTGTTGAACCTCAATAACAATCTGTAATTCTCCATTCATAATAGTTCAGATATGTAAATCACATTTCCATGTTCTTCTTAGATTCCTGCTGGCATTGTCCTTCATCTTTTAGGAATGAATACTGAAAAGCTCATCATTCCTGTGCATAGAAAATCTTGTATATGTTTCATAATTTTTGAAAGTGGCATTAAAAGATAACAAACTTCCAAGCATTTTGGAGATACAGTATCCCACAAATGTTTAACTTATGAACAGTTTGAAATAAATAACTTGAAGATAACAGCAAATGTCTGGTCACATATGCTATGCAATGTTATTTTATGTCATGTTAAGTGTACTTTTAAACCAACGTCTCTCCCAGGAGGGTCTCCTGGTGCACATGAGCAAGTGGGCTCCGGCTGGTGCCCATGTGAAGAGCTTCATTTGTTGTTTCTTTCTAAATTCAAATACTGAGTTGCCAACCCTCATGTGAAGTAGATTAGGAGCCAGAACAAAGAAGGTGATGCAAGTGGCTCTGGTTCTTCAGATCTGGGTACCAGTGGTCATCAGGAGGTTGGCTCAGCTGAGTTGTCCAGTGGGGGTGTGAAATGTGATGCGGAGGTTGCGGTAAGTGGGTACTAGTCTGTGAAGTGTTTTGTATGTATGGGTGAGTAATTTGAATAATGTGTGCATATTTGTATGGGAAAATGTTTCTCCTTCATGTATGATGGAATGCACTGTGGTCCAGTAATTATGGTGGTGAAATTGTTTTTCCCTGTGCCCATAGTAAGTTTGGTATGTCTCTTTTAAATTTTAACATCAAGTATCAAGTACAGGGGGAGTTAACTGGTGTAGCATTTCACCATAGGGACTTTTTTTAATCTGCCTCGAGTTCTGCTACAATAGTTTCCATGAAACATGAAGAATAACACAACAAAGTGGCGGCCATTTCGTTCCCGTGGCACTCTCTATGATATGGATCATAATGTCTATATGACTCTTGTTTAGGTCTGCAAAGCGGCTGTAAAATATTATTTGGTTAGCATTGTTTTCTATTTTCATTTTGTAGGACATTCACAGGGACAGCATTGTTTTTTTTCCTCGAGTTGTTGGCAGTAATTCACCGGAAACTGGAAACCATTTTATTCTGTGGGTATGCTAAGTTACATTTAAAATTGAAACATTTCAAATCTAAAGAGTTATTGTAAAATCTGGCATAAGATTAAGAAGAAAACTAAATTTCAAATCTGTACTGATAAACCTCCTAAGCAGTCACATTGGCACACCCGTTAGTTGAGAAAGTGAATTTGTGGGTGCACAAAGTGACACACATCAAAAAGATGTGAGTCACAATCACACTTGTAGTGTAACAAACAAATCTTCTATCTGCTTTTCGAACAGTGGTGCTGTGGTGCCAGTTATGAACACATACATCTTTATTGGGTAGATACAATGAGATATGTACTTTGTTTCCCCTTTGTGCATGTCAGCGGACAGTCTCTTCAATGCAGGGGTATCCAATTTGAAATGTGTAAGTCAAATCTATGCCTTGTTGAAATAATTTCTTATTGCTGTATTGATTACTACATTTTAGATTCTTTGTATTTAAACAACCTTTATTGATAATATGGCTTGGCATAGATATATAAATATACGAGCATTAGGCAAGCCTTTTATTAATACGTTTTGATGTATAGCAATATTTCATTTGATTTTTTGCAGATTTTTAACGGCAAAACACATATAATACAAATTTTTGATTCGTTGGGCAAATATAAACGTATTGATGATAATGACATGAACATACTTTGGTAAGTGTCATCAGCACACCTGTTAAATTATTATTATCAATACTTTTAAAATAATAGTAGATCCACTGTGGTATATTTATCAGAAGTGTTTTTTTGTTTTTTTTATAACTCAGTAATGTTTTCAAGCACATATGGGATCTTCAACAGTGGAACATTGAATACCCAATACAATGGAAACAGACAGACAGTGAGAGTTGTGGTGTATTTGTCTGCACTGTAAGTTTCAACAAAAATCTTTATTCATTGTCTAATATTAATTTCCATGGATAACCCACAACTGTTTTATTTTGTTTTTCAATTAATAGGCAGCTGATGTAGTCAGTCGTGGTATCTTAATGTCATCCGAAGAATTATCAGCGACTAATATGCAGCACCTAAGAAGATACCATGCTTCAAAACTCATGCTGATTCTTAGAAAACATGTATGATAATTCATTAATCAATTAGATAATAAATACTAGTAAAATCTTTAGATTTTTTCCTACTGAAATAAAAAAAATCATAATGAAATGGGTTAACATCATAAATCCAATTATGATGTGTGTACACATATTATTTATTTCACTGATTATTGATCAATATTGATGAGCATTTTATGCGGTAGGTGAAAATATGGACTCTCAGTTTGTGGAAAATACATGCAAAGGACATGCTTGATGTAAGTCGGATGGTGGACATGAGATCATCAACTGTCCTCAGAAGTTATAAGCATATATGCTATTGTACTGTCACTCCTTAATTAGGAGAAAATGGCTCCATGCATCAGCTTGTCATGACAATAAATTGTCATCCTATTTACCCTGGCATTATTTGTCCTTCTGTTACAATACAATTTGAAAACGTTATGACTGTAATTTTCTTTTTAAAACATGCATTTGTTCATCCAAATATGATAGTATTAAAATACAGCTGAATGTTTAAAGCCATGATGTGCACATATGTCAAGTCCACCTAAGACAATGTATCAAACTAAAATGTCAACCTAAATCAACTTTTTATCTAACTGTAGCTCTGTCTGAGTTTGATGTTGTGGATTGTATGACAATCATCTGATTGGTACATCGACAGTAGATTTAAAACAAAGTATCATACAAAATTAATTAATTCCATTACATTACGTCCAATTATTCAATTTTTTTGGATGTGTTTAGATTATTTTGTGCCATGATTTATCAATTGTATGTTATTATTTTATGTAGTTACTTCTAAGTTAAATTAGCAAGCATTAATGTTGTTAATGTTTTACCTGAAAAATTTCATTTGCATAAAACCAATGAAGTAAAGTACTGCTATTTTGTTCAAACTCTAATCTTGACAGTCACACTTTCATGAGACCGGTTCTTGAATTGTGTTGTGAATTCTTACTCAAATGTCAAAACATTTTCACATGCAAACATATAGCACATGTGCATTTATGTCCGCATGTTGTGTTGCGCCATACGCAATTGGACTCACTATATTTTTTTACCATTAAAGAGAATACTTTGTCTTGGGCTGAAAACCATTTCCATGACAAACAACTATGAGAAAGTAAAGTGGATGCTTTCCTAAGTACAACCTAGCTGCACAATACCTTTGGGAAAATGGTCCTTATTCATGGTATTCATGGTGTAAATTACATCTATACAGTAACCTCACTGAGCATAAACATTTGCATATTGTTCTTTTATAGGGCATTGAGAAGGAGAAGGTAGCCTCAGTTTCCCATGAGACTGGTCTGAACACTGAACAGTTAATGCAAAAAGAAGATACTGCAGGAGCAGAGCAAAGTGTTGTCCAAAAAACAGAGACAGGAAAGAGCCTAGTTCGAGGAATCGATGGTACAGAATGCATTGCAGCAAAAGAGATGGTCTGCCTATATCAAGAGAGTGCTGGTTTAAAAAAAAAGTAAGTTAAGTCATGTCTGTTTATAATATAACTATATATTATATAAATATTAGTTTGTGACAGTGAGAAGTACTAGACTGTCTTCTAAAATGAAAACCTGCAAATAATATAATAATTGTTTTTTACAGGTAAAGTTATGCAACTGAATCTATAGTGATCTTGTTTCATGTTATAAATAAATAGCAACTATCCTAAGCTTGAGAAAAATGAGAGCACACTTCAATTTTTTTTATTGACATTGTGTTTATGTTGTTCTGAGTTTTGAGAATTGGAGATAATGTAAACGAGTACTTTTGCCTGGAAAAGTGATGCAAAAGATGCACTTTGTATTTTAAAAATTAAATTTTCACTGTTGTAAATGTCTTATCACAATATATTTGCATGAGCAGGTCACTATATCCCAAAGAACAACAACTGGAATGGATAGAGTGCGAAAAGTGCAAACAGTGGTTACATTCTGATTGTGCAGATGTGCCAATAACAGAACAGTTTGTGGACACTCCATTTTATTGCGGATGCCACAAAGAATTTCCACTTGCATTGGACAGGTAAATATGCAGTTAAATATTGAATATATGTATTTATTTGACCTGCTTCTTGAAAGGGAAGGTGCAAAACTATGTGCCACAGTAAACTTGGATGATAGATAAGGCAGTTTGTACTGCATATCTCCACATTTATATGTTATGAATGATTCAAGTGATACCTTTACTATTCCTATTACCAATTTTGCATGGGGGAATCCATAATAAATGATTAGGTGTAGATATATCTTGCTATATAATTGAACACCACATTGATGGAAATAATGAGCAGTTGAAAATTCGGCAAAGTAAATTGTGATACTTGAAATTCCCATCATTTGAAGGCCAATAGAAAGTCACCAGGTGAGGTTAAAGTAGGAACATTATGATGATTTGTTGAGGTTTAGAGGTTGGATGTTCTACTAAGAGAAAAATATGCCAGAAGTTGATGAAAAAACCTTTTAGCAAGTACACTTGCTACATTTCCAAAAATGTAAATGGTGGCAAATATAAATTATTTGAAATTCCAGCAGCATTCTAGAATTACTGATATGAATCTGTAACTGACATACATTCTATTGAGTTGTCTTAGAATTCTTCATAGCTTTGAGAAACGTTATTCAATCATTCACAATAAACTAGTCTTTATGAGATGATATTTCAAGCTTTTATCAGCTATAGAACATTATGTAATTCACAAGTAAAAATATATTATGTTTAAATTTAGTCACACAATTAGTGAGATTTTTGATAAAAAATGCACAAGAAGAAATTCAAAAAGTCTGATTTTGCTAAATGCATTTAATGGTTTCTAATTTTTTAATTAGAGTCATAAATGAAAACATTTAAAAGAGTTTTTAAGGGTTAGGCATTACTGTTTTTTATTATTCTGAATAAGTATTCCTTAAAAGAGTCATACATAGACTTTAATTACATTCAATGGTTATGTTTTTAGAAAAATAGGTGAAATTGTCAGACAATCAATTAATATGTAAATATTGATTTTTAGGCTGAAAAAAAACCTGGAAGACAGAGGCATCGTGAATTTACTTACTGAAGATGAGATAAAGGCTTGTATCAAATAATGAGTATTTCTATGAATTTTCCATTTTGTGTGTTTAAAACATGTATTTCATAACACAAACGTACTGAATGGAATTACCTTCCTCATATTAATGTAATGTGTTCAAGAGCCATGACATATAAAAGGAGGATGCATGCCTTTTGAAGATTAATGAAAACATGGAAAAATCTTAACTGTATTATTTTCTGTCCTCTTTGAAAGCAATTTAATTAATAACAACATAAGTTTTTTAAGTGTTTATGTCCCTACTAGCCATTTTTCGACTTCTTGTAAAATGCTCATTTCCTTAATTACATAGATTTGTCATAAGATTTTTTTTAACATGTTGACTGTGTTCTGAATTAAATATACTAAAACTCATGGTCCGGGTTCAACATGCGACCTTGGTGCGAATTAGTTGCAGAACATGTGGATAAGGGGTAATATAAACATGTAAATGACTCTTAGAAAATCTAGGTCTGAGCTACGTGAAGAAACAAATATTTTACTAAATAAGGAAATAATGTGAAGTACTTTGGTGAATGCTTTTATAAAAAAAAAGCATATTTCTGAATCATGATGTAAGAAACATAACGTACAACAAGACCCAGAGTTACTAAAGTTTGATGCAAACCCATGTTCAGCACTTACAGGTCTATTTAGAAACAGCATTTAGTAATATTACTATAGTGCTACTAACAATCTAGAAAATGCTATTTACAACCTACTTGTAGACTGTACACCTATCCTATTTTTTCTGCTGTGGAGATCTCTGTCCAAATGCGGAATATCTGCATACGTAGGTATAAGTTAAAGTAGTAAATATGGAGGCTTTTGAGGGGAGGGGCTGGAAAATAGGGAACAGTTATGATTAAAGTGAGTGGGTTTGGGGAATAATGAGGGATTTACGGAGGGTCAAGGAATGTGAGTGAGGGGGTTAGGAACCCACAAAAGAGTAAGACTATTTCTCTAAAAAAAATCACTTATGTAGTAACTACAGCCCAAAAGAGCTCCAAAACAGTAGGAAATCAGTCAATCTCATAGATGAAATAAGCTCAGAACCACCCATGGTCAAAAAATGATAATGCAACACCCTCCTATACAAAATAAAGGAGATAGGAACTTAGATTAAAACGCCATAGGAAATCATCATACATTAAGATAAATTAGAAGGAACAGTTACACATTTAAAAAAATACGTTTTTATTTGAAAGCTGACGTAAAAATTGTACTTTTGTATATAATTATAGAATATGTTATAATTTATTTTCATGTACAAATTAATGTTACAGTAGTTATTATTAAAATCAAATTACATTATTTATGATTCATTCTGTTCCTGCTCTTTAATAAGTATTAAAGCACACAAAATCTTTCTTCTACATTAGGTGGAAATTGATTTTTTTCATTTAAAATTAACCACAATTATTAAAATGTATTTTTGTTTAGATTATTATTATAGAGTTATATTAATGGTCTAAGATGATGTGAGAATTGAACATGGCTCTCTAGGAGTAGTTAATTTGGTGTGTGTTATAAATTGGGTTACTGGATGGCAAAGGTATGTGCACTGTACATGGAGTAACCACATTCATAGTCAGGGTAAGTCAGAAACACACTGTGGAATTAACCTGTGCTCAAACTCTGGTGGCTTGGGACAGAGCTGTCAGGTTTAACTTAAAAGGCAATATGTGATGTATTTGTGCACCACATCAAACAGTAACACAGTGAAAACTCTTCAAAATATCCACACAGTTAAGAAAAATAAAGACTAAGGTCCCAATTCATATCTCGCTAGTAATGCCCTCCGTACAACTCGGATCCATAGGGCTTTACGAGCAATTCGTGCAACTGGAGTCCAAACGAGCGAGTATGATGCATTCTTATGCTTACGGACTCGGTTTGCTCAGGCTCCCATTGAACTCTATGGGATCACTTATACTGGACGTGTGCACTGGCTCCCATAGCAAAAAGGGGTGAATGGGGAAAAACGTACACCCTGTGGTGGGCACCCCATGGTGCACACCACACTGTGCATGCATGGGAAGAGGGGGCCCATGGGTAACCACACAGGTCTGAATCAGAGTGCGGCAAGGGACAGTAGGCCTTCTAAGGGCCCCAAAAGAATGATTCCGTCAGATTTTTTGATCCCGACATACCGAAACGTGAAGGCTGCCCGAATTATGCATAGTACTTGCTCACTCAGAAACAGAGTCCATAGAGCTGTATGAAGCATCTGAGTACGAGTCATATGAACTGGACTGGGTTGGGAGATGATTCACTTGAAGTGTACTTGAACTTTGCATCGTACTTGGTCGTTCGGACCAGTCTACAAATTGGTCGGGAAAAGGGCTAAGAAACTGATCCGTTAAAGCCAAATCCGATTCCACGGCCTTCCGAGCGAGATCGGAATCGACCCCTAAGTCAATGGATTAAACAAGATCAAAACATAAAAAAAACAAATGTGTAGCAGTCAAGGCATTAATTTTTAATGATTAAACGCAAAAATAGTGCTTAGAAGCAGTTATTGCCTAAAGAGTTATTTGGTCATTCCAGACCAGGACAAAGTTAAGAGTGCAGAAAGACTGCGATGGAGCACGGGCGGGAATCGGGGATCCACCTGGGCCTATTAAATAAAAGTACCTTAGTCCTTGGTTTGCATAGATAAAGAAGTGGGGTGCAGCCGTGCAATATGTCAGTGATCCCCACGCAGTTGTAGTGGTGCAAATCATGCTTCCATGCAATTGCGGTAAAGCATCAGTTCCATGAATGAGATGCCAGGTCTGAAGTGTAGTGGTTCTGAGTGTGATGCGCTGGGGTTTCTCCACTCTGTAAAGATGATTTGTCGATCTACTCCACACAGTGGCAGAGATGCATTGGTTCTGAATTGGTGGTTCCGGAGGCGATGGGGAGGTTGCGAGTGCAATGCACTGACCTGGCTTCAACACAGCAGTAATGCATCACCCCAAAGCTCACTACAGGGGATGTGTTGGTTCTGATCAGTGCAACTGCCTCGATGCAAGTGTTTTTGTCGTTGCAGCACTTTATGCTAACTTTTAAGAACCCTGGACTGGGTTGCTACCACTTAGCCCAGCAAGACTTGCAGCAAGCACAGTCCAGGTGCTGTTTATTGGTTGAAAAGATGTCTTTGATATCTCTTATACTTCAGAAACTGGATGTAAGCCAACAAGCCCTTGGAGATACTCAGGCTCAAGGATGTTGAGATGCAGATCCAGTCCTCCTCATCCCCAGGTAAAAGGACAGCAGGCAGCATGCAGCAGGCAAAGACATCAAAGTAGTTCAGCAAAGTGGCATTACATCCAGCAGCAGCACAGTATTCCTTTTTACTGATATAACGTCCTCAGTTCTAGAAGTGTTCTGGGTTGGTGGATTCACCTCGTATACTCTGCTGGGCCTTAGAAGTGGGGAGACTTCAAATAGATGCCTTTTAAAATGCAAAAGTCACTGCCTTTCTAGCCCTGTCTCCAGACTCAATAATTGCAGCCATTTGTGTGGGGTCAGTGCATATCGCTTTTAGGTTAAAGTGTCAGCACCTTGCATTCATTCTGCCTGGGATAGGCCCTCAGGATGTGGATGACCTTTTAGTCACACCTATGCTCCCTTTGTTTGTGGCTGTCTAGAGGTAATGAAGAAAGCCAGCTTTCACCCACCCCAAACGTGTATGCAAAGACACATAGAAGGCACCAAATTGTTACAGTAATAAAGTAACATTTTCGGAATTTCAATTTAAAATCCATCTTCATCATAAGTTGTGTTTTTAAATTGTGATTCCAGAGAGACCTTAATTTGAGGTTCTCATCTCTTCCCATTTTGAAATTATACTTTTGAAATGTAATAAGGCAATCCTACCTTATCCTATGGGAGAGATATGCCTTGCAGTAGTGAAACAAATTTAAGAGTATTACAGAAACTAAAAACTAAATATTTCCTACTTTTTAAATACACTGAACCCTGTCCATGGGTTGTCCAGGGCCTAATGTAGGGTTGACCTATGTGTATTAGGAAGGAAGCTTTGGGTCAGGCAAGTGGGTTAACTTTCCAGGTTAACATGGCAGTTTAAAACTGCACACACAGACTTTGCAGTGACAAGCATGACACATGTTTAAAGGGCTACTTATGTAGGTGGTACAATCAGTGCAGCAGGCCCACTAGAAACATTTAATTTACACGCCCTAGGCACATGTAGGGCACTTTAGTAGGAAATTATAAGTTATTTAAATATGCCAACTTTGGATAAGCCAATGTTGCCATGTTGTCAGTAAAGCACAGCTGCACGTTAGCACTGTTTATCATGGTTAAAGTACCCAGGCTACTAAAGACATCAAAAGCGAAGTCACCAAAAACATGAACTCAGAAGGGAAAAAGGCAGGGTAAACCATTCCAAGGATGTCAGGTCTAACAATGTCCATAGTTAAAAAGAAGAAAAAGTAAGCGGAAGTGAAGGAAAGAAGGTATATTCACCCCAAACTTTTGTGAGTCCCTTGGCAAATAGTAGTTTCATAGCCTTAATTAGGTCTATTGAGCCCATCTCATGGTTTAATCTTCGATTTTGCCTTCCTAACTGGACACATATTTTGCCTTGTTCTGGTGATTTTCAGAAAGTACAAGGCCAAAACTCCTACATCTCTCTAATATTGTTCCAACAATATAGGCTTGCCAGACCATAACTTAGTCACACACATACAAAGACCCCAGTAGGCTAGCACATACATATAAGCAAGCATAGAAACGAATTAGAATGACACGCTCAATAACATACATGCTGACTTATACTTATTACAGACAAAGGTTTATGTAGAAATATATCTATACCTTAGTCTCATAATCATTTAAGAGTTACCTGCTGGTCAAAAGTGATAAATACCTCCTTTTTGCATGTTGCAAAGGCAACAGGTATGTGTAGGGTAAGGCTGTGGCACTTGTCAGCCAGCCATATTGTGGAAATCTTCAAAAGGGGTCAAGAGAGCTGCAGCTCTCTGTCTCCTAAAATCTGCTGGACATGATCATGAACAAAAGAACATTGAGTTAGGTGAAGGTCAGCGAAAGGCCAGAGATGGGACGATATGAAATTGGAGGAGAATTGCCTTAGACTGGTCCCATGAAACATCAAAAGACATCTGAACCTGAGATTATAGAGGAAGGATTCTTGCAATGGTGAGTACAGGAATGCACATGCATCAGTAGCATCCTTTAACCTTGTCCCTCGTAGAGCCCACCTGCTCACGTCACTGTTGTGACAATTTAAAGAATGTGTGAATATAGATTGGATAGATCTAGAGGACGCTGAAAAGAAAATGTCTGCCTTAGAGCGAGGTATGGCAAAATAACCCCTATTAGAATCACCAGCCATTCTTCAATGGTGCCTTGAACCAACACATAGTGAATTTGCAAAATTGGGGTAGCACTGAAGACAAACAAATAAAAAGTATGTGCCACTGCCATGCTCTTTAACTTCAAGGATCACCAGTGGGAGGATATTTGGCAATCGGCACATATTGTCAATCCCTTTCTCACCCCTTCTCAATGACTGAAGGGAACCACCAATAACAGACACATTGACAACATGGGCCAAATGTAAACAGATTTCTTATATAAATATATATTGTTGTATAATTCATGATCACTTTATGGGTGGTTATGTGCAGACACCTGGCTCACCTCTGCCCAAAGACAAACTTAAAAGCAAAGGAGATGCAATTGTCATCTTTTGTCAAGAAAGCCATGACATTATTATTGAAAAACAACAAAAGGTCATGAGTTAACTGTTGTGTTACAAAAATTTGTTTCTAGACGTATAGGAAAGGGAATGTGATTGGTGCAGCGACTCTTTCAGTGGCAAATGTGTATAACTATTCAAGACATGTTAGAATTAGATATTTGGAGCGAGTGGGACCAAAAACAAGAGTTCAAAATAAATAGTTGGTGGAGCAAGGGCCTGTACTTGGGTGCGCTTAGAAAGGAAGAGCAAACAACTAAGCTAGAAGCCCTAATAAGGCGAGGGCTAAATAAAGTTGAAAGTCTTTCATCCAAGACGGGAGAGACAGGTATGGCGAGAACAGATACAAGCTAGTGTGTTACCTTGTAAGCATTGCTTAGGCAGATTTGGAATTTGGAGACCATTGCGGAATCAGGGTCTAAATGTTACTCATTAGGTGAAGTTGTAAACAGAGCAGATATCAGAGCAGTCATAATCATCATCCAAAATAAGAAAACAAGAGAGATACTAACCGATCAATGTAAAAGTCTATGGGAAAGAGGTTGATAAATGACCTAAACATATTTTAGGCACTATGTAGGTAGCATTTGTAAGACAAATAAGAGAATGATCACGAAGACAAGGCAGTACTGGTTGCTGATGCCAGCTGAGTTTTGAAAAGATTAGTTAAGCCATCAGTATAGTAATAGAATATGAAGGTATGACCCATGAAATAGGGTTTGTCATAAAATATGAGAATGAAAGGGAATCACTCAGAAATTCAAACTGAGACATGAGGTTCAATGGATAATGTATGCATACTTTTAGAAATCAATAGCAGGGGAGAAAGCAGTAACTAGTATGAAAATAACCTTAGGTAATAAATTAATTGAACTAAGCAGGTGCACCCAAAAGACATATTATTAGGAGGGCAATCTTAATCCATAAAGGTCATGGTTAGCTAACAGCATTTAATCTTTAGTGTACATTGCTTCTTGAAGAGTTTCATTATTTGCTTATAATCCAATTTTCATATTACATAAATGTGTTGAATTGGTACCGTAACTTTATGATTTTCATCTTTACTATATGGCAAAAGGAAATGTAATGACATGCTATATAATAAAATACGCATTTTAAAACAAAATTAATACTGTCACAGATTAGACGTTTGTAGTTCCAATGATTTTTATTAAATTCCCCATGTGGTACATAATACATTGTAGGGTGCATCAACTGTCATACAGAATAAATTTAAGATAAATTTGAGATATTACTGAATATCAAGCACACTTTGTAATTGATTTAGTAAATTAAACTATGTCGCTAATACCAAAACCGTTATATTATGATTCTTTTTTATTGCAGGCAAGAAGTCTAATGGAACAAATTAAAAAAGTTCTACATTTTTCACTAAGTATCCGAAATACATCACTCATGATTGATGTATTATTACCAGAGGTGAGAGTTTACTTTAATGAAAGGATCACTGCTTTTCTAAATTGTGATTTCTAATAATCAATTAATCAATCAATCAATCATTTGTGAAGCGCACTACATTGGTTGTTCTGCGGATGCGTGGGACGGTGGCGAGTGAGAGGTCGGCGGAGCGTAGCTGGCAGTTGGGGATGTAGAAGGAGAGCCGTCTGTTGAGGTATGCTGGGCCGGTCTTGTGGAGTGCTTTGTGTGTGTGGATGAGGATCTTGAAGGACATCCTCTTGTTGACGGGGAGACAGTGCAGGTTTCTCAAGTGCAGGGTGATGTGGCCGTGTTGTGGTATGTCGAGGATCAGTCGTGCCGAGGCGTTTTGGATGCGTTGTAGTCGTTTGATGAGCTTGGTCGGGGCTCCCATGTAGAGGGCGTTTCCGTAGTTGAATCTGCTGCTGACGAGGGCCTGGGTGACTGTCTTTCTTGTATCTGTCGGGATCCATCTGTAGACCTTGCGGAGCATGCGGAGGGTGTTGAAAAAGGAGGAGGAGACGGCGTTGACTTGCTTGGTCATAGAGAGCGTTGTTGAGTCGAGGAAGATTCCCAGGTTGCGTGCATGGTCGGTGGGTGTCGGGGCTGCCCCCAGTGCTGACGGCCACCAGGAGTCGTCCCAGGCTGAAGGGTTGGAGCTGAGGATGAGGACCTCCAACTTGTTTGAGTTCAGCTTCAGACGGCTGATCTTCATCCAGTCGGTGACGGCCTTCATTCTTTCGTGGAGGTTGGCTTTGGTGGTGATGGGGTCCTTGGTGAGGGAGAGGATCAGTTGAGTGTCGTCGGTGTAGGAGATTATGTTGAGGTAGTGCTGTCGGGCGACGTCTGCGAGCATGGCCATGTAAATGTTGAACAGTGTCTGGCTGAGGGAGGATCCCTGGGGTACGCCGCAGATGATCTTGGAGGCTTTGGAACGGAATGGGGGGAGGCGAACGCTCTGGGTTCTGCAGGAGAGGAAGGAGGCGGTCCTTTCCAGAACCTTGTCTCGGATCCCTGCGGCGTTGAGGTGTGCACATAGTGTGCGGTGGCAGACGGTGTCGAAGGCAGCGGAGCGGTCTAAGAGGATGAGTGCTGCGGTCTCACTGTTGTCCAGCAGGGTCCTGATGTCGTCGGTGGCGGTGATGAGGGCAGTCTCGGTGCTGTGGTTGCTGTGGAACCCTGACTGGGAAGGATCCAGGATATAAGAAATAAATACGTTCAAACTGCTTTTAACACTTTTTTTGTGGCTAAGTATACAAACTATAAGTAAATACATATAAAATACAAATAAAAAGGAGTTACATTATTAGCCCACACAAATGACAAATCAGTAGTGAATGAGTTGATTTTATGATTGGACACGTTAGATTTTATAGCACCATCATAACAAGCAGCCGTGTGAATAAATTAACACATTAACATGAGGATTGCATTGCACCATCATCAGCATTGCCCAAATTGTGTATATTCTTATTTAGTGACAGAAATGTCATAAAAACTATCTAAGAAAACAATATTAATACAATGGGAAGATATTAACGACTGCAATTCAAATTAAGTACTGCAGATAATTACCATCTTTTTTGTGTTTCTCCCAAATGTGTACCCAATGTCTTTTGCTGGATTTCAACCTATGTGCACATTATCGCAACTTTAAAAACTAAATATCCTGTGCTTTAATTTTTAACACATGTATATCAGTTTATCCTTAACTTAAATGACTTATTTAACTTCCATAAAAGGCTCTAGTATAGGGTTAGAAAATGAACCCAGGGCATGGAAGTAAAATTCCACATATGGAATACTCTAAAGATTGTGTGATCCACGGATGGGCCTTAAAAATATGATTTAGGCCTTCCATATATTGCCAGACTGTAGCAGCTTAAAATGTGTTCCGTTACACATGTCACTATAACCCTTTTGACAGGAAGAAAACCTAGTTTTTAAATATTGATAATTCACTTCTAAGTACATCTTGCTGCCCAAATGGTAGGGTACCGGAATTTAAAAGTAGAATGTGTGCAAAATAATATTGGCATAATCCGCCTGTGAGTGATAGGCATTTGAATCCCACATTGTTTAATTTATACATCTCCCCTTTAAATAGGCTGACATAGAGAGTTGGCCTTTTCATTATGAAATACTCAAACAATTCACAAATTGTAGTCACCTTGATAGCTGAATCTACATCTGGGATTACTTTTCATGCATGTATGGTTTATGTGAACCAGGGGCTGTGAAAAAATGCATTGAAATTTAATAGGGCTAAAACACAACTTCTGGCTTAGAACCTTTGTCAATAACTTAAAGTAGAAACTGGTGCACTTCCAAATTGCAAGGGGCTCCTACACCGGCACCTTCTGATAGAACACTATGGTGCCGATTCGGATCCTGGAAAAAATTTCCCCATACGAATTGTATCCGGGATTTTTACCGAACGAATCGTACAAGTAGCGTACAAACTGCCAAGTACGATTCGTATGGGAAAAAGTCCATACGAATCGCATTGGGAAAATATCCCCACAAGTCCTCGGGTCGGAAAATGTGTCCGGCACATCCTCGGACGATTTACCCTACGAATCGGAAAAATGAAGTCCGACCACGCAAGTACGATCCGTCCCGTCCTTCCAATTTTACAACCATATGGAAAATACACCGTACGGACCAAACTGCAATAGCAACCATGGAGACATGTGCCCGCACACGCGCCGAACCCCTCCCCCAGACCCGGCGGATGTACGTGCCGTACCCCCACCCGTGTATGTACGAGTCGAACCCCCACCCGTGTATGTACACCCGTGTATGTACGAGTCGAACCCCCACCCGTGTATGTACACCCGTGTATGTACGAGTCGAACCCCCACCTGTGTATGTACACCCGTGTATGTACGAGTCGTACCCCCACCCGTGTATGTACGGTGCGTACCCCCAGCGCGTACATACACGGGTGTACATACACGGGTGGGGGTTCGACTCGTAAATACACGGGTCTACATACACGGGTGGGGGTTCAACTCGTACATACACGGGTGTACATACACGGGTGGGGGTTCGACTCGTACATACACGGGTGTACATACACGGGTGGGGGTACGACTCGTACATACACGGGTGTACATACACGGGTGGGGGTACGACTCGTACATACACGGGTGTACATACACGGGTGGGGGTTCGACTCGTACATACACGGGTGGGGGTTCGACTCGTACGGGTGTACATACATGGGTGGGGGTTCGACTCGTACATACACGGGTGTACATACACGGGTTGGGGGTACGACTTGTACATACACGGGTGTACATACACGGGTGGGGGTTCGACTCGTACATACACGGGTGTACATACACAGGTGGGGGTTCGACTCGTACGGGTGTACATACACGGGTGTACATACACGGGTGGGGGTTCGACTCGTACATACACGGGTGTACATACACGGGTTGGGGGTATGACTCGTACATACACGGGTGTACATACACGGGTGGGGGTTCGACTCGTACATACACGGGTGTACATACACGGGTGGGGGTACGGCACGTACATCTGTGGGGTCTGGGGGGGGGTTTGGTGCGTACCGGGCCCCCAATTCCGCTCGCATCGCGCCGTACTTCGCTTTTCCGGCACTTTTTGGGTGCCGTAAAAATATTGCCGTCCGGACTGGTGTTGGTACGATTCGTACTTCCTGGTTCGTGAAATGCAGCCTGCATGCGTCCCGACGTCACGTCGGCGCTGTCCCGGATCACATTGGTATGTGTTTTTACAGTCGGTCGGTGTTTTTTCCGACTCGTACGGAAATGGTGTTTCCGTACGAATCGTACTTGCAAGTTTGTAGGGTTATTTTACTGGGTACGAGTCGGACGGAGAAAACCCTCCGACGGTTCGTACCCGGTTTTTCCAGGATCGGAATCGGCACCTTAGTGTCTTCATTAACATTTAGGTCACTTTCTAAAAGCAAGTAAATGCAAATTTAGTGTCCTGTTTTTTGTTTTTGGGGTGTTAACGTAGGCGTGAAACCTAGTCCTACCATTCTTTCCCGGGTAGACTACTGCAATTCACTATATTTTTGGCTTCCCTCTTTAAAAATTTGGCCCTGCTTGCAACATGTTCAGAAAAGGGCAGTTAAGATTCTGCTTGCTGTGAATTGAAACAACACGGTCACCCAGACATAGTCCACAGTTTACATTGTCTGTCATTAAATAAGATACATTCCAAACCGATCTTCAATATCTGCTGATGCCCTTCTACTTGATGTTTATCCACTTATGTGTGCGCGTAAGGGGAGGGGATCATTTGCTTTTCTCACCTATAAGGTATATAATACCATTACACCGGGAGGGTGAGCCCAATCACCTACAAATGTTTAAGTTTCTGAAAACTTGTATCTTCAAAGAAGTATTTGTGTCTATAGTCCCAGGCATTCTTTACTGGGTATATGTTGGCCACAAAACATTTTCTCCACTAACAAGGCACCAGCAGAATCCTAGAAAATGTCAAAGTAAAGATGATATACTTTAATTTGTAACTATTGACAGGTAATTAGTACTAAATTCATGCAAAGATGTTCCACGTTTAAAAAAAAAAAAAATACATTGATAATACCTAATACTTAGCAAATATTTATTTAAAGTAATCTTTAGAAAGTTACCTGTTCCCTGTCTAAAACTGTGGGATGCTAATTTGCATTTGCTCTACAGCAGATGTCAAGCCACTCCTTGGCCTTTATAAACTGTGAAAACTTCTCCCAGTGCAGTAATAATGGCCTTGCTCTGTGGAGGTGTTTTTCTTCCCCTTACCGGAAGGCTAGTAGGGTTGGACCAAAAATGTACCTAACAAGTAAATGAACGGTGGAGCCTGGAGAAGGCTGGCCTTTGTCAACCAGCCACGTTTTCACAAATACAATGTTGGAGGGAATCTCATCCCTGTAATGGTTTAGAGTGATCACAAATAAGAGTCATGCTGAATTCCCTAACTAGCCCCATGTGTAGGTAAATAGGATCTGCACAAAGGAGGATGAATGAGAACAATCTCAAGCTCAATGCAGATAAGACCAAGATCATGCTGTTTGGTAAAGCCTCTCCCATCTGGGCAGCTGATTGTTGGCCTCATCAACTGGGTGCCACTCCTATGCCCAATCAAGCACTAAAGAATCTTGGGATAAAACTAGACCAATCCTTAATTATGAGAGAGCACATTATAGCCACCACTTGCTCATGTCACCACAACCTACGACTACTGTGCAGAATTTTCCCTTACCTCCCTATTTACTCCCGGAGCACTTCTGTTCAGTCCATCGTAATAAGCAGACTGGATTATGGCAATGCCCTGCTGTCAAACGTTAGTGAAACGCTGATCTCTAAACTTCAGGTTGTTGAAAATACGGCAGCGAAGTTTGTGATTAACTGCCCTTCTATCACTTCCTTGGAGCCGTTGCTGAAAGAACTATACTGGTTGCCCGTGAAGAGACGCTGTAATTTTAAAATATTGTGTCTCACATATAATGCCTTAAAGGGCAAAGGCCCACTTTATCTTCAGAAAAGAATAAAAGCATATGCTCCCTACTGTATTGCAAGATCTGGCTCAAAAGACCTGTTGTGGGTGCCCCCGCATTCGTTTAACACACAGCAGTGGAAAGGCTTTTTCATATCTCACCCCTGTGTAATGGAAAAAGCTCCCTCTTCTTGTTCATTCATGTCCAAATTACTGTAAATTTAGGAAACAACTCAAAGCCCACTTATTTTAAGCACCCTCATCGACTCTTGTTTTTGTTTCGTAACAGCGCCGAGATGCCCTAGGGTATCAAGTCAAATTAACATAACATCTTGAATTTTATTGTTAATGGGAGACAGAGAATGGCCACTGCAAAAATGGGACTTTGAAAACATTTGGACTTCCAGACCTCTGAAGGACTGGGACCTACCACCATAGCAAAACTCGTGAAAATGTGACCTTCCTGGCATGGAAAGTGTTTCCGATTCGGCCGGAAACAAGGGTTTCCGGATCTGATTCGGCAAACACAAATCCGATTCAGAGCCCTTGTGAATGACTTCAGAATTGGGCCCCTAGGCCCCATTTCCTGTTGGAGTTCTTGATGTCTCTGCCAAGGACTATAATATTTACCTTGCTCAGGTTGGCCTATAATAATTTATTGTTGTTGTAGATGTAAAGGGAATTCAATGCCCTTTGCAGGCCTATCGGATGCAGGATAATTAGATGAACTATATAATGTGATATTTAAATATGTTGATTGTCAAATTTTGGGGTGAATACTCAGCCCTGAAGTAAGGTTATACCAATGCCACCTTTATAGAGAGAGAATAGACAGCAGCATTGTATCCAACATCTGTTAGTAGGTCCCTGGTTAGAAATTCATGTGCCACCACCTACTTCAATTATGACCCAAATGGTGTTGAGTACAGAAAGGATTTCACTGAGTAACTGTGTTTGGAATTCCTCAATCTTTCAAATTAACCATAAAATCCTTCTTTCAACAACAATAAATGCTACAGTATATTCAATAAAACATACATATAAAAAAATGCATTGCTTGTCAATACAGTGATAGACATCAGAATAAGAGCTATAATATTATAAACCATTTTTGATAGAAAGAGATATTCTGTTTCTCCTCATCCCAGTTTTTAAGCTCAGTGAGCGGATTGGATTCAATCTATTGAATCCTAGCCTGGAACTCATTTTAATCCAATATTAAAAGGGGCAATTGGGTGCTAATTACATGGATTGGCTCCGTGTTCCGTTTGAGAAAAAACGTGTAAGATAGAGCCTTCCCATGTGTCAGGGACAGAGCTCAATTGAAAGCAGACATTAAGTACTGGGTGTGACCAAAAGACCAAGAATTCTGTATCATATTTACAAACTAATTTGGATGATGGTGCATCATTGGATGTAATTTTCTGATTGCTTAGATGGATAGTAAACAGGTAAAAAGATAATTTAAAGAAATGGAGGATGTAAGACAAGTTAAAAAAATTGACCTTCGTTGTTGTGTTATAAAAAAGCGGGCATCCCTCGACTTGAGTGTGATTGGTATTTTTATGCGGCATGGAATTCATTGTAATAAAAATCAGTGTTTTTGTTCAGTAATTCATGTTCAATTTTTTCTGTCAGGGCTATTGATATCATTTGGTGGAGTTCTAAAATGACAGAATTTGTTGAGAGTGTAAATTAAGACCAATATTTGATTAAAAAGTACCTCTTTGGAGCCTCTATCTTTTTCTTGTAATTTTGTTTATCATTTGTAATAAATTATTTACAAGTGCTTCATACCTGTGGCTTATTTACTATTGTTGTTTATCACTATTAACTGCACTCATTCTTTGTCTTGGTGAATCTGAGAACCAAATATTTCCTACTTGGGGTCTAAGTCATCCTATATGCTGGTCTGTGCTAGCTAGATTCTTTTTCAAGGAATGATGACACTCAGCCATATTTAATAAATGTAGATAAACGTATCCTGGCTATCAGGATGGTTCACAATCTAGGGTCAGGCTGGATTCCTACCAATGTTTACATTTATCAGGGACTAAGGAACCTTTTGATCATATTTAATAATAAAAACATTTGGTATTTCCAATATGTGGCTAATAAGCAACAAATGGAATTTCACATGACATTGTGCAAGAGTATGGAAGTTGTCAATGTTGTTACTCTGAACCACAGTACATTGAGAACAGAATTAATATAGTGAACATGAACCAAATATATAATCTTGTGTGGGCCAGCTACAGGGGTGAACAATTAAATGAGGGGCTGCCATTTAAAGGAAAGGGATTCAAGGTGTGAAAGAGACCTACAATTTCCATGCCCTCTGTCTTATAATTTTTACTGGGGGATACCCTATTTAATTCTAAGTAGTAGCATGAGTGTAATCATTATAACATTTTCCCTTTATTTTTAAATACATTTAAATTAAAATCCACCGCTGTAATCAATGCTGCTCCAAGACATATGGTTTTCAATCTGTCGATATTACTAAAAACAAATATTTAAATAAAATGTTGTGGACGCTTCCATACATAGTTACATTGACAATTATACTAATAAAATGTGGGATATTTTTCCTAATATGCTACATTTATACCAAAAAACTGCTTTGAAATCAATTCAGAATTATTTTAATGTGTAATAGTGATATGGATAGCTGTAGATATGTAAATTGAAAAACTAGGTGGTGAGGGACCATGTTTACATGCCATTGTATCCAGGAAGAAGGTTTTATGGTAGCCATTTACGGCATGAGATTTTGTGCTAAAAGTCTAATGCAAACATAAAAGATACCAGTTTATTTAGAAGTAAATTGTAATGGGTTGTTGAGAAAATCTTCTTCGAACCGATGCATTGTAGGAGATTAAGGAATATAATAGTTGACTAGGTATATCTAAGAATTGATAAACGTTAGTAGGAGTGTTGTTTAAGCTGATCCCCAAAAATGTTTATAAGCCACAGTCAACTTGTTATCAAAGCCTATGGAAATTAATATTGAATGTCTATGGTATGGGAAAAGGTTTGAGTCTCCTATTGTTCCAATCGATGCTGCAGGGGCCTAAATTAAAGATCTTGGTCTGTGTACAGTATTCCTAATTATGTATGGATATTTTTTTACATTATTTTTACAGCACATCTATGCCATAAGTATGACTGTTTGTGATTAATGGAAACTTTTTCTTATTATGTTTGCAATGGCATAATGAAGTTAAATACTGCTTAAATCAGGCTTCCGCAAACTATTGGATAATGGCAGCTTTAAATGCCACATTGTTAGTAATCATAGTATATTTGTGGCCATTTGTCACATCATTCTGGCTATTCTTGGAATAATAATGTCTATGACTAACATGTTGTGAAGGTTCTTAGGATTATGGTGTACATCCATTGAACAGTTGTGTCCCTGGCAAAACAGTGGGCTTCCTTGCATAAAGTAGTCATCTTTAGCATTATGGTAGGCAAATCTGGAATGTGATAAACAAAACCTGGTCAGGCTGAGCAGAATATTCCAATGAGATTCATTTGCATTAGGAGAATCACAAGGGGGCATATAGGGTCTATGCTTGAAAAAAAAATTTGAAGTAAAAATTGATTTTCCTTTTGCGACAGTTTTTTTTTTATTTGAGTGTGTTTACCCATTATAAGAAGTTCATATATAAAAAAATAAAAAGACATGCATTTTTCTTAAAAGGGCTAAAACTGTGGGTTGATGTTTAGCCATCTTCTGTGATGAAGTGGCCAGAGTGAAAACGTGGGCATGTGGTGCAGGAAAATGTGGTTATACACTTGCAGAGGGTATTTGGAAAATTTACATAAAAATAAATAGACACAAATGAGTAAGCCCTTCTCTTTACAACACATACCTTATAATTTGGCATTATTCATAAAACTGCCAATAATTCATTACATATCACCAAAATGAAATTTCAACTAAAACATCTATCGTTGATTAAAAAACTCGAAATTAAAATGTGCTACTTAAAAATGTATGCACATGAACCTGAAAGAATGTAGGGTTTAACACATCAGCGAAAAACTGTGAAACATTGAAAATTGAAATAACCAGGCATTTTTCAAGCGCAAACACAATAGGCAAACGGATATCCTTGTATGTTTAAATTGGGTAAAATCAGACAACTGGTAACATGTTCACAAATGTAGGTAGCAAGGGTAATGATAATTATAAAAATGAGGTAAGACAACAAAAGATAAGCCATATTTACAATCTTAAATAGTTGTACATTTAACTGTGTGTTTCAGTATAACATGAAATAAAATTGTTTCCATGGAAAGAATAAAAAGTAAGCAGCTTATCGTAAATAAGTGTACACACTTCACACCTGACAATAAATCCATCTGATAAACGTACACTACTAAAAAATCAAATAACAGAGGACTGTAATTCTTTTTTTTTTTTTTGTCCTCATACTGCCAAAAAAAAAAAGTCTTGATGGGATTCCTCCAATCAGTCCACGCCATCCTGTTTCCAGCCCTTAGGAGAGGCAGATGGAGAGAAAAAAAGGAGCTTTCCCTCCAAGATAGTACCATTACCTTCTCCCACAACTGTTCACATCTCATGGGGCTCCAGGATGTTACTTAGGAGGCCAGGACCGACGGTACATTTGCTTAATCATGGGACCCACTCTCAATCTCCCTCCAGTCTAATAGAGCTGCCCAATTCTTGCCTTTGCTTTTTTTATCGCAAGCCATATATGATTCCATAACATAGATAATACTCTTCAAGCATTCAGCAAAGGTCGGGGGGGATTTCTGATTTCCATGCCCTGCAGATTTCCCTCCTTGCAAGAATTACCACATAGAACACAAATTTGGAAGCAGATGCATTCATGAAGTCATCGTTCGGTAGACCAAAAAAGATCATACTAGGACTTCTATCTGTTGATGCAGCACAGCTTCCACAAAATCACATACCTCCATCCAATAATGTTTAATTCTTGAACATTCCATGAACATATGAATATCGTCGGCTGCAGGGTACTTACATCTAGGGCAGCTATATTCATTCCCTGTCACTTTAGATAGCTTTTTTGGGGACCAATATACTCTGTAGGCGGTATACAGATGCAGCTGGTTTGACTATAGCCAGCAACATAAGAAAAGAGTCAGACCATGTTTTATACACATCATTTACTCTGTCTCCAAGTACTTCGCCCCACAGTCTTATGACTTCAGATTCCCCATTCTCGTCGGCTTCCAGGAGGGCCCAGTACCAAAACGAAACTTCCCTTTTCCATATGCCTGTTCTAGAAACTAGATCAAACTTCCAGTTTGCCTCCTCCTTGCACCAGGTCTGCGTTGCCCACCAGGAGGATAACTGATAAAACTTAAACCTTGTCAGTGACCCTCCATTTAATCTGCTAAGCGCCTCCCAACTTATTAACTTCGAGTCTTCTTGCAGGTCACCCTAGCGTCTTATAGCTCCCATTTTTAGCGGCTGACAAAGTTGATCTTGTAAGCATTCCAGAGTGCCGGGGGAGTCCCAAACTGGAGCCTGAGCTGCATAATATGGAATTTTCATTTTTCTTCTAATATACATCCAATTCTTTAAAGCAGCCCCCAAAATCTTTAGTCTAACTTTTTTATAGAACTCCGGGTCTCCGTACTTATATAGAAATAAATCCTGCCCTTGCGGCTCATCCCTTAACATTGCCTCGAACAATATACCTAATGATGAAGAATCGGTTTTGTTAGCCAACATCCTAAACATTTTTAAATGGAAAGCATAACAATAAGTGAGTAGGTTTGGTAGCGCTAACCCACCCACTGTAAGGCCTCTCCTTAGCTTTTTCCAAGCTATCCTGGGATTTTTCGTAGCCCAAATGAAGGTACCAATTTTACCTTGTAACTTAGCTATATCCTCCGCCCTAAATGGCAATGGATTGAGTTATATAGGAAGGTAATTTTGGGCAAAATTATCATTTTGACAAGGTTAACCCTCCCATAGATGTTTAAAGGGAGGTTTGCCCATCGTGTTAATAAACTGACAACCTCTTTGTTGAACCTCTTCCAATTAACTTTGGGGACATTGTCTAGATTATGGGGTTAACTGAACGCCTAGGTACCTCATTTGACTTTTTACCCCCTGACTAGCAATGACTTGGTTCCATTCCTTTATTTCAGTTTTTTCCTTATTTATTTTATACCCTGAAACTTCACCATATTTTTCTGCCTTCTCAAATAACCTAGGTATTGCCTCTGCTGGATTTGACGTAAACAGAAGCAAGTCATCTGCATAAAGAGCAAGTTTTAGCTCTAACTCTGCGATCTTGAAAGGGTGAATGATAGGGTCTGTCCTAAGCCAACTGACAAACGGCTCAATGTACAGGTTGAATAAAAGTGGTGACAGGGGGCACCCCTGCCTAGTGCCTCTTGAGATATTAAACCAATCTGTCAGGGCCACATTTACCAAAACCTTTGCTTTGGGGTTTAGATATAGGCACTTCACAGCCTGGACAAAGTTGTTAGAAAAACCAAAGCTTTTTAATGTCTCCCATAGATATACCCAGTTGACCTGGTCGAAAGCCTTTGCGGCATCTATTGCTACGATCGTTAGAGGGACCTTCTTTGCTTCTGCTACATCTATTGCCCCCATTTCCTGAAAGGTAAGCTCATTTAGCTGGCTCCAAGGTATGAACCCTCTTTGATCCGGATGAACTATAGCCTTAATAACTTTTGTCACCCTTGCTGCCAATATTCCTGCAAAAACCTTATGATCTGAGTTTAATAAATATATTGGTCTATAAGACTCAATCTTCTGTGGGTCTTTGTTTTGTTTTAAGATAAGAGTCACTGTTGCTTCTGCCCATGAACCTGGAGTACATTCCCCCTCTATGTATATTTTGTTAAACAGATTTTTTAACACTGGGACTACCTTATCTAAAATAGCTAAGTATACCTCAATTGGAAACCCATCTGGGCCTGCATCCTTACCCCTGGCCATTTTTTTAAATTGTGCTCTGACCTCTTCCTCCGTAATACTGGCTTGCAAGGATGTCTTATATTCTTCTGTCAACTGAGGGAGAGTTATTAACTTTAACTATTCCTGGACTCCCTCTAGTCCTGATGTGGTGTCTTCCTTATACAGGTCATTCATAAAAATTCTAGCCTCCTCCCGAATTTTATCATCCTCATATATCAACACTCCAGACCCTCTTTGGATTAGGTTCTTTATCATGTTCCTTGCCCTATCCATTTTTGTCTTCCAAGCTAATAGAGAGCTACATTTCTCTCCGTATGCAAAATGCTACAGCTTGCTAGCTTTCCACCTATCCATAAGTTTTTTTAATCTAAATTGGCTTGAAATTCTGCCTGTAAGCCCTACAGCTCTTTTTCCAGAATGGATACTATACTCTGCCAATGATGCCTTCTGTAATTCTGTCTCTTTTTCCTTTATCTTAGTCATCTTATCTGTTTCTTCTTTTTTCAAACCTTTCCTTTTACTTATCATTATCAAAGTAACCGTCTTATATAAGCTTTGAAGGCCTCCCAGACTATCTGATCTTTAACTGTGCCAATGTTGAACTTAAAATACTCATCCGTTTTGTCTCCTAACTCCAATATCGCTCCTTCATCTAGTAACATGGTCCTATCAAGAGTCCACCTTCTATGAATCTCTTTTTGCTTAAACCCCAATGTCATTGCCACTGCTGAATGATCTGATACGATTGCAGGGATATGAGTTATTGACTCAACCTGACTCAACTTCTGAAAACATCGCCTGATCAACAAGAAAATAATGGATTCTCAAATGATGTTTATATTTCTTACTGTAAAAGGTAAAATTCCTAGTTTTCCCATTCTTACATCTCCAAATATCGAGCAGTTTAAAATCTTTAATCCAACTTTTCATCGCATCAGACATTTTTGATGGGCTGTTGTATTTTGCTTTTGAGGTACGATCTATCTCTTTATTTAACACCAGGTTAAAGTCTCCCCCAATTATAATTGGTGCGGTCGTGTTCGGCAAACTAGCCTCTAGTTGTAAGAGCGCTCCTGGATTGTCTTCATTAGGCCCGTAATAAGCAACAAAGACTAAAGGGATACCCCAGACTGTCAAGGTGGCTGTTAACCATCTCCCTGACTTATCTGTGTCTTGTTTTACTACTTTTATGCCTACATTACCTCTGATAATTAGAGCAACTCCCATTGTAATACCTTTTTGGTCTGAGCAAAGCACCTCTTGGATCCATCTAACCTTACTGAAACCCTGTTTGCACTCATGGGCCTCTAAGTGGGTTTCTTATAAAAAACCGATGTGAGCCTCACTGTTCTTCAGGAATTCAATAACCCGGGACAACTTCCTCCTACTTCTCAATCCATTTAGGTTCCAAGTTATTAATTTAAACTTTATTTGGCCTGTTCATTTTTACCGCACCCTAAACTCTTCCCTCGCAACTCTAAAGCTTTAAGATTTGTATGAGGACTACATTTTTTATTTTTTCCCTCTTGCTCCCAACACCCTGTGCTCCCTCCCTTCATCCCACCCATAAGGAACCCTCCTACAATACACTTGGAGATGAAAAACTGCCTCTTCGGGAGCCTCCCTTTGCTACTGAGACACCTACTGTAAAAAGAAAGGGCTCACCAATTGAATTATAGCTAGCTATATCAATTTTTACCAAATTTTACTAAACTTTTTGTTTACTCCTCTTTTTTCCTTCATTTATTTTTTCCCTCTTTTTTCCCTCTTCCTCCTTTTTTTTTTCCCCGACTATAATATACGCCCTTCTTCATTTTTTATTATCTAGTTATCTGACTCGTATTTTGCGATTCGATAATCAGGCATTCTGGGTCCAAGATCCCATTGCCTTTGCGCCGCTCTCTTGGCAAGGTCCGATCTAATTTGATATTTAACCAATTCATATTGAAGTGCCGTTTATTTTAAGGATCTCCCCCAAACAAATTCCTTAACTGCATAAGTATGGAAATTTATCAAGATTTTTCTAGGGGCTTTCCTGTCAGGGTGCAACTTAAACGGGTCTCTGTGGGCTCTCTGTATGTCTTTGTCCAAGTCTATATCCGGTCTGTCCTTCAGAATTCCCTCTTTTAAAACCTTACATATAAACATAAACGCCTTAATATCTCCTCCCTCAGCGCCTTCAGGTATTTTGAGAACTCTCAAATGATTTCTCCTTGCCTGCATCTCCAACCTTTCCAAGTCTTCTTGTAAAGTTTTATTTTGGACTTTTAATTTCTTTAGGTCTTTAATATTCCCTAGTACAACTTCCGAGAGGGCCTTAACCTCAGATTCCAGAAATCCAGTTGGTAATACTATATTGTCCAGTTTTCCCCCTAAAGTCTCACATTTTTCATGTATCCCTCTCTGATTGGCCTCAGAGATCTCAAATTTTGACAGTACATCCCCTCTTAGGCTTAGGAGCATTGATTCTAATCGAGTCCGGCCAGCCTCTGCTCCTATAGGCATATCTGTATTTCTTCCATCCAGGGCAATGTCGCTAACCAGCACCGGCATTGGTGGTATGTTAGAAAGCTGATCTGTCGTGGGGGCGGTGTTTCCATCTCTGGGTATCTCTATGGGTCTAGCCTCACAAACCCCTTTCTCAGTTCCAGCGTCCAACATTAATGATGCATACCTATTTTCCAGCAGAAGCGGGGGAGAGGTTTGCTGAACTCCTAATAGCGGCCCCTTAGAGGTAGCGACCCGCTCCATTATTTTAAAGTAGGATTTCAGTGAGGGGGTAGTCTTAACTAGTAGGCGTACTGCCTTGGCCTCCCTTCGCTTTTTATCACTTTTTTTTGGTGGGTGATTGGAAGTACTTTCCCAACAGCCTTCCCCTCCACAACTGGGTCCCCCTGCCTCGAGATGTGAACGTAGCTGATATCTGCTTCTTGGAGGGGAGGCAGACACTCCTTTCCCAGGTATAGTGTTAAGAGATTTGCCAAACCCAGCCGGAGCACTTCGCACAGGCTGCTCCTGTAAAGATGTGGGCTCGATATCCTCTCCTGTCTTCCAGCCTTGTTCCCTAAAGCTGACTCAAAGGGGCTGTGAGACACACCCTGGCGGGAAAAACAAAGCTCCTTTTCCATGGGCTGAACCTTACCCCCGCCAGACGCCCAACTTATCCCATCAACCAAGGTGCCAGAGAAGTCCTGTGTTGCAAGATCCTTTTGCAGCGTGGCTGCCCGCCGGTGTACTGTGCTGCCTCTGCCCTCGACAACCCTGAAGTCAATCCGGGTGACGGCGGCTTGTATTCTCCGCCACAGCTTGGTTCGGCATCCTCCGAACCCATGGTACACCGCCGCTTCCTGCCCCATACAATAACACAATGGTGAGGCACGTCATGGTGGCAAGAAAGTACGAAAAATAAGAAAAAAAGAGTTTTAAAATCACGGCGTATCTTTAAAAAGAATCATCGTTCTTATGTACCTGACGGTATCTTCACTAAACGTCGCTGTGAGTGATTTCATTGCCAACTTCGATTTTCTGCCTCACTGCTCCGGGAGCTCCCATGACCGGTGTCAGCCCGCCGCCATGTTCCTTCCCAGGGGAGGAGCCAGTTCTGGCTTCTTGAACAATGGAGGACTGTAATTCTTGTAAGGAATGTTATATGGTATGAACACTTTCCATGTAAGCTTTTAAGCTAAACGTATTTAGATTTAAAAGTTCTTTATTTTCTTATTGCAGATGACAATCAAAATTCTCCAAAAACAGGAAGAGTTAAATAGATATGAAGCAGAACTTGTACTGATGAGAGGATACTTCCTAGACTCCGATGAGGACGAAGTAGATGAAGTGCAAACATTGAAAAAAGTGAAAAGGGACGCACTGAATTAACATTTTTGAAAGATTGCCTTGTTCATTACATTGAAAAATTAAATTGTATGTTTATGTCAAATGGTGTATAGCATTACATGTAACTTTACTAAAAGATTTGTTATGAGAAATATTTATTGATTAAAATATAAAATGTATAAATGTTTACTGTGGTTTAATTAAAAATAAAAGCAAAACAAGGAGGTATTTTTAGTAATGAGATAATAATACAAAGAAGATATTCTTTGGCATGCCTATTTTGATTATGCTTAATTTCAACATAGAATATTATTAAACAATTCAAAAAAATATAATCTTTTAATAAACAATCAGAATCATATTGTACATCATTTTTGGTTTGTGGAACATAGAAATCAAAATGACTACCATACAGTTCAATTTTAAATGTTGAATTCTACATCAACTACAATTTCATGTTATTACTAATTTAAACTGGTATTAATATAGAATGCACTTAATTGCTGTATAGATTATTGAGAAATGGCAGGAAAATAAACGTCATGTCTGTCAAAATTAAAAAGGACAACAAGGAGGAGGAGCCTAGCGCGCAACCAAGATGGCCGCGTAGGCTTGTGGCTCCTGCGGGCCTCCGCGACCTCCCACGTCTATCCTGTCATAATCCTGGCTTTCTAGACGGGCTTTTGCGTATGATCTTGCGCTAAGGTGCCACTCGTTTTCTAAATCGAAATCGGACTCCGGGAACCGGACTGGTGGCGATCCGAAGTTTGCGGCCTTCTCCGGCCTTGGTCCCGAACTCGAGTTGGTGAGGTGCCCGGGTGCGAAGTGAACAACAGCGGCATGCCAGTCTGGGCCTGCCCCGTACCCCGTACTTTCACTTTCGGTTTCGAGTTGATCTGCGGAAACTGACGTTGGGACTTCGGGTAAGCAACGCCGAGGACGGAGTGCACGGCCTGATTCTCGAACTGTAAACAGGCCTATTTCAGTTGGTGGCTCGGATCTCCTGCATTGGTCGCCTGGCCTTCCTCCGGGTGCTGGAGGGTGCTGACCTTGGTGGTCGCTGATGATGGCAGCGAGAGTGGACGGCGACAAGCTGAAACCCAAGTCTACCCGGAGGGGAGCTTATACCCAGGCCAACAACATGGACCGCTATGCGCAGTCAAAGGGATCCCCTAGTGGATCACATAAATCGCCTGAGCGGTCCAAGGAGGCCTCGGGCGCATCGTCCGAATTGACTTTGCTGGATGTCATGGGGGCCATTGAGGAGATGAAGGCGACTGTGAATCAGCAATTTGATACCCTGGCTAATAAATTGGACTCGGTTTTGATTGATGTGAATTTGGTCAGAGTGGACCTGTCCAAAACAAATGACCGGGTCGACTCATTGACTCAAGCTGCGTCGAGCCTCACTGTGGATGTGGCCGCTTTGCAGACGGAGGTACGGAGGTTGCGGCTCGCCAGTGACTTGACTGATCGTCGCCTTGAGGATTCCGAAAGCAGGGCCAGGCGGAATAATGTCCGTATTATTGGGGTGCCCGAACGATCGGAGGAGTCTGCTGCGGATCTTTTTGTGGAGGATCTAGTGGTGACTCATCTAGCACCCAAGGGACTGAGCAAGTTCTTCGCTGTGGAACGGGCCCACAGGATTCCGGGTGGTGCGCCCAAGGTGGGTGCTCCCCCGCGGCCTATCATTGCCCGACTTTTTAATTTTCGGGATAGAGATGCTATCCTTCAGGCATCGAGGGTGGCTGGGCCATTAAAGTTTGAGAACTCTAATGTTAGCTTTTACCCGGACTTCACGCAAGCGGTTCAAAAGCAACGGCTGGGATTTTTGGCCGTCAAACGGCGCTTGAGGGATATTGAGCTGAAATATGCGATGCTATTCCCGGCTAGGCTGCGGGTTGAGTTAGAGGGTCGCTCGCATTTCTTCGACCGGCCGGAGGCGGCTGGAGATTGGCTGGATGCCCTACCTAGGGGTCGAGGTCGGGAGGGTCGGACGGCGGAGAGCGGAGAGTGCTCGGCGGAGCAGGAATAGAACTGGGATCCTGGCTATGGACCGGACTGGTAACGTTTTGCACCTGTGGCTGCACTGGACTCCAGTTTGTAACAATTTGCCCTTTGGTGTTTGGAGGTTGCGGGGGGCTTGCTGGGGCCCTTTCCTCCTTCCTCCACTGCAAGTTGGGGGGGCTGTTTGGGCTCACGCAGGGGTGCAGGGAGGGGGGAGTTTTGTTGGGGATGATGGGGTGGGGTTGGGGTTTGTTTGTCTGCATCACAAGGCGGGGTAATGTTTTCTGTTGTGTTATCGTGATTGTGCTCTCCGGGAGGGGGATATTTTGTGTTGGGGGTAATGGGGGGTAAGGGGCTGAGACTTCTTTCATGGAATGTGAATGGGCTGGGGGACAGGATAAAGCGGGGGGTGGTCCTGCAGTTCTTGAAACGTATTTCGCCGGACATTGTGTTTCTGCAGGAGACGCACCTAATAGGGAACTCTTTCCATGCCATGAACAGGCGGGGATATCGCCTTCTGGCCCATTCTGGTTTCACCTCTGGCTCGAGGGGAGTGGGCATTTTGGTTAGGACCTCTCTTCCGTTGGAGGTGGATGAGGTGCTCCACGACGACAGAGGGCGCTACACTGCGCTGGTGGGGAGATGGAAGGGTAAGTTGATTTCGCTGGTCACTGTCTACGTGCCGCCGGGCCTGCAGACGGCCACCTTTGCTGATTTGGGGCGCCTGCTACTTGGGCTTCCGGGGGGGGTTTTAGTCTTGGGGGGGGATTTTAACGCAGTACAAGCACAATATACCTTCCACTCCTGGGCCCACGGTAGTCTTTCGAGGCTTGACTATATGCTAGTGCCTGCGGCCCAAGCTGGGATGATTGGGGAGGTGCGACATTTGGCCCGCGGTGTATCTGATCACTCCCCTCTTTTGCTACACTTAGATATCGCCTTGGGGGCGGAGGGGAGGGTGGCGCCGATCAACCCCTGGTACCTACGAAACCCCACGATCCGTGCAGACCTGGTTAAGTCCCTTGAACACTATTTTAACGACAACGTGGGGTCGGTGTCGTCTGCTGTCTCCCTTTGGGAGGCCTTTAAGACGGTGCTCCGGGGCCAGGCCCTGTCTCTCATCTCCCATACCAAAAAATGCGAGGCGAAAGAGGTGGTTCGACTAGAAAATGAGATCACCGAGTTAGAGAGCGATTTGGAGCAAGGTGTTACGGATGACAGACTGCATGTGCTGGGGCTTAAACAGGCCGACTACAAGGCGCTGGTTACTGAATCTGCTAAGAGTATGAGCAGGGAGCAACAGGGGCGATTGTATGATATGGGTGATAAGGCGGGGAAGTTGATTGCCTGGTTGGATAAGAAGGAGAGAGCGAGTCGAGTTGTGCCGGTTGTTGAGAGGATGGATGGTGTGTGTGTGACGGACCCCGGTGATATTGTTGATTGCTTTGCGGAGTATTTTCACGGGGTTTACTCTCCGGTCTCTGAGCGATCGGAGGAAGACTCTCGCCTGCTGCTTAAAGACATCGCTTTGCCGTCTCTATCTGATGAGGATAAATTATTGATGGACGCGGTCCCGTCGCCGGACGAGATTGCTTTAGCCATTCGCTCTATTGCTTCTGGCAAGGCCATGGGTCCTAATGGCCTTCCCATCGAATTATATAAGTTGCGCCCAGATAAGATTGCGCCGTATCTCCGGGACATGTTCCTTGAGGCACAGGCGGCGGGCTCCCTCCCCCCTGACCAACGTCTTGCTACTATTGTTGTTATCCATAAGGAAGGGAAGCCGCGGGATCGGTGTACTTCTTACAGGCCTATCTCTTTGTTGAACGCGGAGCCCAAAATCCTTGCCAAGGTACTGGCCAATCGCCTGATCCGGGTCGTGGGCGACCTGATTCATCAGGATCAATCCGGTTTTATACCCCATCGCAATACCGCTTTGAACCTGAGGCGACTGCATGGCGTCCTCGCTAGAGCGCCATTCATGCGTGAGCCGGCCATTTTGGCGTCCCTGGATGCTACCATGGCGTTTGACACCTTGGAATGGCCGTATATTTGGGCAGCATTGGTGAAGTTTGGGTTCGGCCCGGGGTTCATCGGTTGGGTGAAATTGCTTTATGATAACCCACTGGCACAGGTGGTGGTCAACGGACGGGTGTCGGATCCCTTTGTGTTGGGTAGGGGCACGCGACAGGGATGTCCGTTGTCGCCTCTTCTCTTTGCGCTTTGTTTGGAGCCCCTTGCGGAGTGGTTGCGTTGGCACCCTTCGATGCGTGGCCTTAGATGGACGCCGGAGTACGAGGATCGTGTCTCCCTATATGCGGACGATATCCTCTTGTATCTTGCATCTCCGCGCAAATCGCTCATTGTATTGGTGGATGTGTTGAGCTCCTTTGGTCGCAACTCCGGATTGGTCATTAACTGGGCTAAGTCTTGTGTGTACGTTCTCTCCGGGGAGGCCCCCCCCCTTCCGCGGGGGTGCCCTATCCAGGTTGCGCAGTCGGGGTTTAAGTATTTGGGAATCTTTATAACCCTAGACCCGGTGGCCCGGTATGAGTGGAATCTTCTCCCCCCCTTCAGCGCCTGAGGGCGGATGTGGCGGGTTGGCGGCGGCTGCCGCTCTCGCCGCTCGGCCGGGCGGTGTTGTTCAAAATGATCACGCTTTTTGTACGCCCTACAGAACACTATGGACGTAGTGCCGGCCCGTTATTTTCGGGAGGTGGAGTGTCTTCAGCGGCGATTGTTCTGGGATGGGCGGCCGCGGAACGCTCTTGCCAAACTAACCCTACCGTGGTACGATGGGGGGGTCGCTCTCCCTGATATTAAACGATATTATTAGGCCTCCCAGTTGGCTGCGGTCAATCACGGGATGTATGGGCCTGCTTTGAACCCGGCTTTTGAGATGGACAAATTGTTATTACCAGGCGGGGATTATAATCGAGCACTATACTCTGGGTCCCTTGATGCGCGATTGACAGGCCCGACGCGGATCGCGGTACAGGTGTGGCATGCAGCCAATGCGGCGATGGGATGGAGGGATCGCTTGACTCGGGCAACGCCATTGTACGCTTCCCGGCGTTTGGGTTATCTGTGGACTACGAAAGGCTTTGAGAAATGGGATATGATTGGTATCAGCAAGGTGGGGGATCTCTGGACAAGAGGGAAATTTAAGACGTTCGACATGCTGAAAACCGAATATCAGTTGAACGATAGGGAATACTTTCGGTACGCTCAGGTTCATCACGCCTTGTGTTCTGCATTCCCGGACGTTGCGGCTATTCCGGAGTCCTCCCCGTTGGAAGATAGAGTATTGGACGGCTACGTGCCGGATAGCACCATTTCGCTGATTTATAAGAAGCTTATCAATGATCGAATGGGTTTGCTGACCTCATTGCGGGAGACATGGATTGCCGACGGTTTGGAACTTGACGACGAGGATTGGGTGTCTGCGGTGGCCTCCCCGAAAGAGGTGGCTATCCCGGCCCGCTTGCGTTTCGTCCAGCTTAAGATACTTCATAGAGTGTATGTCACGGGGACTGGTTTGATGCGTATGGGGTATTCGGTTGATGGTCTGTGTAAGCGTGGCTGTGGACTACTGGGGACTTTCCTCCATATCCTGTGGGAGTGTCCGGAGGTGACTCGGTTTTGGTATAGAGTGCATGCTGTGTTAGAAGAAGTCACGCATGTTGCCTTGTTGCCGGAGGCAAGGAGATGTTTGCTGAATGTCTGGGAGCCGACTGATTACAATGTGATGCAGACGCAGTGGGTGACTCTGGGCTATATGGTAGCAAAGCGTGACATTGCACAACTGTGGGGCTCCCAGAGGCCACCAACGGTCTCAGCGTGGAAGGAACACATGGACTGGTGTATGTTCAGAGAGAAAACGGTGTATGTGGCGAGAGGCAAGCCTGGGAAGTGGATTAAGGTGTGGGGTCCTTGGAACTCCTATCGTGGAGGTATTTGCGCCCCGCCCCAGACGCGAGAGGTGGATGCTGCTCTGTCCCCCTAGCCCGCGCATTCCTCTATGCTCCTGCGACATGTGCATTTGGTTTCTTCCGCCTGCCCCCCCACCCCCTCTCTCTCCTTGGGTTTTGTTTACCCCTTCGATATGGGGAGCACATGTTACTACTATTGACCTCCTCTGCCTTGTGTGTGTGATGTTTTTCGTTTTCCTTAAAAATATGAAACCTTTTTTTGCTGGTTTATGGACTGCGGCTGCGGCTGGCTGAGTTGATTAGCACTCTAGTAGATCTCTTATTGCTTCACCGATGTGGTTTTTAAGACGTGTATATGCTTATAGTGTGCATTAGCGGCCGGCCTGTTGGTTGTAGGCCCATACTTGTATGTCTCTGAAACTGTAATAAAGGTTTTTCAAAAAATAAAAATAAAATAAAAAAAAAGACAACAAATTTAGTGGACTTTATGGGAAGAAACAGTTCAGGTAAAAGAAAATAAATATCTGTGATTTATCTTCAGGAAAAGAACATCTTTTGCATTACATATACCCAATGTCTTGCCATATCTGTTACTGCTGGGTGTAGAACTCTCTATACGTTACACCTGACCTGCCTTTCAATATGATGAAATTGGTATATTGTAAATTGGCATATTTAATCTTACTTCTAAGCCCCTAGTCTTGTGCACAAAGTGTACCCAAGACCTGCAAGTTAAATGTCACTGTTGGACTGTAGGTCCGAGTGTACCATCCACTAAACTGATGGTGTTAAGCAAGGATTCGGGACTACCTGTAGAAATATTATGGTTGGGAAGCCTTACCTTGTAATATTAGATTTATACCCCAAAGATGGTCCTTGAATTCACAGTAATACTTCATTTTTTTGGTCCTAGTAAGTAGAGTGGCTAAAAGAAATCAGGCTTTACTAGAGGAACATGTAAATAACACAACTTGTAAGAAATCCAGCATCAATCTATATAAAGTATAGGTAATATTATCTTAATGCAGAGACCAAAATTAACAGAATAGCATACTTATAATTTGAGTTAAAGATTTTTAAAGCAATAGTAAATCAGTGCAGAAAAATACATAGACAAAATAACATTGAAGTAAATTGCAAAATCCACTAGTGACAATAGGTCACTTGTAGGTCGAGTCAGTGGCGGCTCCTCCGCTAAAGCGGAACAGAGTCACCCCACTGCTAGTTGAGCCGCGCAAAAAACAAAAAAGAAAATAGTAATAACGCAATGTTATTATCAGTTATTTTTCAGTGCAAACTAAGAGCCAGTTTAGGGTGGGGCGGGGCTGGGCTGTCAGAGCCAGTGGGAGGAGAAAATATGTCTAACATTAGTGCACATCTCAGTTTGGCCAGCCAGCCAGGTGGAGAACTGTCCTAGTCTTCCAGGCACTGCCTGAGCAGCCAAACAGGAAGCTCAGACTAATCACGACGCTGATGTCTTGTTGGTGACAGCAGAGTTGTGATTGGCTTAGGGGAGTCTGGGAGCCTGTGTGCTTCTGTTCCGTGATGCCAAGAAGACAAGATGAGAAGAGGATGGAGGAGAGAGAATGGTTGTACACAGTTAAGTGTTTTTTCTTCCCCCCAACACCCCAGTTCTGCAGCAACCGCCACTGGGTCGAGTTACTTGGAACCATGATAAATGTAAGGTCATGCAGGCCCCAGGACTGGGACCAGGCCACAACAGTCAGCTACATTCTACATAGCCCCAGGTGCATAGTTGTCCTGGCGCTTCCTTGGTGCAGAACAGTACCCACTGTGTTACCCCTGATTTTACCGCTTACACGGAGCAGCAAGAAGCAAAATGCAAAAGCACAACAGGCACACACTGCTGATGTCGGATGTTGTTTGCACACTGTTCTCTGTAGATACAGCGTTATCTGTGGGGGTTGGTTTACAGATTGGTGACTAACATGTCTTGGCTGCAGTAAACACAATGAAAAGCTTCAGGAAGCTCATTGGGTCAGTAACATAGTGGTGTGAAACTTTGGGGCAGGTGAGACTACATCTCCCACAATGCACTGGACCACCTTGATTTGGGCAATCCCTCAGAGGGCCCAATAGCAAAGAATTATTCGGAGTCAGTGAGTGTTTTTAAATGCAGTTTGTAGGGGAGTAGTTTTTCTAGTCCAGGCTAGACTGAGGGTTCGTCTGGCTTCCACAGGGGCCACCGTTTTGAGGGGTGTTGAGTTCTAGCCAAGGACGGGGGTCGTTCAATAAGTTCCAATTCTGTTGCCATTTGCTTTTGGCTGGTGGGCAAAGTTCTGTTATTGGGAACACGGGTCTCCTCTTGGGCCCTTTTAAAAGAAATGTGTTCAAATCTAAGATTCTGGTGTCATTGGGGGTCCCTGAAATCTTAGATTTAGGGAATGTAGGGATGTGTGAGCTAGGAGCCAATGCGTAGCTAGCCTCTGCAGCTAGTCTGCCCTTGAAGTGACCTCATCCGGTGGTGGAGGTCACCATTTCTACCCTGAAAGCACTATTTCTGCCCTCCTAAAGATGAAAGAATTTCATTTTAGGTGTACATACCAGCTTGCCCAAATTAGAGGTATGGCCAGCCTTCATCTATGTGATTGCCTCCTGCATAGCTAATTTCCAAGCTTTCCCCCTTGCAAGTGCGCCTGGGGCAAGGGGAGTGTTCTTTCCTCCCAGATCCATATCAGAGGAGGTGCAGCCTTTGAAGCTCACTGCTCTGATGTGCCAATTCACTAGGCTGCTGTCTTAGCTACATCAGGCACGAGAAAGCGCGGGTTGGTCAGCCAAAGCACAGTAGAGCTGGGGGTAAACTCTAAGGTGCCACATGGGTGCTTGCCACATCACCCAGGGCACAAGAATTGTGTCCGCGGTGAGAAGGCACTTTGTTTGATACCAAACATGACTTATTCTAGGGGCACCAAAAATGGAACAGCCAATCTCGATATGTCCGGTTGGCAGCCCATGTTATCCGATTGACCGCTGACATATATACTAATTTATAATGGGGAATGCTACTATAGGGACATATAGGCTTTCCCTTATTTGTTCACACCTTTAATATAATGCAACCTGATGCCTGGGCTGAGGGGTCCTACATTAAGGAGTGTCTTAGATACAGTAAAGGCTGTGTAGGTGACTGTGCCACACATTGTGAGGGCACAGTAGAGTTTGTGTAGTTTGAACTGCTTCTGCAATGACAGGACTGCTGTCTTTAGTTTACATAGGTCACCCAGGGTGGCAAAAAATGTGCTGAAGCCCTGGTGACTCCTCTACTACCAATGCCCTGGGTACTCCGTGTACCATATGCTTGAAACTTATAAGGTGGTAAAATGTTTGCCAATTTGGGATTACCAAGTGGAAGATAGCAGTTTTAGGAGAGAGGACAGGCACTGGTGTATAGGCAGCAGACTCATGTTCACTTGTCGTATCCATCAGCCTTTAGAGCAATGAGGGGGGTAACTATACAGAAAGCGGCACTTCCCTACACTACCATTATAGCCTCAGTGTGGCAGTTTAAATATTACAGTTCAACCTATCAAAGTAACCCCTTTTTACCGGTCCGAACTTTCGTTCTAAATATTAACACTTCACGCCTATGAAGGCGATTCTGCCCATAAAGCAGGATACATTGGATTTAAAAGTAGGACATTTCAAAGTGTATTGGCAGATTTTCATAAAAATTGCACACAACATAATGCAGCAAAAGAAGTTGCTGTGCTGTGATACAAGAATGGAAAAGAACAGAACAGTGCCACATTGCAAACATATGGCGCATTTCAGCTCTCTACCTACGCTGGTGAACTTGCACCAACTCAGCCAGACTTGCACCAGGATGCAAAGGTGAATATATTATGGGCAGTTGTTGTTTTTCTATTGGATGGCATACCTCCCAGCAGAAAAACAATACTTAGAGGCATATTCCTTGTAATATGTGTGCTGCAGAATAAAACACAAATGCAAAGAGGAAGTAACAAAGCAAAATTAAGCTTTTTCTCCCTGTTACTGCTCTACCTGGCAGGTGCACGATTGTCACATTAAATCAGGTTTACTACCTTCAGTATTTCAGGAATGCATTAAAATACAAGGGTGGGTGTATGGGAATGCTCATGGTCCACCCATTGTAAGGTCAACCCTTCACAGTGTAGCCAATGTGATTTATTTTTTGGTTTTTTACAGAGTCACGCAAGGTGACACAAATTGGCCCTTGAGTGGCTTTCAAATCTCAAATTGCATTTTGAAGTCTGAACAAAAACTTCTAAGTGCTGTCCGTGAGGTCATGAGACACTTGGTTGACTTCTGCTGCAATCTCTGAAAAGTTGGGACAGAAAATGGCTTTGAACTTCCAACCATAGGAGAACTGAGACCAACCATCTGAGCCAATCCCACAAGAGTGCGGCTTCACTGGGCTGAAGAATAAGGTTTCTTGTGCAAGGAGCTTCTCTGCAGCAGCAAATCTGTTTCAGCTGGTCCTCTATGAGAAGGTATCCAGGCCCCAGGTTTCCAGACTCATCATCAGATAGAACCTTTAGCCTTTCAGATGGATGGTTCTGACCTCTGAGAAAAGAGACTTAGGGATTGATTATGAGTTTGGCAGATTTGTGGACCACCAAACCCACAGTGGCAGTGCAGTAACCGCCACACCAGTGGTCCGACTGCCGTGTTACAAGTATAGCATTCAGCTCACCATAGGACTGCCACAACCACCAGGAATATGCACTCCCTAGGGGTTGAGCATTAGTCTGAGGGCCGCAATAAGCTGAAAGTACCACTGCAGCACCGCCAAGCATGTTACTAGTTTCCTCACATCCAACCTTTTCATGGTGGTGAGTCCCCCACAAAAATGGTGGCAGTGAGAAAACCTAGAGGGCCTTACAGGGCCCCCTGTTCCCACTGGGTCATGGGATGCAGACCTTTTCTGCATGCACTCCCTTTCCTGCAAAGCATGGACTTTACAGTATATACCGTGAATGAATGGGCTTTGGCATTGCCATTGCTAGGCCTTTTTTATAGGCACCACCGTGGCAATGGCAAAGGACCACCTGCCAGACTACAAGATAACTCTTAATCTTGCGGGTGGCCGGCGGTAATGTATGGCAGTGTGGGAGGGGGCGGTGGTGTGGTGTCCTACTCTCACACCACCAAACTCATAATTAGGCACTAAGTACAAACTTATAAATCTTGAACTGCCTAACAAAATTACTTGCACACAAAATTCTAACATCTCCCACCTAGGCCTTTTACCTCCAAAACCTACAACTTCAGCAGGAACTCATCCTAAAAACTATCTGGCTTCCTAAAAACTTCCTCAGGTATGGTCTGCAACCTTAGCACAGGCAAGGATCTCCACTTTCATTTCTAAGTCCTAAGGTAAAACCTTCAATCTGACTGAACCCATTTGATATATCTGACTGCATTTTATCTCAGTTAGCCTCAAATTACACCTAGGTCCAGGTCCCCCATGAACAGTGAATTATTCTTAACACACTTTCTTTTGAAAATATAATATTTCCGGTTCCCCAAAATTTGGTATTTCATAATTTTGAAGTATATCTGTTTATTCAATGTTAAATTATTTTTGCAGATTGGAGTTAGATTACTAGTGTGTTGTGTTTTAAACTTTTAAGTGTGTTTAATATTTTAAATGCTTTACACATTTTCTGTAATTTAACAGTGTTTGCTCTGTGCTATATCTAGCAGGGGTTTAGTTTAGGTTTAAATTACTAAAATATAAGCTTGGACCAAAAAGGTTTGTGACTTTCTACCTTGCTGACCTACTAACCACCCAAAAGTAATAATTGATTTTCTTACAGGTACCCTATGGCGTTCTTTTCTACACTACATTCCCTCACCCTGCTATGCAACTGCTGGATTCTCAGAGATGCATACAATCTCAGAGTTTGTAAAAGTTTAAAATAGACTGTTCTAAATAATGCCTAAACACACACCAGTGCATAGCAACTTTAAACTCTTCTGTAAAACAACAAAGAAGATAGAAGCTTCAATACTTGCAAGAGCACATTACAAGCTCCTCAGAGTTCAGGGCTTACACCTGGAATGAAGTATTAGTATCCAGTCTAAAAAGATTATATTGAACCCATTTGGTGTATGTGTCTTTCAGTGCAGGACAAATTCTAAATAAAATGTTGCATGATGTTAGAACAAAACTAGAGTAAGATCCCTAAACTTTAAGGGTGCAATTTATAGTTTGATAGGCAGTAGTCTGTCAGTCAGGGTGGTGGAGGAAATTTCATACGCCACTATGATGTACTACAGCACACCAGATTTAGAGTTACCCTCAAGCCCAGCAATTATTTTTCTACCTTCAGGGGAAAAGCTGTAACAATGGGTCCCATGAAGGTAAAAAAAGCTTTGTGAACAGCAGACATCATTTTTGACAGCCAGCTACCAAACTCCAAAAAGCTTTTGGGGCTCATGACGATGTTGGACAGAATCACTTCTGCCCGATACTGACTCAGTCATGGGACCTACCGACGCACAGTCGTCGGCCATGACCGCCCTATTATGATGCGAACAGACATTGTTCTGTTGCATTCCTATATTTTACTATGGGAGCATACCTTCCGGCCATAGTAAAATGGGAGTTGCAGTTCATCCCTGCAGCCCGTGGTAGGCAAATAAAGGTGTTTTCTCAACCTCAAACGGGAGGCTGTGCACCAAAGGGGGCCCAGCTGGGGCACCCTAACACGCGTTTCAACATGGTTTCCATCTCGGACAGACCAGCATGGAAACCATGTCGGAAACCATGATCGTAATCTCAAGGGCGGAAAGAGCCACACTTTAGTTTACAGGCCGCATTTCGACTGGCAGACAGGCTCTCCAAGCCAGTCGGAATAAACGGGCAGAGTCCATTCCGACCCCCTCCATCAAAATGAGGTGGTCGGAAAGAAATCCAAACGGCCCATTACGATGTGGCTCGCCTTCCGAGCCATATCGTAATGGGCCCCTTAGTGTCATGGCTATGGTGTTGTCGACCCGTCAGACCATATGCTAGTGAATAAAGTGACACAGATTACATTGTGGAACTTGACACAGACTTGTGCACCCAGAACCTTTGAATAGCAGTGTCACCTAACTGGTGATGCATGTGATGGAAGGGTGTGGGTGTCAATAAAGCCGCTAAGGAACGGTAGCTAAGTTCTGTGTTCAGCAGAACACTACAATAGCTAAGTTACTAATATGTAATTTATCCTGTTTCATAGGATAACCTATCTTTCAAAGTCTCCCGTAGCTGTTGGGAACCGTGTGGCAGTGTTTCTGACCCAGAGACAGCCATGACCGGAGAGTTTGCAGTGGCTGCGGTGGTGAGCGGCCTCGGAGGCCTAGTGGGCAAGAATCAGGTGGAGCCTTCTGGGCGGCAGCCGGAGCTCAGAACGACGGGCACGGCAGCGCCAGAGTGCTCCTGATGGAGCAGGGTTTTTACTCTAAAACCAAATATCTGTTTCATTTTCGCATGTTATAACTAAAAGTACTACTGACTAAATTATTAATGATTTAAAAGTTTGTCAAATGTTGACTAATCAACCTTATTAACAAGAGAATTACACGTGGGAATGCTATTGCATGGCTAAATAACAAGTGAACTAAGTTGGTGAGCAGACTGACAGAAAACGATGTTGCTTATGTGATGTTATGGTGTTTTGCGCTTATAATTAATATGCATTAATGGCTTCTGATGTCGCAAATGGCTAGATAAATACATACACATAAGGGTATTAGCTGGGAATTAACACTGTATAATCATTTCTATGCAGTAATTATGTTTTGTGTTTCTTTACTCTTAAGTTGACAATTGTGGCCTACTGAAAGATGGCCACCTCCTGCAGCCTGCAGTCGAGTAGATGACATTTGCAAGAAGGCTTCGCGTTGCCTGTGACCTTGCCCTCTTGTCGAACTGAAAAGCCATGAACATGACAACAAATCCAGGCTGTCCGCCAAAAACCCCTGGATGAGAAATTTGTTGCAACTGAATAAATCTGACTACATAAACTTTCGGTGGTCTCATAAGATGATACATTTAATCTGTGAAAAACATCCGTAGAAGTATCGGATAAAATTATGGACATTACATTTTTCTATTCATCGTTTAAGACAGACAACATCTGAGAACTTTTGCTCATGTTGCAAGACGACATTATTTCCGCCATTCATCCGTTCTGAATAAAGAAATGATACTTTTTAGAATGTAAATTTTAGTATAAAAGAAAGTAGACTAGAGAGGTCTAGCGCCACTTCTTCCCGAGCTGATGATGCGAGGTCCCTATGCTGACGGAGAGGACGATGACTCTACATGACGGCAGAAAACTTTAATTCTTCTCCAGAGGACCGGTTCTGACTTAGGATCTGACATTTAGACAGAATAGGTAAATATGAGAGAAATGAAATTGCATTTAATTGGCTTTTCTTGAAATATTAGATAAATGAACAATCTGTTTGAATTCCTGTCTCGGGTGATTATTTCTGGTCATGTTTATCTGATTTTATTGTGCATTCTTTGAAATGTATTTCTCTAGATCTTCAGCAACTAGCTGGTCGCATTGACCTCAAAGTATAGGCAGATTAGACAGAGCACATGTGGAAGGTGTTTTTCCTTTACAGGGCACGGATAGTGTGATTTGAAGTGAATGTTGGTGTAATGGGCCCCACCAGCGTATGATGTGTGTATGCGTGTGTGACTGTGAAATCATTCCGTCCATGGAAGTAGAGGGGATTTGGAAGCTCTGATCTGCACCACTCCGAGGGTGGAAGGGCTGGCCGAGGGCAGAATTGGCTCCTGGTTGCTGGCCTGGCGTGCGTGTTGTGGCAGCAACAGCGTATATGTGACCGGGAGGTCCCCAGTGGTGACCCGGTAAGTGTTTTTGCTCATCTCCCCTCCACCCACCTTCTACATTGATTCTAGAGGTCGATCGGGCCGTGGGGAGGTGGTGTCCCGCTGACTCACCGGGGGCCCAGAGTCGAGTGAATTGCCTCCTGGGGTCCGGACAGCCTGTGGGGGGTCATTGGGACTGTGCAGGGCCCAATTGGAGGTCCGTGAGCCGGCTCACGTGACCCTGCTTCCCGGCGGCTGTAGCATTGGGGCCTGCAGCATGGGGACTGCCACGGGAGCTGTTGGGCTCCACAAGCAAAATATATATCCACTCAGTGGAGGGACGCTGTGACCCTTTTTATGTACAATAGTGTTACGGCTTGAGCCCTGGGATGTATTGCCCCTGACTGCAGGGGAAGAGCACCATTGGAGGCACTGGGGAGCGGAGCCGAGCGCAGGGCCCTTAGCTGATGGTAGCTAAATAGAGCCCTGTGCAGCAGTGAACAGCCCTGCATGGACATTTGTGGTTCTTCTGACGGCGGCAAATAGTGAACCTGCGGCATGAAGGCCGGCTTGTGATTGCTGGACCCCATATATGCTACTGACTTTTACCAAGCAAGGAGCCAGGTCTAGGCTTCATGCGCAATGTGGAACCCAGTGCGGGTGGTGAGATATACTACCCTGGTCGGCTGGAGGCAGCGCTTGAGTGGACAGGGTGACACCGAGTAGGGGGGACACGACTGTCTGCGGAAGCAGGCGGGTTAGCACTCGTTGCAGCTTGTGGGCAGGAGGTCTCCACCCAAGTCCCGATATTCAAAGCAGCGACAGATATCGACAGCCAAGACCGCAAGGGGAAGATCTATGTGCCACAGGCTGTGCAGGTGTGGTTCGTACGGGAGGCCTGTATGGGTGTTTAAAGAACCGCCATCATGAGGGATAAGCATCAAGATTGCACCATGACAAAAGATAAAACGGCAGGCGGAACTGCTGAGCACAGCATGCTGGACCGCTACACCGGAACATGGGCCTCGACAACCCACCAGGGAGGTACACAGGGAGGCATTCCAGACAATGCCGCATTCATGGCAGCCATCACACAGTCCAGGGACACATTGGAAGAGAAGACTGGAGTGGTGGGCTCCGATGTCATGCTCCTAAGACAGGATCAGCGGAATGCGGTGGAGCGCATTACTGAGACCAAGACCAGGGTCCAGGGTGTGGAGGATTCCATCACTACCTTGCAGAAAAAAGTTGCGTCACTGGAGACGATCACCAGGGGTCTGCCCTCGTGGGTGGAAGACGTGGGGGGCAGGGCCAGGAGAAAAAACCTACGCTTTGTGGGAATCCACGAAGAATGTGAATGGGGGGACATGGAACAGTTCCTGACTAAGTGGCTTGCGGGCTGGCTTCCTCCATAGTTGTTGTCCTATTACTTTGTTGTTGAAAGGGCGCACAGGGACATGATGCAGAAGTCACCCCCAGAAGCAAGACCAAGGCCTGTCATTGCAAAGATTTTGAATTAACACGACAGGGACCTGATTTTAAAGCAAGCCAGAATTAAAGAACCCCTGTTGTTTGAAAACACTCGCATCCTCAAATTTGATGACTACACAAGACTAGTCCAGCAGAAGCGACAGTCATATATGGCAGCCAAGGCCCACCTTCGTGAGCTGAAACTTCCCTATGCATTGCTGTATCAAGCCAGGATGAGGGTGGTGTACCAATCCTGTATGCTATTCTTTGAGTCGCCAAAAGATGTCTTTAACTGGACGGATGAAACAGTGAAGATCCGGCCCGCACGCCGATAAGGTTTGAATCAGATTCCTCATCCAGTGAAGTCGTCCACAGCCCACTCAATCACAAAATCAAAGGAACTAGGAGGTTGAGATCTAGACGCCAATCCTGCAGAGATCCCAACCGATCCACTTCGGTGCACCGGCAGCGGTCTTCAGCCTCATAGGTACGTCAGGACTCTCACTGTTGGTGAAACTTGCTCAGACCGACGAAGCATGAGCGGGGGCTAGTACCTTTGTTCGACTCTCAATAGTTGAGGGGAATTTCCGTTGACAATGGGCAGGTTCTTGGGGAACCAATTGTGGGGGCGGGCACGGGGCTCCGATTGGGATCCGCAAGCCACCTACGCCGCGACAGATACTTCAGCAGTTTTGAGGTATAGGGGGTGTTTGGAGGAAGTTGGGGTACACATGTTATATGTTTGCACTGCCTTACTGCTACACATGGCATCTATTCGCACACTGGCTTATAGTTGTCCCACACATCAAAGTCACAAGAGTTTCAGATGGTAGTCACTATAGATAGGGCGTGACTCCAGGTGGGGGACCTCCGAATAGTGAGTTGGAACGTCAGAGGAGCACTAGATAAAGTCAAAAGAGAGGCTATACTCCAACAGGCCAAACGGTACCGAGCAGACATCCTGATGCTTCAGGAGACGCATTTAATAGGTACTACAGCATTGTGTCTCCTCCGCTATGGCTATGTTTAAGTGTACCACTCTGGCTTCACCAGGGGGTCCCGTGGGGTTGCGATTTTAATTCATGGTAGTGTCTCATACCAGCATATCAAGACATGGACAGACATCCAGGGGAGATACGTATTTATATGGGGGTACCATGTATGAGGAATAAGTGGTATTGGGCTGTATATATGCCCCCCTGCCGCTGCAATGGGCGTTAGTCGAGCGTCTAACGACCCTGTGGGCGGATATACCGGAAGGATTAGCAATAGTAGGGGGGGAAAGGAATGATGTAATGGACTAGGCCATAGATAGATGGGGAAATTCCAATGTGCTCTATGGTACCAAAGTGAACTCCCTGGCGACGGGACTGGGATGGGTGGATCTATGGAGGCGGCTGTATGTTGAGGAGCAGGGATACACTTATTTTTCGTCAACACATGATTCTTACTCCCGTCTTGACTATATATTTATACCGATAGGAGCCGTGGAGATTCTCCCAAGGGGTCTGTTCAATCATTCCCCAGTGGTTCAAACAGCGCAGTTGGGTCCTGATAAACAACTCTTTTGGTGGCGTCTCTCCCCCTGGCATCTGCAGGATGAGAAATATCGGGCTCACATAGAGCAGGTAATCAAGCAGTACCTGGATATAAATGTGGGAACAGTCACAGAGGCTGAAATCCTATGGGAGGCTATGAAGCACACATAACTGGGGTAGACATTTCATTCTTCACGGCAGCACGTCGAACACAGCGGAAGTAGCTTCTGCGATCGGAGGCCCATATAATGGAACTAGAGCGGAGCAGTAGGGGGGAGGGAGGGAATCAGGTGCTCTGACAGCTGGTGCTGGTGCGACAGTCCCATGCTGATACTCTGATAGATGAGGACCGTCTTGCGTGGCTGGCGTCCCGTAACAGAATTTACCAATGGGGTGACAACAGACCTTCTCCGAACTTGTCCGTGTGGTTTTTCAACTTCCACACATTCTATTGGCCTTTGCGGGGGGCTTTGAAAAATGAAAGCACGCAATTGGCCAAAGGCGGGTGCATGTCCCACATTTTCTCTCCCACGGCATCCAGCTGTCAGGAGCGAGCAGCGGCGCGCAGGGTGCCAGCTGCATTCCTCGTCGTGGGTCATTAAACAGAGCACGGTCGAATTCACTTTGGCAGCGCGCCTTGTCTTGCCTTGCCTCAAAAGCAGAACCAAACAAAGCATCGAGCAGCACACACCGCGCATCTTTATTTATTTATTATCAGCGACTGCATGTTTTTTTTACACACAGCATTGAGCACTGCTTGCTGTGCACCTTTATTTATTAACTGCGGTCCTGGATGGGTGCCTGCAACAAATGCCTCCCTGTTCGCTTTGTGTGCTCTCCACTGTACGCTACTATCCTGATGTTTATTCAAAGCAAGGCGGCTGCACGCGCTCCCAGCGCCTGGATGGTGCTCAATCCTCCACAATCACAGGCCAAGCTCTGTCTGAGCTCCAGTATAATTGTTTTTAACTGCTCTTTGCCTCAAAAGCAGACCCCTCCCACCTAATTTACAACATCGAGCAGCGCTATTGTGCACCTTTATTTTATTAATGACGCCTGTATGTTGAATTATTTTCTTGGCTTGCCTCCAAAGCACACCTCTCCCACCTCCAACAGAGCATAGGCGCGCACAGCGGCATTTTCACTGCTTGCAGTGTAGTCTGTTGGATTTCCTCTATAGCAGACCCTTCCCACCTCCCGACACAGCATGACTGCGTGCCTTTATTCACTTATGAACAGCCCACTTTTACTTTACATTTATATGTAAATAGCTCGACTTGTTTTGACAGGGGGGCATGGGGATAAAAATGATTTTCCCAGAATCACAGGATGTTGAGCCAACGAGGAGGCTCGAACCTGGTCACCTCCGCTCCAAAGTTGGCTGCTTTGGCCGTTATGCCACACCTTCTCCTTTGTCATATCGACTTTAAAAAAAGAAGAAAAAAATACTTGTAAGGTTATTCAAAGATGTTAAGAGTGTGTGAGCATGCCAGTGGGGCATTGCTAAACACTTATAAGGTCCCAAAGGCTAGACCTATTGGCTATGCCAATGCTTGTTTTAAAATGGTGTCATTGCCGCGCCTACTCTACCAATTGCAGAACCATCTATATCAGATACTCCCTATGTGGTTTCCGCCAGGTCAACGTGGCGTTGGGTCAATTTCTGTGGACAGGAGGGGCCTCCAGAGTGGTGCTGCGGACTTGCTTTCAGTCGACGTATTGCGAGGGGTTGGCCATGTCGGATGTCCAATCGTACTATATGGCATTGCATCTTTTGGTGCTGAATGAATGGTGGTATGGGGACAGGAAGGAGCCCGCTTATCCAGTGGAGCGAAGGTGTATACGAAAGTCCACACTACACACCATACTGTATTTGGCGCCTCTACGCAATTCTTTATCGCCGACCACTCGGGTGGTATTCGAGGTGTGGAAACAGTCCCTCCGTGGGATGGGGTGGTGGAATAAGTTGACTGGGGAAACGCCACTGTGGCACAACGGTCATTTGCCGCAGCTAGCTGCGTTATCCGGATATCAAGGGTGGGATAAAATACGAGTCTTCACATTAGGAGACGTATTGCGAGGCTTGGTTCTGAAATCATTCCAAGATCTTCAACAAGAGTACCAGATGCCAAAAACTACATTTTATAAAAATATTCAATTTTGACACACAATTTATACTAGTATCTCGGGGTTAGAGGCTCTTCCCAAATTCAGTCCGATAGAAGGCCAGTTGCAGGACCATAAAATCTTGAAGAGCTATCAGTCACTGGTGATCAATAGTTCCACTATATTGGAGAAACTTAGAGAAGCATGGGCTGGTGATCTTGGACAAATAGACGGAGATGATTGGATGGACAGACTGTCCTTCCCTAGGGGAGCAGCAATAGTAATACCGCTGCATCTTATTCAATTTAAATACCTTCACCAGGCTTACTATACCAGGCTCAGGCTGTGGAGGGCGGGCCTAGAGTCATAACCCTATATGCCTGAGGTGTGGTCGGGATGAGGGGTCCCTAATACAGACAATTTGGCATTGTACAGTACTCACAAAATTTTGGAGACTGGTTCTGGCCTGTCTTGCAGAAGTGTTGGGGTGAGAGCTCCCCTCCTCAACAAGATTGGCAATTTTACATATCATGGAGGGTATAGGAGGTAAAGTATAGAAGAGACACTTGTTATTGTTGGGGCTGACATTGCCTAAAAGGAATGTAGCAAGGCTGTGGAAGGCAACGGCCCCATTTTTCTCTCGGCATGGAAAAATGGGCTGGAATTTTGCATGGGGTTAGAGATCCCAATATTCAAGGCCAGGGGTTGCCCGCAAAAGCACCCCAAAATCTGGAAAAGATGGGCAGACAACCAAGGCCTCAATTTGGACCCGGTGCCTCCAATGGATGCATATGTATCAATGTTGTTATGCAGGCCTCTTCGGTAAGGGACCAGCTATATGGTGATGGTGATGTATTTGTTGGGGTGAACGATGTGGTGGCAAATGAAATGCAGTAGTGGTTCAATGCGTTTATGTTATATTCAAATTCAATTCTATTCAAATAATCTTTTTTTGGATACTTAATATTCATAAAAACACAGGTCACGTTAAAAACTTTTTCAATAAAAAATCAATAAATGACAATCAATAACAAGGACTTGTATATATAGCATAATCGGAATTATAAATATTCATATTGCAAACGAGCGGCAAATATATAAGACGTCCACTCCTTTAAGTGGCTCAGTTAATCTTGACAATAGCGTTATAACAAACAAATGATGGACGGAATGCTGACAATGCAGACATTCTCCCCCAGTCAAGAGATCTGGGTTAAATCCATCGTTCTTTTGCCCACTACGCCACCCCAGTTCAGACATGGCCATATGCAAATCAGTCTTGACCCTGTGCCTCATGGGAACAGTCCAGCCCGAACTGCCAAGCCATGTCTTCCCTGGACCAGAATCAAGCATCCTAGGACCGGTTTCTGGCTATCAGCCGTCATCAGCCATTGTCAGCATTCCGTCCATCATTTGTTTGTTGTAACGCTTTTTGCCCTAAGTGGGATGGGTATTCCCAGACGTGGGACCCGTGCTCACTACGCCACTGGAGTCAAGCTATCCTGGCTGATGACGGCTGATAGCCAGAAACCGGTCCTAGGATGCTTGATTCCGGTCCAGGGAAGACATGGCTTGGCAGTTCGGGCTGGACTGTTCCCATGAGGCACAGGGTCAAGACTGATTTGCATATGGCCATGTCTAAACTGGGGTGGTGTAGTGGGCAAAAGAAGGATGGATTTAACCCAGATCTTTTGACTGGGGGAGAATGTATGCATTGTCAGCATTCCGTCCATCATTTGTTTGTTGTAACGCTTTTTGCCCTAAGTGGGATGGGTATTCCCAGACGTGGGACCCGTGCTCACTACGCCACTGGAGTCAAGCTATCCTGGCTGATGACGGCTGATAGCCAGAAACCGGTCCTAGGATGCTTGATTCCGGTCCAGGGAAGACATGGCTTGGCAGTTCGGGCTGGACTGTTCCCATGAGGCACAGGGTCAAGACTGATTTGCATATGGCCATGTCTAAACTGGGGTGGTGTAGTGGGCAAAAGAAGGATGGATTTAACCCAGATCTTTTGACTGGGGGAGAATGTATGCATTGTCAGCATTCCGTCCATCATTTGTTTGTTGTAACGCTTTTTGCCCTAAGTGGGATGGGTATTCCCAGACGTGGGACCCGTGCTCACTACGCCACTGGAGTCAAGCTATCCTGGCTGATGACGGCTGATAGCCAGAAACCGGTCCTAGGATGCTTGATTCCGGTCCAGGGAAGACATGGCTTGGCAGTTCGGGCTGGACTGTTCCCATGAGGCACAGGGTCAAGACTGATTTGCATATGGCCATGTCTAAACTGGGGTGGTGTAGTGGGCAAAAGAACGATGGATTTAACCCAGATCTTTTGACTGGGGGAGAATGTATGCATTGTCAGCATTCCGTCCATCATTTGTTTGTTGTAAATCTTGACAATAGCAGCATAGAGTAATAAGTGTAAATAACAAATTAAATTAATACGCGGGCAATCAGAAACAGACAAATAACAGCACAGCGTAATATGTTAAAATACAGTAAGAAAATAGCAGCATGAATATATTATATTAAAGTGCATACAGGTATTAGCTATATTTGATAAACCATAATATGCAGGGCAAAGATTTATACAAGATGCACCAAAACATTAGAAATTATGGTTCACAACAAGTAACAGCTAAATGTAATCATGTGAAATCGGATGTTTTTAAGGAGTGCTCATTGAAACGCGTGAGTGAACTGCCGCCTTCAGAAAAGAGATTATTCTAAAGGTTAAGTCTACACTTTTAAGGTTAAGGATTTCCGTGTAGGGTATTCTGAAGTCAGCAATGGTAGTTGCCTTAAAAAAAGGGATCAAAAATTGATTAGTATATAACAAATAAAAATCACACAAAAATAAGAAGTGTAGCGTTGATTGGTTGCTCCGATTGCCACAGGAGCAAGGCATTTGCCCAAGGTTGGTATTAAAGCCTATAGGGAAGCACAATAGATATTTTAAGGTGCCTGCCCAGAGGCAAGCTTCTCTCCCAGCGACTTAAATTCAGTAGGAGATAACTGGATGGCAAATGAGATGGAGGGCAGTTAGTAGATGCCAGGGACATATACCTTGTGACTGTTGGCTTAACAAGTTCCATATCGTATCTTAAATTACTATATTGATCATATAGGGCCTCTTGTAGAGTCTTTTTAGTTATGCCCTCCATATTGTTTGAGTTCAGGAACATGTGATCAAGGTTCACGCTGATCAGACTATTTGTGACAGCGGACAGCCACAGTATGTCTCCTTCCTTGCTGCATTTGAGGCAATCCGTTATAATTTGTCTAGTTAGTGACGCTGCCGAATTTTGCCAAACGTTTAACCAAAATATGGCCGGACGGGACCTGATGTAATCCTCATTATAAGGCAGCTGTAATACCTGATGGCAAATAAAATTTGGAGAAGAAATTGGGATCCCCAAAAGTTTGACAAAATAGATTTTCTTCTCCCTGGATAGTGCTACTTTTTGCATAGCCCAAAACTTCAGAGCCATAAGTAGCCATAGGTATGCACTGTGCTTTATACATTTTAATTATTGAGGGCAGTCTTTTTTGGTTGCGGGAGGCATAAAATTGAGTTAATCGCCCTTAGAAATGTATTGCTACTATGGGCCAACCAATGTCTGAAAACATTTGTCCTAAGTATGGGAAAGTGCAAGTGCATAGAAGGCGTTCAGGTCCTGAGGTAATTGAGTGAATAAAGTGCTTTTTGGGACTACAACACATTATAAACGATTTCTTAAAATTAGTGCAGAGATCTAGACCAGCCATAAGATCAACAAAGCCTCTAACTAAAGTGTGAAGTGCATTTGGGGAGTAAGTTCGGATAAAACATTGTGCAAATCATTAATATACAGAATGAACAAGAGAGGGGCCAGTATGCACCCCTGCCTGACCCCTCTGCCACTATTAATGTTCCCTGACACCCCCCCCCCCACCGGGCCAATCCTCACCCGTGCTTTAAAGTCCCTGTGTTAAAAAGCTAAAAAATGCACTAAAACCTCATCCAACACATACTTTAAAAATACTGACCATAGACGTGACCTATTTGCAAAGTCAAAGGCTGAGGAGAGATCCAGGCTATGGTATATTTACCGACAATCAGGTTAGGATTTAAACATTGTTCAACTGTTCCCAGTTTACTTCTGAACCCTAGCTGGTATTTATTTAAAATCTGTCCCTCCTCAGCCCAAGATCTAATTTTATTAAACAGGATCCTCCCAAGTATCTTAAGGGTGTTATCAATTAGGGAGATTGGTCTATAGCAGCCAGGGTTGGATCGGTCCCCTTTTTTAAAAATCGGGACGATAGTACTATCAGACCATGTGCTTGGTATAAAAGTATTTGGTAAGTTGTTAAAAACATTAAGTAAAAGAGACGCCCAGAACTCAGGTTTGTATTTAATGAGGTCACTGGGAAGGCCATCGGGCCAGGTGCCTTATTACCCAAGCTTTGGTGATTGCATCCTCGACTTCTGTTATTGATATCTGGATGCGTGCTACATTCGAAAAATCCAAGGGCTCCCCACTCTTGGGGGGGGGCTGCATACATTTTAGAGAAATTAGCTTCCCAGGCCTCACTTGTTATATTACAACAGCTGCTCAAAAGTTGTTTCCATTGTTGAGACTAGCAGCGTAGGCAAGCTTGTCCCAGTGTTCTTTTAAGGCCTCCTCTTTCCGCTGCCTTATCACTTGTTTATAATGCTCTCAGGGATCCAACAAGGGTTGCATCCATGGGTACCGCTGCTAGTGCTAAACGGAGCTCTCTATTAGCTCGAGAACATGCGTTATTAAACCATCAGGGATTCTAATTAGTGTTAGATACAGGCTTTGAAATTGATCGTTTGATACCAGCACATAGGTGGCAAAAAGCGTTGGCCACCTCTGAGTTTGGATCATTAGACAACAGACAAATATCAATAGAGGGTAAGTATGAGGTTATCATTTTGGAAAACAGTTTGACATTATCAATGCCCTTCCAGACTATCCTCAAGTTTTCCATCGAGTGTGGTAAATTTCTTGCACCAGGCTCTTTAGTGAAAACAGGTCTGGGGGCAAACCTAATTGTTGTTAAAATAGGGTTGTGGTCAACAAACACAGTCGGTAAAACCTCGGATTGTACTATGACATCTTCTAACGAGGCAGAGATAAAGATGTAATCTATTGTTGAGGCGCAACCACAACCCCTATAAGTCAGAATGGGACTGTCGTTATGATTTATATACATCCATCACATTCAGTAGATTGTGATTTAACAGATGATCCAGCAATTCTTTCACTGTTTTACATGTGTGTGTGTCTGAAATTGGTGCTGTGACTACAACATTTGCCCTCACCATCTTAGCATTAAAATCACCACTCAGGCAAATTCCTGCAAGCTTACCAGACTCAATTTGATTTTGTTAGGTAGAAACAAAATAAAATAAATAAATATAATTCCTATTTGGTACGTTTGTAAAATCATTATTATAAAAATTACTAAAACAAATTGAGATCCCTTGTGTGTAAATACAGCTTGAAAATTGTCGTCCTTTGTGGCAAGGATTTTGACACCTCCACCTGAAGAGATATTAACCCATATAGAGAGACCGCCAGATGGGCGGGCTTGTTTGGGAGTGGGTACAATAATGTTAAAGCATTCAAACCCCTCCAAGTAAAAGTCCATTGTTGCCCAAGTTTCCTGAAACATGAGAATGTAGTATTTTCTGACTAAATTTGCCCAGTCTTCAAAACTTATTTTGAAAGCTAAGCCGGCGATGTTCCAGCTTAGAACACTCAAATTTGGGTCATGTGGTTCTATTATGTCATGTTCTATAAAGGTGGTCTTTGGATCATGTAGTTCTAAAGTAGCAAGTACTAGACAATTGGGCATAGGTCTCTGGAGGATGTGTTCAGATGGTGTTCGAGTGGGCGGTAATCAATGCAAGCTATCCAAACCAGGCAGAGCAGAGAATCTGTTAAAATCTGTAGGCAAGACAAAAGTAGGTATGTTTGGCCCAGGGGTAGGTTTATAAAAGAAACCCAGGGGTAATGACCAAACAAGAGTGGGAATGATGTTGTTGAGTTCTTGTGTCATTAGTATTGATCTAGCTAAAGCTGGACGACGGAAGTTAATAACAACGTAATCTCCCTCTATGTTCTTTACTGAAGAGCCAACCCACCCTACCCTGCGCACCATTATGATATCACTTACATTTGTCACCTTAAAACCTTTATGTTTAATTAGCCAATCAGCACTTTTATTACGCAGTTCTTCCCATGTCTCGATCTGATTTTTCCTTAAGGGTGGGACGCCTGCTAAGACTAAGACATAGGGACAAGCAGCCGGAGGTAGGCTAAGGTTTTCTTTATTGGCCACCACAGACTCACTGGCATTATTCACTGAGGGGAATTTTGCTCTCTGGGTGTTGCAAACTAGAGTAGTGTTGTTTGCACGGTTCATGTTGGCAACATGGGTGACTGAGTAAACTGCTTGTTGTGCATTATTAATAGCACTAGACGTTACTGGTTCGTTCTGTGCACCGGTGGGTTCATGTGTCAAACATTCCCTTATTTTATAACAGGTGACACAAGCACTAGGGGTACTAGTATAGGGGGGTTGTGTGAACGTCGACATTTGCTGTTGGTTATTAGAGCTGGTTACGCTGGGTGCATTAGAAACCTGTGAATTGGGAGTCTCCCCCTGTTGTGAGGCCTGCTTATGGATGTTGTTATTCAAGCATGGTTTATTCACTAATGACTCTAAACGATCTAGGCGTTTCCAAAGAGCTGCAAAACTCTTATCAACAAGTGTTTTAATGCGGTCATACACAGAGTCTGCTATAATGTCAATTGCAGTATCGCCAAGTTTGAAGCAAGATGAGGGGCCTATCAAGGGCTCAGTCTGGGTATAGGTAGATTGATTTGATGCTACAAATACTGTTAAGTCAACAGTGGCAGTGGCAGTGGCGTTAGTTGAGCTCAGAGCCGCAGGTACCACTGCGCCTTGGATCCATGAACTCAGGGCCGTCCATTGTTTATTTGAACGAGGTGGTTGTTTTCTTTTGGAGCTCACAGGTTTAGTTAACTTCCTTTTTCTTTTTGCCCCGATGACTACTGAATTTGGAGAGACATTCATATCAGGTATGATGTCATTATTGCTTATTGCTCCAAGAAGATCAGCGACAGCGACAGCCCCGTTGGCCTCGTTGGCCCCGTTCCTTTCCTCATTGTGAGCAAATTCCAAAGTTTGAGTGTCCCTGATAAGAGTAGATGGCAAGCTTAGTGTCAGGGGCAGGCTGATACCATCACTGTCCACAATAAAGGGAGCAATCCGAGGAGTTGTGAGTCCCAGTGACAGACGCCTCTCATTTAGATCTATCTCAGTGGCAACGATATTCACAGCTCTTTCCAGCATACTGTCTATAGCAGTAGAGGTACAAGAACTTGGTATAGTGGTGCGTTTCCCCTTAGCGTATTGCGCCTTTGCACGTAGTAATAGTAGGAAAATGGATGACTCACCACAATGGATGGATAAGGGAGGGTGCTTGTCAGAGGGGAGGCCCTGCCCGGCCTCCTTCGGGTGCAGAAAGGCCCACCCTTGGCGCTGCGTAAGGCCCTGGGAGCTTTTCAAAGTGCCTCCTGGTGCACAGGCAACGCTGGCAGCAGCGCAACGGCACCACAGCCAGCAAAGGATGCTGTGAAATGGAGTCCTTGCTCCCGTCCGTTCTGCTCACCACCACCGCTGTCTCCCGGTCTTTTGCCCCCAACAGAGGGTGAAGCAAACTGCTGCAATTGGGCATCCCACCAGCTAGGAGTCACGTGGCGTCAAATGCCTCCGGTGCACAAAGCCGGCAGAGCACAGCACACCTGCCTTCTCTTTCAGGATGCCAGCACAGGAGTAGAGGGCCCCTCTACACCTCCCCCACATCTCCACGGAGTTGGCCGCAGCACTCCTCAGGCCTTCAAACACAGCTCCTTATACTGGGGCACTCCGGTCTGCCAGGGAGGAGGCGGTTGCCCTGATTTTAGTCCAAAAGCTGCACTTCTGGGGCCTGACACAAGCAGACAGGCACCAGGATCCTCTCCACTCCCCTTGGTGCAGCAGCAGTGGGGGCTCTACACGGCTGGCATCAGGGAACTCAGGGTGGTTCCTCCGGTGTGCACGATCCACACAGGGTGCCGCCGCAATAAAGTAAGGTTTAAAGTGGGCACACCTCCCGGGGGTGGCGTCCCTCTCCTTCCAACACTCCCGATATCCTCGGTGCTTGCAGGATATTACAGCTGCTGACAGGGATGCCACACCGATCACAGGGCGCGGCCGTACAACGCAAACCACGTCACCTGAGCTATCTCCGCTGTTTTGTCAGGGGTTGTGGTGGGGGACCACCTCACCGTCTCATCTTCATGTCCCGCAAGCTCGGGTATTCACAAATCGCCCTCTTTCCACTACTCAAATGCTTCAGAGAGGGTTCAGCGCTCACTGGCCACCATTGGATCTTCACTGGAGGACTCCGCCTGCGCAAGAATGGAGAACGGTGCCGCGGCACAATCCAGCGTGTACCGAGGCAGGATCTGAATGCAAAATATTCTTCGGTCCTCTCCCGAAAAGACCACAAACAGCAACACTAGAGGGAGAACACACCGCGTCCGAACCACCTCAGTACGTACAATGGACAGAGAGAAAGAACCTCTTAGGTAAGGGACCAGCTATATGGTGATGGAAGCTATTTGTTGGGGTGGATTATGTGGTGGCAAATGAAATGCAGTGAATCTGTACAATCTGTTTTTTATGGTGAAACCAAAAAGATAGCGTGAATCAGGATGTATTGGTATGGAGAAAAAGGCATTTTTGAGATCTATTACTGTGAAGGTGGTAGCAGTTGAGGGGATCATTGTCAATATAGTTGTTATGTCAGAGACCACAGGATATTGTAGGACCACTGTTTTGTTAATTGCGCGGAGGTCAATGACAAAACGGTATATTTTCTCAGAAGTGGATGTACGTTTCAAAACTGGAAGGATAGGGCTATTGCAAATGTTAGACTGAACTTCCTCAACTACCCCAGCTGCAATCATATCCTGTACTATAGTCATGAGAGCCTTTTCGCCGTCTGCAGAAATTTTATACTGAGGGAGGCGAGGAAGAGGTGCATTCTGTTTTACTGTTATGTGGACAGGATCCATCACAATCTCCCCCACGTCGGTGTCCGTGATGGCCCACAGGGTGTCCGGTAACTGGGACAAATCCTGCTGCTCGGAATCAGTGAGACAATAAAAGCAGGATTCATAACCAAGGGGGCAATCATTATCAAACAGTATGACTGACATTCTGAGGAGAACAGCGAATGGTGACTCTGAAATGCTTTAAGAGATCAATGCCCATCAAATTGTCTGGGCAGTTCGGGGAGAGCAGAAAAGAGGCCATCACTGCGTTCCCCTGTATGTCCAGGGGCACCTCAGTAGAAAGGGGGTTGGGGGAGGGCGTGCCGTCAAATCCTACAGATGTGACCGATAAGCCGGACAGGGGTGCCCTAGGAATCAGCTTATGTGAGAGGGCACTTCTAGAGGCCCTTGTGCCGACCAAGAATTTGCCCTGAGTTCCAACCACTGAAGCTGTGACATAGGGCCCTGATTGATCAACTGGAAGTTTCACTGGTTCCTTTCCCTGTCCCTGGCTGTCTCATGCAAATTCATTGTCGGGGAAGTGGTCACCAGAAAAATCGTGTGCAAAAGCCTGTCTATTGTTATCGAAGACATTGGGGCGTTGTCCGTTGGAGGGTGGGACTCTTCCTCTACCTCTACTCAGTCCCCTTCCCCGACCCATTGTATTTCGCTGTAAAAGAGGATAATCTGCGCGCCAGTGGCCTGTTTCCTTACAATATGCGCATTGGTCCTGGGACAGTTGACGTGGGGGTGGGTTTGTTCCAGCAGTCGCGGGCATATAATTATACTGTGGACCTCTACCATTTCCTCCCCCTCTAATGCTTATTTGGGAAAGCATTACTTTTTCATTGAGTTCTTTTCCTATCTTTTTCCTACTCTACTTATTCTTAATATGTTCATAATATTGGGCCATAGTCAAGATCTGTGTGGGTGTTGCAGCAGGCCACGTGCTTTCGCTACTCTGTAACTTTGTGGAGATGGGTGGCGACAATCCTTTAACAAAAGTCTGAACTAGTAAGTGTCGACCTGTCTCAGTCGTGGAGTCCTGTCCACTATAGTCAATAAACACCTGGCTGAGGCGGGAGAAGTAGTCAGATGTAGTTTCCTCAGATTTTTGTTTACAAGCAGTGATGGCTGTCCAATCTACTTTCCTAGCTGGAATTGTGGGCTTCAATTTTTTTACTATGTTACCTGCCAGCTCTAAAATAGCTTCTGCAGGCCTTTCACCTGGTTTTCTGTCCCTATCCATTGTCGTCAAATCCTCCCACTTATGTTTGAACAAGGCCTCATCGTCAATTCCCTAATGGTCTCCAAATATCTGGGGGCAGAATTAACCCAAAGAACTGATCTATGTCAGTCAGTGTCATCGTGTAAGTGGTAATAACCGTGTCCAGCCCTTCGTAGAATCCCGTAGGATTCTTCCGGGGGCCAGGCAAGACCTTTTTGAAAGCTAAGATGTCAGCTCGAAGCCACGGAGTGTACACCCAATTATATAACGTCCTACTTTTGGCATCTGGACTATCCAGTCCCTCAGCAGTACCTGCCCCTCGAGCGGGGACAAAGACTGGAGCTGCTTCCCTTATTGGTGCCATATGACCTCCAGTCGCACCCTCCATTACTAGTGGCTTTTCCTCTTCCTCCTGGTCTCTCTTTAGACCCTCCATCATTTGTAGCATGAGTGCTAACAAACTGTTGCTTTCCTCAGCACTTCCTCCCCCCTCTGTCAACTTACGATACATGGTCTGCTGGTGTCACTTCGTGGCGTTTCTCATAAAGAGAGAATACTTCATAAGCAAATTGTTGTAGGAAGTAGCCCTTTTGAGGTGGTGCATAGGCCTCATAGATAGCACGGATCTGGCTAGAGGTGAAAAGATCCTCCAGGCAGGTGTGAACTAGATCATCCAAGGCCTGTTTCTGTGCGGATGTAATGCAGGGTGTGTGGGATCGAGCAGAAGATGTGGTCTCGGGGTCAGATTGAGCGGGAGGGGCAGTGAGACCGGGAGGCAGGGGGTGGGCATTTTCAGAGGGTACATGTCCATCGGCCGGCCGTGGGATAGGATGGGGAGGGACATGGTACGGTGGTGGCAATGGATGGAGGAGAAACTCCTCTTCATGGGGGTCTGCTCGCGCTAGTGGTGTATGACGCACAGGGTACTGACCAGACACAATCAACCTGTGTTGTCTGTCTGTGCGCGCAAGGTTGGATGCAACTTTTTCCTGCTGTAATTCTATTAATGTCTGTTTATCGCTCTTTCGAGCCTCTTTCTGTAGCCTCGTCTGAGCCCTTCTCTCTCTTTCAGCTCCCTCCTTTTTCCATTGGCCTAGGGCGTCAAACATAGCTTGTCGCGACCTTCGTCTAAAGAGCTGTATTTCTACAGACTCAATTTTGTGAGATTCAAAAGAACCATATATGGGCCACTGAGTCTCTTTATCCTTGGATGTGTATTTATGCCATAATGAATTATACATTATCGGAGAAATACCGTATTTTATGTACATATCCTTACTTGAGGTACCTTCCGGGAGAGCCGGCTGACTATCTTCCAACACCCTTGATCGAGATATACAACAACCAAACCATCGTGCAAATTTACTAAATGCGGGCATGTTTTTCCATGTTAAAAAACGTCTCTACAAATTTCTAGTTTGGACAAAAAGTCCACATTACCCGACCAGTATCACTTTTTGCAAAGAGTGACTTCTTACCGAAGAAAACCAGATAACCAAACAAATAACAAAAAGGTGTCGCAAACCAGCGACCCTACCAGAATCCTTTGTCTCGTTCTCCAGGCGGTCTCTTTACTGCAAAGATCATCCAAGTCTATCAGGGGCCCGAGTCAGGACCGGAGCCACTTGCGGGGGTCTTTCCGGATGTAGTGAAGGTCGGGTGGTGGCTACGAGGACGAGGATCTTTTTTGCGTAGGCATGCCCCACCACCGTCCGTTCAACTTCCTCGTCGGGACCCCTCGACTGGCCAGCCGAGTCGCTGATCAGGCCTCACGTTTGGGCGCCAATTGTGGATTTGGGGGTCTTTTGGGGGACCACCCAAAGGTGCAGGGTCACCCTATAGTCCACGGGTCCAGAATACAAACCGAGACCAACACTGGAGCACGGAGAGAAAGGATATTTATTACAAACTCATGAGAGAGAAAGCATCATCAACAGACACCCCTAGCTGTCTGAGGAGGCAGTCTGCTGAGTGCTTTGGTTCTGCACCTTATATACCCTTCATCCCCACCCTGTGCGTGCTAGGTGAACAATAACAAACACCAATAATTTACAGACAAGCAATGGTCAGTTCTGATACAATCAGCAGGTGGTGGCTGTTTGGCCCCTGCAGGGCATAGGTGAAAAAGGCATGATTATATGTCAAACAAAGGTTAATCTGATAAGTCCACAGATGGTGGCGGTGAGGCCCCTGCAGGGTGTAGGCGAAAAGCATGTTTATACGACAAGTAAAGTTCGATCGGATAAGTCCGCAAATGGTAGTTGTTGGACCCCTGCAGGGCACAGGCGAGAGTAATGATTACACAGCAAGCAGAGGTCAATCTGATAGGACTGCAGATGGTAGCTGTTAGACGCCTGCAGGGCATAGTGTGCAGGGTGAGGACGATAAACATCTGGGAAACTCCCTGTCCGACTGGTTGAGCATGGGCTGGTCAGTTTGTGGCAGGTCAAAGCACGAACAGGGTGTGAGCGTCCGTGCAGGAATGTGGGAGGTCAAAAGTGGAGCTCCAGAGTGTTCGTGATACAGAGAGGTCAGTCATGAAGGGTATAGCACAAAATGGCAGAGTGAATGTCAAGATAACAGACCTACTTTTCCACACCTCTCTATAGCAGACTACCAAGTTCGGAGACCTCTGTATTTCACAGACTTACCCGAAAAGTAGGGCCACATTGTGCAAGGGGAACATCGGTTACGTAGGCTGTTCTATCTAGGCCTCAGGGCCTAGGAATGGTATCCTTATTCTCTAGGCTTCAAGCTACTTTTCAGCTCCCCACCCAAACACATTCTCCTGTGAACTCGACATTTGAGGTCTGGGAAAAGCCGGAAGAGATGGAAGTGTACCAGGTAAGAGCACTCTACAAATCAAGCTTAACATAACACAGTTTACAACCAAAGACACCGCTGGAGATTAATCAGAGTCTACAGTGCTGCAGAAGGCAAGGACGTACTAGTAGCCCTCATCTTCCCACCTACAGACACTATCCCTTCTAATATCGATTGCTGGATTTTGACAAAGATTGCACAAACAAGTGCTTTGTGGAGTTTGACACATCCGCTGGAAAGGAAAGTGCAGCCTTTATAGTGGGAGTCTGCTTACATTTTGTGAACAAAAGGTGCGTTATAGTAATGTGTATTTGTATATCCTGGTATCCACCAATTAAGTGGTCTCTTGCTGTAGACCCTAGACTGGGGTTGTGATTCTTCCAGCAATTTTTCCACAGTGGTCTTCATACCCGAGTCATGGTTGGAGGAGAGTGTTGGTTTGGAAGAAAAGGGGCTTCTATCCTTAAGGAGGTTTTGCCATAGCATAGCTGTGGGTCTTGAGTCCTTCTAACCTAACCCATATACATGCTGAGTGTGTAGTGGGTTGATGCTGCAAGGTGGTTGACAGGAGGGGGGTAACGGTATTGAGGCCATTGGCCTAACCCCTGTCAGCTGTTCTCCAGACATGTGGTTCCCACCAACTTCTTACAGGTGGCTTGACTTTTCTGGCTAGAACAAGTGGTTGTACTTTTCTAGCCTGATATGTCACAGAAGGCTCCTGGCTATTGGTAAGGGACTTCTGTTTGCATGGCCTAAATTTTAAGTCTTTAGTGATTTAAATATTTATTCTAGGTCGCAAACGCCTGGTGTTATCCAACTACAGTTAGATCCTCCAGTTTTCCCTGGGCCCAGTCTTTTGATTCCCTACTACGACAAAGGTTTATGCCTACAGCTCCACTAATAAAAAAAAAAATCTGACTATTCAAAAAACTCTGATTAAAGAAAGCTCTGATGAGACTATGACATCCTCACAAGAGAGGATTAAGTTATTCTTCTGATGAATAAACAGTTTTGGTGCCATACTATAACTCTGAAACAATGGAACTGAAAGGAACTTTAAAGCCAAGGTCTCGGCCATATACTTTTATCATCAGGATTCTAAGACATTAAATCATCAAAATCATTTGACAAAAGTCACATTGATACCTTGCATCTGTCCATCCAGATATACAGAATAAAAACAAAATCCTTCAGGGTATAATCTGTATATCTGGATGGACAGATACAAGATATCAATGTGACTTTTGTAAAATGATTTTAATTAATGTATTATTTTTCTGTATGTAATATTGTATAAATTGTGCCTGTATACATGAGCGATATCACTTGAGTAACATCCAAATATAGCAGGCTCAGTTTTATTTTAAACTAATAGCACTGCTTTTAAAGACAATTTATAGTACTACTATAATAATAAAATGTTGGACTTGGCCCTTTTTGCAGGGTCACCCCTAAACTTTTTGCCTTCCTCCTGCATTTTGTCTGACCTGTTGTTGGCTGTTTTATGACTCTGGGCACTTTACCACTGCTGTTCAGTGCTAAAGTGCATATGCTCTCCCCATTGTAAAATGTATATGTTGGTTGGATTCCATGATTGGCTTATTTGGTTTACTATCACACCCCAGTAAAGTGCACCAGGAGTGCCAGGGCGTGTAAATGCAAATGCCGCTGGTGGGCTTGTAGCACTGGTTGTGCCACCCACAGAAGCGGCCTGGTAAAATGTGTCTAGGTCTGCCATTTCAGAACTAGCGTGCAGTCTGGTATTGACATGCTGACTGGCAAGTGCACCCACTTGCCAGTCCCTAAACCTTCCCTTAACTTCATGTTAGTCACCCCTATGGTAGGCCCAAGGGCAGGGTGCATTGTAGCATAAGGTAGGACAAGCCCTGGTGTGTGTGGCATGTCCTAATAGTGAATTACAGCCATTTTCGTTTCTCACTATTGTAAGGCTACCCTGTTCTCATAGGCCAGAATGGGCTGTTAAGATTGTTACATCCAATGATCCTAACAGACCCAGGGAACATGGTAGAAAATCGAGTTTAGTATGCCTGAACTCAGAATAATATGGTACATCTTTTAGTAAGGTTTTTTTTAATATTCTGCGTTTGCAAATGCCACTTTTAGAAAGTTGGCCTTTGCTTGCCTAACCATTTCAGCCCGCCTCTGCATGATGTGTATCTGCTGTCTGGCTTGTGTGAGTGACAGGGCTGGGGAAACCCAGATGGGCAGGGCTAGGTAGCCTGGTGGCAAATAGAAAGATTGACAGATAGATGGGTGGGAGGAGTACACCTGGACTCTGAATAGGGCTGTGCTCTGCCACCACAATGCTGGCTCCGCCCCCTGTGGAGCGTCTGATAGCTCTGCCCTGCACCCTGAAAGAAGAAGCCTGCATCGCATCAACAAAGTGCTCCAGAACTGGACTGAACTGGACAAGGGCCCCCTGGCCTGAGAGAACAAAGGATTTGTGGTATAAATGTAGGAGCCCTGCTCCTAAGAAACTAGATCCTGTCCTGCCAAGAAGAAACCTCTGTCCGACCTGAAGGAACTGGAAAAGCTGCATGGAGGAGTACTGTCCCTGACCTGGGGGATTGGCCTGCAGTGGTTGCCTTGCTGCTGAAGAAGAGGAAGAAAAGACTCAAGAAACTTTTATTTGACTTGTGCTGAAGATCTCCAAGGGCTTGTGAGTGAGCTTGCCCCCTGAACGAAGTCCCAGGACCAGTGGACTTCACCGCCGTGAGATCGCCTTGGAAAACGGACCGCTTTCCCCTCATCTTTGACTCGAACTGCTGCGTACGTCTCGCTGATCGCAGCGTACCCCCTGAAAGCTGGTATCCCTCTGACCGGCCCGAACAACGTGACTAAGGCCCCTCTACGAGCCGTAGCTCGCACCGCAAAGGAAGGTATCGTCTGGCCTGAGCAACACGACTAACAGGCGCCTACGAGCCGTAGCTCGCACTGTAACGGAAGGACTGCGAACCGTACTTGCTACCATCCCCTACGAACCATACTGCCGGCGTACGCTCCTTTCCCCTGCTTTTGAAAGGCTGCGGCGCATACGGTAGTTGCGTACGTCTCCCCTGTGCGGAGCGTACTGTTCGCTTGTATCCAGCGCTTCGAGTCAAGATTGCTGATCGCATGGTACGGCACGAACGCCGCGACGAACTTTGAACGCACCGTACCTACGCACCGTCCCCTGAAACCCTGCACGCCCAAGGTCTAACGTACCGTAGTACGCATCGCACCAGGAGGACAACGCACCGTACATCGCGCTTGATGTCAGCGCAGCGTCCGTGACGAACTCACCAAAAGTAAAGGTACTGTGCCTGTTCGCACCGTAGGGTGTACGCTTCATCCCGAAGCGCCTACAGCGCGTGTGAGACCCGTTCCCAAGCAGTTTTTACCGCGTACGAAGCGTACGGACAGGAACAAAGAACACAGAACTTTAAAACTACACTAAAACCAAGAACTCTTTGTCTAATAAGTATTGTGGGCCGTTTAAACGTTATCTGGTCTTGTGCTAAGCCTAAACTATATATATAAAGTATTATTTTTCTATATCCAAGTGTGGAATCCATTTGTGGGGTTGTCACTGAGTTACTGTGTGTGTGTTCACAAATGCTTAACCTAAATGCTCTGAGATAGGTCTTGTCTGCTCGCGCCAAGCTACCTAGAGGGTGAGCAGGGGTTATTGTTGGAGTGTACCCCTCTACCCTGACTGGAGGAAAGGTTCCCTGCTTGACACAACTACCTACCTGTGCCAACCAGAGAAACCGGATTCTAACATAAAATGTAACATTATTAGATTTAATTGGGTTCAGTAGTTCAGTTGTGTGGGCAAGAGTGTGAATAGGAGTGTGCCTGGTGTGCAAGGAAATCAAGTATCATGTGGGAGGCGGCACCACCCTGATTTTGTCGTAATCGACCCTGCCCCCTATTTTTGTAAGGGTACCTCTCAATTTACTGTGAATCTACTGCTAGAATCTCCAGCCTTTAAAAAGAAACCATTTACGGCCCAATGCTTTTCAGAAAACGTGAACAGGGTACGGAAATCCTCGTATCCTAACCTATTTAACGTAGGCCATCTTTGAACCAGAGCTGAAAGCCCTTTTTCAAAGACATTTTAGTTAGCTTCTCCATAGTGCCAATATCGGCAACACTCCCCATCCCTCCCACAGCAATTTCCTGGAGAAATAATCAGACAAGACACAGTCTTAGTGAAGAAAATTGCTGCAGGTTTATTTGCATAACAAATATGCCAACATGGTGCGTTATCTTACGGGCGATCCCTGGGCAGGCAGCCCCTAGCCGCCTGCCCTCCTGATGAGCCAAATTACACCATGGCCCTAGCCAACCGGTGTTTGTTAGATTTGGGGGAGGGGATAGCCCATCCCACCGGTGGACCGCCAGTCCACCCCCTTACTCACGCCCCCCAGCGAAGGGGGCGGAGCGTTGCAGGCAACCCCCGGTTGCTCAGGTCCACAACCGCCCGTAGGACTAACGGGGCGCCGTCGCTCCTCCAGGGTCCAACGCGAGGACTTCCGTGGGGATATTTGGCTTTAGCACCCTTACTGTGCTCCTGTAGAGGGTACCCTTCTGTACCTTACAGCCTCTGGATCACCCTGTAACTCCGCCTGCAACACAAAATAATAAGTTAGATAAACACACACCCCCGCCTGTACGCCTGGGTGCGGTGGGGCGGGAAATGGCGTCAGGGTAGCATCAAAGAGGGCGACCAGTGGGCAGGAGAGGTATTAGTACCTCGCCCCCTCCTGCCCGGAAGTGACACGGGCATTGGGGACCCTCGAGGGTCCCAAAACACTGGGAGGCTGACTTGTGTGCCATCCTGTGGCACTAAGGGAGGCCGCCCTCTTAGGAGGGCCCCCTTCGTGGGCCAGGGGCAGCCCTGCATAGTGCCAATATTGGCAACACTTCCCATCCCTCCCACAGCAATATCCTGGAGAAATAATCAGACAAGACACATTCTTAGTGGAGAAAATTGCTGCAGGTTTATTTGCATAACAAATATGCCAACATGGTGGGTTATCTTACGGGCGATCCCAGTGCAGGCAGCCCCTCGCTGCCTGCTCTCCTGATGAGCCAAATTACACCGTGGCCCTAGCCAACTGGTGTTTGTTAGATTTGGGGGAGGGGATAGCCCCTCCCACCGGTGGACCACCAGTCCACCCCCTTGCTCACGCCCCCCAGCGAAGGGGGCAGAGCGTTGCAGGCAACCCCCGGTTGCTCCGGTACACAACCGCCCGTAGGACTAACGGGGCGCCGTCGCTCCTCCAGGGTCCAACACGAGGACCTTCCTGGGGATATTTGGCTTTAGCACTCTTACTGTGCTCCTGCAGAGGGTACCCTTCTGTACCTTACAGCCTCTGGATCGCCCTGTAACTCCGTCACAGCGCTGGGTGTGCCCGTCACCCCAGGGCCCCCCACCACGATAGGCCTAGTTACCTACACCCTCCTGATTCCAAGGACTCCCCCAGATCAAGCAAGAACATGTCCATTCCCACTCTGGACCGGTGAACCCCGTTCTTAATCAAAACCCTGTGGACTTGGCATGCTAAAAACCATGCCTGATAAAGCTAAACCCCCTCTGCTCAGTTAATTTATGCATGGCACTGTAAACTCTCCTGCACGAGGATTTCCGGCCTCCCTTGACCGGGCTCCTCGCCACACTAAGCGAGGGGTTATCCCTGACCCCTATAACTCACATGCCCCCCAATAAGTTGCTTATCTTACGCATGGAGGACTTCATTTCTTACAGCAGCGCCAATGATCCTGGCAAAGTAAACAAATACTGGGTTGCTTAACAGCCCTTTATTTTAGTACTGCACACCTTTCTATACACTACTCTAGTTTGCACCTAAGCATCTTTACCTACAGCTTGCTGATTCCAGGGCCTCTCTCAGGTCCAGCAAAACACGTCCATGCCCACACTGGGCAAGGGTAGGCATCTTTTACCTACATCCAGCTGATACCAGGGCCTCTTCCCCGGTCCAGCAAACAAGTCCATGCCCACTTTTAGACAGGTGAAACCCCATCTTCTTCAAAAGGACCAAGGAGCCATAAATTGACCCGGGACTTGGCCTATTCTTCACCCCCTGTGCAGTGCACTGGACTGTTATGCTAAGTGTCAGTAAGGCCTTACACTCACGTGTATCATATCCTCTTGAGATACACATCCGCTGAGTAGCTGGTATGCTCCCTATCTGTAGTACCTTGTAGTTATTTAATGATGCCAACAGCGAGGCCACTGTAATCCCCTCCATCCTCCTGTGCATTGATCATTTGGCTAAGCCAAGGGACCCTGGATAGCTCTTTGAACCTCCTGTCGTCTGCCCAAATAGAAAGCCCCACCCACTGTTTCCTCCAACATGCTCCCGTTAGAGAAGAGTGTGAAAATGTCTTGCTAGCTTCGCTGCCCCAGGCGGATATACCTTTGTGACCATCCTCTCCAAAGTACGCGTCTGCCCAGCTACTGGAACGTCTAAACAAGAGGCCTTAGAGAAATGCCTGTTGCAGTACACAGTATCAGGTGCAACAACATTATGTCTGAATCTAACCTGTGTAGCTTTATGTCCTGGTGCGGTCCCCCAATATGTAATTCCACTGGACACCTTAGCCTATTGCGCGTGACCTAGGTACTTGGTCCAGCTTGCTTGGCGGCCTGCCTGTAAGGCAATATCAGAGCCCCCAAATGGACATACTGCTGCTGGCTGAGTTTAACGCTAAGCGCCGCATTGCCCTTCCTGCGCCTGCCACCCTAGATAGCCTTGACCTTACGTCCTGTAAGTTTATAGGGGACCGTTTATCCAACCGGACAATAACTTTGCTGCAGTCTGAATGTGAACTGTGGTCTTTCGCTAGGGGTGAATACGCAGGGGATCTACCCACCCAGGAGTCAGCGGATGGGTTCGGGTGATGAATTCAAATAGCGCCTGACAAAACGCTCGGTGCGATGTAGCTACCCCAAACTAATCGATCTAGATGACCTTGTGTAGTTTACGGCCCATCATGGGAAATTACAAAAGGAGCCTGGAAAGGATGGCCATCAGATCTTTCCTAGGCATAGACAACAAATGAGGAAATGTACACCCCCCACTGCTCTGTTTTTAGGTCTCGCCTGACCCAGCGCATGCGCTGGTCTGGCGAGACTTATTGAGAGGGCTCCAAAAAGTGCTACCAGGCCAGCCTAGAGCTACGGTGCATGTGCGCGGGTGCGCACGCCGCGCTTTACCACGATTATTTTCACTTGCGCGGCCCCACGGCCGCTTTGATGTTTGATCGTGATCGCGATCACTTTCACTTTCGCAGCCGCAGGGCCGCTTTGCATAGCCAATAGGTCTCGCTTTTGGAACCTTATAAGTATTTAGTTATGCAACTGTTGCATGGCTAAACACTTATAAGGTCCCAAAGGCGAGACCTATTGGCTATGCCAATGCTTGTTATATACTTGTTGCAATTCAAACACACTACTCCCATCTTTCCAATTCACACCCCACCATGCCCAACAATCCTCAATTTTAAGGTAAATGCCGGCTCCCTGTAATGGAAATAAAAGATAAATTTCCTTTGGTCTTATGGGAGGTGTGGGGACGTTTGCCCCAGCCTATAAACACCTCCATGCTGTCACTGTGTTTTATTACCAGACTTGGCGTGGCAATGATAGATGTTCTTTCTGTATGTAAAGGAGATGAGGTAAGCGATGTATGGGAAACTAACCCCTTGTACCGTTAGCCACACTTTTCTATATTGCTCATAAGTGAAAATAGCGTAATGTCCCTGGTCAAAGGAGAACTCTTGCAGCATCCCAAATTGCTGGATTCCTTTACTGGTTTCGGTTGATAAGCTCTGCGCCAGCTTTGCTGTGACCCTATATCTAACAATATGCATGCCTAGGCCAACGAGCTGCCTAGCGTTATGACTGAATGCCAAATCTGGAAAGTGTGTATCACTATGCTTTATATTGGCAGGGGTGAAAATGATTGAGTCCCTCCCCCTGCAGTATACAAAACCAATTGTATATTACTTATACTGATCTGTAGATGAATGAATGAAATAGTCATCCTTGTACCTTCCCATGTAAATCCAAATCAGGTGCAGGAGACCAAGGTTGCATTTATACCTACGTACGGATTGTTGGGGCTTTCCTTCATGTTTTTCTTCCCTACATACATTTGTATGGACACCCCCTGAGTGAGAAGCTCTGGATTTTTGACAGCCCCACAAGTTAACCAACAATCTATCACTAAATGACCTATGTGGTGTAGACATTCTCAAGAATTCTTATTGTTGTCTGCACACTAGAGCATTCTAAGTTGGGGTTACGCAGGGACCGCATGAGTTATTTTCCAGGATATTGGTATTGTTCCTAGTATCCTTATTTGTGCTCGAACAGTGAAAATAAATGTGGTCCACTAGCCTGTATTCGAGAAATATAATATACACTACGTACACCCACTATGCCCCGGGCGGTTGCCAGAGTGGAGACCTCCCAGAGCCAGCACTTCAACCTGTCTGTGAACCTTCTGACTGTCATTATAAGGGTTGTGAGGTTCCCATCCCAGAAAAGGCTGCCTGCCAGCCACTGTGCAAGTTCGCTGAGACCCTATTGAGGCTTCTGTGACTTACTTACCGAAGGGTTGCTGGGCATACATGCCATCCCCCTGGTTCTGCTAAAGCGATATGTGCGCACTTCTGACAAAACTGCCAATTGTTTTGCGGAAAGTCCCTGGCTCTTTGCTACTATACTTTCAGTCGTGCAGGCGTGGGCCTTCTCAACAGTGCTGCTATATTTCCCATCGGCTGGTGTAGAGCTTTGAGCATGACACCATATATAGGTCAACTAGTGAAGGCTCTTCCAGTAGAGCAGCAGAATTTACTACAAGGGTGCAAAAGTACTGGATGAAATGCTTGACATAATCTCGGCCACTGGAGGTCCGATCCCAGTCCGTCCTGGTTTGCGGACCATGTCTACCCATGTGTCTTTGCACACGGTGTCCCCACCTATATACTTGCAAACCGTGACCCCCCGGGTATACTTGCCCCCGGTGTCACCTCCTGAGTACTTGCGTCCAGTGTCCCTTCTGTGTATATGAGGAAGCCCTGCCTTATAAGACGCCGGTATATGAAGGTGGATTCACCCAAGTTCCCCTGCCATAGCGCACCTTCTACAGTCTTGACATGGTAAAACGTGCAGCATTCACAGTCATGTATATTGACACCTCTGAGATGCAAAGGGACTCACCTAACTACACCTTTGTTGGTGGGCACCAATACCCACCCTCCTTGCCCTATGTGCAGCTCCCGAGGTACAGCGCGAGGTACAGCCCCGGTCCTCTGGTGCTGAGCGCTACGTTTGGATCAGTCGGATGGACATAAACAGGGCTCGTGGTGGCTGTGCTGATGTCCCCGCACTGATAATAAAATATATGTACAGGGCACAACGTAACGTAACTGCTGTGCACCACTTATTACTGGCGGCCGAAACAGGCTGGTTCCACCCCGCACCCGTCGTGGGATTTCAGAGAACACGGTAGAACTTCGATTCCGGCGTCTCACGTAGGGTCCCAAGGGCACCCAGGACACAGACACCATCAAATAAATAATTATCTGATAATATTGTGTCCAGAAAACCTGGCTGTTCATAGGCTGAGAGAGGCACGCTACCCGTAGCATCAGGTGAACAGACCTCTGTTACAGTAAGGGAGAGACCCGACCCCCGAGAGCTCCGGTGCTGTCCTCGGAAGCCATCCCCCCCCCACTATAAGCCCTAGAGAGACCCATATCTCCTTAGCCCTCCTCCCATCTGTCAGCTCACAGTCGTGGGGCAGCACTGGCCGCGCCTCAGGAATTACCGCAAGTCTAAACCCCATGAAAACCCTGCAAGTGCGCAATTTCACAGTCGGAGGTTGTGACCATGATCCCTCTTCGTTTCAGTCACAGCCAGGGGGACACGTTGAGCGCGCAGGAATTGGCCCATAATTTCCGGTAAATTCCCCCCCAGAACCAGTGAGGCCAGGAAGGCATGCAAATCGGGCACATACATAAGGTGTGGAGCCCTGCCTATCAGATGGTAAGCGAGCCAAAATCATGACTGCGACACAAATGCACCCCTGTTGTCCCCAGCTGACGGTCGGTCCTCGCAGTTCCCAGGCTCCACACCTGGCTTCATCTCACAGCAAGGATGCGGGTACCCAGGATGAAGTCTCTGGAGCTCGGTAAGGGCGTCTGTGACTGACTGATCCAGCTTAAGGCAAGCATGACATTTCCAACCTAGGACTGACTGCACCCCAGCTCTGCCGGCCTTGCGCATATACGAAGTGTGAAAGATGTGACTGGATTCCCCCGGCCCTGCCAGCCTCTCACAGTGGGAAGTCTCGACGGACATTGCCCCTCAACCCCCAGCTTCCCGTTTGTATGATAGATGGTCTGATGTCGAACTTGTGAAAGTGGGTACATGTATCCAACATTTTCCCAAAAGCGCCATTATATACAGTAGCATTTGCTTTCGTGGACCTGTAAATTCGTTTTTTACGATGAATGTATGGGCTTAAGACGTCTAAGATGCAAGCAAAGTGCTTTTGGTATATGGTGTGACCCTGGGCAGGGTGCCACTTCGCAGCTGTAACCACGCTATTGACGATACTTCTCAAATTCCGCGATGAGATCCCTGCCCCGCACTCAATCGCGCTGCGAGGTCATTTAATGTCAGTAGGAGCTAAACAGATCTCTGTAAACAGGGCCGAATTGGGAACCACAACCGGCCCTGGCATAGTGCTTGGCCGCCCCCCCCCCACCCCCCGGGGGGTTTGGGGAGCCGCCGAGCTCTTTGCCAGGGCCGGTTTTCGGACTTTTTTGTTACAGGGCTGATTTTGCAGCTATGCTGCAAAAACGGCCCTGTAACAAAAACGGCCCCCAGGCGCCAAAAACCGTGGCCCACCGGGGGTTTGCCCGGTGCCCGCTATGGCCAGTCCGGCCCTGTCTGTAAACATATCTGGCGCACCAGGGGCACTGAGGCCCTTCTCACCTCCTTGGGCACTCAAAACGAGGGTTGTGAGTATGAATACTGCAGGCTCGCTGGTGCCCCACTGAGGCCGCCGCGAGCCGCACTCAGTGACAGCGGGATCCTCAAAGAGAGGACACATGCGGAACCCCAGACCGCCCACACTAGCAGAGCAGACAAGGCCCTACCCGGCCCGCACACAACGGCCACTACACGGCCCCAAGCGGTGTTTCCCCGCACTAGCAAACCTATTGAAATCCCTAGAATAGGGGTGGGGGTATGTAAGCTGTGATGTTGAAATCACGCGCCCTTCCCCCAGTGCCACCTGAAGTCAACAGGGCCTCCAGCACTCTTGGAGGCCCAGCCCGCCCACTCAACATGCCCCCAGCGGTCGCGGCACCGGAGCGGAATGACTGACCAAATGAGGCAGCAAAACCGGACCCGGTACCACCATAAGGCGCACAATACTGTTCCCCCAACAACCAACTAAATCTTGCTTGAGGAACAGCGTTCCAAGCCCGGGGGGATAACCCGCGGGCCGATCAGCGAACCATTCCGACACGAGACACACACCAGACACTGGCCGGAGGAGCTGCATCGCCCCCACCCCCCCAGCAGACACCTGCCCAAGGCAATGGCCAGGCAGTGCCGCTTAAGCTGAGGAGAGGGGGGGGGGGGGGGGGTTACGGACTCACCGCATAACCGCTCCTGACTGAAGAGCGACACGTCCAAACGGCGTCAGGATAAGCAGGTGAGAAGAAAGGGAGATTCCCTTGTTGGAACTAGGGCTCTCACACACCCAGCAAGCTAGGTGTCATGCTTCATCATTTGAGCCTGCCCCTCGTCAGGTCGGTGCTGCAATACCTGACGGGCACCCAAAATTGGGGCTCTTTAGCGGGGATCTTTTGTTCCTGCCGGTGGGTGCAGTGGGGCTAAGGGCCCTAGTGTGTGTAGATGTGAGTGTAGGTGAAGTGAATGTAAAATAGGTCAGTTCGTCCAAAAATACATTTTATTATGGTGGTAAACAGCCTAATTAAAATAAAAGTGGTTGAGGTGGGTATTGAAGCTAGAAATAATGAGTAAACCTACCCAGCCACCGGAACTGAGTTCCGGCGGCTGGGTAGGTTTACGAGCTGTAGCGTTTCCACACGCTGGACCCTAATTGGAGTCAGTTTAACCCGCCGGCAACTGTTGCAAGACCTCCTTGCTAGCAGTTTAGGTTACCTTACCAAGCTTGTGTGGTATGTAGATTTTTCGCATGTCCACCTAGTGTAGATAGGGGAGGAGGCAGGCAGACAAGCCAAGGCCTGGTGACCCCCAGGGCGGGAAGAGTACATCTTCAACTCAGAGGGCAGCTCCGAACTGCTGAGGCCCCCTGGAGGGGCGGGGCAGTCGTAACTCAGGTGAGACCCAGGTTAGCCGCTGACAGCCGGAGAGGCTTTTCCGCATCTTTTAAAAACAAGGCCTGCATGGCAACGAGGGAGTGAGACAGCGGGGGGCCTGACATGCAGAGATAAACACATTCCAGAGGGGAAGGGACAGGCGGCACACTTCAGAGAGGTCACAGAGGAGAAAGGTCACGGAGAGACGGCGCAGAGAGCGTACTCAGTTCTTTGGAGAGAGGACACGGACAACTGTGAAGGCCTAGAGGAAGGAAAGGGGAAACTATGTGGCGTAAGGCCCAGAGCTGTCGACTTTTGACCTGGGGCACCAGGTTCCAGTCTCGGCGTCAACTCAACATCCTGTCATTCTGGGCAAATCATTTAATATCCCGTGCCTAAAAAAATAAAATTAACCTGTCCTTGTGTATTGCAATTGGTGCGAATGTAAAACGCTCCAATACCTTCAGGTCGAGCTTACGCTATGTAAAACTGCACCAAAAAAGGGACCGACCCCCCCCCCCCCCCCCTCCTTCCTGTGTAAAAGTGTAGACTGAGGGGCCTGGCAGAGAGATACACAAGGTAGAGGAGAAAGAGGGTGGCTAGGCAAGCCAGAGGCACCGGGGAGTGAGATTACAGTGGAAGTGACAAAGCCTCGGTCGTAGAAAAAGAGAGAAAACATGACACCACAGTACATGGGCGTAGGAAGTGTGGGGGACGCAGGGGATATATCCCCCCCAGATTTTGGAGTGGGGGGGACACGGGGGACAAGGGTGGGGGGGCGAGGGGACAAAGGAATTTCCCCTCTCCCTCCTGTTATCACAGGGCCATTAGCACGCGAAAGCGCTACCTAATGGCCCTGCACTTGACCTGCCTGGAGTCAGAGGCCACCCGCCTTCTGCCTTTTGTTATGCTGCAGGAAGGCTCAGCCTTCTGGGAAGGGCAGAGAACGGAGAAAAAATAAACGCTATCTCTTTTCCTTCATGGCAAGGACCGTGTCCATTACTCCTGATCTGCCTCTGGCGGCTGCCCTCCTCTCTTTATTCCTCCATCTCTTCCTGTCTCTGTCTCGCTCCTGCTTTCGTGCTGATTTCAAGAGGCAGCTCTTAAGGTACTCTCTCTTGCCTCTCCTTTTCTTTATTTGTACCCCTGTGAAATTGATCCAAAAAAGGCTGAACACTTTGGCTGTAAATGTCCTCATTTTCTGACATTTTTCTATTGAAAAGAAAAACCTCGGAATGAAGAGAAAAAATAGTTAAAGACCTAAATAAACCAATACAGAGTGGACAGCAGACAGGCCAGACTGTTATTTACACCCACACACATTAGCGCCACTTTACAGAGTTTACCAGTGAAAGCGCTACTTTCTTTTTATCTTCTTTCTTTGAACAACATTGTTTTCCCAGGGTGGGTAAGTGCGCCATTCCTAAAGGACTGCAATACCTGGTTGATGGGTAGAGTGGAAACGTTTAAATGATCGTTTTCAACTTTTTAATTATTTTAGCTTATAAAATGCGGCTCTGTGTTTGGGGATGTGGATTATGCAGCAGATGACGTATTATGTGGCAAATATGATACAGCCATAGTTAAGTGGAAAACATTTTTCCACTTAATTTTGCCCCAACATTGTAGTTGATCAATTTGTAAGTTGCCCAAACCCAAAAATCGAGTTTGGGCACAATTTGCATTTTAAAAGCAGCCCTATAACACAGGGCTACTTTTAAACTGACCTCAGGCTTCAGCAGTGCACACATGCAAGCGCAGAAAGTGCTGCTGGCCTCTAAACTGCCATGCCTTATTATATTCTAGGGACTTAAAAGTAGTTCTAATCCCCCTGCCCTATTATGCACTAGGGCCTTATAGGAGAGTTCATGCCAATCATAGGGGTACCCTAACCCATAGTGCACCCTAGTGTATGTAGGTGTTTTCACTGTTTTTTTAAGTGCCTCTTTCAGAATAGCACTGGCTGTTTAGGCAGAGGCCAGGGTCAGTCAGTCAGGTACCACCAGTACCAGTCAGCAAAAAGTTGGTGAGTGCCCAGGGCGGCTTTGCAACACTAGAGAAACACAAACTCAGAATGTAAAACATAACACCATGGTTGGGGGGTTCTCTTCAATAACCAGAATTGATTTCTATCCTAATGAACCCATTTTCCAACATTAGGATAGGGAAAGACTGGGGAAAAATCATAACGTTCTAATCTATACATTGAAGTTTTTATGCAGCTCTTTGATGACGGTTAATAGCTCACTGTTCAATGTTAGGATTTTAACTTATAAACTTCAAATACCAAAAGAATATCTCAGACAAAAGCAGTAACTCACTGACCTATTGAATTAAAACTTTCACTAGACAAGCCTTCAATCTCTCTCAAAAAAAGAACATTAATCACCAAAGTTATCTTCACATTTTTATTGTTGCCTGAAAATTGCTGGAGACCAGGAATGCAGCAGCAGGTACTTTTCAAACCCTAATGCACTTTCAAACACGACGCCCCCACCCTAAGTCAGCGGCCTTTGTTTGCTTTGTGCATTAAGATGCAAGATTCATATATATGTTTTTTTCAAACATTTGGTCTCATTACTATATGAATGTAAATAACAATAAAGCATACATGCAAACTGTGACTACATGCCTGCTTTTCTCAATATTTCACTTCGAAAGTATGCGATTGTATTTGTTTAACGGGCGGTGATTTGTATAGGTTCACTGGAAAGTGCACAAGGTTGTCCCTGTCCCCCCCAGAATTTTAGTGTCTCCTACGCCCCTGCCACAGTAATACAGGCGTAGATAGGGGGCAGAGTGTAGAGTGAGATGTGGAAAAGAAGGAAGACGGACAGGACACAAAGAGAAGAGAGGCAGGGCACAGAGGGGAGATAATAAACAGGGAGAGGGGTGGCCTGAGTCGTGGCAATTGATGACAAGACGCGTACCAACAGCGCATTGTGAAGACAACGGAAAGAACCAGAGGGGAGAGTGGAATACTGAGGAGAGAGACAGAACCGGGGAGAGCAGGAGACTGACATTCTGGAGGGGGAGTGACGGGCAGGCAGTCGGCGACAGAGGCCGTCTGCACGTGTATACACATTCCGCAGAAAGGGGAAGTCATGGGGAAACTTGCACAGGGGTACAGACACATGCACATTCACGGGAACGGCTCAGTGGGACAGTCACGCGCGCACTCTACCTCACTGCAGGGGAAAGGTCGAGCTCCAAGTGCCTGCCCTTGGGACCGGTAACCCCCAAGCCTCACCATCACCCACTCCCCTCGCCGTAGACAGCTGACGTGCACCGCGCACGGGTCCAGGCAGAGGCGCACTACCGGGGAGGGGGTGGAGGCGTGGGGGCGTAAAACATACTCCGGGTCTGCCAAACATCCATGTTTGGTAAAATCACAGCTGGGCTCCACCTGTGAGTGAGTGTCTGGCATGCGACAGCACCGGTGCCCAGGGGATACACACGTATATGGACGTGGGACTGTGGGGAAGAGAACTGGAAAGGGGGGGTGGATGAACTGAAGAGACTGTGGGAAGTGAGTGCTTGATTAGGAGAGAGAGCATCCTTAAACCGGTGAGGAGCATGTGTGTAACTATATGGGGGAGGAGGGGTGGAACTCAAAACGAGGGAGACCTGAGGGGACGTAAGAGGGACATGCGGCAAGAGAGGAAACTGGCGGAGGCAGGAAAAAGTAGGGGAGAAACGATAAGAAAAGGAAGAAACTGTTTAAAATGGAGATAGGAACGGGTGGATGGCCCTGGGGGTCGGTGACTGACGAGAGAGCTGTAGGGCGGAGGATGGCTGGTGAAGGCAGCAGCATAGTGCGGAGGCCCAGGAGAGGTGAGGCTGACCGAGAAGAGGGCAGAAGTGTCAGAAAACTGCATCTCCACGTAAAATCCTGATAGGCAGCTCAGCGGTGCTTGGGATGCGCAGGTTACAGGAGCCAATCCTAAAAGATATCCCAGCAAAAGTCCTGAAGGTCACAAAGATTTATTTTTCACCTGCCTGTGACAGATAAAATGGCCACTGCTCCATCAGTTAACTAACACTCGCTGGTAGTTCCAAGACGTAGTTCAGTGTGAGGGAAATGATGCATAAACAGTTGGAGTATATCCACGCTCTGTGGCCCAGGTACTGTTGTTGTACTGTCGGTTCCAGGGTGGCAGCTTACCTTCTTAGAAATGGGCTTAGAGTACTTGTCTGTTACCTGGGGGATGGGGGCTTTCTCAAGACGCAGGACGAGGAGGTAGTCTGGACTTTACGTTGGTGATTTTCATATTGCAATTTAAGCCAGGTTTATTTGGTCTCCAATTTAAGTTCTGTCCAACTCAATGGTATTCAGTTTATTTGAATCGGAAGAATGAAGGGCAGACCTGGCCCCACCAAATCTGAAAGCTCTTGCCAAAGATCTCTGCAGCAGGTGCCTAAGGTCACTGCTACCCTCGGTTATCTTAAAGGGTTGTCACAATTGTACTAAAAATCATAGCAGGCTGTAATCAAACAAAGGAAGATTCTGGAATGGCTATTGCAAGTGATTGTCCGCGGTGCAGGCTGGGTAACAGGAACGCTTATTTTTCTCGATCACTTTATTAAGGCCTGGAACCGTAATTGTATTAAAAATATAATAACAGATTGACAATGTCCATCTGAAAGACACAGGCCTAACGAAGCCTGGAGCCCCACGGCTAGAGGAAATAACACTACAGATGGGTGTCCTTTATGCAGAAAAAGGCATATTGATGGATAATAGGAGGGGATTACCTGCTGGGGAAACGAGAAGAGGGATTGGGCCCAGGTCGTTATGAATATCATTGAAATGGGAGCTGTTTGTTTCTTTATATTCTCAGATCTGTAATCCCGTTCATCCATTATAAAATCGGGACTACAAATCACAGAATGAAAAGGGAAAACCCTGGACTAATCTGCAGACACATGGGTCTGAGAAGTATGAAACTCTGGGGTGAGGCGCGCAGCAAGGCCGTGCCAGTGCGGGACCAGCAGCGAGGGCACAGCTGCACTGACAGCAGCCTCGGTAGTGTAACAGCAGCAGGGTGGTGAACCGCATCTGTTGTGGCGGTCCTAGTGGGATGGGGATGGGGAGGGGTTTCTGGTTGGCTCCGTACATATGAAGGTGTCGGATGATACCATAGGCACTGCTGAGGCGAATACACCCTTGGCTGTGAGTCAGACCTCACCACACTTGTGCAACACGGGAAAAGCTCTGCGGTGTGCCGCAGGGTTTGGGACTGTATGCGGGTAGTTCTGGTGGCTGAATCTGCATCATCTAGGGACTTAAGGTGCAAAAATATAGAGGTTTACTTCACCAAACTTCATGAACATGTTCTTCAAGCCTGCACAAGCTTCCCAATCTTCAAGGCGGTTGCTATTTAGCTTGCAAAAAAATACTGCATGTATAGGTTTGGTGTGAAAAACATTCTCAGCATAACGTCATCCACTTTTCCAGATAAAAAAATTAACATGTAGATTATTTTGCACTAACATCTCACCCCCAACCACCAGCAATTTTCCCTTTGGGAGGGTTTTTGCTAAGTTTTGAAACGTTTGCAATATTTGAAGAGGCAAGTTCCTAAACTTCCTAGGACAAATTAAAAATTTTCTCAGGTCATGTATAACCTGAAGAATAGCTCCGCTGTCTCACGGGGCCTGAATTCTGACAGATAACCCCGCTTTCTTAAAATTAGTATGTATGTGTCAAAACAGGTCTGCTGTCAAGAGGCCTATGCCTGTATGATACAAGCATCCCATGGGATAGTCCTGCTGTCAAGTGCCTGAGCTTGTGTGGCCTGTAAAGTGATGGATTGCTCTTTGGGGAATCTTGACGAATGTATGTAATCTGAGAGACAGTTCTGCTGTCTGAGCCAGCAAAGAATATCTGTGCTGACAGAAGCCCGAGCATGTATGATGCGTGTAAGTGATGGGTAGCTTTACTGTAGGAGTGATGATAGTTCTGCTGTAGAAGAGAGTGATGGATAGCTCTGCTGTAGGAGCGAGTGATGGGTAGCTTTGTTGTAGGAGTGATGATAGCTCTGCTGTAGGAGAGAGTGATGGATAGCTCTGTAGAAGAGAGTGATGGATAGCTCTGCTGTAGGAGCGAGTGATGGGTAGCTTTGTTGTAGGAGTCATGATAGCTCTGCTGTAGGAGAGAGTGATGGATAGCTCTGTAGGAGAGAGTGATGGATAGCTCTGCTGTACGAGAGAGTGATGGATAGCTCTGGATAGCTCTGCTGTACGAGAGAGTGATGGATAGCTCTGGATAGCTCTGCTGTACGAGAGAGTGATGGATAGCTCTGGATAGCTCTGCTGTACGAGAGAGTGATGGATAGCTCTGCTGTACGAGAGAGTGATGGATAGCTCTGCTGTACGAGAGTGATGGATAGCTCTGCTGTAGGAGTGATGATAGTTCTGCTGTAGAAGAGAGTGATGGATAGCTCTGCTGTAGGAGCGAGTGATGGGTAGCTTTGTTGTAGGAGTGATGATAGCTCTGCTGTAGGAGAGAGTGATGGATAGCTCTGTAGGAGAGAGTGATGGATAGCTCTGCTGTAGGAGCAAGTGATGGGTAGCTTTGTTGTAGGAGTGATGATAGCTCTGCTGTAGGAGAGAGTGATGGATAGCTCTGCTGTAGGAGACTGTAAAATGAGCGTATTCTACGAGAGACTGACCCGTGCCTGTAAAACCTGTATGCCAAATGATTTCTCTGTGTTCCTAACCTGGCATAATCCTCTCAACCTAATGATATTCCATATCACATTAAGCTCCCGTGCCCTGTCACACGAGGAAAGTGGAACAACCATCATACCTTGGGTTTTTCGGTTAAGGTTAGGCACTACATGAGCATGTTTACGTGATTTACCCAGGACTCTGCTTTTCGGAGTAGGGCAAAGCAGAACTACAAGTGAAACTTTCACGTTATCCTCTAGATGTGAATCTATATCAAGTCACTACGGATTTCACTTTTTAATGTCCAACCTCAATACCACTTCATCTTAACTAAGGGTGGGCGTAGTTCGCGAAGTAGCACTTCGCGAAGCTACGCAAAGTGAAGTTCGCACTACGCGAGCTACGCGTAGCACTTCGCGAACTGCGAAGTAACATGTTCGCACTGTGCAAGATGTTGTTTTCAATGATTGCACAGTGCGGACAAGCAACCGGCACTGTGCAATCATTGAAAATGGCATCTTGCACAGTGCGAGCTGTAGTTTTCTGCTGCTCGAGTAGATTTTTCCTCGAGCTGCAGCTTTCTCAACGCGAACTGGTAGTTTCTCATCGCGAGCGGTCGCGAGCATACGCGACCCCTCGCAATGAGAAACCTGACCTTCTCGCGTTGTGAATCTCGCCGGGAGGTTTATTTTCCATGCTCGCGATCGCGAACAAGGAAAAAGTCTCGCCAGGATGTCATTTTGCTTGCTCGCGGTCGCCAACTTGACGTTGAGGACCGCGAGCAAGCAAAAAATGACCGCAGCACTACGCAACACTACGCTACGCGTGTTCGCACTGTGCTACGTGCAGTTCGCGTAGTGCGAAGTAGCGCGAACTTCGCAAACTACGCGAGCGTAGCGTAGTGCTTCGCCCAGGCCTAATCTTAACGTGGCTGCCCCGGGCGGAACCAAGGCCCAATGGAACCGAATCCAGCTGAAAGGGTTGATGCACCTGCTGTAGAGACCAGGCCCTCGAGTGCTCCGATTCATCGCCGCCTCTGTTGGGGGCTGTACCCCACTACAGAAATTAGAACCCATCCTATTTTGCCACTTCCACACACACTGATCTCTGGCGCGAAGCAATTTTTTTTTTTTTTTTAAAAGACACTGGTGCAACCTGCAGAGCCCATTTCCTTATTTAAAAATATATATTTTTATTTGTCAACAGGAGGTCATAACAAATGTTTATACATACAAAACACATAAAGAAAATATCCGTAAGGAAAAGAATATTTCACAGTAACAGTATTGGGAATTAGAGTGTCACTGTCTTAAATAATACAGAATTACAAAAATATATAAAGCAAACATCAATTTCTAGCCTCGTTGCTATCATTAAGGCCAATCGCTAAAATAGGAGTCCCCAAATAGCTTTTAGTTTTGTCAAAGAATGAATACCCCTAACAGTTGCCAGTGCATATTCCATTTCATAAGTTTCCCGAACTAACATCCACCAGTCACTTATGGAGGGAGGACACGGGCTAATCCATACCAGGGCGATTACCAGTCTGGCAGCAACACGTAAAATCAAGGATAAGCGAGCAAGTCTAAAGCTCATATTCTCTGGGCAGATCATTATTTCCCCAGACGAGAAAGTTGGACCTATCCCTAGTATCTGAAAACATACATGACCCAACTGCTGCCAAAATAAGCCCAGTTTGGGACATGTTACAAACATATGAATTATGTTAGCTGCATACAGATCACATCTAGAACATTTTGCCCTAGCGTTATCTGAACCAGGTAAGGCCCATTTGGCTATTTTCTACGGCGTGTAGTACAACAGGCAAAGATAGCACCTGCCGTAACACCTATTCCCAAAGTCTTGTTCCCTCGTTCCGCCAGCCTTACCCCATCTCCTTGTCTATAATCATTAAAACATTTATATATATGACTTATGAGAGATGTTGTCTTCTCCTTATACAAACAGTCCCAGACCTCCGAATTAGATATTTTTATCAGGTTTAGATGTTTCGACAGATAATCCGTAATTTGTAGATATTTAAAAAACATGTAGTCAGGTAACTTAATCTATAGCTGTAGATTCGCAAAAGATGCGAGGCCACTATGATCATAGAGATCCCCAAGGGAGATAATCCCATAAACGGCCGAGCGTTTACCAACATCATCTTGGAACACCTCTGGGAATATCAGGTTACCCTGTAAGGGGAGTCTATCATGATAAAATGAGAGATTACACTTAGAACAGATAGCACGCCGTATATATACGCAGTATCTCGTAAAGTCTTGAATTTAACCCTTTTTAAGTAATTTGGGTCATTAATTCTATATAACTACATGCCACTGATCTCAGCCAACATAAATTCATTATAAAAGGTAGTGTATAAGGGATTCAAAAGAATACGGAAACGAACAGCAAACGCAGACCAAAAACACATTTTGCTGCAGAGCACGTTTCCAAGTCATGACAGGGCGCTCAGCCTTTCATCCTACAGAGACTGATAACACGAGTATAATTGACCCGGCTTTTAAACCCAGAATTGCCGATACAACGTCTGACATTGAGTTTGACCATTATTACACCTGAAGTTTACAGTGCCAAGACGTCTGGTATCTGTCACAGCAAGTGCTGCAGAAAAACAAGTCAGTTTCATGAATAATTGCATGTTACCGTGTGAGCTCTACATACAGTTGTTATCACCCACAAGGTGAGGGCGGCAGCTCGTAAAGCCTTACCTGCAGCCTCGGGGCCCTGGCCGTCTGCAGGAGGCGATCTGCAGCTGAAGGCGAGGTCGCAGGAACTAGGCTTTAGGAGCTCAGCCGCAGGCACCCGCAGACAGGAGCAGCGTCTACAGCCGCGGCCGCCCGGGTTCACCTGCAGAAACCCATCTCCAGGTATCCCTGCGGCGCAGCCAGGAAGGCGGCAGGATCCTCCGTACTCCCTTCGACGCAGGGCCGTGAGGGGTCCCCCCCTCTCTTGTGGTGTGGCTCTCCCTGCAGAGCAGCACTCTCTAGGGCGCAGCTCTGCCTCCAGTCTCGATAGGTGGCGGTGGCTTGGATGCAGCGATCCCTCGGGTGCAGCGCTCTCCGGCGCAGCACTCCGCTGGGAAGCACTCCTCGGGACACAGGCAGGCGACAGTGCTCCCCTCAGGGCTCGAGCAGGATATCATAACTCTGTGTTCGGCAGGCGCGCAACACCCATTGGACTCACAGGGCTTCAGCCCCCCCCCGTCGTGTGTGGCAGCCCGGGATGAGACACCTTCCCGGGCTCTGACACAGCCGCACCCGAGCACTTCACAGGTCTTTAAAAGACCATTTGCATGGTAATGAGGCCTTGCTGTTGTTTCACCCCTTCTAAGAGCCCCTGCAGCGCCACTCTGCCTATTGCTTAAAGATTTAGCCCCCCCCCCGAAATCAGGTCCACTCTGCCTATTGCTTAAAGATCCACCCCCCCCGAAATTTTTTCTTAGCCCCCCCCCCCCCCCGAAATTTGGCTCTAGTTGCGCCTCTGGTGTTCGGCGTATGAAGCACTGTGTCCAAAATATAGTTGCAGCAGCGAGGTGACACTGGGAGGGAATGTGAGCTGGAAGGGGGCGAGCCCAGTGTCAGCGCGCCCTCCATTTTGGTTCCACCCCCGCACACGCGGAGCAGTGCCCCCTGCCCACCAGCAACGGGCAGAGCGCGGCCGAGCCCGGAGGAGGAAGAGGTTCGCGCCACCCGGGGCTGCAGTGTGCGCCACACAGACACCTGAAGGAAAGAACTGAGCACAGGAGATGGAGGTCACACGGCTGCACCAGAGCACCTCCGGGGTCAGACGAAACTCTCCCGGCCGGCCGCAGAATAGAGGCGGACCAGGCAACAGATCAAGAGGGACCCCAGTCAGTGCTTAGTTTGAGCCTTTGGTTGCAGGTGGGGCCCAAATGCCCACCAGCACAATTTTTTGGGGACCGGCACTTATTTTTCCTCATCAGACTTTGCCCTAGAGAAAGAGTGAAATGCACCCAAGAGGGGAGGAAGAGAATGACAGAACAGCCGTGACAAATGGAGAAACCAGGGAATGATAAAGAACCAGCAAGAATGCGTCAAAGAGGCAGGAAGCGGAGCGGGAGTGGCCAGGCGCCCGACGGGTATGGAGGCGTCCCCGTGAGGCTCCCGGTACCGGCACAGAGGAGTCCCGATACCACGAAACTCTGACAGAAGCTATTCGCCTGAACACATCGGTGAACTGATGTAGAGAGGGACTCGATGGCGCCCGCGGCTGTTCAGGGGCGATATACTGCTATTTTCACAGGGTAAGCGCTCTCAAGCGATTTCGCGGCATTGCGTCCGCCATTTTGGGACCCGAATCGCACTACGAGCATTCTGTGATTGGCAAAGACTTAAAACTGAGCTGCATTGACATGCCCAGCATCTCACCTGGATTAATGTAACTTTTTGCCCACATAAACGGTGGTATTGCGATGGTGAAGCCTTCTCATATTGCTTCAAAATTTCATAGCTGTTAAGGGGATTTTGATTTGTCAGCCATTTTGATTTTTCCTCTCATTACCCATGCGCAATGATCTCTTCAGCACTCGAGTAACCAGCAACTCAACTCATTTCTAATTTTTTCACCTATGCTGCAATTTCAATTGCTGCTTATTTTCGATTTCTTCATTCATTGGGTCTAAATGTTGGCTCTTTTGAAGCAGTTTAAAGAAGAAAAAAGATTAAGTTTCTCTGACGGAGTATATTACATGTACAACAGTGGTTGCAGTGATTCTTTCCGTTAAGATAATGACTGCTTGATAGTTCTCACAGGATACATCATCATACCTGGCTGCTCATCCTTTATTCAAAGTACTGCGCACATCAGGTGGACATTGCTCCATTTTTATCCTTATTTTGTACTCAAATTTTTTTTCTTTTTCTGCCTCCACTATCAGAATCTCCTTTTTCACTTACCCCTTCAGTTCATGGGTAGAACGAAAGGCTCTCTCCACAACGCTTCAAGACCACAGCGTTCTTTTATTAAGAACTCCACACTTTTTTCACAGCTTTCCAAATTGGAAGATTCACAATTACTTGAGGCAGAAAACTCTAGCACAACAATGGATCCTCTTACCATCTTCCTCAGGGAAATCTAACATGAAAAGGCTGAAAAAAAGATCCACCTTCGCCCCTAATCCAGCTTCCCCAGTCTCAATGGAACTGTGGCTACAGGAAATAAGAGCCCTCAGACCCTTCATTGAGGAGACTAATTCTACATTACAAACTCTCTCAGACAACTGGATGCAGCTAGATACAAGACTTACGGCAGTAGAGCACAATGTCTCCTCTTTCAATGAAACTACTAAGAGTGTTACTTCTTTACACTCTCATGTTTCAACTCTTCAGAAGCAGGTCGAGGACCTTGAAAATCGTGACAGAAGAAATAACCTACGTATTTATGGTCTGGCGGAAGGGGTCGAAGGTACAGACTCTATTACATTTTTCAAATCTTTCATCCCTAAAATCCTACATATGTCAGATGATTCTACATTGAATATACAGAGTGCTCACAGGTTAGGACGAGCCTCTGTTACTACTTCCTCTTCACTGTCAAGAATTCCTGTCATGCGAGGGGAGGAAAACGGTAACCAGCGAAAACGGACTACATCTCCCAGGATGCTTAGCGGTTGAGAGGTTATGTAAACAGGAGAGCTGTTACATAACTCAAGGAAAACACGCCCTTATGTAAACAGGAGAGCTGTTACATAACTCAAGGAAAACACGCCCTTATGTAAACAGGAGAGCTGTTACATAACTCAAGGAAAACACGCCCTTATGTAAACAGGAGAGCTGTTGCATAACTCAAGGAAAACACGCCCTATAAAAGGAGGAACCGGGAGGTACAACGCTGTCGGATATTGTGTTTACACCGACGTACCTGCTTAGTGAAGAGCAGTGTTCCGGAGTGGTGCTCCAGTAAGGCAAGAACGGAGGTAGGTCGAGTCGTTACTCCCTGGGCCGTGTCTTGCCCCATCGTCACCTGTGAAGGACCCGGAAGCTCTACCGGATAACCATTGAGCTTCGCTTTTTGACTCGGCTGAGTCAAAGCGCTGTGGCGCTTTTGCTGGTTGGAGTCGTAACTCCCAGCCCGACCAGAGATACAGGGACTGCCAGCTGTAACGCACACCAGGAGGTGTTTGCCGCGTTACAGACTCGGAAGTCCACGGGATCGATCGAGCGGCTGCTCTCGGTTCAGTCTTCTTTGCTTGTGATTGGGGTATCGGTGACGTATCACCAGGAGGTGACTCCGCGTCCCGGTGCAGTCTGAGGAAGAGGTTGAGCGGCTGCTCCCTTCAGGTAGAGACCCCGGCTGGGTGTTTCCCTGACTCCTCGATTCTCCCCAACACTCTTCGTGCCCCTCACAGCCTACCGATTGGCATTGTCGGCCATTTCATTTCTGCCCTCTGTTGGCATACGCCGGGATCGGCGTATATGCAGAGGACGGTTAGGACCATCCGTGCTGTGGGCTGGTAACGTACTTAGCCTGGAGGATTCCAGTGACTATAACCTTTGTTTATTCCTTGTACTATTTTTGCCTTCATTAAAATAACTAAACCTTCACAAGTGGTTGCGTTCTCATTATCGTGTCTGTTAAACGATCCTGAGACGTTCAGGGCGTTACAAAATATCCGACCTTAATAACACTAACTGTCTCCCGGTCGATAACAGACATGGCAACACTTGATGATGTGCTGGCTGCTTTAGCGACCGTGCAAATTGAATTGGCTGCCTCCAGGCAAGAAACAGCCGATGTAAAAGCCAGACTGGATGCTATCCAATTGGACCCGCTCACACCCAGCACCTCCCTCACGAACCAGACCCCTGCGGTAGTAGTGGAGATGCCGGTAGCCGCCCCTTGGCAACACCAGAGAGGTACAGTGGGGATCCTAACACAGTGCAGGTATTCCTCACACAAGTGGCGCTACATTTATCGTGCAAACCAAGGGCGTTCCCCACGAGTCAGGCTCGTGTGGCTTTCCTTATATCCTATTTGGCTGGAAACGCGGCACAATGTGCCGTACCTCTGGTGAGCAGGGACGACCCCATCTTATGTGATTGGGGTGCTTTTCGCGAGGAATTCCTGAAGGTCTTCGACAGAAGGGCTGACTCGTACACGGCGGACCGTGAAATGCTTGAGTTGAGACAGGGATCCAACGACCTGGTGCAGTATCTCAACGCGTTCCGAAGGCTGGTTGCGGAAACCAAGTGGCCTGTTGCTAAACAGACGGCGCTCTTCCATCACGGGCTGTGCGATGAGCTCAAGGACGCCGTGGCTCATATTTACCCACAACCCAAGACATGTGAGGGCCTTATCAACCTGGTATTACGGCTGGAACATAGGCTAAGTGAAAGAAAGGGGGATCATGGGAGAAAAGGAAAATCCCTTCCATCCTATGTGACAGTGGGAAGTCCTGAAACTGCCACCGCATCCAAGGGAGAACCCATGGACATCGGCGCAATACGAGCGAGCCTCACAGCCACGGAGAAAGAGTCACGCCGTAAACAAGGATTGTGCCTATATTGTGGCAAAAAGGCCACTACGTACGTGAATGCCCTGCCAAACCGAAGACGTCACGTTATCGGGCCAACCGGTCGGTAACAGCCGTGGTGGACGTACCGGCGGAAAACTAGAGGACTCCCAGACCAAAGAAGGGGCATCTCGGAGTCACTCATCCATCCCTTCACTTTCCAACTCGGTCACTAAGGGACAACGACACCTGTTTCTCACGGTGCACGTGGGAGTGCATGACCAGTGGATACCCGTTGTGGCCATGGTGGATTCAGGGGCCACTGGCATGTTTATGGACCACAACGAGGCATGCAGGCTAGGGCTAGTGCTTCTTCCCAAAGCTGTACCCGAAGACGTCTATGCTGTAGACGGAAGGCGATTGGTGACGGGGCCCATCGGGCAGCACACGGGGGTCCTTCCGATGAGATGTGGGAGGAACCATTTGGAACAAATCGATTTTAACATCATCCGAGCGCCCCAATATGGCGTCATATTGGGATTGCCGTGGCTACAGAAACACAACCCCTCTGTGGATTGGCCAACACATCGCATCGAACTGACGTCACCGTATTGCATCCTGCATTGTGGAATAAGAACGGAATCCCTTGACGCAGATGAGAGCGGGAGTCAGACGGTGGCTACAGCGGCAGAAAAAGATGTGGCTCTCCCCCAGGCTTATCACAGTTTTGGGGATGTATTTGATGAGGTGAAGGCGGAAGTGCTACCACCACATAGACAGTTTGACTGCCAGATCGACCTGGTGCCAGGGGCCAGCGTTCCCAGCGGCAGGCTGTATGCCCTGACGGAGCCTGAAAACGTGCATCTCCGGGGGTACCTGGATAAACTCCTCAAGCTAGGATTCATCCGCCCGTCCAAGTCTCCGGCCGCCTCGCCACTCTTCTTCATCCCGAAGGCTAATGGGGAGCTGAGAGCCTGTGTGGACTTTAGGGCATTGAATGCGATAACCGTAAAGAATCGGTACCCCTTGCCTCTCATCAGTGTACTTCTGGAACAGGTCAAGAAAGCTCGTATCTACACCAAGTTGGATTTGAAAGGGGCATACCATCTGGTGCGCATGAGGGACGGAGACGAGTGGAAGACCGCCTTTAAAACCAGGTTCGGCCTTTTTGAGTACCTCGTCATGCCGTTCGGTCTGTGCAACGCCCCGGCAGCCTTTCAGTACTTTTTGAATGAGGTATTCAGAGAGGAGTTGGATATCTACGTGGTCGTATATATCGACGACATCCTCATCTATTCGTCCAGTGTGGAGGAGCACGTACACCACGTCAAAGCTGTGCTCCAAAAGCTGAGGGAAAACATGCTGTTTTGTAAACTCAGCAAGTGTGACTTCCACGTCACATCCGTGGAATTCCTCGGAGTGATGCTGAGTCCAGAGGGACAGGAGATGGCAGAACGAAAGATCAAGGCGGTGAAAGAATGGCCGGTGCCCCAAAGCGTGAAGGACGTCCAAAGTTTCATTGGCTTCGCCAACTTTTACAGGCGGTTTATAGATGGATTTTCAGGATTGGTGGCCCCAATCACACAGCTACTGAGGAAGTCCAAGGAGTTTGTCTGGTCCCCTGAAGCGAACACAGCCTTTGAGGCCCTGAAAAGCGCCTTTGGTAAGGCGCCGGTGTTGGCTCACCCCGATCCGGATCTCCCCTACGTGGTGGAAGCGGACGCATCGGATGTGGCGCTGGGGGCTATCTTGTCCCAACGCAACCACGACACAGGGGTGCTTCATCCCGTTGCGTACATGTCCCGCAAACTCAACGACGCCGAACGCAACTACCATATTGCGGAGAAGGAGCTTCTCGCAATCAAGGACGCCTTCACCGAATGGAGGCATTGGTTGATGGGGGCAAGACATGTGGTATCGGTGTACACGGACCATCGGAACCTACAGTTCATGACGGCCGCAAGACACCTTTCTCCCAGACAGCTGCGGTGGATGATCTTCTTTGCGGGTTTCAACTTCCGCATCACATATCGGCCGGGGACGGAAAACCGGAAGGCGGACGCCCTGTCCCGTCAATCTGCAGTTAAGGAACCATTGCCTGCGACCGAGCATTCCATCATTTCCCCGAGGATGGTATTGGGGGTTATCCAACCGGATACTTTCCTGAGGGGAATAAAGAGAGGGATCAGGTCATTCGCATGGCGGAGGTGGCTCCTCAGTCACAGAGAATGGCAGCTGAAGGACGGGATACCCCTGAAGGGCAGGTGCCTATTGATACCCACGCCTAGGCTAAGGAAACAAGCATTCATCTGGTGCCATGACTTTCCATGCGCAGGTCATTTGGGCTTTGAAAAAACGGTGGCTAGCATGGGACGGCATTTCTGGTGGCCAACCATGAGAGTGGATGTCAGGAGGTGGGGACAGGAGTGTCCTACGTGTGCTACCATGAAGGCCGACCATGGCCGAACCCAAGGGCTCTTACATCCACTTCCGACCCCGGATAGACCATGGGATAGCATATCACTGGACTTCGTGGTGGGCCTACCGGTAGACCAGGGGATGACGGCAATACTGGTGGTGGTGGATTACTTGACGAAAATGGGGCACTTCATCCCCTGCAAGAGAGTCCCTACGGCCGGGGAATTGGCGTCACTACTCCTAAAGAATGTGGTACGACTCCATGGATTACCTGGGGTGATCGTGTCGGACCGGGGGTCGCAGTTTACTGTGCAATTCTGGAAGACTTGGTGCACTGCGCTGCATGTTAAGACCGCCCTGTCCACCAGCTACCACCCTCAAACGGACGGCCAAACCGAGCGCCTGAACCAAACGCTCAAACAGTATCTGCGATGTTTTGTGGACCAGGGCAGGGAAGAATGGGTCGACTTGCTATGGGTTGCAGAGATAGCCTATAACAACGCCACTCACAGCTCCACACAGTCATCTCCGTTCTATAGCAACTATGGCCAACATCCCAGGTTCTTGCCATTTCTACATCCGTTCAGAGAGGACAGAATTCCCGCCACAGCGGACAGGGTGGCACACATAAAAGACACGTTGATGCGCTCAAGGGCTGTCCTAATAGAGGCCAAGAGAAGATACAAGGCTGCGGCAGACAGGAAGAGAAGGCCCGGGCCACTGTACCGCACTGGAGACTACGTCTGGATATCCACAAGAAACATGAGGTTTCGAAAGAACAGTGTGTTCCATCCCAAGTACATGGGCCCCTATCGAATTACCAAGTGTATGGGTCCCGTGAACGTGAAGGTGTGCTTGCCCCAGTCATTGCGGATACACCCTGTCTTTCATGTATCATTGCTCAAACCAGCACCCTCCAAGCCGTCTGGGACACCTAGGCCGGTATGCGTGGAGTCGGAGGTGGAGTATGAAGTGTCGGGCATACGGGCGTCCAAATGGCGCAGGGGGAAGCTGTGGTACCTGGTTGCGTGGAAAGGCTATGGCCCGGAGGAGCAGTCATGGGAACCGGCTGAAGGGGTTCATGCTCCGCGCTTGGTCTCCTTGTTCCATCGGCGTTTTCCTGCCAGCGCTGGACCCGTGGGGAGCCGCTGAGAGGGAGGATGTACTGTCAAGAATTCCTGTCATGCGAGGGGAGGAAAACGGTAACCAGCGAAAACGGACTACATCTCCCAGGATGCTTAGCGGTTGAGAGGTTATGTAAACAGGAGAGCTGTTACATAACTCAAGGAAAACACGCCCTTATGTAAACAGGAGAGCTGTTACATAACTCAAGGAAAACACGCCCTTATGTAAACAGGAGAGCTGTTACATAACTCAAGGAAAACACGCCCTTATGTAAACAGGAGAGCTGTTGCATAACTCAAGGAAAACACGCCCTATAAAGGGAGGAACCGGGAGGTACAACGCTGTCGGATATTGTGTTTACACCGACGTACCTGCTTAGTGAAGAGCAGTGTTCCGGAGTGGTGCTCCAGTAAGGCAAGAACGGAGGTAGGTCGAGTCGTTACTCCCTGGGCCGTGTCTTGCCCCATCGTCACCTGTGAAGGACCCGGAAGCTCTACCGGATAACCATTGAGCTTCGCTTTTTGACTCGGCTGAGTCAAAGCGCTGTGGCGCTTTTGCTGGTTGGAGTCGTAACTCCCAGCCCGACCAGAGATACAGGGACTGCCAGCTGTAACGCACACCAGGAGGTGTTTGCCGCGTTACAGACTCGGAAGTCCACGGGATCGATCGAGCGGCTGCTCTCGGTTCAGTCTTCTTTGCTTGTGATTGGGGTATCGGTGACGTATCACCAGGAGGTGACTCCGCGTCCCGGTGCAGTCTGAGGAAGAGGTTGAGCGGCTGCTCCCTTCAGGTAGAGACCCCGGCTGGGTGTTTCCCTGACTCCTCGATTCTCCCCAAAACTCTTCGTGCCCCTCACAGCCTACCGATTGGCATTGTCGGCCATTTCATTTCTGCCCTCTGTTGGCATACGCCGGGATCGGCGTATATGCAGAGGACGGTTAGGACCATCCGTGCTGTGGGCTGGTAACGTACTTAGCCTGGAGGATTCCAGTGACTATAACCTTTGTTTATTCCTTGTACTATTTTTGCCTTCATTAAAATAACTAAACCTTCACAAGTGGTTGCGTTCTCATTATCGTGTCTGTTAAACGATCCTCAGACGTTCAGGGCGTTACATTCACAAAGGCCAAGAGGAGTTATTTTATATTTTCTAGAATATACAGACTTGTGAAAGTGTTGGCAGGAGCCAAAGTCATTCAACGGATCACGTGGTCCGGTTCCACACTGTTCTTTGCGCAAGATTACTCTAAAACTACAGCAACTTGACGTAAAGCCTTTCTCAGCATGAGACCTGACCTTCGCTCCATGGGTGCCAGGTATGGCCTCTTCCACCCATGTCTTTTTAAAGTCACTTACAATAACAGAACTACGACTTACGAAGATCCAATTCGTTTGCAGAGCTTCATCAATTCACACAAGACGGACTCTATGGTCTCTTCAGGCTTTTCCTCGTCGCATATTACATGAACTATGGAATTGCATATTTCAGATGCTTACATCCTTTTCAATGTAGGTCTTCTGTAGTAATCCATCGTTCACGTTGATAGTCCTATCTCAAAAAAGAATTACAGCCCATTTGCTCTTTCCTTAGTTGTTTAGACGGTTTTGAATTCCTGTTTTCATGCTTTATTGTTTGTGTTCACGGTTCGTCTTACAAACTAAGTTGTATGTTTTATTATTGCTTCACAGCTATTTTTCATCGTCAAGAGGTCCTCCCCGTGTCCTACCGAGTCTTCCCTAGATGTTTGTCTGCTCCATGTGGCTCCACACACCCCCTCACCCACACTCCCTTTTTGTAGGTATGTTTCTTGTTTTGTCTTTTGTTACAAGTATGTTATTCATCTTGTTCTTTGTTCCTTATCTTGCTTCGTTTCTTCGCATTTTTCTTATGATGGTGTCTCCTATTTTTCCATTTCTTATCTTTTCATATCTATAACTATCCTTGTTATTACAATTATACATATCTTCATTTTTTTGTTCTTTTATCACAGATCTATTTGGTTTATCCATTCTTGTATCGTTGTATTAGACTTTCATTCTTGGCCTCGGCTATTTGATTTATATGTTTCTCCCTACTCTGTCGCCGAATCAATCTTTTATTTCCTTCCTGTTTCTTTTCACATTTTAAATCGCTGTTACATTGAATTGGACTTTTGTTTCATATTTCTAGATCATTCTGTTTTTAATAACCTATGTCATTAAAATTGATTACATGGAATGTTAGGGGATTAAATTCTCCCATCAAAAGGCAAAGAGTCCTGACCCACTTAGCTAAATTAGATGCCGATTTTGCATTCTTACAAGAAACCCACCTCTCAGATGTTGAGTCATTAAAATTAAAAAAAGGTTGGGTGGGAGAAGTTTTTAATTCTCCAGGTGATGGGAAACGCAATTGAGTAATGATACTTTGCCACAAATCCCTTTCGTTCTCACTCGTGTCTCAAGAATCAGATGTTGATGGTAGATGGTTGAATGTTAAATTGTCATTGAAGGGTGTTCCAGTCTCTCTTCTAAATGTCTATGCCCTTACTTGTGGTGAACCCTCGTTTTGGCCCACACTGGCCAAGCAAATCACTCATTGCATGGAAGATAATTTCATTCTAGCTGGGCACTGTAATCAGACTTTTGACCCATTTATTGACAGAAATTCAAAAGTCTCGTTTGTTCCTAATAAAACCCATAAGTCTTTTGTTCACGCTATTACTCAGCATAAACTCCTTGACGCTTGGCGTCTTTGTAATCCGACCACTAGAGAGTACACTTTTTACTCCCCTTCCCATCAAACCCAATCAAGAATTTGTTTCCCACTCCATTTCGCAAAATCTTACAAATGCTGAGATTGGTCCCGCTTTATTGTCAGATCATGCCCCAGTCTCAATTGGCCTTGACATCTTACCTAAAGTCACAGGTCCTAGAAGGTGGCGTTTTAATAATGCTCTCCTCTTAGATCCAAAGTTTACTGCTTCCTTCACTTCCTTTTTCGATGAGTTTTTTCAGATAAATCAAACCCAATTCATGCCCTTCTCAACTCTGTGGGATGCATTCAAGGCCACAGCGAGAGATTTTATAATCGGATTTGTTTCCAGGAAACGAAAAAATGCCCGTAAATTCACTAAGGATCTCCTTCAGGATATTAAGAGACTGGAGCACTCTTATTACACCTCACACTCGAACGATTCTCTAACAGCTCTCATTAATGCCAAAATGCAATTTAATAAGAAGTCAACGGATTATGCCTCATTATTTTTGTTAAAATCTAGCGCAAACTTTTATGGTGGTAAAAATAAAGCAGGGAAAATATTGGCCAATTATTTAAAAGTTAGACATAATAAGTTAAACATTGAATCTATTTACAATGATCAATCAGATTTAAAATTCAAGGATGTTGAAATTCTGGATGAATTCTCTTTCTTCTACAAGTCATTATATGGGTCCGAAACACAAAACACTGATCATTCTTTGCGACACTTTTTCTCCAACATCCAAAAACCTCAACATACCCTTCAGGACTTATCCTCCCTGGAGTTAGATCTAACGCAGCAGGAATTATTAAAAGCCCTTCAACATCTTAAGAAAGACAAAGCACCGGGACCGGATGGTTTCACGGTCAAATTTTATCTCCACTTCTCTAAACTCGTAATGCCCAAATTATACTCCCTAATAAATTCCTTTAGCACATTAGGTGGCTCCTCAGGCTCCTTCTCAGAAGCCCATACCTGCCTCATCCCCAAAGAAGGTAAAGATACTAAGTATTGTAAAAATTACAGGGCTATATCCTTAGTTAATATTGACTACAACATTATTTCAAAAGCTTTAGCTATACGATTAGATTCCCACTTGCCAGATCTGTTAGGAAAAGAACAATCTTGATTTGTCAAGGGTCGACTCATAACTGACAATACACGACTCCTTTTTAACGTTTTATCTAAATCTTCACATTTAAAACAATCCCTTGTGGCGATAGCGCTAGATGCCGAAAAGGTGTTTGATAGAGTCGAGTGGAGTGGACTTATTTGTTTTATACCCTTAAGTGGTTTGGTTTTGGCCCTAAATTTATATCCCTAATTTCCCTTCTCTATTCCAATCCTCGCGTGGCAGTCAGCGTCAATGGTTTGATTTCTTCATTCTTTGATCTAGGGAGAGGAGTGCGTCAAGGTTGCCCTCTTTCACCCTTTCTATTCAATTTGGCTTTGGAACCTTACCTTTCTAAATTACGTCAAAACCCAAATTTACATGGTTTTCAAACATCAAATTCCCACATTAAACTAGCAGCCTATGCTGATGATATTTTGCTTTTTATGTCAAAACCAAATGACTCAATCCCCGCCTTTTTGGCAGAAGTACAAGCATACTCTAAAATCTCTGGTTAAAAAATTGAATAATGATAAATGTGAGATTTTACCCTTAACTAAATACACTTTTAAGTCGGATTTCAGCGCTTCTAATTTCACATGGAGCCCTACCCAAAATAAATATTTAGGATTACATGTTACTTCTTCAATTTCGGAAACAGTAGCATTATGCATGAATAAATGTACTCAAAAGATTTCAGACCTAACCGCTAAATGGCACCCCCTCCATTTATCCTAGTGGGGCCGTTTGGACACTATAAAGATGATGCTGTCGCCTATAATTCTATATATTATTTCTAACTTCCCAGTCCCCATTCCTACAAAATTTTTAAAGAAGATTAATTCCATCTTCTCTTCCTTCCTATAGAATAATAAGAAGTCCCGAATGTCTCTATTAAAATTAATTTGTCCCAAAACAGAAGGTGGAGATAACTTTCCTGACTTTCAGGCGTATCAGAAAGCGTTCCTCTTACTTCAAGCCTCTCTTTGGTTACTTGATTCCTTAGAAGACTGTCCTTTAGGGACCACAAATGAGTGTCTTTTTTTTGTCCCCCTTTTCTTTTTATGAATACCTTTCCTTCTCACGCAAACCACAGGCCTTATCTACTCCCATAATCAAACTGACCTCCAAGCTCCTGGAATCCGTATCTCACCCTACTTATAGCACTATAGATTCCTTCCTCAACTCAATATGGCATAACAAAAACTTGCTTATCTGAAATAAACCATTTTATTGGAGGACTTGGCGACAAAAAGGATTCATTTGGATTCATCACCTAATCTCACAATCAGATTTTCTACCTTTTTCCTCCCTTAGTCAATTATTCAATGTGCCTGCCTCATTCATCCACAAATACAATTTACTTAAAAAAGCTGTGATGGATACATACAACCAATTATCTGCTGCATCTACTGCTTCCATCACTTCAGACCCTTCCACGCAACTTCGCACTTTACTAAAAACTACACCCAAAGCTTTCACTATATACAGTTATTTGCAAGGTAAAGACATTATTAGACAGAAATCCAAAATAGAAGAGGCATGGGAATGAGATTTTTTGTTATCTTGGCCAGTGTCTTTATGGAATAATTTATGGACCAAGATACGTAAATCATCCAGGGCAGCTAACATAACGCAAACACTGTTTTTTGTCTATAACAGACTTTTATTAACACCAAATGCTTTAAGTAAATGATTTAAGACTGTACCTAATGTCTGTTGGACATGTTCCTCTCCAAATGCTGATTTATTTCATATGCTATTCTCTTGTCCAATTGTACATAATTTCTGGACACAAGTGTGGTCCCAAGTTAACCTGATTTTTGGAACCAAGCTTTCTTTTTCCCCTACTAATGTTTTCTTAGGAAGTCTCTCATCTTGCTGGGAGAATGTTATGCTTAATGTTAGAATGATTGACTTGTTATTAGCGGTCGCATTTCAGCAAATCACTGTAAATTGGAAGGACTTCACAAAAATATGTTATAAGGCATGGTGGTATGCGGTCTGCCATAATCACAGGTTGGACACTTCCTTTGTGTATCCCATACATATGGCAACAAAACGTCTGGGTTTGTGGTTACCCGTTACAATATACCTTGACGTGAATGCCAGACGATGATCCCAGCCACAAACATCTCGACAAGAAGTTCTAAAGCCCCCTTGAATCCCCCTAATGTTCCCAGAATGTTTAATATTCCAATGCTTTCTATGATCCACTTTTATTGTTTTATTTTTTCCATTTCTATTCATTAGTCCGATTCATATAACTTTACTGCAGCAAATTCTATTGTAATGACGTACGTGTAATACTGTGAACTGTGTATTGACACCTTTACTTTTATCAATAAAACTTTTCTGAACTTAAAAAAAAAAAAGAGGCAGGAAGCGTCTAGTGATGGATGAAAGAGGCACAAGGTGGAATCAAACCTACACAGCCCTGGTGTTGTACACCCCAACAATCGGAAGCATTGGTCGCAGGCTTCTGAGCAAAACCTTGGGCCCAGCTCTTATTCTTTTATAAATTCAACAGACGCTTCGTTGTCGGCGCAGGCTGAACGCACCTGATCCCAGCCACAATCTTGCTCCAGGACACGGAGGGGCTGAACGGACACCTGAGGCCCCGCCCCCTGCCACCGGGGAAACCTACAACTGCTGCTCGCGCCTCCCGCTCCGCGGGAGGCGCTTCGTTGTCGGCGCAGGCTGAACGCACCTGATCCCAGCCACAATCTTGCTCCAGGACACGGAGGGGCTGAACGGACACCTGAGGCCCCGCCCCCTGCCACCGGGGAAACCTACAACTGCTGCTCGCGCCTCCCGCTCCGCGGGAGACGCTTCGTTGTTGGCGCAGGCTGAACGCACCTGATCCCAGCCACAATCTTGCTCCAGGACACGGAGGGGCTGAACGGACACCTGAGGCCCCGCCCCCTGCCACCGGGGAAACCTACAACTGCTGCTTGCGCCTCCCGCTCCACGGGAGACGCTTCGTTGTCGGCGCAGGCTGAACGCACCTGATCCCAGCCACAATCTTGCTCCAGGACACGGAGGGGCTGAACGGACACCTGAGGCCCCGCCCCCTGCCACCGGGGAAACCTACAACTGCTGCTCGCGCCTCCCGCTCCGCGGGAGACGCTTCGTTGTCGGCGCAGGCTGAACGCACCTGATCACAGCCACAATCTTGCTCCAGGACACGGAGGGGCTGAACGGACACCTGAGGCCCCGCCCCCTGCCACCGGGGAAACCTACAACTGCTGCTCGCGCCTCCCGCTCCGCGGGAGACGCTTCGTTGTCGGCACAGGCTGAACGCACCTGATCCCAGCCACAATCTTGCTCCAGGACACGGAGGGGCTGAACGGACACCTGAGGCCCCGCCCCCTGCCACCGGGGAAACCTACAACTGCTGCTCGCGCCTCCCGCTCCGCGGGAGACGCTTCGTTGTCGGCGCAGGCTGAACGCACCTGATCCCAGCCACAATCTTGCTCCAGGACACGGAGGGGCTGAACGGACACCTGAGGTCCCGCCCCCTGCCACCGGGGAAACCTACAACTGCTGCTCGCGCCTCCCGCTCCGCGGGAGATGCTTCGTTGTCGGCGCAGGCTGAACGCACCTGATCCCAGCCACAATCTTGCTCCAGGACACGGAGGGGCTGAACGGACACCTGAGGCCCCGCCCCCTGCCACCGGGGAAACCTACAACTGCTGCTCGCGCCTCCCGCTTCGCGGGACGCCCGCGGGCGGCGCCGGACGAAGCCCGGACAAAGGGCGGGCCGTCTGTGGCCGTCAGGGGCCAAAGGAGGCCGGGCTGGGCCATATCCCTTACTTTTAACTTCTCAATCTGATTAAGGTGATGCCCTCGCCAGGACTACGGGAAACTCCATTAAGGGAGGGGGGTAGCAACACAGGGACACTGGATAACTACTTCAAATCTGCCAAAGGAGATGCAGGCAAAGAAAATTCCCTGGAGAGACGCAGGGCGGAGCGGCGGTGCTCCATTGAATCCATGAAGAGCAGACCCCTGACAGAGAATATCCCGCATCCTATGTCCCAAGAGGAAGGTACGCCCCCCAATAGCTTAAATCCTCTGACTCTTGAGGACCTCCCACTCTTATTTCGGGAAATTTCTAGTTCCCCTGGGTTGGCCCCTGGAAGGCTTACAGACACAACTCCTCCTACGACATGTGCTACCCCCGTTAATTTGGTTACCCAAACTCCCCCTTTGCATGCAACCAAGAAAAGTAACCCAAAACAAAGTGTTGTGCTGGAGCTCCATAGGCCTCCTCCAAGCAAACGTAGTAGGAAGTCAATGGGGGGGAGGGGGAAAGCCAAACCACTCCATCTAGATTTTGGCAAAAAACATACAAACGCTCTACAATCTGGCAGGGACAATGAGACTGTGCCTATTGCGTTTCCCTCCAAGGCCCCCGGTCCCAACATAGTTGTCACTAATATCGACCCAGTGGCCAACACATCTAATATAAATCCCCCCCTCACATCTATAGAGAGTATAGAATTCCTACTTTGTTCCCTTCTGCAGCCCATTAGCGATAGCCTGAAAAAAGTGGAGATTAGGCTCACTCTACTAGAGACATCTCTTACTACCTTGAACACCCTGTAAACACAAAAAAAGAGGGTAGAGGCTATAGAAATCTGCACCCAGCAGATGACAAGTGTCTTTAAGTCCACACGATAGCGCAAAGAACCAAGGAGTACTCCCCTCTATACTCCTTATTTAGGAACAAGTCCTATTTTATACACAAGATACACAAAGGGTTCAGCGCTATATAATGTACATTTGTTATTCAAAGTTCAGGATTCACACCAAAGAATAAATTATTCCAAAGTCTTCATTTCTTGATAAAATATATTTCTTCTTTATTTCTCTTTAAAATGTTTTCTTTATTTTCAAGAAGCCAAAGATCATAGCCAACGCGTTTCGTCTCACATCGAGACTTCTTCAGGGCTATTCAGATTAAAATACAAAAAATATACATTACAAAACCACATTTTGACATCTTTCACATACAAAGACAAATGCAACACATTTAGGATCACAAATAATACATATTTCTAATGCGAGGGTCATAATTTAATAATAACACCTTGAGTCATAAGTTATTTTTAGGCACCATTTAACAAGTTATCAAAGACAAAGACAGAAAAAAGTATATGTGCAAATGGTTAATGGCATACCTTGGCAGTAAAATATTGCGTGATCTCGTCAAATCCTAATTGTTTCAGGTATTCTAGACTTCTTCAAAAATCCAGAACCTCTATGCGGTACACAGTATCTATAATGATTGATATATATAATCGAATTAAAAGCTCCTATCTAATATTTATGTACATATTATAAGCATGAACAACCATCAAACATTTCTAATATCTATTTTGATATATTGTCATGTCAATAAAACGTTATATATTGTCTTGGTATCAAAAAGCATTGATCTCAGATGGTCTATGGCAGAATAAAAATCAAGAAGGAAATTAATATTCAACAGTTGCCTCTATAGGAAAAGCAGAAAACCCAAGAGACCTTGATCAAAGAAAGATTCAAAAAATTATTTTTACAATAAAAATCTTATTCCATTGTAAAATAATTTGCCCACTCAGTATATTGGTAGAGTGGTATCTACATATCATGACAATCATCCGTGACGCGTCGCTTATTCGTTTCTGTACTAGACGCTATTATATGTCTAGATACTGGTCAGCATTGAAATAGACTGGTTCAACACCGCACTATATCGATTCTGCGCGACTTCAAGATGTCCGCCGCAGAATCGATATAGTGCGGTGTTGAACCAGTCTATTTCCATTGAGATTAAGTTTCATGTTTGAGCAACGGTGTTATTCTTATTTAGCTGAATTGTTATACCTCAATGCTGACCAGTATCTAGACATATAATAGCGTCTAGTACAGAAACGAATAACCCTATAGAGGCAACTGTTGAATATTAATTTCCTTCTTGATTTTTATTCTGCCATAGACCATCTGAGATCAATGCTTTTTGATACCAAGACAATATATAACGTTTTATTGACATGACAATATATCAAAATAGATATTAGAAATGTTTGATGGTTGTTCATGCTTATAATATGTACATAAATATTAGATAGGAGCTTTTAATTCGATTATATATATCAATCATTATAGATACTGTGTACCGCATAGAGGTTCTGGATTTTTGAAGAAGTCTAGAATACCTGAAACAATTAGGATTTGACGAGATCACGCAATATTTTACTGCCAAGGTATGCCATTAACCATTTGCACATATACTTTTTTCTGTCTTTGTCTTTGATAACTTGTTAAATGGTGCCTAAAAATAACTTATGACTCAAGGTGTTATTATTAAATTATGACCCTCGCATTAGAAATATGTATTATTTGTGATCCTAAATGTGTTGCATTTGTCTTTGTATGTGAAAGATGTCAAAATGTGGTTTTGTAATGTATATTTTTTGTATTTTAATCTGAATAGCCCTGAAGAAGTCTCGATGTCAGACGAAACGCGTTGGCTATGATCTTTGGCTTCTTGAAAATAAAGAAAACATTTTAAAGAGAAATAAAGAAGAAATATATTTTATCAAGAAATGAAGACTTTGGAATAATTTATTCTTTGGTGTGAATCCTGAACTTTGAATAACAAATGTACATTATATAGCGCTGTACCTTGAACACCCTAGTTAGCAAGCAATCCAAAAATATGGGACCTCATCTCCCCGCAGGAAACCCTCCTAAAATAGGAGTCCCACAGGGTGCTAATAAAGTCCCCCCTCAGAGCGTGCCTACTGTCCCCCCCCTGCAGCCACTAATGGCTATTTCAGTCCAGGCACCGTGCAGTAAGTCAACTCATAGGCCTTTACAACCAATAGACTCTGCCCCTTAAAGCTCCCAGACAGGGATCAATGGCGGCCATCAAGAAGCCGGCAGCGCCCCTCTAATTTCCCAGGGCCGGCAAGCCCCAAGACCACGGAGACCAGATCTGCCGCCAGAAGCTAATAGTCTAACGGTGGTCCTAGCAGGTGCCCCCCAATTAAGAGCAGGGGAAAATGAAGTCTACCAATCCCTAAAGAATAAGGTCATTAAATGGCTGAATTTGAACCGACCTCTACCATCTCATTTCAACAATGAGATTATTATGGTTAGAAGGGTCCCTTGGTTAGGGAAGACAAGAAAAACAATAATAGGGGATTGTATCCTGGTAAGTTTTAAGGATCCGGGCACTGTTCTGCACATCTGCGAAGGAACAAATAGATCACTGGATTCTACTATTCAGACCCTTCCAGTATCCTTTTTTTTCCCCCCTATCCGCATGCACCATGTTCCATCACAAGATGAGTGGATAAGGGTGGAACATAGATGCAGACATAAGGATTATGTACAACGCCCAAATCTCCAATTGCAGGATACACCCTATTTTCATTTTAACCGTTTCAACTGTTTGAATGGTTTGGATGGGGTTGATTGACTTTCCGCCAAGCTCCTGTAGCTTTTCCAAGCCATTCACCCCGATTGTTGGTAAAATCCCTGGGCCACTGAACAACCCAGTGTTCCTGGATGATCTATCTGCCCACATTGTTGCCAATGCCTCTGGAATATTGAATGAGCTAACACCTGTGGAGAACGGCTCCAGTGGACTTTCCGAACCATCGGTCCCTACTGTTGGTAATGCGCCAGAATCCCCGATTGCAGTAGAGTCTGGAACTATCTCCTCTAACCCCCCTGGCACGGCATCTAATACCCCTGATCATCTGAGGCTAATTTGCTGGAACGTTGCTGGATTGGCTAATAAACTGGGTGACCCGGACTGGGCAAATTATATCGAGACTGGAGACATATGTATGTTCCAGGAAACCTGGGCCAGAGAGGACTATGGTCACCAAGGCTACATGTCATTCTTCATTCCAGCGAGGTGGGAAGGCAAAGGCCGTCCGTCAGGAGGGCTTACGACCTGGGTCGCATCCCATCTGGGCTGTGTGGCAATGCGGTTGTCGACTAACTCTGAAGACATCCTTGCGATTTCACTATCATGGCCCAACCAAAGTAAACTTGTGTTTATTAATATTTATTCTAGGCCAATGGGAATTGCAAAGGAATCACCGACCATAGATGAACTCTCCAACTTTATATCTGACCTACCGAGTGATTCATTCTATGTAGTGGGAGGGGATTTTAATTCTCATTTTGAGCCACTCCCTGGCCTTCTGGACGGGTTATCATCGGAAGAAGAGGCCAGATGGGCAGTACCTTTAGTGGAAGCTCCACCTCCGAAGGCTTGGACCCCACTAGCACTACAAATTACAGCCCTCACCCTAAAGTTTGGAATCAGAGCTTGCAATGGGCGAATGAAATCCGACATACCCAGTAAAACCACCTACAACAGACCGGGAAGAGAGACCCGTCTGGATTATGTCTTGGCTCAAATAGTGAAGTGGCCGACAATCCAGGATTTCAGGGTGACGGAAAGGACCGATAGTGACCATAACGCACTTGAGCTTGACCTTGTCCACCCTGGCCCCCAAGCTATCGCGATTAATGCGGAAGGGAACAACCCCGCCCTTCTCCTTGACAATAACAGGAGAAGGATCAGGTGGGAGCACTTGGCTACAAGCAAGAATAAACTCCCCAGGCTCTATGATGGGATAATCCCCATCTTGGAAACTGTGGGGTGCTTGGACACCGAGGCAAACAATAAAGACTCCCAGGGCAAATTGTTCAAGGCCCATGAGGACCTCATAAAAGCTGCGGCACCTCATTTCACCTGCAGTCCACGAAAAGTAAAAGGGGGGCGTCAAGGCAAAACATCATGGTACAACCTAGCTTGCAGAAGGGCAAAAACAGAACTCCTTAAACTAATCAAGGAGGGTTTAGGGGGGGATAGCCTTAAACAAAGCAGGCGAGCTTACAAGAAACTCACTGCCCACGCTAAGGTAGAATGGGAGGAAAACCAGTGGGAAGAACTTACCAAGGCCCTAGCGACCCAAAACCAACGTCTGTTCTGGAGGATTGTGAACGGGGGGTCGGGGAACTTACAATCGGCACTAGAGCCCAATATTGCCCCAGGGGTGTGGCAGGCTCACTTCCAGACCCTATACAGCTCTGAGCCAGGAGAATCTCCTGTTGCTGATGAGGTGGGCTGGCCGGACTGTGAAGGGGAGCCAATAACGCTGGGCGAGGTCACCGCTGCCATCTCAGGACTGGCTTCTGGAAAGGCGCCGGGACTGGATGGATTACCAGGGGATATGTTTAAACAGGAGCCCATTGTTTGGGCCCCTTACCTTACCGCCCTTTTCAATGGAGTTCTTGGTGGCATGGAAATCCCTAGTACTTGGCTGGGGGCAGAGGTGGTCCCCATCTTTAAAAAGGGCTCGCCTCTCCTCCCAGCCAACTACAGACCAATCAGTTTAATAGACGTGGCACAGAAACTGTTTGGTAGGGTGTTGCTGAATAGGCTCCAGGACTGGATGGAGGAGGTGGGTGCCCTTAGTCCCTACCAGGCGGGATTTAGGAAGGGGGTATCCACAGTGGACCAGGTTTTTAGATTGAACCTAATCTATTGGAGGGCAGCAAAATTCGAGGGCGGTAGTCTGTACACAATTTTTGTGGACTTACGGGCCACCTTCGATCTGGTGCCCAGGGGGAAACTTTGGAGCGTCCTGGCAGAGATGGGTGTTCCCCCGGACATCCTATTGATCTTACAGAGGCTGCACCACAATAATTACGCCCGAGTGAGGTGCGGGAGGTCGGGGGAACTGACCGATAGATTCCCCGTTGGCCGGGGGGTAAGACAGGGTTGTGTGCTGGCACCGACCCTGTTTTGCCTCTTCGTCAACGGGGTAATCGCCCATCTGAATGCCACTGAATATACTGACGCCCCGAAATTAAATGGCAGCAGGGTGCCCGCAATTATGTTTGCGGACGACACCCTGCTGCTATCCAAAACCCCTATGGGTATACAGAGGATTCTTGACTCCTTCGTGGCCTTCTGTATTGATAGGGGGCTGGAAATTAATGCGACAAAAACTAAATTCATGGTTTTGAATCCGAGGCAACAATTGCGGCCAAATCCGCAATTGGGAGCTGCACGGCTCGAGAGAGTGGCCACCTTTGAATACCTTGGTGTGACTCTCAATGAAACCATGACTTGGGGATCTCACCAGTGTAGGGCTAACCTCAAACTTACGCAAACCACTGGGGGTATCGCCCGGATGATGACTGGTTCATCATACCGTCCACTGGGGGCACTAATCCAGATATATAAGGCCCAGGCTAGGGGAGCGATAATGTACGGGGCGGAATTATGGGGCCACACGCCTTGCCGGAGTCTGTCATTAACGGAAAACAAGTTTATAAGACAGATAGCCGCACTCCCGCCCAGCACCCCGCTCCTCCCCCTGAGGCTTGATTTGGGCCTACGACCGTTAGCTGACGAAATAAGCCTGAGACCCTTAGTATTCTGGCGTAGGCTGTGGAGTAGCAATGATCTCGCTGAATACAGGGCGGAACTGGTCGAACTTCTGAATCACCCAAAAGTGCTCAATATCCCTTGGGTCAAAAACATCCAAGCCACTTGCATGGAAATAGGGCTCCCCGATTTATGGACTGAACCAGCGAAAGCCGCACTAAATATTTCCAAAAAGTCCCTGGCTAACGTATATCACGAACACAAATTAGCCAGGGCCCAAGCCACACAGGCAGAAGGGTCCTTATCCTCTGTGTTTCTGCAAAGCAAGGATCTTTATAGGTTTGAGAAGGTATTGGATCCTATCTCCCCTGTACTGGCCCGGAAGCTGTTTCTCCAATGGAGATACGGCACACTGCCTTTCCAGTCTTTTACAAGCACCTGGCCATCGGCCCCTACCACAAAGCAGTGTCCGGCTTGTGATGCTACGGAGGAAACTGATTTGCATGTGGCTTTTTTCTGCCCAGCCTACAAGGTAGCACGAAAATACTGGCTCCTCCCGCTGATAAGGAATATGGGCTGCAGGGAATATGCACCAATGTATAGGATTTTAAAATCTGATGTCTCTGGCCCAACTGTCTTCGCACTAACAAAATTTCTTACCAATGTTTGGCATACGCGTAACCGTATTCTAAAGGCGTTGGGTCCCTCTTAAATTTTTTTATTTTTTATCAATGATTGAATATGTGTACTGTATACTTTTTCCTTGGCCACGGCCGAAACAAAGAATGGAATTAGAATGGCTTATTGTTGCTACTTTGATAACTGTTGTTTAATAACTTTTTATCTCAAATGCTGAATTATTTATGTATTTTATGTCTATGTATATATTTTATCTGTGCTTTTATGGTCACCGACCGAAATAAAGCTATCAAAGTAAAAAAAAGTAAATTCAACACTGAACAGTAAGAACCAGAGCCGAGCCAGGGATCAGGCTTGGTTCTCAGAGCACATGCAAGAGCCAATCCCCAAAAATATTTTTATCATGAATTTGTGCAACTAACATCAGGGAAAAATATGATAATTTACTTCAAAAGAGTCTATCTTTTAGACGTAGAAGCGTTTCTCCCATATGCCTCAGATTACATCACTGCATTGCGCAGCATTTATTACAAGTTTCAGGGCTGATTTAGGTTTTGGCGATTGGGTATCTAATCCGTCAGGGTGACAGAGTAAAGTACTCCTTCACTCCGAGGGAGGACATGCTTGCCTAATTTTGAGATGTTCGTGGGTCCCGCGGAGATTTCTTGGAGGAACCACAGTCCTGCCAGTTCCGGTCAATGCAATGAACGTTTGACAGACTGCTCCATCAACGTGACAGAGCCGTATGGCAAACTTTCAAGTTTTTTTTATTTTCAAAAAGGAAATCCTGAAAAAAGAAATAACCCTCTCACCATGGGAGATTTCTTCCACAGGGTGGGGGTAATTTTGAAGTTTTCACTGTCAATAACTGCTAGGATTTACCTGGTGCGGACGGTCATTAAAAAGTGGCCATTTGTCTGACCATTCTAAATAGTCTGACCATTCTAAATAGTCTGACCATTCTAAATAGGGTGGGTGAACAAATGGGGAAACCTCTGTTGGCCCTTACTCTGCTGGCTGTCTGAGGTGTATGTCAGTGGCAGAGACGGAGTAGTCTCTGCTGTTGACATACTGAGTCCGTCCAACTCTAAAGGAGTCGGGCAGACCTTCAGTTTGGTGGAGAGGGTACTCCATTGCCGTTGAGATGGAGTACCCTCTCTTCCAAAGTATAAATCATGCCCTTGCTGTTTAAACATGAACTTAAAAACATTAATGCCAGTTGTGAAATAAGTAGCAAGTCAGTTGTCATGTGCACTTTATGTGTGGCCTAGATTTTTATTATACTTTGAGCAACATGGAACAACATTATAGTATATTATAGAGCTGTTTGCCTAGTATCCCACAATTTGGTCAAGCAGGGATGCCAGTGCTTAATTTGTAAAAGAAGTCCAGCTGCCTAAAGTATTGCTCAGAAGCCTGCGGGCGCTACAAAATACTGGTGTTGCATAACATCAAAGCTATCTAGTCTTGATGCCACCTAAAATATTCAGAACTTCGCTACTAAACTAATTCTCAAGAGTCCTCCTCACGTTTCGGTGCTCAGTCACTTACAAGACCTTCACTGGCTCCCAGTCATTAAGAGTTTCCAATTCAAGGTGATCATTTTTGCCTCCAGGGCCTTTACTCACAAAGGTCTACTTTATCTTGGAAGGCAATTTAAGCCCTACTGACATGCTAGATCACTGAAATCCATTAACCTCAATTAGTTCCAACTGCCCTATGTTCACAAGGCCAGGAGAGGAGGAAGACCGTTCTTTTTCTGGCTTCTAAGTTGTGAAACGCTCTTCCTCTTGGCTTGCAAAGAATCCCCGCTGAAGCGGTCTTCAGAAAGAATTTCAAAACGTAGCTTTTTGATTCCTGCTTACAATGCATGTAGCCTCTTTGCTATTAGGTTTTTCTTGGTCATGACCTTTCCGCTAGCGCCGGGAAGTCTCTTTGGAGGCAGTTGTGGCTTGTATTGTAATATCCATTTTTAAGCCTTCATAACCCCTTGCCCTTTAAGCTCACTCTTGCACATTGCTTTTCATCGCTGCCTTTTCACTTTGTCAGTCTTTTCGTCATTCTCTTACCCATTCTTTTCCCCTATTAAACTTTTCTCACTCGTTTGTTCCGGCTCAAAGTGTGAGGATGAAAGCTACACGTGGGCCCCCAAAAATGTGTGCCAGTGGACCCCACTTGCAACCACTGGCTCAAATTAAACACTAATGGGGAGCTGGGATTATTTCCAGGTTTTCTGGGTTCATATTATGTAATTCAGCCACTAGAGGAGGGTCTTTCTCTCTCTTCGGTTTTATATAAAAGGTTGTGGCTTTGTCTTTCATTCTTGGCTTGTGAAGTTAAAGAATGGTTGGCAGGCAGGAGCCACACAAATGATTGGCTCGTTTTGGGCTTGAGGATCCAAGAAGGCCTCAAGCTGAGCCAGAACCAGACATTTGGGTGGCGCCTTCAGTGGTTCACCCAACTCTATCGAAGCGTCTTTGCATCTCCTCCATGTAAACAAGTTCCGGCAAGTGCTAGGGCATGGTTCTATCAGGCTGTCCATGAGTACAGCAGAGACCTCAAGTCTTACTTATTAGAATAAGACTCACACACTTGGAGGTCAGGTTGAGCTCTGAGCAGGAGAAATGTCACATGATGAGAAGGACCTTCATCAAAGCTCTGCTCTGTAAGAGCAACTTGTGTGAGCTGCAGATAGGCCGGAAAATATTCTACCACACGGAGGTGGGGCTTGTACAAACCCGCAGAGTTGATGGAAAGAGCTGCTTTGCCCACCAGATAGTGCTGCTCTGCTACATTTGTAAGCCATGAGTATCCACGCCAGACTGGGAAACCAAAGCAGCCCTGGCAAATTTATTTGCACAAGCCTCACAGTTTCCAGGCCTGTTCTTTTGTCAGACTACAGTCCCAAAAGCCCAGAAGGTGCCCGCATTACAGATGGCCGTCTGCCACATAACATGCAAAGCATCACACCTTCACTTCAAAATGATATGCTAGCATTAGTTGACCTATGTGAACACATCATTTTAAAGTGCGGCTGCAACAGGGTGCAGATTGTGCTTGGAACCTTGCAGTCTGCACACTGCACAGCCATCAGTCTTCCTCAACCTCAGCTTCTGATATGTTGCACTGACAGTCTACATATGGATCCGACTTGGAGCGGAGGCAAATGAATGAGTGTGAGAGTCGTCCAATGCCTGGTCCTGTATCAATCATGCGCCAAGGCTGCAAGGCAGAGGAGGGGGAAGTCTTAAGATCAGGCCTCAATGCCTCTAAAACAAACCTCCAGGCCGCTGGGAGTGTACCCGCCAGACACAATGGTCAATCAGGCGTGATGGGAATAGTGGGAAGTTGGTGTCATTTTATTTAACTTTTGTTTTATTTTTTAGCATTTCACCGATTTCACATATTTTATTGTCGTTGCGGTCAAAGACTGCATGGCATCACTTCCTCTGATGTCAAACATGCAGATTAGTTTTCATTCTACCTAATTTCAAAACTTTAGAGTAAGCCTGGGCAAAGCACTACGCTACGCTCGCATAGTTTGCGCTACTTCGCACTACGCGAATTGCACGTAGCACAGTGCAAACATGCGTAGCGTAGCATTGCGTAGTGCAGCGGTCATTTTTTGCTTGCTCGCGATCAACAACATCAAGTTGCCGATCGCGAGCATGGAAAATGAACATCCCGGCGAGATTCTGAACGCGAGGAGGTCAGGTTTCTCATTGAGAGTGGTCGCGTATGCTCGCGACCGCTCGCGATGAGAAACTACCAGTCCGCGTTGAGAAATCTGCCGCTCGAGTAAAAATCTACTAGAGCAGCAGAAAACTACAGCTCGCACTGTGCAAGATGCCGTTTTTAATGATTGCACAGTGCCGGATGCTTGTCCGCACTATGCAATCATTGAAAACGACATCTTGCACAGTGCGAACAGGGTACTACGCAGTTCGCGAAGTGCTACGCGTAGCTCGCGTAGTGCGAAGTGCACTTTGCGTAGCTTCGCGTAGTGCAACTTTGCGAACTACGCCCTGGGTTACTTTAGAGCTGTGCAACAGATCTTCAAGCTTGCGTCTTCAGCCCCAGAAAAGTGATTCCTACTGCAAAAACACTCTCCAGTTATAAGACATGGGCACACACCACCCCCTTCTTACGGCTCCAGCTGATCAAGTAGTTTAGACAGTCAAAAGTCCCTCTATTACCAGTTTGTATTAGAAGCAGATCGTTAGGTCTCACCTAAGACAGCACATGGCCTTTCTGTTGCGAGACATTGTTATTTTACTCTGGGCTTAGAGCCCGCCCATTGATTATCGTTGGTTAGCTTTAGTATCATGCTAATTTGCTCACTTCTTATTTGTTAGCTGTTTGGGCTATTCCTCCTACTAATCTGTAGGATCTGTGCATTGTTTGGACAATATAAACTAGGGGCTTGGTGCCAAGACTGATTCCGGACAACCCTGCAGGTTATGTTGGTCTATAGACCAGTTAGCTCACAGAGAAGTATAAAGAGAATACACAGTGGGACGTTTTCAATACATTTATTGAACCAATGTTATTCTTGCATAAAATATGTGTGCTGCAATGATTAATAGACATAAACAGAAAAAAGTAATTACAAGCACCAAATGTGTGAATAGTAGATATAGTTCTACCATGGTACTAAAACAATGTATATATGCAGGCATATAAAACAAGGCAGTAATCAAGCGCACTCCTACAATGCGAACCTTACTCTAACTGTACCTAGAGTGTGTGTAGGTGTAGAGCCAAGAATCCCCCCAAGGGACGATCCAACCCCATTACCTGATGGGAGAGAATGAAGGACCCCATCTTGGTCACAAACTGGACATCTGCGAGATGTCAGACCGCTGCGTGGTGGATCCTCAGCATGCAGGGACCTTTGGTGTCAGCTGGAGGTCTTCCTCTGCTAATCTATTGGGATGCTTAGCAGCCTTGCGATGTGCGGATAGATTAGGGAAGTTATGGATATGTAGGTAGCCGTGTTGCCCCGTGGATGGAAATAGAGATGCCATTTGTACATAGTGCGAATAGAAACCTTGTACATGATGTTCAGGGCATTGTGATAATTTCGCGCGAAGCTAGATGAGTAAACAAGTTTAGTTTCAGAGAAACAAATCCAACATTGTCGCACACATAAATATGTGCAAAAGTTCATGGCTAAAGGTTATTGTGAGGACAATGTAAGAAATAAGCTGCTTCACTACATGGGCCAACATCAGGAATATAACACCTTGTGTTTCCCTGCTCCTGAAGTATGGATGTCTTACTATGTTCTTCACCGCTCACTTTTTCAGGCGCTATTTTTTTCTTTTTGTTTATGCACTCTATGAGACTGCATGTCTTTTCCAGCTGTCTCCTTTGTGTGCTTCTCTTCCCCCTCTGTTGCACTCCATTTTCCTCTATTGCCATGTGGTTCTCCTCCACTCCCTCTGCATTGCTTTCTTGTTGTGTGCTTACTCCCTGCTAGTTCCGCATTGCTTTCTTTTGTCCATTTGTTTCCTTCACCGATGCCCCTCAACCTTGCTTCCCTGCACCTGCAATCCCTGTGTTGCTTCCGTCCCCGCGTTGCTTCCACCTCATCTGTTTATAAAAATAGAAAGTATGCAAGTATGCATAGGCTATTTAAAAAAAATTGTAGTTACTGATTGTAGGAGAGTAGGATCTGCACTTATGTTGCCCCCACTTTTTTTCTGATGTATACACTGGTTTCTGGCTATAGTCAGGCTGGGTCCCTGCTAATCAGGGCCCCAGCCTCTCTGTTCTCTCTAAACGACTTGGAGTGCATATTAGATGCACTAGTGGTTGGTTACTGTGGTGCCTTATGAGCACCTAGTATATGGTACCTTAGGTACCAAGGGCATAGGTACTTTACATGCCTACCAGGGGCTGAAGCATGTATTATGCCACCCCTGGGAAGCAGACTAAATCTGACACCACAGGCCTGCTACTGCAGCCTGGGTGAGGTAGTGTTAGCACTCCTCACTGAGGTATAGGTTCCTATATCTCACCATACACACACATATAAACCTATCAGTCACCCCTATGGCAGGCCCTATCAATCCTGAGGGCAGGGTGCTTGGTTTACAATGTGAGGGGGTGCCTCTGCCTGAGCAGGGCCCCTCTGCAGCTGGCAGGGTCCATTTCCTGTGGCTGTTTGTGGATGCGGTTAAACCATATACTCTTAAGTGCATTATAACCTAGCGGTAAATGCTAACTTTGGAATGACTGCATCAAAACATGTCGTGTTTGGTGTAAAACATCTTGGAATCATACCCCCACATCAGTCCATGATGTGGGAGTATGATCCCACCCTTCTAGAGGGGATGACATGTACCCACTGTAGTAAAACAAGAGAAATCTGAAAGAGCCCTGGCATCACAAAATGGATGCCACCAGCACAGACACTGGGCTGCCCTCCTGAAACTCGCATTGGAGGAGGCCCAACAAAAGGCATCCTGTCATAGGGAGGTGTCACCACCTTCCAGACCGGATTTAGTGTATTGGAGCTGGGTGGGTGCACTCCTAGAGTGCTTTGAAGTCCTGCACTGGGGGAGCAGTAGGCTCCTCTGTGCATATGCCAGCTCAAACCGGTTCAGGGGCTACCAGCCCCTGCTCTGGCGCGAAACTGGACAAAGGGGAGTGGGTGTAACCATCCACCCCCCTGACCCTCCTAGAGGAGTGGTCATAGAGCTAGTCCCTCCCTTTCTTTTACTATAAGATAGGAACACCTTGCCATTGCAAGTTAGATAACCCTGGACGACACTTAACAAGAAGAATCCTGGCCCTTCGACGTTCCACTACCTTTGGAAGACAGAAGAATCTCCCTTGGAGTCAAGGAGTGACTCCCCTGCTTGGCAGGCACCAAAACTTGAAACAACAGTTGCAAACTTTCCCGCTCCCGCCAGAGTCCAAAGTCCCTGCGACCCCAGAAGCAGATTTCCTGACCTCTCATTGGCCATTTTGAGTCCCCAGCGAAGGTGTGGCGTCTGGACCTGTGCACTATTGTCGAGTGCAACCCCTTCACGATGTTCAACGAACTTGTGCTTTGGACCATTTGTGGCCCAAGCCTCCAGCAAATTTTGCAGCAAAAATCAGAGGCCTACCACGTCCCGAGTGACCGTGGGCTCCTGTGAAGCATTTCCTCAAGAGGCGTCTTCGCGATCCCTTGCCCGTTGGCTAGCGGGTCCCCCGAAGACTTTCTTCACAACTCAAAGGGCTCCTCGGGTTGCTCCAGGCCTGCCCTCACTTACCCTCACTGGGTGAGTCCCTCAGACCTTGCTGGTCTGCACCATCGACTTTCTTCAGTCTACACGAGACTTGCAGTTGCCAAGGCTTGTTGGCTCCAATCTGGGTGCCGACACCGCCATCAGCTGCAGAAATTGTGGGACTCTCCAAATCCAGCCGCTGGTCATCCTTGATCTCTCCTGGACCTCGTGAGCAAAGTATCAAAACACCATTGATGACCTGAAATCACCCGACATCCGCATCTTCCTGGCTACCGGTCACTGGCAAGTGACTTTGAACACTGTCCCTTTAATTTTCAGGTCTTCTCCATCTTGAATCCAGGATTGGATTCCACCGGACACTTCTTCAGTCGCTGCAAGCAGCAAGTCTTCTTTGGTCTCCATAGAAAACAGCGACGCGACCCGACACCAAAAGACACCTATGCACCCGGCTTCCCTGGGTGAGGTAACTCGTGCACTCCGGTGCCCTAGTGTGTGTTGGCCCTCAAATTACTTACCTTGTAAGTGGCTTGCTTGTAGACTTCCTCGAAGTACCCTAAAACTTTAAAAATCAAACCGCGACTTGCTCCATTATAATCAATAGGGAACCCACATCTGTGTTTACACACTGCACGCGTCTCCCGTGGGCCTGTTACTTACCTGCTAACACTGCAGTCTTGAAGCCCTAGCGGTTCTACAGGCCCTAGGCCTTGTCATTTTGCAAGTCGACTTATTATTCTGAATTTATATACTTGATATACTAGATATACTGCTAAACAGTACAGATACACTGCTGAAACAGTGCAGACCGGATTTGTGTACCCAAACCCGTCTTGACCGGCACAACCTATGTGCACGTCAGAACGCCTCCCCAGTAATGGTACTCACCGGGTAGCTCGGAACGGAAGGCCTCGGAACGGAACTGAACTGAACTGGACCGGACTGGACTCGACTCGAAAACTTCGGACACTTCTGAGCTTCGGAAACCTGGTGGGCCTCTGTATACCTCGGATCTTGCTCTCTCAGCTAGGCTCTGGTCGGGATACTTCGCACTTCTCACCGCCTCGTCTGGGTGTTGATCGCAGCCTCAGTCGCCCCCGCTTGACCGGAGGGAGATACAGGAAATCCTGCTGGTACGCGTTGTTGTCCGTCCAGCTGTGGCAGGAGACCGGGCCTGCAACGCACCGCCGGCGCGTGAGATGAGAAAGTGTCCCTATTCGGGCGCCATTCATGTGGTAAATAATTTAATTACCGGGACTTAATTTGATACAGAAACATAATAAAAATAGCTCAGTAAATAAGAGGCAGAATCCGTGGTATTAGAGGTTCGGAATGGGCTTTATTCCAATGGGCGATTCGAATCGGTTGCTCCAAGTTCCATCACCACGAAGGTTCAGGAAGTGAAGTACATACATTATTGATAATTAATCACTTTTATACAATAGGCATTACAGTGAAGCAAATGCAAGAGGCGTAACAATTGATAGCAAAGATAACATTTCACATGCGTAGCTGAAGGAGGCGTAATTGGGAGTAACAAGGAAACGTCATTGGTTGTGATGTCACATATGGGTGGACCTATGAAATGATTTCGCAATGTCAGCAGAAATACTTGGCAGAGATGCGCGCACAGCAGCATGACGTGTGATTGACGTGCAACTAGGGGGTGAAGGGGACTTGACATTTAGCTCTACATGTGGCGACAGAAGTCTGGAGGGTCAAGTCAACCTAATCCCAAATCATATCTAACATCCTATGTTTAAAGAACTACGTTATCCAAAGGAAAGGTCTCTTAGAGTAGAATCTTATTCTATACTGACTATACTGACTGTTAATGCGTGTACAAGCGTCTAAGTGTCTACACTAGATGCGAGGGCAGAAGTCTTCCATAATAATAAGGCTATGAATTACTTGCATAAAGACAGAGAAGCCGGGCCTTTGCTCGGTAGCTGGAAGAATGTTTACTGAAACTACTAGGCAGGAATGCATTGGGCAGGGAGCGGAGCAGATAATTTCGAAGGTGAAATACAGTTTCTTGGCAGGCAACAGGCTGATGTCAGGCTTCGTGAGCCGCGCAGGGAATGAGACAAAGTTCATGGTCACAGATGCAGGCTCAGACTGGAGCTTCAGAGGCAGAAAGCAAGAAAAGCTTGATGACAGAATCAGGGCCTACTTGCCTGGACTGTAAAAATGGCATAAGTGAACCATATAAAGCCGGTGGCCTTTCATACTTAGGAATGGAATATCCGGCCTATTCATGGCGGATCTGAAAGAGGACATGTTGACGGTGGACGCACATGTGTTTGCGTCTTCATAACTGGAACTGGAGGGAACATACATGTACTTGTGATTCATACATGAAACCGTTGGGGTCCAAGATAGGGGACATAACTGATCAGAAAAATCCATATTTCCACATTCCCTCCTTGTCCCCTACTTGCCCGTCAAGAGATATCAATCTTCATCAATCCATTGATCTGTTCATATAGCATCATTTGTTCTTCTTTTTTCTTCTGGGATGAACGAGATCTTGGTGGTGTAATACACGATGTGGCACACAGACCACAGATCGCTGGTCCACATTGTAGGCATAGACAGCAACTGAATAGTATGAGAAAGCCAATACCTAGGAAGGATAGGACCTTCCATCCAAAGGTAGATAATACACTCCAAAACCAACCGGACCAAGTCCAGGTGCCTGGATTCTGGTGTATCTGGCTTACAATCTTATGAAGGCGAGTTATGGCTTTATATACAGATGGCGAATTTTCTGGTATGAAAATGCAACAACTTGATCCGATGACCCTACAAGCTCCGCCCCTATCGGCCAGGATGACGTCAAGGACAAGACGATTCTGAAGCACAACAATCCGCATAGCAGACTGTTCTTCTGTTAAATTGCCTAAGGCGGAAATAGTTTCGTTCACTACTGCTTCAAGGGTTCTAGTTAATCTACGTATCAGCTTACTATTAGTAACGGTACCTATATAGGGAAAGAGACCTTTATTGAAATCTGTGTATTTTTCCCATGCTGTTTCAGTGTAATCGACAATTGGGAGATCTCTCCTTTCTCTATTGTGTACTAAATGAGTATTTCTGTGATAATCAGGAGGAGCTAGGAAAACAGGTGGCAAAAGAAATCCAATGTAGCAGGTACCATCCCAATCTAGAGGTAGGCGTACATATGCCGTTTGACCACATATGAAATAGGAATGGCGGGAAGCTCTAAATGTCGACTTGCCTTGATCACTGAATTCTATTACAGTGGTGCATCTACTATGGCCCATATGTATGGAACCATTCTTTCTTACACATAATTCACCTTTTACTGGAACTATTGACATAGCGGGCAAAATTGGAGTAGCTTCGGATTCGACATTTAGGATCATAAGATTAAGCGTAAAATTACCTAATCCATATACTTCATTTTCTAGATCAGTTCCTGTTCTCTTGGGAAGTCCCTCCTTGTTAGGGTAGCAGACTTTAAGTAAAACTAAGTTTAAATTTCCCCATACCCAGTTGTCTTGATAAACTGCAGAATTTGAATCTAGGGGATTAATTAAACTAAACCATGCTCCACAGGAGCCGTTGTGTGTGAATGGGTATGGAAAGAGAGGTAGAATTCCTTTATAATTCTGATAGGGAGGGAGTCGGCCACATATCCAACAATTTGTAGCATTGTTAACCTGATGGGAATGATGTAACATACTAATAAACGTGTTATTGCGCAGCGCAAATCTATAAGACAACTCATGCGGAGGTAATTCACTAAAAGAATGTTCAGCAGTAACATTATAAACATGTCTAGAAATAGGATAATATATGTGCAACAATATACTTGCAGTAATTATTAAAAGACTTAGGAAAAACAAAATTAATAACGTCACTGTGCAATGACTACGCAGTGATTTACAGTACGCATGTCGTTTCAACATTTTTCGGGTATTTTCTCTATTCAGATCTAAGGGATACATGTCAGAGACGAATTCAACCGCTTCACCTTGGAGAGGACTTAAACAATCAAATTTCCCGACCGGTTAGATCTGAGTTTTAGTTTATATTGTTCGTGACTACTGGTTTCAACAAAAGGAAGTTTTGAGTCAATGGGTGAAGACACACGAGGTGTGGTGTTTACATCCGATGGTAGTCCATGAAATTTCTTGATATGACTTGAATGTATCCAGCCTTTTCTGCCTTCGATCTTCACGGCTGTCCTTGTGGTGAGCAAGACCAATTGCGGCGACTTCCACCTAGGATCCAGCTGAGTCTTTCGATCAAAGTTCCTCACTAAAACGAGATCCCCTGGAATTACGTCATGGGGTTTCACCTCAGTGTTGTCAGGAAAAGCTGCAGCTACCTGTGAACGACAAGATTGTAGTGCAGACATCAAGGAAGCCAAATAATCTGTCAGCATATTACAGTCAATATCAGTTATTTTACGAGGTATAGGCGTCCCCCACATATTTGGTGGTCTGCCAAAGATCACCTCATACGGGGATAGCCCTGTTCGAGAGTGTGCTACCATTCTCATGTAAAAGAGTGCAACTGGTAAGGCTACTACCCAGTCGACACCTTTCTCTCTGCATATTTTGGACAATCTGATTTTCAGGATCTGATTATGTCTTTCTACGAGACCTGCTGCCTCGGGGTGTCGGACACAGTGGAATTTCCACTGATAGCCTAACAAAAGTGAAACGTGTTTCATTAGTTCGGATGAGAACGGCTGGCCGTTATCTGAGTAGACAGCATGTGGTAAACCGTATCGTGGGAAGAATTCTCGAACTAACTGTTTGGCAGTAGTCGGGGCAGTGTAATCTGAAACCGGGTATGCCTCTGTCCAACGGGAAAGAGCACAGACAACTACGAGAACATATTTGAATCCTCGACATCGTTCCATCTGGATATAATCCATCTGGAGCACTTCAAAAGGGTGATCAGGAGACTGAAATCCACCCTGTTCTACGGGAACGCTTTTTCCTGGGTTAAACTGACAGCAGATCATACAGGTACGAACTTTTTGCTTGGCTGCTGCTCGTAAATGTTTATTGAACCAAATGTGTTGAATGCTGTCTAGCATAGCTTTTTCTCCTAGATGCGCTGGACTATGTATAGTGTTAATAATAACTTGGACCATTGAATCAGGAAGGAACCACACAGATTTTTCCTTCGTCATCCATCCTTGGTCCATTTGAATCCCTCCTAATTCAGTCCATTTCTTTATTTCGTCTGGTGTAGCATGCGTCTGTATGTCAATTACATCAAGAGCTGGATCTCTAATCGTCTTACAATGTGTTGGCGTCGGGACTATTGTCTTTGTCATGTCGGATGTTTGAGTTTGAGCAGTCTGTTTAGCTGTTCTGTCAGCTAGATCATTGCCTTGAGAAATGATATCAGTAACTTTCGTATGAGCTTTACATTTCATAATTGATATTGCAGTGGGTAGATGTATTGCATCTAATAAGGCATGAATGAGGGGTCCGTGCTGAATGTGGGCACCGTGAGAAGTTAAATAACCTCTCTCTCGCCACAGCACGCCGAAGTCATGTACAACTCCGAATGCATAACGTGAATCAGTGTATATGTTGACTTTTTTATTTGTGGCTTGAATACAGGCTTGCGTCAGAGCGACGAGCTCTGCGGCTTGAGCTGACAAGGTATTTATGCAATTTGTTTCAATGATTTCAGTGTCTGTTGTGACTGCGTAAGCGGCCACTAACTCTCCTGTACTTGTTCTCATACATGAACCATCTACATACAACATTAGGTCTGGGTCTGACAATGGGACATCTGTCAAGTCTTGTCTGGGTTTCGTCGTGATTGTAATAACATCAATACAGTCATGAGCTAGTGGGTCTGTTCCAATTACGGGTAAAAGTGTGGCAGGATTCAATGTGTTACAACGTCTGATTTCTATATGTGGCTGAAACAATGTTAATTCATACCCTGTAAGTCGCGCTATAGTCAAGTGTTGTGTTTGCGTTCGATTCACGAGAACCTCTACTGCATGTGGTACTTGAACTGTCAATGGATGTCCTAACACTATGGCATCGCTTTGTCTTATTGCTAAAGCTGTTGCTGCCACCGATTTCAGGCATGCAGGCAAAGCCTGAGCTACGGGATCTAATGTACTAGAAAAATAAGCACATGGTTTGTGGGATCCTGCCTGTTCCTGTGTGAGTACTGACAAAGCAGTACCTTCGCGTTCTGTAACAAAGAGTGTAAACTGTTTATTGTAACATGGTGTTGCTAAAACCGGTGCTTGACATAAAGCTTTCTTTAAGCTTTCAAAAGCTTGTGTATGTTCCTGAGTCCAAGGGAGAACAGTCGATGTGGCTGCCTCCTGTGTTGTCAACTGAATGAGTGGTTTTGCTAGAAATGCATACTGAGGGATCCACTGCCTACAATATGAAGTGAGGCCTATGAAAGCCCGCACCTCCTTTTGTGTCTTGGGTATTGGCATGTTAGCTATTAACTGAATGCGGTCGGGTGTAAGCTGCCTTCCCTCCTTGGACAGCGAGTGTCCAAGATAAACAACTCGCTGGACACAGAATTGCAGCTTAGAAGGGGACACCTTGTGCCCCTTTTCGGCTAGAAATTGTAAAACTGTCAGTGATGCTTTTTCACATTCATGTTCGCTTCTAGCGGTGATCAGCAGATCATCGACATATTGAAGCAGGGCAGTGTTTACTGGCATGTGGATACTGTCGAGTTCTCGTTTCAGTGCTTGGCTATAGATGCTGGGGCTTTCTGTAAATCCTTGAGGTGCGCGTGAGAATTTAAAGCTACGTCCATTTAAACTAAATCCGAACAAGTATTGGCTTTCCGGATCTATAGGGATGCTGAAAAAGGCATTCTTGAGATCAATTACAGTAAAGAATGTTGCTTCAGAATCAATAGCTGTCAGTAATGACGAGATATCTGGGACCACAGGGAATTGTGGCACAATGCACTTGTTTAATTCGCGCAGATCAATAACCAATCGATATACTGGCGGGGCCTTCGGATCTGTTCGTTTAAGAATCGGAATTATCGGTGAATTACATACATTGGAGTCTGTTTCTACAACCACTCCTTGGGCAATGAGCTCGTCAATGATTTGTAGTAAAGCCACTACAGCATCTGGTGGTAACTTGTATTGTCGCATTCGTGGTAGTACCACTCCTGCCTTTAGTGTAACTCGATATGGTGTAATATTCATGCAACCAACATCAGTAGGGCCTTGTGCCCATAGATGTGTAGGTAAAGTCTGCAGTCGGGGATCCATGTCTCGAGACACATAGTGACCTTTGTAATCACGTAAAAACAATCTTACTCCTTCCGGAGAACAACATATTATAGCTCCTAGAGCTTTCAGTGTTTTTATACCTAACAAGTTTTCTGGACATGATTTAGTAAGCAATAAATCTGTAGTTCTGGTCAAGGGTCCTATCGTAAGTGGAAGAGGCTGTGATACTTCATTAACAATAGGTTTTCCTGAAAAACCAAGGGAAATATTCTGTGAGCCTGAGAGGGGTGCCCCTGGAACTTCACTACGTTTTATGGTTGTTCGACTTGCCCCTGTATCGAGGAAAAATTTTCTATCTTGGCCTAATAATTCACTATGTACATAAGGTCCTTCTTGGTCTACAGGGACCTCGATAAGGGGTAAGTCAACTTCCCTCTCTAGGCTAGTTCATGCATATCGTTGATAATCAGGATAGTCGTACTGTGCGGTCTGGTACAGCTGTCGTGTCGTGGTTTGTGTGGCAGCAACAGGCAGCGCTGGTGCAGCTGGCACAAACTGTATAGACTGTTGTGGAGCTGGCATGGACTGTGCATGCTGCGGGGCTCCTTGTTCATTCTGATCCTGTCTAAGTGGCCGGGGTCTTTCTTTTGTAATACCTGTGGCGATATTACGCTTCAGGACTGGGCAATCGTGTATATAATGACCTGGTTGTTTACAGTAGTTGCATGTCCCTTTTACAGGTCCTGCTGAATCACCGGAATGTGTCGTACCCTTTTTATGTCCTTCAGCTGGAACTGTCTGGGAGACTAGCATTTTCATTTTCGTGTCTTTCATGCGTCTTTGTTCATGATCTTGTTCCTCTCTAATTCTATTGTGATGATACTGTAACATTTGTAACATTTGTGATGGGGTGTTACCTTGCCAGGTACTCTCGAATTTTAATACTCTATTCTTCACTTGGGGCAAGGAATTTTCAACTAATTTTGTCACAAACAGATGTGGGTATGATTCGCTACTTGCTTTTATGCCACTATTTATACCAAAACATTTTTCAAATCGTGCATAGAAATCACTAGTGTCTTCATCTTGCTTTTGTTTACAGGCTGAAATTGCACCCCAGTCTTCCTTTTTCGTAGTTAATAAACGTGGCAGTACCTGTACTAGTAAACCTGGTAGTGCTTTAGTTTTGTCCCCAAGCCCCGAACCTGGACCTCGGGCCTTTTCTTCATTTTCTAATGCTGTCCAGTCTATCTTCTGGTCTCCCACCTCCCACTCTTTTTCCTTGAGTTTTTCATAAATGCCAGCAGGCATCAATACCTTTAATATTGTCATAATGTCGGGATAGGTATACTCTCCCATGAGTAACATGTCTTTAATTTCTCGGTGGAAACCCGCTGGGTCTTTGTCATGACTGGGTACCACTTTCTTCATTTCTAACAATTCTATTTTCGATATGGGCGTATATACAAATACACGTTTAAACTGATTGTCCTCGCCCTTTATTGGGTGTACTTCTCGTAAGGGATTCTGTCTGTCCATGTAATACATCGGTCTTTCCTTGATGGGCAGTGAGACATGTTCTGGACATACAAAAAGAATGTACTGCTTTCTTGATTCTAGTATTTCTTTAATTAGCTTAGTACCTGAACCTCTCCATCTATTCGTGAGTAATTCAGTCAATATATCAGGTAAGGGACCAGGATCTGAATGTTGGCTTTTATATAGTATAAGAAGTTGTTGAATCATATAAATCCCAGCTAAACGCTGTTCATCTGGGGTGAGATTCAAAAATGTGTGTGCTACGGTATCATCATCATACTTTCCGGGACTGTCAACCCAATGAACGGCTGACCTGGCTAATTCTTGTTCATCCATAGAATCGAGAAAATGATAACCCCTTCGTTCTCGCAGTAATTTGTCAGCGGCTTGGAACGAATGCTCGGGGGAACTTATATTTATTATAGGTGTTTGGAAATTCCTGTTATTATCTGGACATATCGGACGTATCTGGTCAGTAAAACATCTAGTACTATTACAAGATCTTCCTCTACCTACATAGGCTATGGTGTCTGACTGTCCTGTGGGCAGTCCTGATCCTTCCTCCTCCTCGTTTTGTTCGAACTGGTCTACCGCTAATCTCTCTTCGTGTAGTGCGTTCTATTTCTTTACGGATCTTTCGGCACATGGCTATTATACAGTTTTGCTTATCATGTCTCCCTTCTGATATATTCTGGCTCCATCTGGTAAGAGTTTGCATTGCTTCCGGGTCTACCCCCGGTCGGTCTTGATTTCTGATCACACAATTTATAAGGAAACGTAACAGTTCCCCTTGTATCTCCACTTTCTGGTATTCCATAGCTCTGTTAATACATTCAGAATCTCGCCCTGTTTGGACAAAATGATATATATTATCTAGATGCATAGTCATTCCTGGTAACTTCCCTAAATACACCGCAGCTCGTCGGATACGTAATGATGCCATGATCATTTCGTCCTCTTTGCCGGGCACAGGGTCATATCTACAATCTATAAGAAGTTCCTTAAGCGTACGGGCATTTATGAGTTTGGGGGTACGTGGATGTGTTGATTCTTGAAAGGTAAGTTTATTTATTCTGGGTGGCGTAGAAAAAATATTGGTAGCACCTCCGGTAGCCCCGTCTGGGGTATCGGGCGTGAAAGGATTCGTTGAACGCGATACAGCAACTATAGGTGTGGACACAGCTATAGAAGTAGCTGTAGGAACCGATGGGGAAACAGATGTGCTTGCCGGAACTTGTGTCAGGATTTGGTGCTGTAGAGATACAGATACAGGATCTTGGCGTTGAACCTCCCCGGCCAACGGTCTATGTGGGGCGGGGTTAGCATACTCGGGAGCTGCGTCATCTAAATATGAGGAAAGAAAAACATCTTCTGCGGTTCTAGGATGCCCTTTAGGATGTACTTTTATTGGAAACAATGGGGGTGGCAAGTCTTTTGGTATCCCCGCAGTAGCCTTAGGTAATCCCTCGGCCAGAAGGGGATACATACCCTTCATAAGGGCATTTCTTTGTCTGTCTACTTGTTCTGATTTCACTCGTGTACCTTCTTCAATTAATAGATTTTCTCGGACTTCATTTGAATTCTCTTTACTCTTCTCTTCCTGTCTACGTGCTTTTTCTGTACGTCTATACGATTCTTTACGCCATAATTCAATGGCGTCTTTCTGTGATTGTCTAGCTTTCTTTTTCCATAATTCTTCCTCTACTTTCACGATGCACTCTGCATCCCAGGTCCCAGCTGCGGGCCACCTCTGACTTTCTGGTAATTCCTTAGTGTAGTCTACCCATAAATCAAGAAATAATATAGCGTCTAAGCCGTGTTTATGATACATGAAGTACCCTGGAGTGTCCCTAGGAGGAATAGGAACAGCTTCTTCGAGTACCCCTTTTCTAGTTGTGATCTGTCTTAATTTCGAAAAGAGCGGCATATTGAGAACTGATCTGATACTTGATCTTGAACAAACTTAATACAATAAACACGATAATGAACAGTCATTCATACCACAATATGCAGAACGTATTAACACATTTAACATTTAACATTTAGATGAGCAAACAATGATGATGGCGATCTAAGGAAAACTTAATCACTAAACATAATACTCGGCATTATCGGAATTATTCTGAATTTATATACTTGATATACTAGATATACTGCTAAACAGTACAGATACACTGCTGAAACAGTGCAGACCGGATTTGTGTACCCAAACCCGTCTTGACCGGCACAACCTATGTGCACGTCAGAACGCCTCCCCAGTAATGGTACTCACCGGGTAGCTCGGAACGGAAGGCCTCGGAACGGAACTGAACTGAACTGGACCGGACTGGACTCGACTCGAAAACTTCGGACACTTCTGAGCTTCGGAAACCTGGTGGGCCTCTGTATACCTCGGATCTTGCTCTCTCAGCTAGGCTCTGGTCGGGATACTTCGCACTTCTCACCGCCTCGTCTGGGTGTTGATCGCAGCCTCAGTCGCCCCCGCTTGACCGGAGGGAGATACAGGAAATCCTGCTGGTACGCGTTGTTGTCCGTCCAGCTGTGGCAGGAGACCGGGCCTGCAACGCACCGCCGGCGCGTGAGATGAGAAAGTGTCCCTATTCGGGCGCCATTCATGTGGTAAATAATTTAATTACCGGGACTTAATTTGATACAGAAACAATAAAAATAGCTCAGTAAATAAGAGGCAGAATCCGTGGTATTAGAGGTTCGGAATGGGCTTTATTCCAATGGGCGATTCGAATCGGTTGCTCCAAGTTCCATCACCACGAAGGTTCAGGAAGTGAAGTACATACATTATTGATAATTAATCACTTTTATACAATAGGCATTACAGTGAAGCAAATGCAAGAGGCGTAACAATTGATAGCAAAGATAACATTTCACATGCGTAGCTGAAGGAGGCGTAATTGGGAGTAACAAGGAAACGTCATTGGTTGTGATGTCACATATGGGTGGACCTATGAAATGATTTTGCAATGTCAGCAGAAATACTTGGCAGAGATGCGCGCACAGCAGCATGACGTGGGATTGACGTGCAACTAGGGGGTGAAGGGGACTTGACATTTAGCTCTACATGTGGCGACAGAAGTCTGGAGGGTCAAGTCAACCTAATCCCAAATCATATCTAACATCCTATGTTTAAAGAACTACGTTATCCAAAGGAAAGGTCTCTTAGAGTAGAATCTTATTCTATACTGACTATACTGACTGTTAATGCGTGTACAAGCGTCTAAGTGTCTACACTAGATGCGAGGGCAGAAGTCTTCCATAATAATAAGGCTATGAATTACTTGCATAAAGACAGAGAAGCCGGGCCTTTGCTCGGTAGCTGGAAGAATGTTTACTGAAACTACTAGGCAGGAATGCATTGGGCAGGGAGCGGAGCAGATAATTTCGAAGGTGAAATACAGTTTCTTGGCAGGCAACAGGCTGATGTCAGGCTTCGTGAGCCGCGCAGGGAATGAGACAAAGTTCATGGTCACAGATGCAGGCTCAGACTGGAGCTTCAGAGGCAGAAAGCAAGAAAAGCTTGATGACAGAATCAGGGCCTACTTGCCTGGACTGTAAAAATGGCATAAGTGAACCATATAAAGCCGGTGGCCTTTCATACTTAGGAATGGAATATCCGGCCTATTCATGGCGGATCTGAAAGAGGACATGTTGACGGTGGACGCACATGTGTTTGCGTCTTCATAACTGGAACTGGAGGGAACATACATGTACTTGTGATTCATACATGAAACCGTTGGGGTCCAAGATAGGGGACATAACTGATCAGAAAAATCCATATTTCCACAGTATGCCCCTAGGGCCCCAGCCATATTTGTGCTTAACTTATTGTGAAACCTTGATATTTGAATGTGTACCTGGCTTATAATCTCATAAAGAGATTAGTAGAGTGTGTCTAGAAATAAATACATATATATTTGATATATATACACCTGTGTGGTGTCCTTTCATTTGGTAATTCAAGAGATTATAAGGTAAAACAAGCTGCTTTACATTCCTCTGAGACTTAGCCTGAAGGCTGCTCTCCACATCTACCACTAGGATAGCTTTCTTTAAAAGGTTGTCTTAAACCTATCTACCATAAGAGTCGAATTGGACTGCTGCAAGGCGGCCACTATAACTAGTGACCAGCATATGGCAGGCCAACTTCTCACACTGATCCAACTTTGGTCGGCATGCGTGGTGTGCTGACCTACACAATGGCATGGCCTGTAGTATCAAAAGTTTTTTGTTTTTGTTTTTATTATCCAGCCATCAGTTTGCTGTGCTGCATGACTAAAACCATTGGCCAAGTCAATAGATCACAAAGGTGAGACCTATTGGCATTGCCAAGGCTTTTTTTGTGGTCCGGTGGGAATGGGCTCTTCACAGAAGAGTAATATCATGCCTGGCCAGCCTAACTTTGACCATTGTGCTCGCGGAAAGTTAGTGACAAGTTAACAAAATATTTTTTCTGCCTCATGACTTTCCTTACTTCATCTCACCCATCCTACCTCACTCCTGTCTTTTACCCTGGAGAAGTGTGGCTCAATGATTAGAGCAGCAGACCCTGATGCAGAGGTTTAGCCCAGGACCAGGGTTCAATTCCCTGCCTCGGCGGGTCTTGGGCTCAAAAATTCCACAGACCTGATCATTCTCGCCTCGGTGCCTATTCCAGTCATGGAGTCCCACTCTGCAACTCTGGGCATTAACTTGCTTAAACTCCACAACGGCCCCCACAACGCTAAGGATGCCTGGCCTCCACCTTCGGGGTGCACAGGAGTGGACGCCTCACAGGGAAAGCCAGGATGGGTTCCACAGCGGTATTTGTACAAGCGTCTTGAGACCCTTGCGGGTGAGTAGTGCACTATACAAGTATCACATTTGTTTATTTTATTTTACCCTCTGTACCTCTATATCTCGATATTTTTCACAGTTTTGCGTGCATCTGCTTTTGAAAGCGTAACACACAATTCAAATTCTGTTTGGTATCAGCAGGGCTTGAATTAGCTGAATAGGAAAGCAATGCAAAGTTATTTCAAAGAGGCAAAATATGTCTTGCCCTGGACCCCAAAAATCCTTAAGACTGCACTGGAGTGTCTTTCTCTCTGCTTTCCGAGTAGCCACAGCCACCTCCCTCTCTGCAATTAAGGTCATAGAACATTTCTGAGAATTAGAAATAAATGCAGTGAATACGCGCCTGCTGCAATGCACGTTTGTTTTACTCTTGCCACTATACTGAAAGATCATTCAGAATAAATCTGAACCTTGGGTCACCATCAACATCAGCTGAAAATCGCAGTGCCTCGATTCTGGGATGTAAGCCCCCGAGAAAGGGCTGCTGGTGGATTCAGGGAATTTAGAAGGCGAGCTTTACTAGGGACATGTTATAGAGTGCATAGCTTCAAATGGCGCAGCAGGTGCAGTGGCACCTGGGTCCATAGCCCTGAGGGGCCCGCTGAAACCTGAATATTGCTATATTTTATAATTCAAGCAGAAGCCAGGGGCCCCATTTCCTTTCTTGAACTAGGGTCCTTGACACAATGCTACCAACTGTGTGTACTCTGCTTAACTTTACGGGTCTGTGGCTTCTGCTTACTGCTGAATAGCTGCTCAGGCTCCAGACTCGAGACGGGCCCACCCTCACATGTGTTTATATCCACTGAGTTCGTAGCATCTCCTCGCTTTCCCCAAACCCCAGATATCTCCGGAATCTACCAGAGAGCATCCATCTGTCCGCCAGACATTCATCCAGGGCGGCGGCAGCAGACACGTTGCCTTAAAGGACCGCCCACTTTCAGGACACTCTTTTAGTGAGCACACAAAACGTAGGTGGTCTCCAGCTATGCCCTTAGCACAGGGCACACGTCTTAAACCCTCACATATATGTTTAGCAGGTTTTTATTTATTTAAGAGGTTTTATATAGCGCTGGCTTCACCCTGAGGTATCAGAGCGCTTTACATTGGAATGACGATAGTACATGGATTACAAAACAAATAGTAACAAAAAAACATTAAGGTATGGTACACTTAAGGGACAAAATGAGTAACATATCTTGATAATGATCTAAAATAAAAGGAAGGCGCTATTTACAAGAACATATGAATGAGATAATTACAAATTGCTAAACAATAAGGAGCTAGACTCATTTTTGACAAAGACAGGTGGTGAAGTGTTTGGAGAGTGTTTAAAGGAGGGGGACGCAAGAGGCGAGGATGGGTACTATGGGGGGTGAGGTGGTGTTAGAGTACAAGAGGTGGGAGCGAGGGAGGAAAGGTAGGAGATTGAAAAAGGAAGGGATTGTCCAGCGGGTATGAATATAAGAGTGATTATGGACCCCAATATTTGTTGAGCAGGTGCATTTTAAGGTCTTTTTTAAAACTGAAGTATGAGGGGTTAAGTCGTAGGTCCTTAGGGAGGGCATTCCAGATGCTGGGGGCCTTACCAGAGAAGGAGCTAGATTGTGTGGCTTTCTTTTTTAGCAGAGGGGGGACGAGGAGGAGAGAGTTAGTGCTTCTCATCAGACGGGTACTGCCAGCTTTTTTGAGTTTGTTTGAAAGGTAGAGTGGGGTCTTTTCATGCAGGGCTTTGTGCGTAATGCATGCTAATTTATAGGAGGATCTGCCTTCAATAGGAAGCCATTTAAGGGTCTTTAGAGCCGGCGAGATGTGTTCAAAACGTTTGCAGTCCGTTGTGAGCCTAGCCGCTAGGTTTAGAACAGATTTAAGGGGGGCCAGGTGAATCTTTGGAGCACCGGAGAGAAGAGCATTACCAAAGTCGATTTTCAAGAGGACTAGGGATTGTACAACTGATTTGAAATCTTCGGCTGGAATGAAGGGTTTGATTTTTTTGAGATGTTGGAGCGTAAACAGTGCGCCTTTTGCTGAGTTTTTTATGTGGGCGTTAACCGTAAACTTGCTGTCGAAGGTGATGCCGAGGGATTTTACTGATTCGGAGAGGGAGAGTTGACAGTTTAGGGCATTAAGGTCAGCGATCCATGTTTGGATGGGGAGAGGGTTGTTTTTAGGAGAGAAAATAATGATTTCAGTTTTATTAGGATTAAGTTTGAGATGATTGGAAGAGAACCAGGTTTGGATATTGGTCAGGGCAGTGTTGAGGTGCATAACATCAGAGTGGGATTTAATTTTATAGTACAGTTGGGTGTCGTCGGCGCATAGGTGGTAGTTAATACCGGCTTGTTTGAGAATGAGGGTAAGGGGTTCCACAAATAGGTTGAAAAGCGCAGGAGAGAGGATAGATCCTTGGGGGACACCCAGGGAGACCGGCATGGGGCTAGATAGGCAGTTGTGGATTTTTACTTGTTGGGTTCTGTGTTGGAAATAGGAGTTGAACCAGTTGAGGACAGTGCCATTAAGGCCAAACCTAGATTTAAGTGTATTGAGTAAGGTTTCATGGTTAACTGTGTCAAATGCCACAGAGAGGTCGAGGAGAATGAGTAGGCAGGTCTCGCCATTGTCTAGGGCAAGGTGGATGTCATCAATTATGTTAAGCAGTGCAGTTTCAGTGCTACAGCTTTTATGGAATCCAGATTGTAGGGAGTCGAGTAGGTTGTAAGTGTCTATGTGTTTATCCAATTGCTGAAGGGCACATTTTTCCAGGGCTTTAGAGAGAATGGGGAGGTTTGAGATGGGGCGGAGGTTGTTGGGGTCGTTCGGAATGGGCGTGATTTGTCTGAGTTGGAGGGAGGCCGGGACGCATCCCGAGGAAAAGGAGGAGTTAATGATGTTGGTCCAATACGGGACAATGACGTGCAGCACCAGGGTGTAAGTGGTGTGGCCTGAACCTGCCGGGTGCCATGTAGGGCGTGGCTGGCGTACACCGGCCGTGTTTCTAGGGATTGGACACAGTTTAAGCTAGTGGGTGAGGTGGACACTGATTTACGCTAGGAGGCTGGGTGCAGCACTGCCCTTCCATGCCTCACACTTGTTTTGTCTTTTCAGCAGGTCGGTGAGGGAAGAGTGGTGATTCGGACGCGGAGTTCAAAGGGACACTCGCACTCTGCAGTGCCGCTGGAACGCCTGTCCGAACAGCACGACGGTCGCCCGTGTCCCTCGGTTTCTTAAATTGTGAGGCACACGCACAAAATTCGATGGATAGTCAGGGATCCCCACCGCTTTTTATGATGAGGTCCCAAGTCGAGGAGACCCAGCCTGGCATCTCCGAAGATGCACGGATCGCAGCTTTTCTCGAACTAGCCAAGACCAAGGGATTGGCTTGGGCCACCGAACTTTTGAAAACCAATTACCCCGAGGACTCAGGAATCGCCAGCTAGGTCCCGCCCGTAGAGCAGGAGCACAATGACGAAGCAGGCCCCTCTGGGTCCAAGAGGATACGTCGCCCCACGGTCAAAGACTTTCCGGCGGAGCAGCCGACAGCGAGGGGCAGAGCCGTGGCCCCCTCTCGGGCCGCCACCCCCCTCCAGGTGTCCCCGGCTGCGGGAACTGGACCATCGCCCGCACATGCCAGCTCCCCGCCCCCGGTGGCTTTCGCTACATCGGAAGATCTTGGTAAGCTCTCTGACACTTTGAGGAGCTTCATGTCTGAGGTCAGAGCGGGCTTAGCGCTGGCTAGACAGCCCATTGGTGCCGGGCCCATCGTTCCCACCCTCCCCGGGGGGGGGGCCCCGGCGGCAGCAGCGTTCACGCAAATTTGGGGAGGCGGGCAGCCCGTCCAGCGCACCCCTTGCTCAGGTGGGGGGACTGGCGCTCGCAATCCCTTTGTGCAATGGAAGCGGGGCACTGCTAGCGCTCATAGGCCCCACTGTGCCGTTGGCCCAGCGGCGTAGGTAGGGGGGGGCGGTCCGCCCCAGGCGGCACTATTTGGGGGCGGCCGCCAGCGGCACTCGTGGTCCGTTGTGGCGGCATTTATAATTTATTTGGGGACACTCACTGACACTACTGTCAGTCACAGTAGTGTCAGTGTCCCCAAATAAATTATAAAGGCCGCCGCAACCAGTGCTGCCAGATTGGGTTATTATTTCCCGCACAAATGGGCGACATTATTCCCATTTGTGCGGAAAAAAATCCAAATTGCGGGCGGGTACTCTTTGGGCGTTTATTGGTACGTTGTCACGTTGTGCGCATTTTTACAAGCTGGGGCGACGCCTCAGCAGTATCGTAATCAACACGACACTAAAATGAAACTCTCAGGTTACGTGAATGATAAATGAGAACATAAGCTTTTTCATTGATTACATACAGTGTATGCAGGGGAAAGGAAGAAGTAAACGTTTTACCATGATGAATGTAGAGTCTTATTTTCAAGTATGCTGACACACTATTTTATTTCTGAATACCCAACCCATTGAATCTGCTAATTACTATTTGGGCATAGTAAATCATACTTTGCAGCCAGCCCTGAGTATTGATTGGACACGAAGTGCGCTGCGTAGCATAACTACGCCTTGATTGGCCAGTGTGTGTAAATGCTACTGCACTGCATGCACCACCTAAGCTTATTTTAAAAGTGTACTGTACCTTCATGTTGGGTTGGACCTTGTGCGTCTGGCTAGGGGCAGGTCGTGTGAGAGTATACTTTTACTTTCGATTCCCCTTGTGGTGCGTGCCGATCGTTGGGAGATTCAAGCAACAGCAAGTAAATTTTCCCCTAGTTTATACTCTGTTTTGGCACTTCTAAAAAGATAAAACGCGCGTCACTCTGGGGGTGAGGTTAGGGAAAGGAGGACACCGAATAGAAGTGCTTTTTGTGTCATTTGTAGACAGAGAGTGTGTTGCAGGGACACGGGTACAAACCTTCACAGTAACAGGGGAAGTGTTTTAAATGGGCCTGCACATGTAAATATTCTTCTCTTCGGTAATGGAACATTATTTTGCAGTTTTGTAGCAGTGTAGTTCGCCACTCAGCCGGTTCTTGGATTCCCTGTGAACAGATTGTGAGCATACCACAGACACCACAGACTCCATGCGAGGGAGACCCGAGGCGGGCTGTAGACAGTTGGTGAGTGTAAAGTGCCCCTGGGTGTATGGGTGCCTTTCCCTAACAGGCCACAGGCGCAGGAGGAACATGGACAGACACTGGACACCGCGTACGGTTACGTGCAGTCGACCACGAGCCTTGGTTGCAACTTTATTACCTCCGGACCAGCCCAGAGGCTGTAACATGCATCAAAGTGTTCTAGTGGCGGACGGCTCACTACAGTGCGAGTGTCAGGGCCAGCGAGGGACGTCTCGAGGACAGCGTCCAGCACGTCTAGGGTGGTCGAGAACATCCCCTGTGGCTAGGGTCAGGCGAGTGCTCATGTCTGCTGCAGATGTACTGGATTCTAAAGAGGGGTGGAAAGGACCGGTACACAATCAGCTGGCTGACAATGTCATGCCTTATTTATCTAAACTTCACAAGCAGTGCGATATGAAAAACTGAAGAATTCTAAACAAGCACTTTAGTAACCATTCCCAGAATCCCCTTCACAGCACACTCTTCACAGCATCTCCTTCAAGGCACCCCCTTTACAGCATCCCATTCACAGCATCCTCTTCACAGCCCCCCTTTCACAGTGCCCCCTTCACAGTGCCCCCTTCACAGTGCCCCCTTCACAGCACAACCTTAGTTGTGTTTAAAGCAGTAGAAAGTTCCTTGTATATTGAGCAGTTTTGGTCAACAAAGTGTCAAGTTAACTCTGGTGAATAATTTACCTGCTGGAGAGAGAAGGTAGCCCATATAATATCGTAGCTGCCTCGTATTCGCATTGCTGATGTGACATTCCATGTTTGCAGTGACTTATGAGTGACATTCCACAGAAAACGTAACACTTCAAAAAACACTTTATACTGTGTTAAAATAATGAGTTGTATATTCATTGTGCTTTAAGTCATACGCTTGAACATCGTAGCACTATAAATACAGAAGTCGTTAAAAACCACTCCTTACCTCCCTGCCAGCCAAAAATCTGTTCCTTTACTGTCTGGTTATATTCATCTGCAGTGACGGAATTAATCTATAAGATTTCATAATACAAACAAATGCATTTCCTACTGATTACTTTAACTTGGATTTATCTTTAAACATACAGTGTGTCTTTATTTTGAATGGTGTTACCTGAAGGTGAAGACAATCAAAACTAGTGACTGAATAAACCTATTTTGTTCTCCAACCCTTTTCCCCCTCGTCCGGCCTGGTACTGCCCCAGCTGCAGCACACAAGTTAGTCTAGTGATCAGGTGCGCTGGACTCACCTGTAGTATCCTGAAGGTGGTGCCGGGCAAAGCCTGCAGATTGATGAAACCCAGTGTGGTGGACCGGTGTGCAGACATTGCTGAGGTTACCTACAGTCCCAAGGCCTGCCAGGCAAGGCTACTCTTTGACCTTCTTAGTCACTGTCTCTTGCTGTTACACGAGGTGCTCCTAAGTACTAGTTAGCAGTGCCCTCTTTAAACTACGCCCGCCACCGCCCACTGGACGGTCTACAGGGATCCCTTCGTGATCGAAGGCCAGGAGCTGGTGATGGCTAAGTTGCTTGCTTTCTTTAGGCAAACTGTCCATAGGGCAGAATCGGGGCTGTTCACAGCAGAAAAATCCCCCCACACTGTTCCAGTACCAGCCTCCTGCCAGCAGCACAATCAAAGAGAGCACGCTGTGAGAGTCTCACAATGCTGTTTGCGTGGTGAGCATGGTAACAGGAAAACAAACCAAAATTCAGGCACTGGATGGGATTATCGTTGCAGGCTTTCTGTTGATGGTACAGAAGTGCGGGATCCTGGCTGTGTTTATGCTCTGCAGTGACACCAGACGACCAGGTGGAGGGCCGGGCCTGGTGCAAATGTATTTAAGCTGCAGGGCAGAAGTATATGTGTGTTTTTAGAGAAGTTTTGACACTAAAGGTCACAACGCTAACAGCCAAAGCGTAGTCGGTTATAAGCTCCTAATTGCGGCGCTGGACAACCAGTAGCGCAGCAGGTGCTGGCAGTGGCTGCTTTTATCATAATATGAAGCGACGTGTTGTGATTCTTCCAGGAGCTATAGTTTGCGTGACTAACACATTTTAGTGCGGTGATGCAGACATCAGTGCTAAAATGCCTTAGTCCAACCCCTGATGCATGGTACTTGGCAAGACTGTAATACGTCTGCTGCAAAGGACCTGTGCCATGCATATCAAAGAATATTTTATGGGCACAGCTCAGTGGGTTACTGCTTTTGTCACAGAGATTCTGTTGTTACTGTGTAGTTCATAAATTACATTTGTAATCTAGAACAGTGAGCTATGAACTGCTATCTAAGAGCTGCATGGTACACGTTAGAAAGTGATGTGTTTTTTCCCTGTTTTTCTATTTTGATGTTGCTAAGAAAGGTTTGTTTGGGTAGAAATACATTTTTATTAAAGTCGATCCTGTGTTATGTTTTGAGTCTGTCCTTCTCCAGACCAAGCACTCTTAAAAAGTGCCTACCAGGATGGGTGGCATGTGAATCTTACACCTTTTGGTCTTCTTTGCCTTATGTAACATTTTCTATGCACTAATTCACAAATGTATGGTTCATTGTGTCTGGATGTGTGATTTTGAAAATGTGGAAAGGTTTTGCTTTAGGAGCAGGGATCGAATATGCTACTTACCAGTATGCATCTGTTCTTGGCATGTAGGGCTGCTGACATTCATATCTGTGCATAGATCGCCGCCTAGTGTTGGGTCCGGATGATTGCACATTGTTGTCCTGGAAGAGTCTTCGAAGTATCACGAGATAGGTGGCTCCTCCCCTGGACTTCAGTGCGCATGGGCATCCCCTCCATCCTTAGATTGTTTTTCGCCATTGTGGCATAGATGGAGTATAATACAGTGAATGATGACCATGCTAACTAGTGATTACTGAATGCTACAGCTGCTACAGGCGCCGGGGAGGAGGGTGGGCGATATGAATGTCAGCAGCCCTACATGCCAAGAACAGATGCATACTGGTAAGTAGCATATTCGGTTCGAGGCATGTGGGCTGCTGAATTTATATCTGTGCATAGATTATATAGCAGTCCCTCCCTTTAGCGGCGGCTGCCCATGCCACCTGCAGCAGTCTGAAAAAGAGTTTTGAGAACAGCCTGTCCTACAGCAGCTTGCTGTCTTGAGTGTACATCTACGCAGTAGTGTTTGGTAAAGGTATGTATAGTGGACCATGTGGCTGCTCTACATATCTCCTCTAGAGGAATATTTCCCAGGAAAGCCATGGAGGCCCCCAATTTGCGTGTGGAGTGGGCTCTTGGAGGAATCGTTAGTGTGCGCTTAGCTTTTTGATAGCAAATCTGTATACACTTAACGATCCACCTAGCTATTCCTGCTTTGGAAATGGGGTTGCCTTTGTGCTGTGGAGAGAAGGCAACAAACAGTTGTTTTGTCTTCCTGAAACTTTGTGTTCTATCAATATAGTACATGAGAGCTCTTTTGATATCAAGTGTGTGGGGCATTCTCTCTGCTACATTCTCAGGATTAGGATAAAATACGGGCAGTTCTATGGATTGGTTCATATGGAACTGCGAGATTACCTTGGGCATGAAAGTAGGGTTGGTGCGTAGTACTACCCTGTTTGCATGAACCTGTATAAATGGCTCTTGAATGGTTAGTGCCTGAAGTTCACTAACTCGTCTTAGGGAAGTAATGGCAACTAGGAGAGCTACTTTCCATGTTAGAAATTGAATCTCACAAGAGTGTAGAGGTTCAAAAGGTGGTCCCATGAGTCTGGTGAGGACCACATTTAGGTTCCAGACTGGTGAAGGAGGGTGTCGTGGAGGAATCACACATCTGAGTCCCTCCAAGAAAGCTCTGATGGCAGGCACTTTGAACAGAGAGAGGTGCTGCCTATTCTGAAGGTAAGCTGCCAGTGCGGTTAAATGTATACGGATGGAATTGTATGCTAGATTGCATCGGTATAAGTGTAATAGATAACAGATAATGTTTGGCGTTGATGCATCCAGCGGATTGATGTCATTATTTTTACAATAAATGACAAATCTTTTCCACTTAGCCGCGTAGCAGGCTCTGGTAGTGGGTCTCCGTGCCTCCTTGATGATATTCATACATTCTGGAGGCAAGTTTAGGTAGCCAAATTCTAAGATCTCAGGAGCCAGATCGCCAGGTTCAGCTGTTGCGGATCTGGGTGCTGAATCTCGTCATGGCTCTGCGTTAAAAGTGTGGGTGTGAGCCGTAGCCTTTGATGCGGTACCACGGAGAGTTCCAGAAACGTGGTGCACCATGGCTGACGTGCCCACGTTGGAGCAACCAGGATGAGCGTCATTGGGTGTTGCTTGAGTTTGCGTGCCACCAGCGGTATTAACGGTGCTGGGGGAAAAGCGTACGCAAATCTGCCGGACCAGTTCATCCATATTGCATTGCCCTGCGACTGTGGATGTGGGAACCTGGCGGCAAAGTTTTGGCATTTTGCGTTTTCCCTTGTGGCGAAGGGGTCTATATCTGGATGACCCCACTGCTGAAAGTACGGTTGGAGTACTGATGGATGTATTTCCCACTCGTGCATCTGGTGGCTGTGTCTGCTGAGCAGGTCTGCCATCTGGTTGTCTTTGTCCGGGAGGTGTTCCGCCATGAGGAAGATGTTCCTCTGAATGGCCCACTTCCACATGCTCTGAGCCAGATGAGACAACTGTGGCGAGTGTGTTCCTCCCTGCTTCTGTATGTAGTAAATGGCAGTCATGTTGTCCGTTCGGATCAACACGACTTTGTTGAACAGGTGTATTTTGAATGCTTTCATAGCTAGGAAGATTGCCATCAGTTCCAGAAGGTTGATGTGCATCTTCTTTTGCTGTGTCGTCCATAGTCCCTGCACTGTGTGATTGAGTACATGAGCTCCCCATCCCTGGAGAGACGCGTCCACCGTCAGTATGATTTGTGGAACAGGCTCCTGGAACGGTCGGCCCTTGCAAAGGTTTTGTGGATTCCACCAATGCAGAGAGTTGTATGCCCGACCGCTCACCAACACTAGGTCTTTTAATTGTCCGTGGGCCTGATTCCACTGACGTGCCAAGCACTCCTGAAGCGGGCGCATATGTAATCTTGCGTGCGGGACTATGAAGATGCAGGAGGCCATCATGCCTATCAACTGCATAAACACTCTTGCTGGGAGTGAGTGCTGATGTCTGAATTTCTTTATGAGCAACTGAATGCTGTTGATCCTGACTGAATTTGGTTGTGCCGTGGCTGCCAGAGTGTCTATGGTTGCGCCTAGGTACTGCTGTACGTGGTTGGGTTGAAGGTGGGACTTTGGATAATTCAGTGAGAAGCCCAGGCTGTGAAGAAGGTGAATGGTGTGGGACATGTGGCTGGCACAGTGCTGGGCCGACTTTCCCTGGACAAGCCAGTCGTCCAGATACGGATAGACATGTATGTGTTGTCTCCTTAAGTGCGCCGCCACTGTAGCTAGGCACTTGGTGAAAACTCTGGGTGCCGTAGTTACCCCGAAAGGGAGGACTTTGAACTGGTAATGCTGACTGAGAACAGTGAACCTGAGATACTTTCTGTGTGAGGGGTGAATGGGTATGTGGAAATACGCATCTTTGAGGTCTAATGTTGCGAGAAAGTCTCCCTGACTGAGCAACGGTAGTACTTGTTGCAGAGTGAGCATGTGAAAATGCTCTGACAGAATGTAACGGTTTAGAGGTCTTAGGTCTAGTATGGGTCTTTAGAGATCCATCCTTCTTGGGGATCAGAAAATACAGTGAGTACACCCCTGATCCTCGTTCCTTTGCAGGCACGAGTTCTATGGCTCCTTTTTGGAGCATACTGAGAACTTCCTGTTGGAATAAGTGCAAGTGCTCTGCGGACATATGATGGTGTCTTGGTGGTATGTTGGGTGGAGTGGACGTGAACTCTAGACAATAACCGTACTGGATAATTTCTCTCACCCACCTGTCTGTAGTAATGGATTCCCAGACTGGCAGGAACTGTTGGAGTCTCCCCCCGACAGGTGTTACGTGGTCGGGGGGCAGTGACAAGGCGTCACTGTTTGTTGGTGGCGGAGGACCTGGAGCTGTTGTTACCACGGCCTCTGCCTTTGACGTTGTTTCCACAGTATCGACCTCTATTATTTTTATTATAGGTGGTCTGTGTACCTCCTTTAGTGTATTGCGACTGTTGGGAGTTTTGGCTTTTAGATGGTCCTCTGTTGCTGGAGCGACGAAAGGACCCACTCCGAAACTGCTGTGATTGCAGAGCCCCCATAGACTTTGCAGTCTCCGTATCCTTTTTGAGATTTTCTAGGGTGGTGTCAACTTCGGGGCCAAAGAGGGAGTTAGGGTTGACAGGTTGATTAAGTATAGTTGTTTGTATTTCTGGTTTGAATCCAGAGATTCTTAACCAAGCATGCCGTCTTAACATGACGCTGGTGTTAATAGCCCTAGCTGCAGTGTCAGCTGCGTCAAGAGCGCACTTAATGGAAGCGTTGCTTATAAGCTTCCCTTCTGTAATTAGTGACTCTGCTCCTTCTTTATACTGATCTGGGAGGTGCTGTAGCAGTGTCTAGCCAGAAGTGCCTGAGTGTTGGCAATTCTCCAGATGTTAGCTGCCTGTGCAGCAACCCTCTTTCCTGATGTTTCCAAGACCTTAGACTCTTTGTCTGGGGGAGGAGCATCACCCGTTGTCTGTGAGTTGGCTCTCTTCCGAGCATTGGAAACCACCAATGAGTCTAAAGGCAACTGTTCTTTTATGTAGGCAGGGTCCACAGGAGCTGGCCTATATTTTTTTTCAATTCTAGGGTTAAGGACTCTCGCCCTTGTGGTCTCCTTAAAAATGTCATTAGCTTGTTTGAGGACCCCCTTCAGCATGGGCAGAGTTTTAACAGATCTTTCTGAGGTAGAGAAGGTATCCATTAGAAAGTCGTCCTCAATAGGATCAGTGTGGAGCTGTACATCATGATTGTTGGCGGCTCTTTCAATTAAGGCATTGAAAGCAGCCGTATCCTCTGTAGGAGACGTTTTCACCACATATGCCTGTGTGTCTGGAGCAGTATGTCGGTCCCCTGCATCAGTATTGTCCACCCAAGGTTGGTTTTGGTCTTCAGGGTCAGTGTCCATAGGATAAGTGCCCTCGATATCATCAGCATCCACAGTAGAGTGTGTGGGTGAGAATGACTGAGGTTCTGTGGCACAATATTGAAGTTGTTCCACAAGAACTGGTGATGTGGTTCTTTTTTTCTTTAATGGAATTTTGTAGGGCTCCATTGGTGTCTCTGTTACTATTTTCCGTTTGTATATGGAAAGTCTACCAGTATTGGCGTCGATAAATTGCCTAGGATCCTCATCGTCGTGAAGTATTGCAACAGCTCTTTTCTCCGTTTGAATTCCTGTCGGTGCCTCGACATTTTTCTTCGGGTCGATAGGTTCTTGTGGGTCGAGACCCTTCCTGGCGTCGAACATTTTTGGTCGCACCGCTGGTGGGAGTCCGAACTTGATGTGCGTCGACGCGATGTGAACCGCGCTGACCACTTTTGGCTGCGGGGCCGTTTTTGCGCCAATCATGGAAGCCTTGGTTTGGATGCGTAATAACGACTCCGACACCTTCTGCTTTACAAAGGGAGACGGTGCCGTGGATTGGACACGGTCCTTCGACGCCTTTTTCGTTGTGGCATCAAGCCCTGCACCAGATGTCGTTTTCTGGACACGAAGACTGGAATGGGGTGGCTCTCGAGGGCCGCTCTCCATATGTGTGTCGAGGCTCCTTGGCGTCGATATTTTCAGGTCGGCAACCTTGACCTTGATTGTAGGTGCCACCTTCGGCTCGACGTTCGTAAGACTCCTTTCGGCGTCGACAGCCTTCTTTTGTGTCTTCGGCTCCGAGGGCTTCGAGGCCTTGTTGCTGTGTAGAGACTCTTTCACTTTCGGTTTCGCTTTCGGTGCCGTTGCCTTCAGTTTCGATTCTCGTTGATCGAGTGATGGCGCTTTCGATACCGACGGCTCTTTAGGATAGTTCGACGCCAGGCATTTATGCGGGGCGGAAGAACGAGAGGAATGATCTTGGGTAAGGCCTTGTGGCGATCCCACGACCTGAGCCTTATCGAGTGTCTCTTTGGGCCCTGAGTGGACCTGTGGGCGTAGCTCCTCTTCCGAGCATCCTCCTCGGCCCCAAGGGCCTCTCCGTCGTCTCCTACCTGTTCGACGACTTCATCTTCCTCTTCATCTAGAATATATTCGTCCTCGGCATCATAGTCGGATTAACGCTCCGACGCCGGATCCGATATCTCTCCTTGAACTTCAAGGTCCACGACCTCCTCATCTTCGGTCCCGAAGATGTTGTCTGGGTTTGGCGCTGCTTTCTGCACCTCGAGCCGAGCTGCTCGACGAATGCGAAGTGTTTTCTTCGATCGAAACCTGGAGCACGCCATACAGGTGGCTTCGTCGTGGTTTGGAGAGAGGCACTTGTTGCACACCGGGTGCAAGTCGAAGCGAGCATATTTAGCGTTGCAAAGAGGGCAACGCTTGAAGGGGCTATTCGATGTCTTTGGTTCCTTCGTCGATCTTGCTCGGCTCTGACGTCGAAGGGCAAATGGCTAACTTCGATGAAGATACTCGGCGCCGAACGAAAACGATACCGACGAGTAATAGGCCTAAATACTCTAAGAGCTAAGATTAGGACATCCGAACCCAATGGCGGAAAAAAACAATCTAAGGATGGAGGGGATGCCCATGCGCACTGTAGTCCAGGGGAGGAGCCACCTATCTCGTGATACTTCGAAGAGTCTTCCAGGACAACAATGTGCAATCATCCGGACCCAACACTAGGCGGCGATCTATGCACAGATATTCAGCAGCTCACATGCCTCGAACTAATGGATTCCTTTTTAAATGCAGACTGTAACATCTGCAGTTGTAAAGCAAGCATTCAAGCCTTTGGGCATTCTGGCTGTTAGATAAGATGTTTGTTACTGATGAGGTATGTTTCACACAAGATTCCCTATAAGGCACACTATGTCATAGCGCCTTCAATTCTGATCTGCTGTCGAGGCACCATATTTGTTGAGACTAAGTGTGGTGGGGCAGCACATGCAAAGAAGGTGGGACTGTGTCTGACATAGGGTAGGGTGTTGAAAATGCACTGGAGAAAGTTAATTATCATGCATTTCCAATGAATGCATTATGATGCATAAAGCACAATAATGTATGACATCCCATACATACTAGATGGTACCTCTTATGTGAGAGAACTCATGTAGAGGCGTGCACCATATGCTGCACACACACACACAACTCCCCTATGATGTCCCATTCTTTTTCCATCTTCTTTGTATCAGGGTAGTAATAGTTAGGGATGTCTCTCAGCCTTGCCATTATCATTATCCCATACATACTAGACGGTACCTTGACACTCTTATTTAGAGGCATACTCCCATTCTGTGTGAACCTTCTTTCTCCAAGTGCAGTAGCAGGCAGGGGTGTCTCAGAGCTTAGCCAGTCGCATTTTTCCATACACACTAAATGGTACCCTTGTTTTGAGAGATCTCATGTAGAACATGCTCCATAAGTAGCATGCACACACAGTACTCCCTAGTGCTGACCCCAGTCTGTTTGCCCTATCTTTCACCCAGTACGGTAGCAGGCAGTGGTGTCTCTGAGCTTATCCAGTAGTATTCTTCCACATATACACAATGATAGAGATCTCATGCAAAAGATGCACCATAAGCAGTATGCAACTTTATAATCCCCAGAGCTGCCCCTATTCTGTTTCCGTGTGAACAGGACATGGAGAACCGTATATGCCAACGAGAAGCAGGGTAATTGTATTATATTCCATCAATAGTCCTGTGGGACTTTTTAATGTTCTACTTCAATCTTATTTTAAAACAAATGTGTGTAGACTCAATTCTATTAGTCAGAAGAAATGTACAGATGCCTTCTTATTTGAATAGAAGTTAATTTGTTGTCTAGGAATGATATAGCTCATAAATCGAAAAATAGAAAATACTCTTGTGTAATGAAAGATGTAATGAAGATAAACTGTAAACATCTGCGTCGTTGACACGGTGTTCTGTGCTGTAAACAGGAACTGCATTGCTGACATGGATTATCTTTAGGGTTTTTTGTATGGCCATTATTGAGAAAGGTGTATATATATTTGTTCACACTTTGAGCATTATTGAGATATTGATCCATGCTTTTGCCTTGAAATTTAAGGAGCTGATTATAGTGCCCATTAGTGATCCATTGCAAAGTCAGTTTTAGGACCTGCTCTGCTTAAAGCCATGAGTGGCTGATAGGTTTAAAGGAGTTGCACAGCCTGAGATTTCACTGATCAATGATGATATGAAAGCCCGACAGTGCGTATGATGAACTATTAGCGGCGATACTACGTGTCTCTCGGACCTCTTTCAAGTGCTCGCCGTCCTTTTTCCCCAGCACCCCTCCACCCCAGGGGCGGCAATCTGAGGGATAGCCCGGGCGCCACAAGCTCTAGCTATGCCTCTGCGTTGGCCATACTGACCCGGTGCCCGATTGTGCATTGTAATGTGCGCACGCACGTAACGCGCCAATGCCGTCGGTGGCTAGTCAAAAAAAATTATCTCCCGTGCCATGGTGCGAAGTAATGCGGTGGGCAGGATAAGTGTGTAGGTTCAGTACCTGTAATCATTGTGTTAGATAAGTGTGCAGTTAATGCCAAGCTTTTAGGGCTGTTTCAGGCCCTGTGCCTAGGACGTGCATTGCAGTGACTGCCAACACTCATAGGCGTGTGTGGCCAAAACAAGGATCCATTGCACGCCCCCCCCCCGGTGTTATACCCATTAGCAAGTTTCCCTGGTTACAACTGGACGGGGGGTCCGGGTGCGCGGCACCGCCTCGGCTTACCACCACCCTCACCCTGACTGCCTCCCCCAAGGGCACTATCCATTTTAGAGATGTCCACCCCAAGTGGCATGGACCAAAGTATTATGCATTGAGTTCCGATTGCCTGCTGCACAAGCCACACTCACAGCGTCATGGGCCTGGCACAGTCGGGATGCCCCCCCCTTGCACATGCTCAAAGTTTTATAGCAGGGATGCTACCTTGCTTGGCAGCACGGCAGGAGCTAGGTTGGGCCAACCAGAGGTGGCCGCCTGAGGTGTGTGCAGGCATACAGTTGCACATCTGGCTGCAGCGGGCTGACAAGGGGATAGGGAAGTCCCGGGAGAGTCTCTGTCATCAAAGGACAAGGCGATGCTCCTAGGAGGACAGGATAGAATACTCACATTGTTTGGGGCGAAAGCTAGCACAAAATTTGTAGTCTCTGCAACAATGCCCAACAGCCTGGAATCCGGGGCAAAGCACTTAACCTCCCCGTGCCTTACAATATGTAAGGTCCTCAGGTTACGGAACTGGTGCTCATGTAAAGTGCTGCTCGGTGACCCGACGTCTCGGGTCGTAGTTCGCGCCATATAAAACTCTATAAAGAATTTAAATAAACAAATAGTCGTAGTCCAACCCTGAGGGCATGCTAAAATCCAGTGACCCAGCTGCCCCCAGGAAAGGCAGAGCTAGCACACAGTGGATACATGCTACCGATAAAATGCAGGGGTTTTTATGGTTCCAGTCAGGGACCTTAATGTATGCTGCAATTTTGCACTGGCCAGTCGCCAAAATGCTAAGTGAGACTAAAGGCAGCTACATTGGCTCTGGGGCGTTTAACATGGCATTTTAAGGTTTGAGGTCAGGAATGCCTACTCGTTTACTACAGCACATGCGGTAGTATTAGCAGCTGCCCGTGGTAAACACTTAATTGAGGGCCCCTGTTTGGAGCAGCATTGGTTTTGATAAAGTCCAGCACCCCTTTTATGCCCAATTAGGGGAAGGTACTGACAGTGCACGGGCACACCCTTCCAATTTCTAAAATGAGTTTGCATACAATATTCAGGGTGGTGGCGTGTTTGCAACATGGTTACACAGCAGCAGCTCACTATTAGTACAGAAATATAGGTGACCCTCCCACTTAGCATATAGGAGGTTCTGTTTACCAGTGAAACCTGCTAGTGATGGTAAGTGTGGGACACATGGCCCAAGCCGCGCATGGGGAAGCTGTGCAGGTAGGCATACCGGGGTCGTTAAGTGAAGCGCTGTGGGTCGGTATTGAGACCATTGACGTTAGTTTTGCTTCCACAGGTTGAGAGGATTGAACAGAAACCAGTTCTGGGTTGGCACCAGCGTGATAAAGGACTGCGTCCTTTGCAAACACAAGGAGTTGGCTAACCGGTGGGTGGCTACATACAATTAGGGGGCCATCCACGATGGGGGTAATCCAAAGGGTGGTCTAAGCTGTCTCATGCATCATAGATTTAATGCAATTAAGAAGGATATTAGGGGACCAATTTGAACATGCCCGGATACCCTAAAGGCGTCGATTGTTCTCAGGACTTCAGCTTTGCGAGTACAAACCCCTGGAGCTGCCCCGATCCACTGGTCTTCAGTTAATAAGCTTTCATGGCTGCAGCTCTAGGGTTTTCAATTTCTATTAGGTTCAGGGATAGCTCTCCACCAGCCAGGTCACATGACCGCAGATTATGCGTAGGCAGGTAATGAAAGCACCTTATGTTAGTCAGCGCCAGATACCACCGGGTGAAGGTATTCAATTAGTCAGAAGTGGAAACGTGAACATTTTTGTTCCCACCAGCACAGGAGCTTTATGCATGGGTGCTGTCATTCGCCAGGCTGGGAAGATGTGGTTAGAGCACAACTGCCCACAACTACCTGTACAGTTGGCTTCTCTATTTCAGAAGGGGCAAGTGTCGAGCATGTTAGTCTCTGCCTCTTACCCAAGTGCATTGACTAACTTCTTGGCACGTTGGGATACCGTAGCAAAAGTTGTTAAGGGACATACAGGCTGGGTGAGGGACGTACTCGAAATCTGTTCTTATGCCCAGGGTCTGCCTGCCTTGCCACTGGTTAACAGCCCTTCGGTGGGAAGTATAATTTCACTCTCACTCTGGTAGTTACAACTCAAAGAGAGGCGCTGCGAAATGCTGAGCTGCATTCGGCTCAAGGGCCTTATTCAAACATCGGCTGGCACCAAATAGACGAATACCATGTACTTGGGTGGGCATCCCTCTGCAACCATGGGTAGGTTTTGGGTTGCCCCAGTAAGACATATCTACCCGCGCTTTAGCCAGGACAGCAGGCGGGTGGTGGTCGTGCCATCTAACAAGGGTGCTGCGGTGTGTAAAAGTTAGTAAACACTGCGTTAGAGCCTATTGGGCCAAAAAAAAAAAAACCCAACAGGGTATTAATGACCTAGCATTACCTTTATTCCGGAAAAGGGCAAGTAGTTGCACAGAAGGTCCCCGTCTGTCTCCTACAGACTTGCCTGCCCCCTGGTTTCTCCTGCTAAGGGCTGAAGATTGGAAGGCGCTCCTTCTGCGACCGGTATCACAGTCCTTAGGAAGCCCCTCGTATTCCTCCAATCCAAGTAAGGGCAGCTGGCGATAGATAAGTAACAGCACGGCGGGCAACAGACACCGACTGGTCAGTGACAGCGGGCACGCACACTTCACAAAACCACAGAGCTGCAACCAGTCGGGTACCAGGGGGCAAAAAACCAAGTAGATAGGTGGCATAGATATGTCTCTCGGGCCTTGCAGCTGGGTGGAGGCGGTCATATCGCAGGGTACGCACAGGTGAAAACGGTGTGCTTCTCAAGGTTCTCATGACCAATACGGTTTGTGGTAGCACATCCAAGCTGATTGTTTAAGGTCACCCGCATTTACACAGCCCAGTAGGAGCACTTCAGCTGGGGGGAGCCAGGCCCATTTAGAGGCACGCCGGGGGGGAAAAGCGGGGCTCCCTATGGTTCCCATGACCTAGGCGGTGCGTGGCATCGCCTGCATCGAATGTTAGGCACCATAGTACAGACAGTGCGCCCTGTGTGAATTAGACAGATTCTCCGTGCGGGTATGCCTAGGGGGCTCCCCAGATGGAGCTGAATGGGCGAAATTCCCTGCAGGGATAAGGGTTGCAGGGCAAGTGCAGGAGGGCAGCTTGGCTCATTGTCACAGTACGCTTAAATATGGACATTCCTGTGCGCCTTCATTTGGCATGCACAGGGACTGTTCAAAGTTATTCCTCCTTGCCAGAATAGCCATAGTAGGCAGGCGGGTCGGGGAGTAGTCACCCAGCAAGTGGGCTGCTGTCCCATAGATGGGAATGCTGGTGTTCAGGCACACTCGGCTCTAGTAGGACGGCAGCTAAGGGAGATCAGCAAATAGATGGGGCTTTGTGAGCCTTGGTGCCGGCTTCACCCCCGCCCAGACGTGGCTGAGGCAACTGAAGCAGGGGAACTTTCCCTCGTGGGGGTGAATAGTTCTTGGCACAACTTCCCAGGCCTATCGGGTCTTTTGTTTCATCAGACACTATCTGACCCAGGCTAGCGTCAAGGGCTTTGGGATATAGATGTGGCCATCTATAACCAGATGGATGGTTCCCTTTCACCTAAATTGCTGGAAGCTCCAGGAGAGGTTTCAGGCAAGACTATAGCGGTTTTGGTGGGGTCTCTGGCGGCGACGGTGGCCGCCTCCAGAGCTGTGGCGGAGTTACAGGGCGATCTGGAAGCAGGCCGGTACAAAGGGTACCTCTGCGCGGCACCATAGGGGATGCCAGAGCCAAATCCGAGGAGCCTCATGGAAGGGTCCTGGAAGCCGTGTCGGTGCCCTGCTAGTCCTTCGGGCGGTTGTGGGCCTGAACAACCGGGTTTTTGCTATGCTACGCTCCGCCCCGGGAAGGGGCGTGAGTAGAAGTTACCAACGGTCACGTGCTCCTTGAAGAGAATCACTTGGACAGCAGCAAAGGCGGGGTTCGCCCAGTGCTGCCCGGCTCATCAGGCGGGCAGGCGGCCCAGTTGGTTGCCTGCCCTTGGATCGCCCATAAGATAACCCACCTATTACATAACGGTGTATGTAATAAACCTGCAGCATTTTGTACCCAATCAAACAGTTTGTGTGTGTGTTATTATTGGGTAATGTATTTTGTTGGAGGGGGACTGAGGGGTGCCAATGGCGATACTATGCCGCTGACCACGGCCCCCCCACAGGGGGCCACTAGAGCGGTCGGTGCCCTAGTGTCGCCTGGGCACCGGTCACCCCTCCCCGCCCCCCCTTCCTGGGGGCAGGGACTCCTGCCGGTGTCCCCCTCCTCTTTCCTACCCGGAAGTGATGCGAGGGGTGTCACTTCCGGGGCTCCTTTGTGCGAGGGGGGAGGCTATATAGCCATCCCCCACCATGCTGGCGACCTCTTGTTCACCTCGCACGCCACATTCCTTCCTACCGCTTACCCGGCGTGGTGATGGCAGGTGGGGGTGAGAATATTGTAATGTTTCCTTTTTTCGTTGCAGGCGGAGTTACAGGGCGATCTGGAAGCAGGCCGGTACAAAGGGTACCTGTGCGCGGCACCATCGGGGGTGCCAGAGCCAAATCTGAGGAGCGGCAGCAAAGGCGGGGTTCGCCCCAGTGCTGCCCAGCTCATCAGGTGGGCAGGCAGCCCAGTTGGTTGCCTGCCCTTGGATCGCCGTAAGATAACCCACCTATTACATAACGGTGTATGTCATAAACCTACAGTATTTTGTACCCAATCAAACAGTTTGTGTGTGTGTTATTATTGGGTGATATATTTTGTTGGAGGAGGGACTGAGGGGTGCCAATGGCGATACTATGCTTGCAGGAATCGGGAGGCATGAGATTAGCCTTGAAATCGGTAGTCTCCTGCCGGAATCGGGAGGGTTGGCATGTATGTGAATATCAAGTTGTGGACTAGGCCCCCTCGTGCATTTCCATGGGTGAGTTTATTTATGTCTTACTAACACTTTAGAGCTAAAAAATGAGGCACACACAAAAATTGCAGATTACAATAGATGAAGACAACGTCTTTAATAACGGAAAGCAGAGAAATATAGAAAACATTGGGCTCACCACCGAGCAGAGTGTGCGGCCTGCTCCTGATTGCGTGGTCCCTGTGGGTCAGCAGAGGTGAAGCACTTGGACAGGTAGGTGCGGGCAGTCTGTGCCATGCCTTCCAAACAATACAAAGGGCCCTCATTCATCATAACCAACCAATGCCCTTTGAAGGCTAGAGATGAGGACTTATTTCATCGGCCCCTACTCCATCCTTGCTGCTCGTCGTGAATCACTTGTACCTCAGCCAGCTGGGACCGTGGTACATTGAGGTATACGTGCAGTTCCCAAGGCGTGAGGCACTCCCAGGGCGTGCAGCAGTGCATAAATATCAGTGTGTAAGCATGGTTCCGGAAGTGGAGGTCAGCGTTTCAGCCTTCCCAGGTTATTACTATTTAAACCGGGCGGGGGCGCGTACGAGCGCAGCGGCGCCTTGTGGATTACTGCCCCCCCTGCTTAGTATGCAATCTGCACGCGGTAATAGTCCTTTGTGTGAACTGCTTTTTATCTGCTAAATGAGTCGCTATTTTTATTTGTAACCTGTTGTTCGCCTTACACTTTGTGTGCATTGACCCTTCTTGTGCCACATCCCACCTCTGAGTTTACTTGCCTTCCGCTCCTGCCTAGACCCCGTTCCGCCACGGCTTGTGCCGATTGAGCGGAGGGTCGACTGGCAGCATACACTTCCGGTTCCGGAAGTGGAGGTCGGCGATTCAGCGTTCCAGCCTTCCCAGGTCATTACTATTTAAACAGAGCGGGGGCGCGGAGGCAAGCCCGTCTGCGCCCGTCCGCGCCTGACCGCCGCCAGACGCCAGTACCTCTGTTCTTTTTACGGTAATTTGCTTCCCTTCATTTTAAATTCAATTCCTTTCTATAGCTAACCTGCTGGCCACTCCCAATATGACTATTGTAAAATACTCAAGGAAGGAACTCATAGAAATAAACACTCTCACTCCTTTCAGCTCAGACCATCATGTAGCGAGTCCTAGTGTAGTCCCAAACATTCCGCACACAAATCGACCTGAAGAGGTTGCCCCACCTCGCATTACAGATGGACTAACACACCGGCAACTTAGGGCTATCTATCTGAATGCTCGCTCCATTCCCAAGCACTCTATTGAACTATGGACCCTTCTAGACCAAGAGGCTCCAGACATCTGTTTAATTACAGAGACCTGGCTTCATGAACACGCCCTGCCAGACATACATGTTGCCTTCCCCCTATACAAAACAATAAGATCAGACAGGATTCAGAAAAAGGGAGGGGGTTTATTAATAGCCACCACTTGCGACCTTGATCTAACTGTCTTGGAAGTCCATGTTGAAAGCTACCTAGAAATTTGTATTTTCAAAATTAAGGATTGCCAATATGGATCCTGGAGGGGGGCTCTGGCGTATCGTCCCCCCGGATCCAAAGGCAACTTCCCAGAGAAACTATTGGAACTCTTAGCTCCTCACGCTCTGGCATCAGATAATTTTCTTTTAATTGGGGACTTCAACTATCATATTGACGCACTCTGTAACCCAGACGCAGAAAAGCTGATTCCTAATATGAGTATTCTAGGCCTTACTCAACTGGTGCATGAACCCACTCACACGGCCGGTCATACTTTGGACCTTCTTTTTACCACTCGGCCTGAGATAACTGTACTATCCCCTGTTCCACTATTATGGACCGATCATTATCTCTTAAAATTTTTAATTCCAAATATGTTAAGAAAAAATAAGCCTTTGGAAACGGATCTTTCTTGGCGAAGACCTTGGCATAAAGTAACCTTGCCTCTCTTTTTAGAACACTTCCCCCGTGACCTAATTAGCTCTGATCAAAACGTAAACCAGACGCTACACACTCTGGAGGAAGCAGTCTTGATTGTGCTGGACACAAATGTCCCGCCGGTATTGGTAAAGACCAAGATAAGAACTACCCCATGGTTTACGGATCAGCTCAGAGTTACAAAGACTATGTGTCGTGTAGCGGAACGTAAATGGCATAAGAGTAAATGCTCTGAGAACCGCGCCAGTTATAAAGAAGCTCACCATAGCTATATGTTGGAAATCAAAATGGCAAAAAACTGTTCCTCACTAACAGGATAAATAAGGCAGGCAATTCCACTAAGGAGCTTTATAAGGTCCTGAAAGAATTTACCATCCCTAGGAACCTGCCGTCCGCACCCGTCTCACAACATTGGGTGGACTCCCTTTCCAACTTTCTTGAAGAAATTTTTTAACCATCCATCAATCCTTGACTTTTAATGTCAATAGTTCGGATTTAGCCAACGAGCCCGATGCCCACACTGCCCCGTTCCATCTTTTTGATGAATTTACTAATGTCGATCCTAAATCAGTCCTCAAGGCCTTGCAAAAGATAAAATCCGGTTCCCCTACCAATTTGATCCCTCCTAAACTACTTGTAATGATTTCCCCTGCATTGGTTGACAACATTACAGACCTTTTTAACAAATCACTAGCAGAAGTTGTTTTTCCCTCAAGATGGAAGACCGCCCGCATGAAGCCGATTTTGAAAAAGCCCACGGCCGACCCAAGTCTTCTCTCGAACTATCGTCCAATCTTCCTACTCCCCTATTTTGGGAAAGTATTGGAATCTATTGCCAATCAGCAACTTGTTGCTCATTTGGAGAGTTACAATTTATTAGACCCCTCCCAATCTGGGTTTAGAGCGGCCCACAGCACTGAGACGGCACTGGTCGAGGTCACAGACAACATCAGGCGGGCCCTGGATAGACATCAATCGGTAATTCTCATACTCCTCGACCTGTCGGACGCATTTGACACCATCTCTCACAGCACTTTAATACATCGGCTGTGGGAGATTGGTGTCATTGGCAAGGCCCTGAACTGGTTCAGGAGCTATCTCTCAGACCGTAACACCATTGTTCAGTCGGGACTCAGTATCTCCTCTACAAGATCTGTTACGATGGGTGTTCCACTGGGTTCCATTCTGAGTCCTACTCTCTTCGATCTTTATATGACTCCACTGGCCCCAGTGATTAGATCATACGGATTTGATGTCATATCGTATGCCGATGACACTCAGATCACAATTACACTGGGTCCTGACCCGAATGAAACCATGGTGCGTTTTAACAACTGTATGTCCCACATCAACAGGTGGATGAAAAACAACCATCTTCCACTCAATGGCACAAAGTCTGAGATTATGCTTTTTGGGAAAGCGCCAGAACACTGGTCTTCAGAATGGTGGCCCGTCGACCTTGGTGCCTGTCCTGTCCCCAAAGAGGTGGTCCGTAATCTGGGATTTAACATGGACAATCAATTGTCCATGAGGGCCCAGGTTAACCATATTGTCAGTTCATGTTTCGGAATAATGCGCACACTGCGTAAAGTTTTCAAATGGATCCCCGTGGAAGCCAGAAAACCGTTGCTTCAGGGTTTGATCACTAACCGGATGGACTATGGTAACACACTCCTACTGTCCATCAATGAAACCTTTTTAAACAAACTCCAGATTCTACAAAACATTGCGGCTAAAATGATTCTGAACCTCCCTCATCGAACTTCTTCTGCTCCATGTCTTAGAGCTCTACACTGGCTTCCAGTGAGAAAGTGCATTCTCTTTAAGGTCTTATGCCTTACGCATAAATATCTTTACGGGAAGAAACCACAATACTGGTCCAGAAAACTCTGTTGGTATAAGCCTCAGAGGGCACTGAGGTCCAGTACCAAGTCCTTGCTTACCCCCTTCAGAATACACACCACCAGACAGGGTGGTAGATCTTTTTCCTACTTAGCCCCGGCTTCCTGGAACAAATTGCCCGCTGACCTACGATCCACCCCCATTCTAGGGTGCTTCCAAAATAAGCTTAAGACATGGTTATTCGACCAGTAATCCTCCCCAGCTCTTTTCCGCTCCCAGCCGCTGCAAGCGCCATGAGACTCTTCGGAGTGATGTGTTTTGCGCTATAGAAGTGACTATGACTTGACTTGACTTGACTAAGCACAACCAGGGTGTGTGGTGCATAGAGATTCATGCTCAAGGCACAACCCAGGCGCATGGTGTACAGTCATTGTGTTTGATTGAGGCATTGCAAGGGTGGTGCATACAATGGGGTGTGTGAGGGACACCATGGTGTGTGGAGCATGAATATCTACATGTGAGGCCTAACAAGGGTGTGCGGTGCAAGAGCTCCAGTATGCATGTGTCAGATCCTGTTCAAGGGGGCAGGGCCCCAACCACGGTGGTTACGGTCGTTTGTCACTGGAGTCCTATTATGAGACAGCAAACGGGGCCAAGTACACCCTTTTACACACTTGACTATCAGAGTAGTGAGGATGAGCAGTCACAGGCTTATTCTATCCAGCTTGCCTTCTTAGAACATTAAGTATTTTTTAATTGTGCAGTATTTCTCAATACCAGACATTGCAATCCAGCATACATTGAAGTTATCTAGTTCATGACTTTCTTGTGGTCTGCACTCCTTATCACCCACTGAGCTATCGCTCATCAGGGTGACCCTAGACAAACTTGTCTCCCAATAATTATGGCAGAAGCACAATTAAGGCTCAGGTATAAACTAAGGGTGTATCACAAGTCAAAAGCGCTATTCGTTTACTTACTCATTTGATCGAGTTCCCACCCCTAGTAGTGTAGCGGGCAGGAATCCCGTTAATAGTCGCTTGTGCTCTGCTAGCATGAACCTGGTAGCTTGACTTCACCGCAGGCAGAGGCCCACCATACTGAGGTGCAGTTACTCGTAGGCCACTGAGGATGCAGGCATGGCTCAACTCTGTCTTGTATGCTGCTGCCCTGATGGATCTGATGCTGCTTGGTGGTCTTTGTGCTCATGCGGGCACCAAATCAGCAGTTGGAGTGCAGTCTGACTGAACAGGAAGCCCCAACTAAGCAGGTGTGAGCACCATGGTCATTTGCAGCTTCGACTGGGCAAATGCAAACCCATGACAGTTGTAGCCCCGACTGGGTCAAGATAAACACCACAGAAGGTGTAGGCCCAATCGTTGCTGCTTTGGTCACACAGCAGTCCTTTGAGTACTCTGTGGACCGCTCCCTTCCTTGGATATGAAGAACTTGGGACTGGAACAAAGTGGGGTTATTTGTGCCCCACTTATACACATGCTTTCTAGACAGGGGGCTGGATCCATTGTCTCAAACTTCAAAACTGGTTTGAGGTGGCTCATTTTCAAGTGTCCTTCTCAGGCTGCTCTTCTGTCTTTGTGTAAAGTGATGCTTCTCACAGCACGTAGCATTGGGGGTCGTCTCCAAAGTGGAACACACTCTTAACATCAACACAATAATATAATGTTTTTGACCAACTATCAGGCTCTCTCAAGCAGTACTCAGAGAAAGACAAAGGTGCAGGTCTGTCCCAGAAACTTTCTCACCTAGAAAAATAAGGACTGCAATCTCACCATTCACCCCTACCATCCATCAAATGACTGCTCAGGAAGAACTAATCAGCAGTTCCTACAAAGTCTTTATGAAAATTCTAAAGGTAGCCCTATCTCAATCTTCCTCACTTCCTTGTCTGCATCTCCACCCTCCAGTCACAGGAATGCAATCAAAACCCTTTCCACTGTCCGGGGAAGCTGTGCACATCTTCCATTTTGTGAGTCATCAAAACAGGGGCATCCAAAATTGATCCAACTGGTTTCGGCACTCAGACACACACGCACAGATTCCTAATACTGCACACAGGCCGCATGCACTACATACATATATATGGTATTTACCAAGCCAAAGCTGTAACACTGTGCCTGGAGTGGTAAAAGGTTTTGGCCATTTTACAGCTCGGTAAGGATAGCACTGTGCTAATCCTATGCTTAAAAACTTTGCTGTAGAAATGGTAAAAGACTTTGTCCCTTTCTATCTCGGCGTGGATGGCACTGTCCTAATCCTACGCTTCAAGACTTTGATAGAAAAGCAGACATTTGAAGTCAGCAAACTTGGAGTGTTGCTGGTGTTGAGAGTGCTCTATACTGGAGCTGCTTTTAACCTAAACTTGAGAACTACCCAGAGTTCTCTGCTTCTTTTTTTGCATCTATCTATCTATCTATCTATAGATATATATTCAATGCAAAGATCTAGGCATTCAAATATCAGCAACATATTACACGGGTGGGCCAGTAGCCCACACACTAACTGACTCAGAGATAAGGTCTGATCACTCTGTCATCCTCAGAGCATACTACCACCTTCGCTGTATGTGCTATACCCAGGACAGGCACAGTAGTTCTCTAATCGCCACGAGGGTACGCTTAGTGCACCTATCCAGGTCCTAAGACAGCTCCTCGACCATACGTAGTCATGGTTGGACTAAGGCAAGGCTAGATTAGCATGACACAAGATAAAATCAAATCAGGATACCAGGTATACACACAGTGGGGAACTCAGAGAAGGGTAAAAGACCTGTATTCCCTGCAGGGGCCATCGTGTCCCAACAGTAGGGGTCAAAAAGGTCTTGGAAATGCCAGTGTTGATGCAGTGCATGCATATTAATGTTTGGCCCTCAGCCAGGACATGCAAAGATACCAATATATGGGGCTGAATCAAACTGTTGGTTGCATCAATATCAAGTGTGAGTCAACCGGGTGCATTGTGCACGACCACAGATATGCATAGCTCAGCTGAGAAATGCAATGTTTGAATTAATGTGTTAGGAACAATAAGAATATGCTACATAACTTTCACCCAGGCCTGGAAATTTTAAATATCACTATGACAAAAGCGTTTACCAATTTGCAAGTTTTGACTGTGTGGTGCAACGCACAAATAACAATGTGCTAGTACTGATCATGGGTGTGATGCACGAATATCAATGTACGAACCCTCAAGGTGGGAAAATAGCATATATCAACTTTCCCATTTGAAGCACAGCAAGCAACAAAGACACTGATCAGCATATTTCAACTGAGTGTAAGAGAAACAGACATAAATGTAATTGTTCAAGCAGGGGAAACCTGCAAGCATTGCACAACAACAGGGTATCTGTTCTCTGAGCCTGTAACATCTGTGTAACCTGTGTGATAGATGTTCTCTCTACTGTCGGAACTGAGCATCTGAGTACGTCGAGGGTTGCTTCCAGTGCATGAGGCCTATACTTGGAAAATGTAGGTAACAAAAGGGATAGCTCAACTGTCTAATATTGTCTGCAAAAGGCAGTTGTTCCCTACTCCTGAAGAAATGCACCGCAATCAATTAGAGAACTATCTGCAATCTTAAGATTTAGGTAACATGAGGTTTCAGACTATCTAAAAATAACCAACTACAAGCCTTTCTCAAATCTTCATTACCCTAATAACAATCCTCAGTCAGAAAGTTACAACTACGGAGTACCTACAACACAGTAGCCAATCAGGCTTTAGTTCTAGGAGAGAAACAACCTGCCATAGTGACCATCAGAGAGGTCTTCCTGACCTCAACGCAGCCTATGATGGGGGAACCACGAGAACCCTTAAAAGGCCAGAATTGTCAAAGTACATTCTAACCCCATTATAAACAGGGATCCCATTTTTAGGGTATTTATTTTTTTAGCATTTCCTTCTGTATTTATCCATATTTATTGCTTTGCCATCTTATTGGTACTTATCCATATTTATTTTGTGTTTTGAGAATACATGGAATCGTATATTTATATTTCCACATTAATTAAATTGATGAGCATGTACTCCAACTTTGATTCCTGTCGCGTTTTAGCAAATTAAGCAGCCAAATATAACAAAAAAATTACACCCACAGATAAAATGTGTTATTATACTTCATATATACGTTAACATATGCTTGTATTTAAGCAAATCTTATCCAGTTTTTTTATACTGCCTATATTGTCTACCTGCTCAGCTGTTTGCCTGGAATTCATGAAAGACAGCATGGGAAGACAATCACAAGAAGCACAATTGTTAGTATTTCTCCACTTTTAAAAATAAATACAGACAGGAAAATATTGTTTTCTGTCAGTATTTAGCTATAAAAATCAGTAAAAACAGAAAATTGGGAGCTTTAATTAGAAGTAGTAAAATATTCCTAATAAACACGACTACAGAAGCCACATTTCCACTACTGAATGTTTGTTAAAGCCCATTTACTCTTTAGCCCCTTTGAACAATGTTGTATATTTTGCAACAAGAGCCTTCTATAATTTTCCTAAACAACCTATACCTTTCACCGTCACCAAACTGGCAGCCCGGTAACTAAAAATAGAGCTGTTTCCGAGAAGCTTTTTACAAGCTACCTATCTTGATTTTCAAAGCCATAAACGTCTCCCCTCTGAACTACTTCTCTCTAATCCTGAGCGGATATGATAGAAATCCTACTTTACACTTAGCCAGCCTTACTCTCCTGGTCACAATCTGACCTACATGTGCTGCATCCAGATTTCTGCTCTCTTTACCACAACACCTACACTGGAACACATTTCCTTTTTAGGTCTCGCCTAGCGATGCAGCGCATGCGCTGCACGCCTTGGCGAGTTCTATTCTTGTCGGTTTCTTGTCCGAAGGGGGACAGGAGATGTGCACGTGTACGGACAAGAGATGTGAACGCATGTACATCACCAGTCCCTCACTGTCTCCTGCTCGCTGTGCCAGCGCGAACAGGAGATGTGCACGGGCACGGCCAACAGAGGTTAATCCGGGCGTAGGAATCAGAGAGTAGATTTATAACACTAGTAAAGAGATTTACTTCCATGTATTGTGCGACCAAGGGGCGGGGCGTGGACGCTACGTGGTGGGAATGCTCTGGGACTGGAAGTTTCTCCCCGCCAAGCTTGCGTTTTTGTGGGTGTTCTCACAATCCGTTCCCTCCTGTGACACGGTCCAAAATATAATATTGTCCGGGCAGGAGTACGTCTTTAAGGAGAGTGGAAACAGAAAACAGACTCACCCAAAATTGTTTGCGATGCAGGGGAATGTGTTTCTGTCATTGAGCGGGATTTGCGCATGCCTAAATGTACGTTACCTATATTTGTTTCCAAAAATACCCATATACGCATGTGAGAATGTTAAGATTTACAAAGAATTCCACAACTGGCCTCACAAAAATGTGATTGTCATCATGGCTTCCCGGCAGTACTCCTGCAATCATCTGCCAATTCCAAAATGTCGGATATTTAATCCTAGGTATCTTTTCTTCAGAATCAACCGTATATCTGTCGCAACCAGATCAGCAGAGCCGTTGTAGAGCCACAGAACCAGGTCAGCAGTGCTGCTCTAGAGCCAGAGAACCAGGGCAGCAGAGCTGCTTTAGAGAGAGAGAACTAGGTCAGCAGAGCTGCTTTAGAGCCAGAGAAACCAGGTCAGCAGAGCTGCTTAAGAGGGAGAGAACCAGGTCAGCAGAGCTGCTTTAGAGCCAGAAAAACCCGGTCAGCAGAGCTGCTTTAGAGGGAGAGAACCAGGTCAGCAGAGCTGCTTTAGAGCCAGAGAACCAGGTCAGCAGAGCTGCTTAAGAGCCAGAGAACCAGGTCAGCAGAGCTGAGCTGCTTTAGAGCCAGAGAACCAGGTCAGCAGAGCTGCTTTAGAGCCAGAGAACCAGGCCAGCAGAGCTGCATTAGAGCCATAGAACCAGGTCAGCAGAGCTGCTGTAGAGCCAGAGAACCAGGTCAGCAGAGCCATTGTAGAGCCAGAGAACCAGGTCAGCAGAGCTGCTCTAGAGCCAGAGAACTAGGTCAGCTGAGCTGCTGTAGAGCCAGAGAACCAGGTCAGCAGAGCCGCTCTAGAACCACAGAACCAGGTCAGCAGAGCTGCTTTAGAACCAGAGAAGCAGGTCAACAGAGCCGCTGTAGAGCATGAGAACCAGGTCAGCAGAGCTGCTGTAGAGCCAGAGAACCAGGTCAGCAGAGTCGTTGTAGAGCCAGAGAACTAGGTCAGCAAAGCTGCTTTAGAACCAGAGAAACAGGTCAACAGAGCCGTTGTAGAGCCAGAGAACCAGGTCAGCAGAGCCGCTGTAGAGCCAGAGAACCAGGTCAGCAAAGCAGTTGTAGAGCCAGAGAACCAGGTCAGCAGAGCTGCTCTAGAGCCAAAGAACTTGGTTAGCAGAGCTACTGCAGCGCCAGAGAACCAGGTCAGCAGAGCCGCTGTAGAGTCAGAGAACCAGGTTGTGAGAAGTTGACCCGATATATTCTGTCCAGTAGTTCTAGTGGGCACCTTGTATCAGTCCAAACAACCCTTTATTGTGAATTGGTTAAAGACAACCTTTATTGAAAGCTATCCTAGTGGTAGCTATGGAGAGCAGCCTTCAGGCTAAGTCCTGAAGGAATGTAAAGCAGCTTGTTTTACCAGTCTATAATCTCTTGAATTATCAAATAAAAGGACAACCACACCACGTATATATTTAAAATATATGTATTTAGGATAAAACGCACCCCTTTAGTCTATTTATGATACTGGAGTTCAAAGTACTTAATTTACAAGTTAGCAATCAACAGTAATAGCACAAATACACGTTTGGGCCATAGGGGCGTACCAAACCATATACCAATAAAGTGGTATAAGAACCACGACTGAACTAGACACAAGGCCTAGAGCCTGCAGAAGTGCTTGGACCCCAAGGAACCACCCAAGGTAGTGACACAGGGGACCCACGGGGGCCGTGTGCAGTGTGTGAACACATCTGCGGGCTCCCGTTAGCTTCTATGGGCAATGTCGCAGTTGGAATTTTAAAGATTAGGGACACTTAGAATCGAGTTAGGACCAAACCCTTTTGGACTTAGGAAGTTCTAGGGCTAGCACCCACGGGAGCACCGGAGTACTCATCTTACCTCACCCAGGGAAGCCGGGTGCATAGGTGTCTTTGGTGTCGGGTGGCGTCGTCGATTTCAATGGAAGCTGGCGAAGAAGTGCTGCTGCCGTGAAGAGGAGAAGTGTCCGAAGCGATCCAAGCCTGGATCTAGGATGGAAGGAACCTGAAAGCAGAGGGGACAGAGTCTGGGTCACTTGCCAGTGACCGAGGGCAGGATGGACCAATGCCCACAGATGTCGGGTGCTTCAGGTGTTGATGGGTGTCTTGACTCTTCAGCCACGAGGTCCCGGAGGCGTCGACGAAGTCCACGAGCCGGATACGAGCTGTCCCACGAAGTCTGTCGAGTGCTGCGGTGTCAGTGACCAGATTGGACCCAACAAGCCTTGGCAACGGCAAGTCTCGTGGAAAGAGAAGAAGGAAGTCTGTGCAGACCAGCAAGGTCTGAGGGACTCACCCAGCTAGGGTAAGTCAGGGCACGTCTGGAGCAACCAGGAAAGCCCAAGCAGAAGAGGAGTTGCCTTCGTGGGGACCCACTAGCCAACGGGCTAGCGATTGCGAAGGAGCCTCAAGTGGTCGCACTGGAACCCGGCCCACGGGTCACGAGTGGAGGCCAGAGATCTTCGGTGCAGTCTGTGCTCAAGGCTGGGGCTACTCGGAGCCCAAAGCAGAACTTCAAGGATAAACAGGAAGTCGATGTACCAGCAATAGTACGCGGTGCCCAGAGGTCACGGTTCCTTGTCACCCACGATAGCCGCGGGCCTTAGCTTTGCTGTGGACTCAGGGTAGCCTCGGGGAAGTCAGGAAATCCACCTCTGGTGATGCAGAGACTTCGGCGTCCAACGGGAGCTTCGGAGTTGCAGACCGGACAGTTGCTTCTTTGGTGCCTGCCAAGCAGGAGAGTCACTCCTTGACTCCAAGGGAGATTTCTTCAGTCTTCTCGTCAGGTTAGAACGTCGAAGGTCCAGGATATATGTTGCAGAGTTTCGTCCAGGGTAATCTAAAGTCTCAGGGACTGGGTTCCCATACTTACACTAAGTTTGGGGTTTGGACATACTCTAGGGACCCACCTATGGGAGGGTTTGGAAAGAGGGGTGGTTACACCCATTTCCTTTGTCCAGTTTTGACCAGAGAGTGCTCCCACCCAGCCCCAATACACATCTGCATGTCTGGAGAGGTGGTTACACCTCCCTGTGACAGGAAACCTATTGTCCAGGCCTCCCCTGCCGGAGTTTCGGTCAGCAGCAGGAGGCCAGACCCGTGTCTGTGGCAGAGGCATCCATTTTGTGATGCCAGGGCTGTAGAAAGTCCTACCGGGTTAGACCAGTGTGAACATGTCTCTCCCTCTAGAAGGGTGGAATGCTACCCCCTCTGCCAGAACTGGCGGCGGGGGTAGTATTCCAAAGCGTTTGACACCAAACACGATATGTTTCCATGCAACCATCCCAAAGTTAGCATTTACCACGAGGTTATAATGCACTTAAGAGTATATGGTCCGGCTGCACCACAAACAGCATCAGAGGAGGTACTCCGAATGCTGCAGAGGGGCTCTGCTCATGCAGGGGCACCCTCTCACATAAAAACCAAGCACTCTGCCTTCAGGATTGTTAAGGCCTGCCATAGGAGTGACTTAGAGGTTTTATATGTGTGTGCAATGGTAGTGATATAGGTAGCCTATACCACTGTAAGGGGTGCAAGCACACCCTTACCCAGGCTGCAGTAGCAGACCTGTGGTGCCATTTTGGAGTGCTTCCCAGGGGTGGCATAATACATGCTTCAGCCCCTGGTAGGCCTCTGATGTAACTATGCCCTAGGTACATAGTATACCATATACTAGGGGCTTATAAGGCACTCCAGAATCCAATTAGTAGTACCTAATGTACATGCAAACCATTTTAGAGAGGAAGCAGCTAGGTTGTTGTCCTGATTAGCAGGGCCACAGCCAGACTAAGGTAGAACAAACAGTGAAACACAAGCAAAAAGTGGGGGTACCCATGTGAAGCAGATCCTACTGTCCTACACAACCCCCCCTCCCCCAAACGCAGGGACATTAAACTAACCGTGACCAGTTGAGTCTTCATGTTCTAAGTGGAAATACCTAGAGAGTCCATCTGCATTGGCATGGTTACTCTCAGGTCTGTGTTCCACTGTAAAGTCCATCCCCTGTAGGGAAATGGACCACCTAAGCAGTTTGGGGTTTTCACCCTTCATTTGTTTTAGCCATAAGAGGGGCTTATGGTCTGTCTGAACAAGGAAGTGAGTACCAAACAAGTATGGCCTCAACTTCTTCAGAGCCCAAACCACAGCAAAGGCCTCCCTCTCAATGGCTGACCAACGTTTCTCTCTAGGGGTCATCCTTCTGCTTATGAAAGCTACTGGCTGATCCTGACCTTCATCATTCAATTGTGGCAGTACAGTCCCTACCCCCAATTCAGATACATCTGTTTGGACAGTGAACCTCTTGGAGTAGTCAGGACTCTGCAGAATGGGAGCAGTGCTCATGGCCTGCTTCAGGTCATCAAATGCCTTTTGACAGCTAGCTGTCCACTGAGCCTTTTTGGGCATCGTTTTAGAAGTTAAGTCATTCAGGGGTGTCACTATTGATCCATACCCCTTGACAAACCTCCTATAGTACCCAGTCAGGCCTAAGAAGGCTCTCACCTGAGTCTGGGTAGTTGGAGCAACCCAGTCCATTATGGTCTGGATTTTGCTCTGTAATGGTTGAACCTGGCCTCCACCTACAAGGTGGCCCAGGTACACAACCTGACTCTGCCCTATCTGGCACTTAGTAGCCTTGATAGTTAGGCCTGCTTTTTGCAGGGCCTCCAAAACATTCCTCAGGTGGACCAGGTGATCCTCCCAGGAGGAGCTAAAGACAGCAATATCATCTAGATATGCTGCACTAAAGTCTTCCAGGCCTGTAAGGACTTGATTCACCAACCTTTGGAAAGTGGCAGGTGCATTCTTCAAACCAAAGGGCATTACCACAAATTGATAGTGCCCACTAGGGGTAGAAAATGTTGTCTTTGGCTTTGCATCATCAGCTAGTCTGATCTGCCAGTAGCCAGCTGTCAGGTCAAATGTGCTTAGAAACTTGGAGGATGGGATGGGCATCAGTCCTAGTGACTGCATTGAGACCCCTGTAGTCTACACAAAACCTCATTTCTCTCTTGCCATCTGTGGTGTGAGGCTTAGGTACCAGGACTACTGGACTAGCCCAAGGGCTAACTGAGGGTTCAATCACTCTCAAATCCAACATCTTTTGGCCTTCTGTCCTTATACAGTCCCTGACATGGTCAGGTTGCCTGTAGATCTTATTCTTCACAGGTAGACTGTCCCCAGTGTCCACTTCATGAGTGCACCAGGTGGTCTGACTTGGAGTCAGAGAAAACATATGTCTAAACTAGCTGAGAAGGTTTCTGCAGTCAGTTTGTTGCTGGTCAGTGAGGCTGCCTGCCAAGGCTACACCATTAACTGACCCATCATCAGGGTACTGAGAAAGCAAGTCAGGGAGTGGGTCACTCTCTTCCTCCTGTCCTTCATCAGTAGCCATGAGCAATCCCATGTCTGCCCTGTCAACATATAGTTTAAGTCTGTTGACATGAAGTACCATATGGGGACTCCTAGGGGTTCCAAGGTCTACCAAGTAGGTAACCTTCCCTTTCTGTTCAACTATTGTATGGGGGCCACTCGATTTGTCCTGGAGGGCTGCTGGGGCCACAGGCTCCAACACCCACACTTTCTGTCCTGGCTGGTAAACAGTCAGTACAGCCTTTTGGTCATGCCATGCTTTTTGCAGTTCCTGGGTAGCCTCAAGGTTTTTATTTGCCTTTTTCGTGTACTCAGCCATCCTGGAGCGGAGACCAAGTACATAGTCCACTGTGTCTTGCTTTGAGGGCTTGAGAGGTAACTTCCGTCCTTCCTTCACCAAACACAATGGACCCCTGACAGGGTGACCAAACAAAAGTTCAAATGGGCTGTAACCAACCCCCTTTTGAGGCACCTCCCTGTATGCAAATAAAAGGCAGGGCAAGAGTAGGTCCCATTTTCGCCTAAGCTTCTCTGGGAGTCCTTTAATCATGCCCTTTAAGGTTTTGTTGAATCTCTCAACTAAACCATTGCGTTGTGGGGGATAGGGTGTGGTGAATGTTTAGTTCACTCCACACTCCTTCCACATAGCAGTCAAGTAACTAGACATGAAGTTTGCATCCCTGTCAGATACTACCTCCTTAGGAAAGCCTACTCTTGAGAACACACTCAAGAGAGCTCTTGCAACCACATGTGCTGTAGTGGTTCTTAGGGGAATTGCCTCTGGGTACCTGGTGGCATGATCCACCACCACCAGTATAAATCTGTGTCCAGATGCTGTTTGGCGGTCCATGGGACCAACAATATCAATCCCTACCCTTTCAAAGGTCATCCTCACCACAGGTAGTGGTATCAGGGGGGCCTTTGTAATGCCACCTGCTTTGCCACTGGCTTGGCAGGTTACACAGGAGAGACAAAACGCCTTTGTGTCTTCAGACATGTGGGGCTAGTGAAAGTGAGGGACAATTCTGTCCCAAGTCTTGTTCTGGCCCAGGTGTCCTGCTAGGGGGAATATCATGGGCTAGTGTCAATAGGAAACCCCTAAACTTCAGAGGTATAACCAACCTCCTGGATGCACCAGGCTTGGGGTCTCTACTCTCTGAGTATAGGAGTCCATCATCCCAATAAACTTTATGGGTGCCACTAGCATTCCCAGCAGCCTCATCAGCAGCTTGCTTTCTGAGGGGTTCATGAGAGGGGCAGGTTTTCTGCTCCTGGCTCAGATCAGACCTGGAAGGGCCCCCTGTCTCCAAGAACTCAACCTGGTCAGGTTCAAGCTCTTCTGGGACAGATCCTTCTTCAAGCTCAAGATCATCTACCTGAGGAGACTGATCAGCATTCTGAGTCAGGTGGCTCTGCCTTAACCCTACTGCTCCGCCTCTTGTGAGGCACCTGGTCCATTATTCCAGAATCCAGGGCCTGTTCAGCTTTAGACATTTTGGCCTGTGACCTAGTCACAGCAAAGACATGAGCAGGGATCCCTAACATTTCTGCATGTGTCCTGAGCTCCACTTCAGCCCAAGCTGAAGTCTCTAGATCATTGCCAAGCAAGCACTGTACTGGTAGGTCTGCACTTACCACAACCTTCTTAAGGCCAGTTACCCCTCCCCAGGAGAAGTTAACAACTGCCAGAGAATGGTCTGTTCTGACATTGCTAGCATTGGTCACTTGGTACATTTCACCAAGTATAATCTGCCCAGGATCCACAAGATATTTTGTCACCATTGTGACACTTGCTCCGGTGTCCCTAAATGCCCAAGCTTCTACTCCATTTATCAAAGGCTGTTGTCTGTATTTGCCCAGATTACTGGGTCTCACACAGGGCGACATATCCATGCCCCCATCACAGACAAGCACAGCCTGAGTTGGAACTCTGACTAGGCCAGAGTCCATCTCAGAACCCAGGGTCAACCCTACTACACCCTTATTCTGAACATTGCCACCACCTATTGTAGCTGTACTAGGGGGAACAGTTGCCTTGGGGGCAATGGTGGCTGGAGTAGATTCTTTGGACTTGGTGCAGTCACTGGTCCAGTGAGTTTTCTGTTTACAGATTTTGCATCAAGGTTTTTTTGGCCTTTACCCTTACTTGACTGTGACTCCCCATTAGAAGAAGATTTGGGGCCCTTGAGAAGACTTCTGGTCTTTACCCTTGTCCCCACCCTTGTCAGAGTTCTTAGAATCCTGCTTCTTTGGGTCACCACCTTGGTTCTGTACCTTCTGCCTCACCTTGGTTCTGACCCATTTGTCTGCCTTCTTTCCCAATTCTTGGGGAGAGGTCAGATCAGAGTCTACTAGGTACTGGTGCAACAGCTGATTTTGACAGTTATTAAGAATCTGCTCCCTCATTATCAGATTATACAATCATATGAAGTCACACACTTTACTGCCCAGTAACCAACCTTCCAGAGCCTTAGCAGCACAGTCAACAAAGTCAACTCAGTCTTGATTTTGTGCTTTTTGGTTGTCTCTGAACTTTAACCTGTATTGTTCAGTGGTTAGGCCAAACCCATCTATTAGTGCACTTGTCAAGACCTGGTAATCATCAGTATCCTCTTCTCTCACAGTGAGGAGCTTATCTCTACCTTTGTCTGCAAAGGAGAGCCATAAGATTGCTGCCCACTGACTTTGAGGGACCTTCTGTACTTTACAGGCCCTCTCCAAGGCAGTTATCCACTTGTGGATGTCATCCCCACTCTGGTAGGGAGGGACAATCTTACTTAGGTTTCTATGGTCATAAGACCTCACCATATCTCTAGGGAAATTGCTGCCACCAAGGGACACTAGTCCCTCCTTTTTACTAGCTCTGTAGAGCTCTAGGGCTTCCCTATCTAAGGCCATCTGCTACTTTCTGAGGTTGAACTTGTCTTGCTCATACTTCAGCAGTCTCTCTCTCCTCTCCTGGGAGGTTTCCCTCCCTCTGTGAGAAGAGACAGAGGTCCCTATAGAGGAGTTAGACTGGAAAGATCCCCCTGACAGAGATCTATCCCTTCTAGCCCTGCTTTCAACTCTTCCTAGAGCAATAAAGGAGGGAGCATTGCTGTCATCCTCCTCATCCTCATCCTCATCCAGGAGAGCTGTGTTCACCAGCTTCTGATCATTGTCATCAGTCTGGTCAGCATTAGAGGTAGGGTCAGGGGAATTTCTACCCCTAGGCCCACCCTCACCTGCTGCCCCACTCACAGTGCCTACCCCATCAGGCCCACTAGGCCCTGAGATATCATCCAGCTTAAGTATCTTTATGAGATGCTGGGTGGTTGGGCTTTTGCCTATCTTCGGCTTCCTAATGGAACATAAGTCCCTAAGCTGTGCAAAGGAGAGATCCTCATATTTATAGGGGAGAAGCCCACTGGCTTCTGGCAGGGACCCACTGGCTCCTGGCGGATTAGACATTACTAATGTGGTATGCTGTATTGCACTACCTACACTAGTGTGGCCTACTAAACTCTCTTGAGTTGTAGAAAGGGTGTGCTATCCCTTAACACACAACTCTAAGTTCAGTAGAACTTACTGTAGCTAAACTTGATATTATATGTACCTTAGGTACCTTTAGTGGTTTTCAGTTGATCAATTCAATTGAGATTATCTGGTAAAACAATAGCAAGCTTGAATCCCACACGCTGCACACCAATGTGAGAAGTTGGCCTGATATATGCTGTCCACTAGTTCTAGTGGGCACCTTGTATCAATCCAAACAACCCCTTATTGTGAATTGGTTAAAGACAACCTTTATTGAAAGCTATCCTAGTGGTAGCTATGGAGAGCAGCCTTCAGGCTAAGTCTTGAAGGAATGTAAAGCAGCTAGTTTTACCAGTCTATAATCTCTTGAATGATCAAATGAAAGGACAACCACACCAGGTATATATTTAAAATATATGTATTTAGGATAAAACACCCCCCTCTAGTTGTTGTATGGCAAAAAAGTTGGCCGCACATGTAATATCAAAACAAAACAGCTTTGAATTTGCAAGGGATACTGATGAAACTGTGGTCACACTATCCATCATTTTTCACGGGGCAGGTCCTGCTTTGAGTATAGTCTGAGTGGGGGGCGACCTGCCTACTTACCCCCTTGGCTCCCTATTGTTGATAAATACTGCTACATTTATACACCATTTCTTTTGTTCTTGCAGGCCAGGGGGGCCCTTGCCTAGTTCGGTCCAGTTTCTGAGCACTTTGTTGACGTGATGCAGGCTTCTTCTTTCAGTGTGCAAGGCAGAGTCATCAGACGCTCCACAGGGGGTGGAGCCAGCATTGTGGTGGCAGAGCACAGCCCTATTCAGAGTCCAGGTGTACTCCTCCCACCCATCTATATGTCAATCTCTCTATTCACCACCAGGCTACCTAGCCCTGCCCCTCTGGGATTCCCCAGCCCTGTCACTTAAACAAGCCAGACAGCAGATACACATCAGCACAGAGGCGGGCTGAAATGGTTAGGCAAGCAAAGGCCATCTTTCTAAAAGTGGCGTTTGCAAACACAGAACATTAAAATAAACCTTGCTAACAGATGTATTTTACTATTCTGAGTTTAGGCATACTAAACTCTATTTTCTACCATGTTCCCTGGGTCTGTTAGGATCATAGGATGTAACAATTCCAACAGCCCATTCCGGCCTATGAGAACAGGTAGCCTTACAATAGTGAAAAACAAAAATGGCTGTAATTCACTATTAGGACATGCCACACACATCAGGGCTTGTCCTACCTTATGCTTACAATGCACCCTGCCCTTGGGCCTACTATAGGGGTGACTAATATGAAGTTAAGGGAAGGTTTAGGGACTGGCAAGTGGGTGCACTTGCCAGTCAGCATGACAGTACCAGACTGCACGCAGGTTCTGCAGTGGCAGACCTTAGACACATTTTACCAGGCCGCTTCTGTGGGTGGCACAACTAGTGCTGCAAGCCCACCAGCAGCATTTGTATTTACACGCCCTGGGCTCACCTGGTGCACTATACTGGGGTCTGACAGTAAACCAAATAAGCCAATCATGGAATCCAATCAATATAGCAATTTACAATAGGGAGAGCATATGCACTTTAGCACTGATCAGAAGTGGTAAAGTGCCCAGAGTCATAAAACAGCCAACAGGTCAGAAAAAATATAGGAGGAAGGCAAACAAAAAAAGTTCAGGGATGACCCTGCAGAAAGGGCCAAGTCCAACAGAGCCAGAGAACCAGGTCAACAGAGCGGTTGTAGAGCCTGAGAACCAGGTCAGCAAAGCTGCTGTAGAGCCAGATAACCAGGTCAGCAGAGCTGCTGTAGAGCCAGATAAGCAGGTCAGAAGAGCTGCTGTAGAGCCAGATAACAAGGTCAGCAGAGCTGCTCTACAGCCAAAGAACCAGGTCAGCAGAGCCGTTGTACGGCCTGAGAACCAGGTCAGCAAAGCTGCTCTAGAGCCAGAGAACTAGGTCAGCAGAGCTGCTGTAGAGCCAGATAACCAGGTCAGCAGAGCTGTTGTAGAGCCAGGGAACCAGGTCAGCAGAGCTGTTGTAGAGCCAGAGAACCAGGTCAGCAGAGCTGCTGTAGAGCCAGAGAACCAGGTAAGCAGAGCTGCTTTAGAGCCAGAGAACCAGGTAAGCAGAGCTGCTTTAGAGCCAGAGAACCAGGTCAGCAGAGCTGCTTTAGAGCCAGAGAACCAGGTCAACACAGCTGCTTTCAAGACAGAGAACCAGGCCAACAGAGCCACTGTAGAGCCAAAGAACCAGGTCAACAGAGCCACTGTAGAGCCAGAGAACCAGGCCAGCAGAGCCACTGTAGAGCCAGAGAACCAGGCCAGCAGAGCCGCTCTAGAGACTAAGAACCAGGTCAGCAGAGCCGTTGTAGAGCCAGGTCAGCAGAACCATTGTAGAGCCAGAGAAACAGGTCAGCAGAGCTGCTATAGAGCCAGAGAACCAGGTCAGCAGAGCTGCTGTGCAGCCAGAGAACCAGGTCAGCAGAGCTGCTTTAGAGCCAGAGAACCAGGTCAGCAGAGCTGCTGAAGAGCCAGAGAACAAGGTCAGCAGAGTCGCTGTAGAGCCAGAAAACCAGGCCAGCAGACCCGCTTTAGAGCCAGAAAACCAGGCCAGCAGACCCGCTGTAGAGCCAGAAAACCAGGTCAGCAGAGCTGCTGTGCAGCCAGAGAACCAGGTCAGCAGATCTGCTGTACAGCCAGAGAACCAGGCCAGCAGAGCTGTTGTAGAGCCAGAGAACCAGGTCCTCAGAGCTGCTTTAGAGCCAGAGAACCAGGTCAGCAGACCTGCTTTAGAGCCAGAGAACCTGGTCAGCAGAGCTGCTCTAGCGCCTGAGAACCAGGTCAGCAGAGCCGTTGCAGAGCCAGAGAACCAGGTCAGCAGAGCCGCTATAGAGCCAGAGAAGCAGGTCAGCAGAGCTGCTGTACAGCCTGAGAACCAGGTCAGCAGAGCCGTTGTTGAGCCAGAGAACCAGGTCAGCAGAGCCGCTATAGAGCCAGAGAACCAGGTCAGCAGAGCTGCTGTACAGCCTGAGAACCAGGTCAGCAGAGCCGTTGTAGAGCCAGAGAACCAGGTCAGCAGATACACTGTAGAGTCAGAGAACCAGGTCAGCAGAGCCGCTGTAGAGCCAGAGAACCAGGTCAGCAGGGCTGCTGTAGAGTCAGAGAACCAGGTCAGCAGAGCCGCTCTAGAGCTAGAGAAATAGGACAGCAGAGCCGCTCTAGAGCCAGAGAACCAGGCCAGCAGATCCATTGTAGAGCCAGAGAACCAGGTCAGCAAAGCTGCTTTACAGCCAGAGAAACAGGTCAGCAGAGCCGTTGTAGAGCCAGAGAACCAGGTCAACAGAGCGGTTGTAGAGCCAGATAACCAGGTCAGCAGAGCTGCTGTAGAGCCAGATAACCAGGTCAGCAGAGCTGCTGTAGAGCCAGATAACCAGGTCAGCAGAGCTGCTGTAGAGCCAGATAACAAGGTCAGCAGAGCTGCTCTACAGCCAAAGAACCAGGTCAGCAGAGCCGTTGTACAGCCTGAGAACCAGGTCAGCAAAGCTGCTCTAGAGCCAGAGAACTAAGTCAGCAGAGCTGCTGTAGAGCCAGATAACCAGGTCAACAGAGCTGTTGTAGAGCCAGAGAACCAGGTCAGCAGAGCTGTTGTAGAGCCAGAGAACCAGGTCAGCAGAGCTGCTGTAGAGCCAGAGAACCAGGTCAGCAGAGCCGCTATAGAGCCAGAGAACCAGGTCAGCAGAGCTGCTGTACAGCCTGAGAACCAGGTCAGCAGAGCCGTTGTTGAGCCAGAGAACAAGGTCAGCAGAGCCGCTATAGAGCCAGAGAACCAGGTCAGCAGAGCTGCTGTACAGCCTGAGAACCAGGTCAGCAGAGCCGTTGTAGAGCCAGAGAACCAGGTCAGCAGATACACTGTAGAGCCAGAGAACCAGGTCAGCAGAGCCGCTGTAGAGCAAGAGAACCAGGTCAGCAGAGCTGCTGTAGAGCCAGAGAACCAGGTCAGCAGAGCCGCTCTAGAGCTAGAGAAATAGGACAGCAGAGCCGCTCTAGAGCCAGAAAACCAGGCCAGCAGATCCATTGTAGAGCCAGAGAACCAGGTCATCAAAGCTGCTTTACAGCCAGAGAAACAGGTCAGCAGAGCCGTTGTAGAGCCAGAGAACCAGGTCAACAGAGCGGTTGTAGAGCCAGATAACCAGGTCAGCAGAGCTGCTGTAGAGCCAGATAACCAGGTCAGCAGAGCTGCTGTAGAGCCAGATAACCAGGTCAGCAGAGCTGCTGTAGAGCCAGATAACAAGGTCAGCAGAGCTGCTCTACAGCCAAAGAACCAGGTCAGCAGAGCCGTTGTACAGCCTGAGAACCAGGTCAGCAAAGCTGCTCTAGAGCCAGAGAACTAAGTCAGCAGAGCTGCTGTAGAGCCAGATAACCAGGTCAGCAGAGCTGTTGTAGAGCCAGAGAACCAGGTCAGCAGAGCTGCTGTAGAGCCAGAGAACCAGGTAAGCAGAGCTGCTTTAGAGCCAGAGAACCAGGTAAGCAGAGCTGCTTTAGAGCCAGAGAACCAGGTAAGCAGAGCTGCTTTAGAGCCAGAGAACCAGGTCAGCAGAGCTGCTTTAGAGCCAGAGAACCAGGTCAGCAGAGCTGCTTTCAAGCCAGAGAACCAGGCCAACAGAGCCACTGTAGAGCCAAAGAACCAGGTCAACAGAGCCACTGTAGAGCCAGAGAACCAGGCCAGCAGAGCCGCTGTAGAGCCAGAGAACCAGGCCAGCAGAGCTGCTCTAGAGACTAAGAACCAGGTCAGCAGAGCCGTTGTAGAGCCAGGTCAGCAGAACCATTGTAGAGCCAGAGAAACAGGTCAGCAGAGCTGCTGTGCAGCCAGAGAACCAGGTCAGCAGAGCTGCTTTAGAGCCAGAGAACCAGGTCAGCAGAGCTGCTGAAGAGCTAGAGAACAAGGTCAGCAGAGTCGCTGTAGAGCCAGAAAACCAGGCCAGCAGACCCGCTTTAGAGCCAGAAAACCAGGCCAGCAGACCCGCTGTAGAGCCAGAAAACCAGATCAGCAGAGCTGCTGTGCAGCCAGAGAACCAGGTCAGCAGATCTGCTGTACAGCCAGAGACCCAAGTCACCAGAGCTATTGTAGAGCCAGAGAACCAGGTCCTCAGAGCTGCTTTAGAGCCAGAGAACCAGGTCAGCTGACCTGCTTTAGAGCCAGAGAACCTGGTCAGCAGAGCCGTTGTAGAGCTAGAGAACCAGGTCAGCAGAGCCGCTATAGAGCCAGAGAACCAGGTCAGCAGAGCTGCTGTACAGCCTGAGAACCAGGTCAGCAGAGCCGTTGTAGAGCCAGAGAACCAGGTCAGCAGAGCCGCTATAGAGCCAGAGAACTAGGTCAGCAGAGCTGCTGTACAGCCTGAGAACCAGGTCAGCAGAGCCGTTGTAGAGCCAGAGAACCAGGTCAGCAGATACACTGTAGAGCCAGAGAACCAGGTCAGCGGAGCCGCTGTAGAGCCAGAGAACCAGGTCAGCAGAGCTGCTGTAGAGCCAGAGAACCAGGTCAGCAGAGCCGCTCTAGAGCTAGAGAAATAGGTCAGCAGAGCCGCTCTAGAGCCAGAGAACCAGGCCAGCAGATCCATTGTAGAGCCAGAGAACCAGGTCAGCAAAGCTGCTTTAAAGCCAGAGAAACAGGTCAGCAGAGCCGTTGTAGAGCCAGGGAACCAGGTCAGCAGAGTTGCTGTAGAGCCAGAGAACCAGGTCAGTAGAGCTGCTCTAGAGCCAGAGAACTAGGTCAGTAGAGCTGCTCTTGAGCCATAGAACCAGGTCAGCAGAGCTGCTCTAAAGCCAGAGAACCAGGTCAGCAGAGCTGCTTTAGAGCCAGAGAATCAGGTCAGCAGAGCCTCTGTACAGCCAGAGAACCAGGTCAGCAGAGCTGCTGTAGAGCCAGAGAACCAGGTCAGCAGAGCTGCTCTAGAGCCTGAGAACCAAGTCAGCAGAGCCGTTGTAGAGCCAGAGAACCAGGTCAGCAGAGCCGCTGTAGAGCCAGAGAACCAGGTCAGCAGAGCTGCTGTACAGCCAGAGAACAAAGTCAGCAGAGGTTCTCTTCAGCCAGAGAACCAGGTAAGCAGAGCCGTTCTACAGCCTGAGAACCAGGTCAGCAGAGCCGTTCTACAGCCAAAGAACCAGGTCAGCAGAGCCGTTGTACAGCCTAAGAACCAGGTCAGCAGAGCTGTTGTAGAGCCAGAGAACCAGGTCATCAGAGCTGCTGTACAGCCAGAGAACCAGGTCAGAAGACCTGCTTTAGAGCCAGAGAACCTGGTCAGCAGAGCTGCTCTAGAGCCTGAGAACCAGGTCAGCAGAGCCGTTGTAGAGCCAGAGAACCAGGTCAGCAGAGCCGTTGTAGAGCCAGAGAACCAGGTCAGCAGAGCCGCTATAGAGACAGAGAACCAGGTCAGCAGAGCTGCTGTACAGCCTGAGAACCAGGTCAGCAGAGCCGTTGTAGAGCCAGAGAACCAGGTCAGCAGAGCCACTGTAGAGCCAGAGAACCAGGTCAGCAGAGCCGCTGTAGAGCCAGAGAACCAGGTCAGCAGAGCCGCTCTAGAGCTAGAGAAATAGGTCAGCAGAGCCGCTCTAGAGCCAGAGAACCAGGCCAGCAGAGCCGTTGTAGAGCCAGGGAACCAGGTCAGCAGAGTTGCTGTAGAGCCAGAGAACTAGGTCAGTAGAGCTGCTCTTGAGCCATAGAACCAGGTCAGCAGAGCTGGTCTAAAGCCAGAGAACCAGGTCAGCAGAGCTGCTTTAGAGCCAGAGAATCAGATCAGCAGAGCCTCTGTACAGCCAGAAAACCAGGTCAGCAGAGCTGCTCTTGAGCCATAGAACCAGGTCAGCAGAGCTGCTCTAAAGCCAGAGAAACAGGTCAGCAGAGCCGTTGTAGAGCCAGAGAACCAGGTCAACAGAGCGGTTGTAGAGCCAGATAACCAGGTCAGCAGAGCTGCTGTAGAGCCAGATAACCAGGTCAGCAGAGCTGCTGTAGAGCCAGATAACCAGGTCAGCAGAGCTGCTGTAGAGCCAGATAACAAGGTCAGCAGAGCTGCTCTACAGCCAAAGAACCAGGTCAGCAGAGCCGTTGTACAGCCTGAGAACCAGGTCAGCAAAGCTGCTCTAGAGCCAGAGAACTAGGTCAGCAGAGCTGCTGTAGAGCCAGATAACCAGGTCAGCAGAGCTGTTGTAGAGCCAGGGAACCAGGTCAGCAGAGCTGTTGTAGAGCCAGAGAACCAGGTCAGCAGAGCTGCTGTAGAGCCAGAGAACCAGGTAAGCAGAGCTGCTTTAGAGCCAGAGAACCAGGTCAGCAGAGCTGCTTTAGAGCCAGAGAACCAGGTCAACACAGCTGCTTTCAAGACAGAGAACCAGGCCAACAGAGCCACTGTAGAGCCAAAGAACCAGGTCAACAGAGCCACTGTAGAGCCAGAGAACCAGGCCAGCAGAGCCACTGTAGAGCCAGAGAACCAGGCCAGCAGAGCCGCTCTAGAGACTAAGAACCAGGTCAGCAGAGCCGTTGTAGAGCCAGGTCAGCAGAACCATTGTAGAGCCAGAGAAACAGGTCAGCAGAGCTGCTATAGAGCCAGAGAACCAGGTCAGCAGAGCTGCTGTGCAGCCAGAGAACCAGGTCAGCAGAGCTGCTTTAGAGCCAGAGAACCAGGTCAGCAGAGCTGCTGAAGAGCCAGAGAACAAGGTCAGCAGAGTCGCTGTAGAGCCAGAAAACCAGGCCAGCAGACCCGCTTTAGAGCCAGAAAACCAGGCCAGCAGACCCGCTGTAGAGCCAGAAAACCAGGTCAGCAGAGCTGCTGTGCAGCCAGAGAACCAGGTCAGCAGATCTGCTGTACAGCCAGAGAACCAGGCCAGCAGAGCTGTTGTAGAGCCAGAGAACCAGGTCCTCAGAGCTGCTTTAGAGCCAGAGAACCAGGTCAGCAGACCTGCTTTAGAGCCAGAGAACCTGGTCAGCAGAGCTGCTCTAGCGCCTGAGAACCAGGTCAGCAGAGCCGTTGCAGAGCCAGAGAACCAGGTCAGCAGAGCCGCTATAGAGCTAGAGAAGCAGGTCAGCAGAGCTGCTGTACAGCCTGAGAACCAGGTCAGCAGAGCCGTTGTTGAGCCAGAGAACCAGGTCAGCAGAGCCGCTATAGAGCCAGAGAACCAGGTCAGCAGAGCTGCTGTACAGCCTGAGAACCAGGTCAGCAGAGCCGTTGTAGAGCCAGAGAACCAGGTCAGCAGATACACTGTAGAGTCAGAGAACCAGGTCAGCAGAGCCGCTGTAGAGCCAGAGAACCAGGTCAGCAGGGCTGCTGTAGAGTCAGAGAACCAGGTCAGCAGAGCCGCTCTAGAGCTAGAGAAATAGGACAGCAGAGCCGCTCTAGAGCCAGAGAACCAGGCCAGCAGATCCATTGTAGAGCCAGAGAACCAGGTCAGCAAAGCTGCTTTACAGCCAGAGAAACAGGTCAGCAGAGCCGTTGTAGAGCCAGAGAACCAGGTCAACAGAGCGGTTGTAGAGCCAGATAACCAGGTCAGCAGAGCTGCTGTAGAGCCAGATAACCAGGTCAGCAGAGCTGCTGTAGAGCCAGATAACCAGGTCAGCAGAGCTGCTGTAGAGCCAGATAACAAGGTCAGCAGAGCTGCTCTACAGCCAAAGAACCAGGTCAGCAGAGCCGTTGTACAGCCTGAGAACCAGGTCAGCAAAGCTGCTCTAGAGCCAGAGAACTAAGTCAGCAGAGCTGCTGTAGAGCCAGATAACCAGGTCAACAGAGCTGTTGTAGAGCCAGAGAACCAGGTCAGCAGAGCTGTTGTAGAGCCAGAGAACCAGGTCAGCAGAGCTGCTGTAGAGCCAGAGAACCAGGTCAGCAGAGCCGCTATAGAGCCAGAGAACCAGGTCAGCAGAGCTGCTGTACAGCCTGAGAACCAGGTCAGCAGAGCCGTTGTTGAGCCAGAGAACAAGGTCAGCAGAGCCGCTATAGAGCCAGAGAACCAGGTCAGCAGAGCTGCTGTACAGCCTGAGAACCAGGTCAGCAGAGCCGTTGTAGAGCCAGAGAACCAGGTCAGCAGATACACTGTAGAGCCAGAGAACCAGGTCAGCAGAGCCGCTGTAGAGCAAGAGAACCAGGTCAGCAGAGCTGCTGTAGAGCCAGAGAACCAGGTCAGCAGAGCCGCTCTAGAGCTAGAGAAATAGGACAGCAGAGCCGCTCTAGAGCCAGAAAACCAGGCCAGCAGATCCATTGTAGAGCCAGAGAACCAGGTCAGCAAAGCTGCTTTACAGCCAGAGAAACAGGTCAGCAGAGCCGTTGTAGAGCCAGAGAACCAGGTCAACAGAGCGGTTGTAGAGCCAGATAACCAGGTCAGCAGAGCTGCTGTAGAGCCAGATAACCAGGTCAGCAGAGCTGCTGTAGAGCCAGATAACCAGGTCAGCAGAGCTGCTGTAGAGCCAGATAACAAGGTCAGCAGAGCTGCTCTACAGCCAAAGAACCAGGTCAGCAGAGCCGTTGTACAGCCTGAGAACCAGGTCAGCAAAGCTGCTCTAGAGCCAGAGAACTAAGTCAGCAGAGCTGCTGTAGAGCCAGATAACCAGGTCAGCAGAGCTGTTGTAGAGCCAGAGAACCAGGTCAGCAGAGCTGCTGTAGAGCCAGAGAACCAGGTAAGCAGAGCTGCTTTAGAGCCAGAGAACCAGGTAAGCAGAGCTGCTTTAGAGCCAGAGAACCAGGTAAGCAGAGCTGCTTTAGAGCCAGAGAACCAGGTCAGCAGAGCTGCTTTAGAGCCAGAGAACCAGGTCAGCAGAGCTGCTTTCAAGCCAGAGAACCAGGCCAACAGAGCCACTGTAGAGCCAAAGAACCAGGTCAACAGAGCCACTGTAGAGCCAGAGAACCAGGCCAGCAGAGCCGCTGTAGAGCCAGAGAACCAGGCCAGCAGAGCTGCTCTAGAGACTAAGAACCAGGTCAGCAGAGCCGTTGTAGAGCCAGGTCAGCAGAACCATTGTAGAGCCAGAGAAACAGGTCAGCAGAGCTGCTGTGCAGCCAGAGAACCAGGTCAGCAGAGCTGCTTTAGAGCCAGAGAACCAGGTCAGCAGAGCTGCTGAAGAGCTAGAGAACAAGGTCAGCAGAGTCGCTGTAGAGCCAGAAAACCAGGCCAGCAGACCCGCTTTAGAGCCAGAAAACCAGGCCAGCAGACCCGCTGTAGAGCCAGAAAACCAGATCAGCAGAGCTGCTGTGCAGCCAGAGAACCAGGTCAGCAGATCTGCTGTACAGCCAGAGACCCAAGTCACCAGAGCTATTGTAGAGCCAGAGAACCAGGTCCTCAGAGCTGCTTTAGAGCCAGAGAACCAGGTCAGCTGACCTGCTTTAGAGCCAGAGAACCTGGTCAGCAGAGCCGTTGTAGAGCTAGAGAACCAGGTCAGCAGAGCCGCTATAGAGCCAGAGAACCAGGTCAGCAGAGCTGCTGTACAGCCTGAGAACCAGGTCAGCAGAGCCGTTGTAGAGCCAGAGAACCAGGTCAGCAGAGCCGCTATAGAGCCAGAGAACTAGGTCAGCAGAGCTGCTGTACAGCCTGAGAACCAGGTCAGCAGAGCCGTTGTAGAGCCAGAGAACCAGGTCAGCAGATACACTGTAGAGCCAGAGAACCAGGTCAGCGGAGCCGCTGTAGAGCCAGAGAACCAGGTCAGCAGAGCTGCTGTAGAGCCAGAGAACCAGGTCAGCAGAGCCGCTCTAGAGCTAGAGAAATAGGTCAGCAGAGCCGCTCTAGAGCCAGAGAACCAGGCCAGCAGATCCATTGTAGAGCCAGAGAACCAGGTCAGCAAAGCTGCTTTACAGCCAGAGAAACAGGTCAGCAGAGCCGTTGTAGAGCCAGGGAACCAGGTCAGCAGAGTTGCTGTAGAGCCAGAGAACCAGGTCAGTAGAGCTGCTCTAGAGCCAGAGAACTAGGTCAGTAGAGCTGCTCTTGAGCCATAGAACCAGGTCAGCAGAGCTGCTCTAAAGCCAGAGAACCAGGTCAGCAGAGCTGCTTTAGAGCCAGAGAATCAGGTCAGCAGAGCCTCTGTACAGCCAGAGAACCAGGTCAGCAGAGCTGCTGTAGAGCCAGAGAACCAGGTCAGCAGAGCTGCTCTAGAGCCTGAGAACCAAGTCAGCAGAGCCGTTGTAGAGCCAGAGAACCAGGTCAGCAGAGCCGCTGTAGAGCCAGAGAACCAGGTCAGCAGAGCTGCTGTACAGCCAGAGAACAAAGTCAGCAGAGGTTCTCTTCAGCCAGAGAACCAGGTAAGCAGAGCCGTTCTACAGCCTGAGAACCAGGTCAGCAGAGCCGTTCTACAGCCAAAGAACCAGGTCAGCAGAGCCGTTGTACAGCCTAAGAACCAGGTCAGCAGAGCTGTTGTAGAGCCAGAGAACCAGGTCATCAGAGCTGCTGTACAGCCAGAGAACCAGGTCAGCAGAGCCGTTGTACAGCCTGAGAACCAGGTCAGCAAAGCTGCTCTAGAGCCAGAGAACTAGGTCAGCAGAGCTGCTGTAGAGCCAGATAACCAGGTCAGCAGAGCTGCTGTAGAGCCAGATAACCAGGTCAGCAGAGCTGCTGTAGAGCCAGATAACCAGGTCAGCAGAGCTGCTGTAGAGCCAGATAACCAGGTCAGCAGAGCTGCTCTTCAGCCAAAGAACCAGGTCAGCAGAGCCGTTGTACAGCCTGAGAACCAGGTCAGCAAAGCTGCTCTAGAGCCAGAGAACTAGGTCAGCAGAGCTGCTGTAGAGCCAGATAACCAGGTCAGCAGAGCTGCTGTAGAGCCAGAGAACCAGGTCAGCAGAGCTGCTGTAGAGCCAAAGAACTAGGTCAGCAGAGCTGCTGTAGAGCCAGAGAACCAGGTAAGCAGAGCTGCTTTAGAGCCAGATAACTAGGTCAGTAGACCTGCTCTTGAGCCATAGAACCAGGTCAGCAGAGCTGCTCTAAAGCCAGGGAACCAGGTCAGCAGAGCTGCTGTAGAGCCAGAGAGCCAGGTCAGCAGAGCTGCTGTAGAGCCAGAGAACTGGGTCAGCAGAGCTGCTTTAGAGCCAGAGAACCAGGTCAGCAGAACTGCTGGACAGCTAGAGAACAAGGTCAGCAGAGCTGCTCTACAGCCAGAGAACAAGGTCAGCAGAGCTGCTCTACAGCCAGAGAACAAGGTCAGCAGAGCTGCTCTACAGCCAAAGAACCAGGTCAGCAGAGCCATTGTACAGCCTGAGAACCAGGTCAGCAAAGCTGCTCTAGAGCCAGAGAACCAGGTCAGCAGAGCTGCTGTAGAGCCAGAGAACCAGGTTAGCAGAGCTGCTGTAGAGCCAGAGAACCAGGTCAGCAGAGCTGTTGTACAGCCAGAGAACCAGGTCAGCAGAGCTGCTGTACAGCCAGAGAACCAGGTCAGCGGACCTCCTTTAGAGCCAGAGAACCTGGTCAGCAGAGCTGCTCTAGAGCCTGAGAACCAGGTCAGCCGAGCCGTTGTAGAGCCAGAGAACCAGGTCAGCAGAGCCGCTATAGAGCCAGAGAACCAGGTCAGCAGAGCTGCTGTACAGCCTGAGAACCAGGTCAGCAGAGCCGTTGTAGAGCCAGAGAACCAGGTCAGCAGAGCCACTGTAGAGCCAGAGAACCAGGTCAGCAGAGCCGCTGTAGAGCCAGAGAACCAGGTCAGCAGAGCCGCTCTAGAGCTAGAGAAATAGGTCAGCAGAGCCGCTCTAGAGCCAGAGAGCCAGGCCAGCAGATCCATTGAAGAGCCAGAGAACCAGGTCAGCAAAGCTGCTTTACAGCCAGAGAAACATGTCAACAGAGCCGTTGTAGAGCCAGGGAACCAGGTCAGCAGAGTTGCTGTAGAGCCAGAGAATCAGGTCAGCAGAGCCTCTGTACAGCCAGGGAACCAGGTCAGCAGAGTTGCTGTAGAGCCAGAGAACCAGGTCAGTAGAGCTGCTCTAGAGCCAGAGAACTAGGTCAGTAGAGCCGCTCTTGAGCCATTGAACCAGGTCAGCAGAGCTGCTCTAAAGCCAGAGAACCAGGTCAGCAGAGCTGCTTTAGAGCCAGTGAATCAGGTCAGCAGAGCCTCTGTACAGCCAGAGAACCAGGTCAGCAGAGCTGCTGTAGAGCCAGAGAACCAGGTCAGCAGAGCTGCTGTAGAGCCAGAGAACCAGGTCAGCAGAGCTGCTGTAGAGCCAGAGAACCAGGTCAGCAGAGCTGCTGTAGAGCCAGAGAACTGGGTCAGCAGAGCTGCTGTACAGCTAGAGAACAAGGTCAGCAGAGCTGCTGTACAGCTAGAGAACCAGGTCAGCAGAGCTGCTCTACAGCCAAAGAACCAGGTCAGCAGAGCCGTTGTACAGCCTGAGAACGAATAGTTTCTTACCTGTCGGTGTAGTTTTGCAGCTTGAAGATCTTTCTGGATTCACTATGCTGTGCATTATTCCGCGATCTTGTGGTTGGGTCCGGATTCGTAGTCTTTTCTTTGTTTTTTGGGTTTTTTTTGTAGCCCAGGTGGGCGTCGACGACCCACCATTTGGTGCACCTCCCGTGACGTCGTCGTGCTTCCTGCGGAAGTCCCACCTTTGGGGCGCTATCTTCGGGTTCTTTTTTCCTCTCGTTTTTTTTTCTTTTTTTTTTTTAACCCTAGGCGATTGATTAATCCCTTATGTCCATTTTTCTGTACGTTTTCATTCCTTCTGATCTTCTTTATTTTACCCCCTCTTCCTCCAGCCTCATCTTCCTGGCGGAGGTGGGTGGGTTCGCTAGTGAATCCAGAAAGATCTTCAAGCTGCAAAACTACACCGACGGGTAAGAAACTATTCGTTTTGCAGCGTGAATCGTTCTGGATTCACTATGCTGTGCATAGACTTTGTAGCGGTTTTCCTAATTTTGTGGCGGCTGGGTGGTAGATGAGATGGGAATCTCTTCACAACCTGCGATGTGAAACTTCCACCCTTCTCTCCTCTGGTGTAGGCTACGATCGCCGCTAGGTGTACCCTTAGGGAGCTCGAGCAGAGGTTACTCTTTAGAAGGTGTGTGAGGTACCTCAGTACTGTTGAGTCTCTTGTCATTGTATTTTGCAGCCCCTTCTTCCTGCACCACATAGTAAATCTCTGCCATTTCGCGCTGTAGCATTTGCGTGTAGTTGGTTTTCTTGCCTCCCGCAGCACCCGCATAGTGCTTGGAGGCAATCTAAGGTGAGCGAACTCTAGGTCTTCAGGAGCCATGCCGCCAGGTTGAGGCTCTCTGGCTCCGGATGCAGGACCTCTCCGTTTTGCATGGAGAGCAGGTCCCTTCTTCTCGTGAACCTGTGGGGATTGCCTTGCGCCATTTCTTGAATTTGTGAGAACCATGTCTGCCTTGCCCACTGCGGAGCCACTAGGATCAGTGTCATGTTGCTGGTTCTGCACTTGTCGAGCACTCTGTGCAACAGGGGTATCGGTGGAAAGGCGTAGGCAAATGTCCTTGACCAGCTTATCCATAGGGCATTCCCCAGGGACTGCTGTTCTGGTTGCCTGGACGCGAAGCTTTGGCATTTTGCATTGTGGCGTGTTGCAAACAGGTCTATTGTGGGAGTTCCCCATCTCTGGAAAAGCTTCTCCGTTTCCTGGCCATTGAGCTCCCACTCGTGCGATGCCGAGGTCTGCCTGCTTAGCCAGTCTGCCTCCACATTGTCCTTCCCTGGAAGGTGAATTGCCAGTAGATCTATCCTGAGAGGTATGGCCCATCTCCAAATCTCCAGTGCCAGAGAGGAGAGGGGAAACGACTGAGTCCCCCCCTGCTTGTTGATATAGAACATTGCCGTGGTGTTGTCTGTTTGAACCAACACCCTCTGGTTGTACAGGTGTCTCTGGAAGGCCTTCAGGGCCAGCAGGATGGTTTTCAATTCGAGGTAATTGATATGGCGTACCGCATCTGCTGGAGCCCACAGACCCCTCACTCTGAGATTGTCCATGTGCGCTCCCCATCCCTTTTGAGATGCGTCCGTAGTAATGGTCATTGTTGGGTTTGGTGGTGTCAGGCTCCTCCCTGCTGTCATGTTGTCTCTGTTCCACCAAGTCATCTCACCACTAGATCCTCCCAACTTCCGCTTGCTTGTGACCATTGCTGTTGTAGCAATACTTGGAATGGTCTCATGTGCAGGCGTACATTCGGCACCAGCTGGATACACGACGCCATCATCCCCATCATTTTGCTCACTGACCTCACTGTCAGAGCTCGCCCCTTCTGGTAGAGACGTGTCTCCTTTAGCAGGGCATCTGTTCTCCTGTCGCTGGGCACCACTGTGCTGTTTAGGGTGTTGATTTTTGCTCCCAGGAAAATCTTCACCTGCTCTGGTTCCAGCGATGACTTCCCCCAGTGTATCGAGAACCCCAGGTTCGTCAGAGTGTCTGTCACGCGTGCTGCGTGTCTCTCGCACATCTCGCGTGTGTTTGCCTTGACCAGCCAGTCGTCTAGGTAGGGGTAGACATGGATCCCCTCCCTTCATAGGTGGGCTGCGACTGCCGAGAGGCATTTCGTAAAAACCCTTGGCGCTGATTTTAGCCCGAAGGCCAGGGTTGTGAACTGGTAATGTTCCTGGTTGATGTTGAACCTTAGAAGACTCTTGTGTCTTCTGTTTATTGGAATGTGCAGGTAGGCATCCTTGAGGGCCACGGTGACCCTGAAGTCCCCGTCTCTTATTTGGGGCAGCACCTCCTGCAGCGAAGTCATTTTGAACCTCTGCGTTCTGATGAATTTGTTTAGGTATCGCAGGTCCAGGATGGGTCTGAGGTTTCCGTCTACTTTCGGGACCACGAAGTAGTTCGAGTAGACCCCCTTGTTCCGTTCTCTGAACGGCACCGCCTCTATGGCTCTTTTTCTAGTAGTTTCTGCGTTTCTTCTCTGAGTAGCGCAAGGTCTTGAGCCGATCTCTGCCTTCTTCTTGGTTTTCTGTTTGGAGGTCTTTTCTCCAAATCCACGCAGTATCCGTATTGCATGACGTTCAGTATCCACTTGTCTGTGGTTATACGCCGCCACTCCTGAAGGTAGAGACTCAGTCTTCCGCCTACTGGTGTTGGATGCTCGTAGGCTTTTGATTTTCCTCTCCCCCTTGATGTTACTGTATTGCGCCTCACCCTTGGGGGTATGTCGTGGGTAGGCGTTCTCCTGCGTGCTGAGTCACTTTGATGAGGGTTGGTCACCCCCTCTCCTCCTCTGGCCACGTCCGTTCCCTCTCCCGCGAAAGGACTGGCCCCGAGGTTGGTACTGCCAGTTTTGCTTCTGTTGACCTTGTTGTCCGTGACTATCACCCTGCTGACCCTGCTGGAACGACTGGTGCGACGCTCCCTGCTGGCTTCCTCCCCGACCGTAGGGTCTCCTAGAGGGATTGCCTCTCCTCATCCCCCTGAGCTGTAGGGCCCCCATGGACCTCGCCGTCTCGTTTTCTTTTTTCAGCTGGGTGAGTTTCTCGTCTACTGTTGCTCCAAACAGTGTTTCCCCGTTGAAGGGCGTGCCAAGAATGTTGTTCTGCACCTCCTGTTTGAATCCAGAGATTCTTAGCCATGCATGTCTTCGTTCGGTGACCCCTATGGCCATTAGTCTGGCCGAGGTCTTGGCCCCGTCCAACGCCGTCTAAATACAAGAGTTGGCGATGTTTTTACCTTCTTCCACCAGGTGGGAGGCTCTTTGGCGGTATTCTTCGGGGAGGTGTTTTACTAGTTCCCCCATCTCGTCCCAGTGCTGGTACTGGTGTCTATTGAGAAGTGCATTGGAATTCGCCATGCGCCAGTGCATTGCGGCGTTCCTCTCGACCTTTCTTCCTGTGAGGTCTATCCTCCTGCTTTCTTTATCGGGTGGTGGCCCCGAAGTCGCTGGCACGTTGGCCCTTCTCCTGGCCGTGGAAGCTATGATGGAGTCGGCCGTGATACTACCCTTGATGTAAGGGGGGTCCAGAGAAGAGTGCTTATACTTCTTCTCCGTCCTGGGCGTGATCGAACGGCAAGTCGCTGGTTCCTTAAAGGCCTCTCTTCCCTGATTCATCACACTTTGTAGCATGGGAAGGGATTGGCTCCTCGTCTGGATGGGGAGCAGGGTCTCGAGGAGAAAATCAGCTTTCGGCCTCTCCTCGTCCAGTTTCACGCCGAAGGCTGTAGCTGCGCTCCTGACCACCATATTGTACACCCCGATGTCGTCGGGCGGCGAAGGCCTCGAAGGGTACGTGTCCACGGGCTCCTCGGGGTTTTCGGTGTCGAGATCCTGCCATTCTATCTCGTGGCTGGTTGATGGCGCCGAGCTGTAGAACGACTGCTGGTCGTCTTCCTCTGCTTCGCCCTCATAATAGGTCTCATCTTCCTCTTCGAGATCTCTCGTCAGCCCCTCGGTGTCGAAATCGTTCTGCTCCTCGATTTCGACGACGTTCGTCGACGGAGCCGTTGGAATTTTGAATTCCTTCATCCTGGCGTCGAACTCCTTCTTCCTCTTAAGGATGCTCTCCATTTCGGCCTCGAGCCGCCTCTTCTTTTTCTCCATCTCGGAGATGCTTTCGTCGTCGACCGCGGGCCTCTTCGACGGAACTTGCATCGACGTCGGCTTGTCCTTCTGCGTCGAGCGCCCCGTTTCATGGGTTGTTTTCGATGAACCGAGCCTTTCGGCGTCTTTCGGCACCAGGGAGTCCTTTTCGAATGATCCGCTCGGCCTCTTGTCCATGGCTCCCCCCTTGGTCGGCGAAGTTTTCGGCGCCGGGGCTCCCTTTGTGGACTTTGACTCCGATTTTCTCGAGTCACCCTCGGGTTTTCGAGGCATTTTCGGGTGTTTTGAACTCGACGATTCTCTTACCTCGTCTTCAGTTTTCTTGTCGGTCTCTACGACCGTGAAGATTTCGGGTCCCTCGGCGACGTTGTCCTCATCGTCTGTGGAGAGGCCCAGATCTTAGAGCGACGGGGCCTTACCCTTGCCATCCATGCTGGCGTTGGCTCTTCTCTGACGTTCTCTCACCCGGAGCGTCTTCGGCACGAAGGCTGAGCAGGCGTTGCAGTCCCTGCTCAGATGGTCGACCGGTAGGCAGAGATTGCAGACCGGATGCTGGTCCTTCTGCGCGAACTTGTGGTGGCAGTTAGGGCAGAACTTGAATGGCGTCTTATCCATTGCGCTCAGGCCCTCTGAGTGCGCATTCTCCAAGGGCGTCGAAGAAAAAGGCGGAACTCTTCCTTCTTCGCGCTCCTGATGTAATATATTCCTTTCCTGTGATCTCTTCGTAGTTATTTATCGACGAAACTCGCTGTTCCTTCTTCTTCCTTCGATTGAAAATCTGGAGCTTCCCGATGACGATCCAGACCCAACGGCGGAAAAAAGAATCTGAAGATGCCGCCCCAAAGGTGGGACTTCCGCAGGAAGCACGACGACGTCACGGGAGGTGCACCAAATGGTGGGTCGTCGACGCCCACCTGGGCTACAAAAAAAAAAAAAAAAAACAAAGAAAAGACTACGAATCCGGACCCAACCACAAGATCGCGGAATAATGCACAGCATAGTGAATCCAGAAAGATTCACGCTGCAAAACCAGGTCAGCAAAGCTGCTCTAGAGCCAGAGAACCAGGTCAGCAGAGCTGCTCGAGAGCCAGAGAACCAGGTCAGCAGAGCTGCTCGAGAGCCAGAGAACCAGGTCAGCAGAGCTGCTTTAGAGCCAGGTCAGCAGAGCTGTGGTAGAGCCAGAGAACCAGGTCATCAGAGCTGCTGTACAGCCAGATAACCAGGTCAGCAAAGCTGCTTTAGAGCCAGAGAACCAGGTCAGCAGAGCTGCTCTAGAGCCTGAGAACCAAGTCAGCAGAGCCGTTGTAGAGCCAGAGAACCAGGTCAGCAGAGCCGCTGTAGAGCCAGAGAACCAGGTCAGCAGAGCTGCTGTACAGCCAGAGAACAAGGTCAACAGAGGTTCTCTTCAGCCAGAGAACCAGGTCAGCAGAGCCGTTCTACAGCCTGAGAACCAGGTCAGCAGAGCCGTTCTACAGCCTGAGAACCAGGTCAGCAGAGCCGTTCTACAGCCTGAGAACCAGGTCAGCAAAGCTGCTCTAGAGCCAGAGAACCAGGTCAGCAAAGCTGCTCTAGAGCCAGAGAACCAGGTCAGGAGAGCTGCTCGAGAGTCTAAGAACCAGGTCAGCAGAGCCGCTATAAAGCCAGAGAACCAGGTCAGCAGAGCTGCTGTACAGCCAGAGAACAAGGTCAGCAGAGCTGCTGTAGAGCCTGAGAACCAGGTCAGCAGAGCCGCTGCACAGCCAGAGAAACAGGTCAGCAGAGCCGTTGTAGAGCCAGAGTAACAGGTCAGCAGAGCCGTTGTAGAGCCTGAGAACCAGGTCAGCAGAGCCGTTCTACAGCCTGAGAACCAGGTCAGCAGAGCCGTTCTACAGCCAGAGAACCAAGTCAGCAAAGCTGCTCTAGAGCCAGAGAACCAGGTCAGCAAAGCTGCTCTAGAGTCAGAGAACCAGGTCAGGAGAGCTGCTCGAGAGTCTAAGAACCAGGTCAGCAGAGCTGCTATAAAGCCAGAGAACCAGGTCAGCAGACCTGCTGTACAGCCAGAGAACAAGGTCAGCAGAGCTGCTGAAGAGCCTGAGAACCAGGTCAGCAGAGCCGCTGCACAGCCAGAGAAACAGGTCAGCAGATCCGCTGCACAGCCAGAGAAACAGGTCAGCAGAGCCGTTGTAGAGCCAGAGAACCAGGTCAGCAGAGCTGCTTTCGAGCCAGAGAACCAGGTCAACAGAGCCGCTGTAGCCCCAGAGAACCTGGTCAACAGATCCGCTGTAGAGCCAGAGAACCAGGTCAGCAGAGCTGCTATAGAACCAGAGAACCAGGTCAGCAGAGCTCCTGTACAGCCAGAGAACAAGGTCAGCAGAGCTGCTGTAGAGCCAGATAACCAGGTCAGCAGAGCTGCTGTAGAGCCTGAGAACCAGGTCAGCAGAGCCGCTGCACAGCCAGAGAAACAGGTCAGCAGAGCCGTTGTAGAGCCAGAGAACCAGGTCAGCAGAGCCGCTTTAGAGCCAGAGAACCAGGTCAGCAGAGCTGCTCTAGAGCCTGAGAACCAAGTCAGCAGAGCCGTTGTAGAGCCAGAGAACCAGGTCAGCAGAGCCGCTGTAGAGCCAGAGAACCAGGTCAGCAGAGCTGCTGTACAGCCAGAGAACAAGGTCAACAGAGGTTCTCTTCAGCCAGAGAACCAGGTCAGCAGAGCCGTTCTACAGCCTGAGAACCAGGTCAGCAGAGCCGTTCTACAGCCTGAGAACCAGGTCAGCAGAGCCGTTCTACAGCCTGAGAACCAGGTCAGCAAAGCTGCTCTAGAGCCAGAGAACCAGGTCAGCAAAGCTGCTCTAGAGCCAGAGAACCAGGTCAGGAGAGCTGCTCGAGAGTCTAAGAACCAGGTCAGCAGAGCCGCTATAAAGCCAGAGAACCAGGTCAGCAGAGCTGCTGTACAGCCAGAGAAGAAGGTCAGCAGAGCTGCTGTAGAGCCTGAGAACCAGGTCAGCAGAGCCGCTGCACAGCCAGAGAAACAGGTCAGCAGAGCCGTTGTAGAGCCAGAGTAACAGGTCAGCAGAGCCGTTGTAGAGCCTGAGAACCAGGTCAGCAGAGCCGTTCTACAGCCTGAGAACCAGGTCAGCAGAGCCGTTCTACAGCCAGAGAACCAAGTCAGCAAAGCTGCTCTAGAGCCAGAGAACCAGGTCAGCAAAGCTGCTCTAGAGTCAGAGAACCAGGTCAGGAGAGCTGCTCGAGAGTCTAAGAACCAGGTCAGCAGAGCTGCTATAAAGCCAGAGAACCAGGTCAGCAGACCTGCTGTACAGCCAGAGAACAAGGTCAGCAGAGCTGCTGAAGAGCCTGAGAACCAGGTCAGCAGAGCCGCTGCACAGCCAGAGAAACAGGTCAGCAGATCCGCTGCACAGCCAGAGAAACAGGTCAGCAGAGCCGTTGTAGAGCCAGAGAACCAGGTCAGCAGAGCTGCTTTCGAGCCAGAGAACCAGGTCAACAGAGCCGCTGTAGCCCCAGAGAACCTGGTCAACAGATCCGCTGTAGAGCCAGAGAACCAGGTCAGCAGAGCTGCTATAGAACCAGAGAACCAGGTCAGCAGAGCTGCTGTACAGCCAGAGAACCAGGTAAGCAGAGCTGCTTTAGAGCCAGAGAACCAGGCCAGCAGATCCATTGTAGAGCCAGAGAACCAGGTCAGCAAAGCTGCTGCACAGCCAGAGAAACAGGTCAGCAGAGCCGCTGCACAGCCAGAGAAACAGGTCAGCAGAGCCGTTGTAGAGCCAGAGAACCAGGTCAGCAGAGCTGCTTTCGAGCCAGAGAACCAGGTCAACAGAGCCGCTGTAGAGCCAGAGAACCTGGTCAACAGAGCCGCTGTAGAGCCAGAGAACCAGGTCAGCAGAGCTGCTATAGAACCAGAGAACCAGGTCAGCAGAGCTGCTGTACAGCCAGAGAACCAGGTAAGCAGAGCTACTTTAGAGCCAGAGAACCAGGCCAGCAGATCCATTGTAGAGCCAGAGAACCAGGTCAGCAAAGCTGCTTTACAGCCAGAGAAACAGGTCAGCAGAGCCGTTGTAGAGCCAGGGAACCAGGTCAGCAGAGTTGCTGTAGAGCCAGAGAACCATGTAAGTAGGGCTGCTCTAGAGCCAGAGAACTAGGTCAGTAGAGCTGCTCTAGAGTCAGAGAACCAGGTCAGCAGAGCTGCTCTAAAGCCAGAGAACCAGGTCAGCAGAGCTGCTTTAGAGCCAGAGAATCAGGTCAGCAGAGCCTCTGTACAGCCAGAGAACCAGGTCAGCAGAGCTGCTGTAGAGCCAGAGAACCAGGTCAGTAGAGCTGCTCTAGAGCCAGAGAACTAGGTCAGTAGAGCTGCTCTTGAGCCATAGAACCAGGTCAGCAGAGCTGCTCTAAAACCAGAGAACCAGGTCAGCAGAGCTGCTTTAGAGCCAGAGAATCAGGTCAGCAGAGCCTCTGAACAGCCAGAGAACCAGGTCAGCAGAGCTGCTGTAGAGCCAGAGAACCAGGTCAGCAGAGCTGCTGTAGAGCCAGAGAACTGGGTCAGCAGAGCTGCTTTAGAGCCAGAGAACCAGGTCAGCAGAGCCGTTGTACAGCCTGAGAACCAGGTCAGCAAAGCTGCTCTAGAGCCAGAGAACCAGGTCAGCAGAGCTGCTGTACAGCTAGAGAACAAGGTCAGCAGAGCTGCTCTACAGCCAAAGAAGCAGGTCAGCAGAGCCGTTGTACAGCCTGAGAACCAGGTCAGCAAAGCTGCTCTAGAGCCAGAGAACCAGGTCAGCAGAGCTGCTGTAGAGCCAGAGAACCAGGTCAGCAGAGCTGCTGTAAAGCCAAAGAACCAGGTCAGCAGACCTGCTTTAGTGCCAGAGAACCTGGTCAGCAGAGCTGCTCTAGAGCCTGAGAACCAGGTCAGCAGAGCCGTTGTAGAGCCAGAGAACCAGGTCAGCAGAGCCGTTGTAGAGCCAGAGAACCAGGTCAGCAGAGCCACTGTAGAGCCAGAGAACCAGGTCAGCAGAGCCACTGTAGAAACAGAGAACCAGGTCAGCAGAGCTGCTGTAGAGCCAGAGAACCAGGTCAGCAGAGCCGCTCTAGAGCTAGAGAAATAGGTCAGCAGAGCCGCTCTAGAGCCAGAGAACCGGCCAGCAGATCCATTGTAGAGCCAGAGAACCAGGTCAGTAGAGCTGCTCTAGAGCCAGAGAACTAGGTCAGTAGAGCCGCTCTTGAGCCATTGAACCAGGTCAGCAGAGCTGCTCTAAAGCCAGAGAACCAGGTCAGCAGAGCTGCTGTAGAGCCAGAGAACCAGGTCAGCAGAGCTGCTGTAGAGCCAGAGAACCAGGTCAGCAGAGCTGCTGTACAGCTAGAGAACAAGGTCAGCAGAGCTGCTGTACAGCTAGAGAACAAGGTCAGCAGAGCTGCTTTACAGCCAAAGAACCAGGTCAGCAGAGCCGTTGTACAGCCTGAGAACCAGGTCAGCAAAACTGCTCTAGAGCAAGAGAACCAGGTCAGCAGAGCTTCTCGAGAGCCAGAGAACCAGGTCAGCAGAGCTGCTTTAGAGCCAGGTCAGCAGAGCTGTTGTAGAGCCAGAGAACCAGGTCAGCAGAGCTGCTCGAGAGCCAGAAAACCAGGTCAGCAGAGCTGCTTTAGAGCCAGGTCAGCAGAGCTGTTGTAGAGCCAGAGAACCAGGTCATCAGAGCTGCTGTACAGCCAGATAACCAGGTCAGCAAAGCTGCTTTAGAGCCAGAGAACCAGGTCAGCAGAGCTGTTCTAGAGCCTGAGAACCAAGTCAGCAGAGCCGTTGTAGAGCCAGAGAACCAGGTCAGCAGAGCCGCTGTAGAGCCAGTTAACCAGGTCAGCAGAGCTGCTGTACAGCCAGAGAACAAGGTCAGCAGAGCTGCTGTAGAGCCAGATAACCAGGGCAGCAGATCTGCTGTAGAGCCAGAGAACTGGGTCAGCAGAGCTGCTTTAGAGCCAGAGAACCAGGTCAGCAGAGCTGCTGTACAGCTAGAGAACAAGGTCAGCAGAGGTTCTCTTCAGCCAGAGAACCAGGTCAGCAGAGCCGTTGTACAGCCTGAGAACTAGGTCAGCAGAGCCGTTCTACAGCCTGAGAACCAGGTCAGCAAAGCTGCTCTAGAGCCAGAGAACCAGGTCAGCAAAGCTGCTCTAGAGCCAGAGAACCAGGTCAGGAGAGCTGCTCGAGAGTCTAAGAACCAGGTCAGCAGAGCCGCTATAAAGCCAGAGAACCAGGTCAGCAGAGCTGCTGTACAGCCAGAGAACAAGGTCAGCAGAGCTGCTGTAGAGCCAGATAACCAGGTCAGCAGAGCTGCTGTAGAGCCTGAGAACCAGGTCAGCAGAGCCGCTGCACAGCCAGAGAAATAGGTCAGCAGAGCCGTTGTAGAGCCAGAGAACCAGGTCAGCAGAGCTGCTTTCGAGCCAGAGAACCAGGTCAACAGAGCCGCTGTAGAGCCAGAGAACCTGGTCAACAGAGCCGCTGTAGAGCCAGAGAACCAGGTCAGCAGAGCTGCTATAGAACCAGGTCAGCAGAGCTGCTGTACAGCCAGAGAACCAGGTAAGCAGAGCTGCTTTAGAGCCAGAGAACCAGGCCAGCAGATCCATTGTAGAGCCAGAGAACCAGGTCAGCAAAGCTGCTTTACAGCCAGAGAAACAGGTCAGCAGAGCCGTTGTAGAGCCAGGGAACCAGGTCAGCAGAGTTGCTGTAGAGCCAAAGAACCAGGTCAGTAGAGCTGCTCTAGAGCCAGAGAACTAGGTCAGTAGAGCTGCTCTAGAGCCAGAGAACCAGGTCAGCAGAGCTGCTCTAAAGCCAGAGAACCAGGTCAGCAGAGCTGCTTTAGAGCCAGAGAATCAGGTCAGCAGAGCCTCTGTACAGCCAGAGAACCAGGTCAGCAGAGCCGCTGTAGAGCCAGAGAACCAGGTCAGTAGAGCTGCTCTAGAGCCAGAGAACAGGTCAGTAGAGCTGCTCTTGAGCCATAGAACCAGGTCAGCAGAGCTGCTCTAAAGCCAGAGAACCAGGTCAGCAGAGCTGCTTTAGAGCCAGAGAATCAGGTCAGCAGAGCCTCTGTACAGCCAGAGAACCAGGTCAGCAGAGCTGCTGTAGAGCCAGAGAACTGGGTCAGCAGAGCTGCTTTAGAGCCAGAGAACCAGGTCAGCAGAGCTGCTGTACAGCTAGAGAACAAGGTCAACAGAGCTGCTCTACAGCCAAAGAACCAGGTCAGCAGAGCCGTTGTACAGCCTGAGAACCAGGTCAGCAAAGCTGCTCTAGAGCCAGAGAACCAGGTCAGCAGAGCTGCTGTAGAGCCAGAGAACCAGGTCAGCAGAGCCGCTCTAGAGCTAGAGAAATAGGTCAGCAGAGCCGCTCTAGAGCCAGAGAACCGGCCAGCAGATCCATTGTAGAGCCAGAGAACCAGGTCAGCAAAGCTGCTTTACAGCCAGAGAAACATGTCAGCAGAGCCGTTGTAGAGTTAGGGAACCAGGTCAGCAGAGTTGCTGTAGAGCCAGAGAACCAGGTCAGTAGAGCTGCTCTAGAGCCAGAGAACTAGGTCAGTAGAGCCGCTCTTGAGCCATTGAACCAGGTCAGCAGAGCTGCTCTAAAGCCAGAGAACAAGGTCAGCAGACCTGCTTTAGAGCCAGAGAATCAGGTCAGCAGAGCTTCTGTACAGCCAGAGAACCAGGTCAGCAGAGCTGCTGTAGAGCCAGAGAACCAGGTCAGCAGAGCTGCTGTAGAGCCAGAGAACTGGGTCAGCAGAGCTGCTTTAGAGCCAGAGTACCAGGTCAGCAGAGCTGCTGTACAGCTAGAGAACAAGGTCAGCAGAGCTGCTCTACAGCCAAAGAACCAGGTCAGCAGAGCCGTTGTACAGCCTGAGAACCAGGTCAGCAAAGCTGCTCTAGAGCCAGAGAACCAGGTCAGCAGAGCTGCTCTAGAGCCAGAGAACCAGGTCAGCAGAGCTGCTTTAGAGCCAGGTCAGCAGAGCTGTTGTAGAGCCAGAGAACCAGGTCATCAGAGCTGCTGTACAGCCAGATAACCAGGTCAGCAAAGCTGCTTTAGAGCCAGAGAACCAGGTCAGCAGAGCTGTTCTAGAGCCTGAGAACCAAGTCAGCAGAGCCGTTGTAGAGCCAGAGAACCAGGTCAGCAGAGCCGCTGTAGAGCCAGTTAACCAGGTCAGCAGAGCTGCTGTACAGCCAGAGAACAAGGTCAGCAGAGCTGCTGTAGAGCCAGATAACCAGGGCAGCAGATCTGCTGTAGAGCCAGAGAACTGGGTCAGCAGAGCTGCTTTAGAGCCAGAGAACCAGGTCAGCAGAGCTGCTGTACAGCTAGAGAACAAGGTCAGCAGAGGTTCTCTTCAGCCAGAGAACCAGGTCAGCAGAGCCGTTGTACAGCCTGAGAACTAGGTCAGCAGAGCCGTTCTACAGCCTGAGAACCAGGTCAGCAAAGCTGCTCTAGAGCCAGAGAACCAGGTCAGCAAAGCTGCTCTAGAGCCAGAGAACCAGGTCAGGAGAGCTGCTCGAGAGTCTAAGAACCAGGTCAGCAGAGCCGCTATAAAGCCAGAGAACCAGGTCAGCAGAGCTGCTGTACAGCCAGAGAACAAGGTCAGCAGAGCTGCTGTAGAGCCAGATAACCAGGTCAGCAGAGCTGCTGTAGAGCCTGAGAACCAGGTCAGCAGAGCCGCTGCACAGCCAGAGAAATAGGTCAGCAGAGCCGTTGTAGAGCCAGAGAACCAGGTCAGCAGAGCTGCTTTCGAGCCAGAGAACCAGGTCAACAGAGCCGCTGTAGAGCCAGAGAACCTGGTCAACAGAGCCGCTGTAGAGCCAGAGAACCAGGTCAGCAGAGCTGCTATAGAACCAGGTCAGCAGAGCTGCTGTACAGCCAGAGAACCAGGTAAGCAGAGCTGCTTTAGAGCCAGAGAACCAGGCCAGCAGATCCATTGTAGAGCCAGAGAACCAGGTCAGCAAAGCTGCTTTACAGCCAGAGAAACAGGTCAGCAGAGCCGTTGTAGAGCCAGGGAACCAGGTCAGCAGAGTTGCTGTAGAGCCAAAGAACCAGGTCAGTAGAGCTGCTCTAGAGCCAGAGAACTAGGTCAGTAGAGCTGCTCTAGAGCCAGAGAACCAGGTCAGCAGAGCTGCTCTAAAGCCAGAGAACCAGGTCAGCAGAGCTGCTTTAGAGCCAGAGAATCAGGTCAGCAGAGCCTCTGTACAGCCAGAGAACCAGGTCAGCAGAGCCGCTGTAGAGCCAGAGAACCAGGTCAGTAGAGCTGCTCTAGAGCCAGAGAACAGGTCAGTAGAGCTGCTCTTGAGCCATAGAACCAGGTCAGCAGAGCTGCTCTAAAGCCAGAGAACCAGGTCAGCAGAGCTGCTTTAGAGCCAGAGAATCAGGTCAGCAGAGCCTCTGTACAGCCAGAGAACCAGGTCAGCAGAGCTGCTGTAGAGCCAGAGAACTGGGTCAGCAGAGCTGCTTTAGAGCCAGAGAACCAGGTCAGCAGAGCTGCTGTACAGCTAGAGAACAAGGTCAACAGAGCTGCTCTACAGCCAAAGAACCAGGTCAGCAGAGCCGTTGTACAGCCTGAGAACCAGGTCAGCAAAGCTGCTCTAGAGCCAGAGAACCAGGTCAGCAGAGCTGCTGTAGAGCCAGAGAACCAGGTCAGCAGAGCCGCTCTAGAGCTAGAGAAATAGGTCAGCAGAGCCGCTCTAGAGCCAGAGAACCGGCCAGCAGATCCATTGTAGAGCCAGAGAACCAGGTCAGCAAAGCTGCTTTACAGCCAGAGAAACATGTCAGCAGAGCCGTTGTAGAGTTAGGGAACCAGGTCAGCAGAGTTGCTGTAGAGCCAGAGAACCAGGTCAGTAGAGCTGCTCTAGAGCCAGAGAACTAGGTCAGTAGAGCCGCTCTTGAGCCATTGAACCAGGTCAGCAGAGCTGCTCTAAAGCCAGAGAACAAGGTCAGCAGACCTGCTTTAGAGCCAGAGAATCAGGTCAGCAGAGCTTCTGTACAGCCAGAGAACCAGGTCAGCAGAGCTGCTGTAGAGCCAGAGAACCAGGTCAGCAGAGCTGCTGTAGAGCCAGAGAACTGGGTCAGCAGAGCTGCTTTAGAGCCAGAGTACCAGGTCAGCAGAGCTGCTGTACAGCTAGAGAACAAGGTCAGCAGAGCTGCTCTACAGCCAAAGAACCAGGTCAGCAGAGCCGTTGTACAGCCTGAGAACCAGGTCAGCAAAGCTGCTCTAGAGCCAGAGAACCAGGTCAGCAGAGCTGCTCTAGAGCCAGAGAACCAGGTCAGCAGAGCTGCTTTAGAGCCAGGTCAGCAGAGCTGTTGTAGAGCCAGAGAACCAGGTCATCAGAGCTGCTTTACAGCCAGAGAACCAGGTCAGCAGAGCTGCTCTAGAGCCAGAGAACCAGGTCAGCAGAGCTGCTCTAGAGCCTGAGAACCAAGTCAGCAGAGCCGTTGTAGAGCCAGAGAACCAGGTCAGCAGAGCCGCTGTACAGCCAGAGAACAAGGTCAGCAGAGCTGCTGTACAGCCAGAGAACAACGTCAGCAGACGTTCTCTTCAGCCAGAGAACCAGGTCAGCAGAGCCGTTCTACAGCCTGAGAACCAGGTCAGCAGAGCCGTTCTACAGCCTGAGAACCAGGTCAGCGAAGATGCTCTAGAGCCAGAGAACCAGGTCAGCAAAGCTGCTCTAGAGCCAGAGAACCAGGTCAGGAGAGCTGCTCGAGAGTCTAAGAACCAGGTCAGCAGAGCCGCTATAAAGCCAGAGAACCAGGTCAGCAGAGCTCCTGTACAGCCAGAGAACAAGGTCAGCAGAGCTGCTGTAGAGCCAGATAACCAGGTCAGCAGAGCTGCTGTAGAGCCTGAGAACCAGGTCAGCAGAGCCGCTGCACAGCCAGAGAAACAGGTCAGCAGAGCCGTTGTAGAGCCAGAGAACCAGGTCAGCAGAGCCGCTTTCGAGCCAGAGAACCAGGTCAACAGAGCCGCTGTAGAGCCAGAGAACCAGGTCAACAGAGCCGCTGTAGAGCCAGAGAACCAGGTCAGCAGAGCTGCTAGAGAACCAGAGAACCAGGTCAGCAGAGCTGCTATAGAACCAGAGAACCAGGTCAGCAGAGCTGCTGTACAGCCAGAGAACCAGGTAAGCAGAGCTGCTTTAGAGCCAGAGAACCAGGCCAGCAGATCCATTGTAGAGCCAGAGAACCAGGTCAGCAAAGCTGCTTTAAAGCCAGAGAAACAGGTCAGCAGAGCCGTTGTAGAGCCAGGGAACAAGGTCAGCAGAGTTGCTGTAGAGCCAGAGAACCAGGTCAGTAGAGCTGCTCTAGAGCCAGAGAACTAGGTCAGTAGAGCTGCTCTTGAGCCAGAGAACCAGGTCAGCAGAGCTGCTCTAAAGCCAGAGAACCAGGTCAGCAGAGCTGCTTTAGAGCCAGAGAATCAGGTCAGCAGAGCCTCTGTACAGCCAGAGAACCAGGTCAGCAGAGCTGCTGTAGAGCCAGAGAACCAGTTCAGCAGAGCTGTTCTAAAGCCAGAGAACCAGGTCAGCAGAGCTGCTCTAAAGCCAGAGAACCAGGTCAGCAGAGCAGCTTTAGAGCCAGAGAATCAGGTCAGCAGAGCCTCTGTACAGCCAGAGAACCAGGTCAGCAGAACTGCTGTAGAGCCAGAGAACCAGGTCAGCAGAGCTGCTGTAGAGCCAGAGAACTGGGTCAGCAGAGCTGCTTTAGAGCCAGAGAACCAGGTCAGCAGAGCTGCTGTACAGCTAGAGAACAAGGTCAGCAGAGCTGCTCTACAGCCAAAGAACCAGGTCAGCAGAGCCGTTGTACAGCCTGAGAACCAGATCAGCAAAGCTGCTCTAGAGCCAGAGAACCAGGTCAGCAGACCTGCTGTACAGCTAGAGAACAAGGTCAGCAGAGCTGCTCTACAGCCAAAGAAGCAGGTCAGCAGAGCCGTTGTACAGCCTGAGAACCAGGTCAGCAAAGCTGCTCTAGAGCCACGGAACCAGGTCAGCAAAGGTGCTGTAGAGCCAGAGAACCACGTCAGCAGAGCTGCTGTGGAGCCAGAGAACCAGGTCAGGACAGCTGCTGTAGAACCAGAGAACCAGGTCATCAGAGCTGCTGTGCAGGCAGAGAACCACGACATCAGATCTGCTTTAGAGCCAGAGAACCTGGTCAGCAGAGCTGCTTTAGAGCCTGAGAACCAGGTCAGCAGAGCCGTTGTAGAGCTAGAGAACCAGGTCAGCAGAGCCTCTATAGAGCCAGAGAGCAAGGTCAGCAGAGCTGCTGTACAGCCTGAGAACCAGGTCAGCAGAGCCGTTGTAGAGCCAGAGAACCAGGTTAGCAGAGCCACTGTAGAGCCAGAGAACCAGGTCAGCAGAGCCGCTGTAGAGCCAGAGAACGAGGTCAGCAGAGCTGCTGTAGAGCCAGAGAACCAGGTCAGCAGAGCCGCTCTAGAGCTAGAGAAATAGGTCAGCAGAGCCGCTCTAGAGCCAGAGAACCGGCCAGCAGATCCATTGTAGAGCCAGAGAACCAGGTCAGCAAAGCTACTTTACAGCCAGAGAACCAGGTCAGCAGAGCTGCTCTAAAGCCAGAGAACCAGGTCAGCAGAGCTGCTTTAGAGCCAAAGAACCAGGTCAGCAGAGCCTCTGTACAGCCAAAGAACCAGGTCAGCAAAGCTGCTCTAGAGCCAGAGAACCAGGTCAGCAGAGCTGCTTTAGAGCCACATCAGCAGAGCTGTTGTAGAGCCAGAGAACCAGGTCAGCAGAGCTGCTCGAGAGCCAGAGAACCAGGTCAGCAGAGCTGCTTTAGAGCCAGGTCAGCAGAGCTGTTGTAGAGCCAAAGAACCAGGTCATCAGAGCTGCTTTACAGCCAGAGAACCAGGTCAGCAGAGCTGCTCTAGAGCCAGAGAACCAGGTCAGCAGAGCTGCTCTAGAGCCAGAGAACCAGGTCAGCAGAGCTGCTCTAGAGCCTGAGAACCAAGTCAGCAGAGCCGTTGTAGAGCCAGAGAACCAGGTCAGCAGAGCCGCTGTACAGCCAGAGAACAAGGTCAGCAGAGCCGCTGTACAGCCAGAGAACAAGGTCAACAGAGCCGCTGTACAGCCAGAGAACAAGGTCAGCAGAGGTTCTCTTTAGCCAGAGAACCAGGTCAGCAGAGCTGTTCTACAGCCTGAGAACCAGGTCAGTGAAGCTGCTCTAGAGCCAGAGAACCAGGTCAGCAAAGCTGCTCTAGAGCCAGAGAACCAGGTCAGGAGAGCTGCTCGAGAGTCTAAGAACCAGGTCAGCAGAGCCGCTATAAAGCCAGAGAACCAGGTCAGCAGAGCTGCTGTACAGCCAGAGAACAAGGTCAGCAGAGCTGCTGTAGAGCCAGATAACCAGGTCAGCAGAGCTGCTGTAGAGCCTGAGAACCAGGTCAGCAGAGCCGCTGCACAGCCAGATAACCAGGTCAGCAGAGCTGCTTTCGAGCCAGAGAACCAGGTCAACAGAGCCGCTGTAGAGCCAGAGAACCAGGTCAATAGAGCCGCTGTAGAGCCAGAGAACCAGGTCAGCAGAGCTGCTATAGAACCAGAGAACCAGGTCAGCAGAGCTGCTGTACAGCCAGAGAACCAGGTAAGCAGAGCTGCTTTAGAGCCAGAGAACCAGGTCAGCAGAGCTGCTGTAGAGCCAGAGAACCAGGTCAGCAGAGCTGCTGTAGAGCCAGATAACCAGGTCAGCAGAGCTGCTCTACAGCCAAAGAACCAGGTAAGCAGAGCTGCTATAGAACCAGAGAACCAGGTCAGCAGAGCTGCTGTCCAGCCAGAAAACCAGGTAAGCAGAGCTGCTGTAGAGCCAGAGAACCAGGTCAACAGAGCCGCTGTACAGCCTGAGAACCAGGTCAGCAAAGCTGCTGTAGAGCCAGAGAACCAGGTCAGCAGAGCTGCTGTAGAGCCAGAGAACCAGGTCAGCAGAGCTGCTGTAGAGCCAGATAACAAGGTCAGCAGAGCTGCTCTACAGCCAAAGAACCAGGTAAGCAGAGCTGCTTTAGAGCCAGAGAACCAGGTCAGCAGAGCTGCTTCGAGCCAGAGAACCAGGTCAACAGAGCTGCTGTAGAGCCAGAGAACCAGGTCAACAGAGCTGCTGTACAGCTTGAGAACCAGGTCAGCAGAGCTGCTATAGAACCAGAGAACCAGGTCAGCAGAGCTGCTGTACAGCCAGAGAACCAGGTAAGCAGTGCTGCTTTCGAGCCAGAGAACCAGGCCAGCAGAGCTGCTTTCGAGCCAGAGAACCAGGTCAACAGAGCCGCTGTAGAGCCAGAGAACCAGGTCAACAGAGCCGCTGTACAGCCTGAGAACCAGGTCATCAGAGCTGCTGTAGAGCCAGAGAACCAGGTCAGCAGAGCTGCTGTAGGGCCAGAGAACCAGGTCAGCAGAGCTGCTGTAGAGCCAGATAACAAGGTCAGCAGAGCTGCTCTACAGCCAAAGAACCAGGTCAGCAGAGCCGTTGTACAGCCTGAGAACCAGGTCAGCAAAGCTGCTCTGGCGCCAGAGAACTAGGTCAGCAGAGCAGCTGTAGAGCCAGAGAACCAGGTAAGCAGAGCTGCTTTAGAGCCAGAGAACCAGGTCAGCAAAGCTGCTGTAGAGCCAGAGAACTAGGTCAGCAGAGCTGCTGTAGAGCCAGAGAACCAGGTAAGCAGAGCTGCTTTAGAGCCAGAGAACCAGGCCAGCAGAGCTGCTTTCAAGCCAGAGAACCAGGCCAACAGAGCCACTGTAGAGCCAGAGAACCAGGTCAACAGAGCCTCTGTAGAGCCAGAGAACCAGGTCAGCAGAGCTGCTGTAGAGCCAGAGAACCAGGTCAGCAGAGCCGCTCTAGAGCCAGAGAACCAGGCCAGGAAAGCTGCTCTAGAGACTAAGAACCAGGTCAGCAGAGCCGTTGTAGAGCCAGCTCTGCAGAACCATTGTAGAGCCAGAGAAACAGGTCAGCAGAGCTGCTGTAGAGCCATAGAACCAGGTCAGCAGAGCTGCTGTGCAGCCAGAGAACCAGGTCAGCAGAGCTGATTTAGAGCCAGAGAACCAGGTCAGCAGAGCTGCTGAAGAGCCAGAGACCCAGGTCAGCAGAGCTGCTGAAAAGCCAGAGAACCAGGTCAGCAGTCGCTGTAGAGCCAGAAAACCAGGCCAGCAGAGCCGCTGTAGACCCAGAGAACCAGGTCAGCAGAGCTGCTGTGCAGCCAGAGAACCAGGTCAGCAGATCTGCTGTACAGCCAAAGAACAAGGTAAGCAAAGCTTCTCTAGAGCCAGAGAACCAGGTCAGCAGAGCTGCTTTAGAGCCATAGAACCAGGTCAACAGAGCCACTGTAGAGGCAGAGAACCAGGTCAGCAGAGCTGCTGTAGAGCCAGAGAACCAGGTCAGCAGAGCTGCTGTAGAGCCAGAGAACCAGGTCAGCAGAGCTGCTTTAGAGCCACAGAACCAGGTCAGCAAAGCCGTTGTAGAGCCAGAGAACCAGGTCAGCAAAGATGCTTTACAGCCAGAGAAACAGGTCAGCTGAGCCGTTGTAGAGCCAGAGAACCAGGTCAGCAAAGCTGCTGTAGAGCATGAGAACCAGGTCAGCAGAGCCGCTGCACAGCCAGAGAACCAGGTCAGCAGAGCCGCTATAGAACCAGAGAACCAGGTCAGCAGAGCCGCTGCACAGCCAGAGAACCAGGTCAGCAGAGCCGCTATAGAACCAGAGAACCAGGTCAGCAGAGGTGCTGTACAGCCAGAGAACCGGGTAAGCAGAGCTGCTTTCAAGCTAGAGAACCATGTCAACAGAGCCGCTGTACAGCCTGAGAACCAGGTCAGCAAAGCTGCTGTAGAGCCAGAGAACCAGGTCAGCAGAGCTGCTGTACAGCCAGAGAACCAGGTCAGCAGAGCTGCTGTAGAGCCAGAGAACCAGGTCAGCAGAGCTGCTGTAGAGCCAGATAACAAGGTCAGCAGAGCTGCTCTACAGCCAAAGAACCAGGTCAGCACAGCCGTTGTACAGCCTGAGAACCAGGTAAGCAAAGCTGCTCTAGAGCCAGAGAACCAGGTCAGCAGAGCTGCTCTAGAGCCAGAGAACCAGGTCAGCAGAGCTGCTCTAGAGCCAGGTCAGCAGGGCTGTTGTAGAGCCAGAGAACCAGGTCATCAGAGCTGCTGTACAGCCAGATAACCAGGTCGGCAAAGCTGCTTTAGAGCCAGAGAACCAGGTCAGCAGAGCTGCTGTAGAGCCTGAGAACCAAGTCAGCAGAGCCGTTGCAGAGCCAGAGTACCAGGTCACCAGTGCCGCTGTAGAGCCAGAGAACCAGGTCAGCAGAGCTGCTGTACAGCCAGAGAGCCAGGTCAGCAGAGGTTCTCTTCAGCCAGAGAACCAGGTCAGCAGAGCCGTTCTACAGCCTGAGAAGCAGGTCAGCAGAGCCGTTCTACAGCCTGAGAACCAGGTCAGCAAAGCTGCTCTAGAGCCAGAGAACCAGGTCAGCAAAGCTGCTCTAGAGCCAGAGAACCAGGTCAGGAGAGCTGCTCGAGAGTCTAAGAACCAGGTCAGCAGAGCTGCTGTAGAGCCAGAGAAACCAGGTCAGCAGAGCTGCTTTAGAGCCAGAGAACCAGGTCAACAGAGCCACTATAAAGCCGGAGAACCAGGTCAGCAGAGCTGCTGTACAGCCAGAGAACAAGGTCAGCAGAGCTGCTGTAGAGCCAGATAACCAGGTCAGCAAAGCTGCTTTAGAGCCAGAGAACCAGGTCAGCAGAGCCGCTATAAAGCCAGAGAACCAGGTCAGCAGAGCTGCTGTACAGCCAGAGAACAAGGTCAGCAGAGCTGCTGTAGAGCCAGATAACCAGGTCAGCAAAGCTGCTTTACAGCCAGAGAAACAGGTCAGCAGAGCCGTTGTAGAGCCAGAGAACCAGGTCAGCAGAGCTGCTGTAGAGCCTGAGAACCAGGTCAGCAGAGCCGCTGCACAGCCAGAGAAACAGGTCAGCAGAGCCGTTGTAGAGCCAGAGAACCAGGTCAGCAGAGCTGCTGTGCAGCCAGAGAACCAGGTCAGCAGAGCTGCTTTAGAGCCAGAGAACCAGGTCAGCAGAGCTGCTGAAGAGCCAGAGAACCAGGTCAGCAGAGCTGCTGAAAAGCCAGAGAACCAGGTCAGCAGAGCTGCTGAAGAGCCAGAGAACCAGGTCAGCAGAGCTGCTGAAGAGCCAGAGAACCAGGTCAGCAGAGCTGCTCTAGAGCCAGAGAACCAGGCCAGCAGAGCTGCTCTAGAGACTAAGAACCAGGTCAGCAGAGCCGTTGTAGAGCCAGGTCAGCAGAACCATTGTAGAGCCAGAGAAACAGGTCAGCAGAGCTGCTGTAGAGCCAGAGAACCAGGTCAGCAGAGTCGTTGTAGAGCCAGAAAACCAGGCCAGCAGAGCCGCTGTAGAGCCAGAGAACCAGGTCAGCAGAGCTGCTCTACAGCTAGAGAACAAGGTCAGCAGAGCTGCTCTACAGCCAAAGAACCAGGTCAGCAGAGCCGTTGTACAGCCTGAGAACCAGGTCAGCAAAGATGCTCTAGAGCCAGAGAACCAGGTCAGCAGAGCTGCTTGAGAGCCAGAGAACCAGGTCAGCAGAGCTGCTTTAGAGCCAGGTCAGCAGAGCTGTTGTAGAGCCAGAGAACCAGGTCAGCAGAGCTGCTCGAGAGCCAGAGAACCAGCTCAGCAGAGCTGCTTTAGAGCCAGGTCAGCAGAGCTGTTGGAGAGCCAGAGAACCAGGTCATCAGAGCTGCTGTACAGCCAGATAACCAGGTCACTAAAGCTGCTTTAGAGCCAGAGAACCAGGTCAGCAGAGCTGCTCTAGAGCCTGAGAACCAAGTCAGCAGAGCCGTTGTAGAGCCAGAGAACCAGGTCAGCAGAGCCGCTGTAGAGCCAGAGAACCAGGTCAGCAGAGCTGCTGTAGAGCCAGATAACCAGGCCAGCAGAGCTGCTGTAGAGCCAGATAACCAGGTCAGCAGAGCTGCTGTGGAGCCAGAGAACTGGGTCAGCAGAGCTGCTTTAGAGCCAGAGAACCAGGTCAGCAGAGCTGCTGTACAGCTAGAGAATAAGGTCAGCAGAGGTTCTCTTCAGTCAGAGAACCAGGTCAGCAGAGCCGTTGTACAGCCTGAGAACCAGGTCAGCAGAGCCGTTCTACAGCCTGAGAACCAGGTCAGCAGAGCTGCTATAGAACCAGAGAACCAGGTCAGCAGAGCTGCTGTACAGCCAGAGAACCAGGTAAGCAGTGCTGCTTTCGAGCCAGAGAACCAGGCCAGCAGAGCTGCTTTCGAGCCAGAGAACCAGGTCAACAGAGCCGCTGTAGAGCCAGAGAACCAGGTCAACAGAGCCGCTGTACAGCCTGAGAACCAGGTCATCAGAGCTGCTGTAGAGCCAGAGAACCAGGTCAGCAGAGCTGCTGTAGGGCCAGAGAACCAGGTCAGCAGAGCTGCTGTAGAGCCAGATAACAAGGTCAGCAGAGCTGCTCTACAGCCAAAGAACCAGGTCAGCAGAGCCGTTGTACAGCCTGAGAACCAGGTCAGCAAAGCTGCTCTGGCGCCAGAGAACTAGGTCAGCAGAGCAGCTGTAGAGCCAGAGAACCAGGTAAGCAGAGCTGCTTTAGAGCCAGAGAACCAGGTCAGCAAAGCTGCTGTAGAGCCAGAGAACTAGGTCAGCAGAGCTGCTGTAGAGCCAGAGAACCAGGTAAGCAGAGCTGCTTTAGAGCCAGAGAACCAGGCCAGCAGAGCTGCTTTCAAGCCAGAGAACCAGGCCAACAGAGCCACTGTAGAGCCAGAGAACCAGGTCAACAGAGCCTCTGTAGAGCCAGAGAACCAGGTCAGCAGAGCTGCTGTAGAGCCAGAGAACCAGGTCAGCAGAGCCGCTCTAGAGCCAGAGAACCAGGCCAGGAAAGCTGCTCTAGAGACTAAGAACCAGGTCAGCAGAGCCGTTGTAGAGCCAGCTCTGCAGAACCATTGTAGAGCCAGAGAAACAGGTCAGCAGAGCTGCTGTAGAGCCATAGAACCAGGTCAGCAGAGCTGCTGTGCAGCCAGAGAACCAGGTCAGCAGAGCTGATTTAGAGCCAGAGAACCAGGTCAGCAGAGCTGCTGAAGAGCCAGAGACCCAGGTCAGCAGAGCTGCTGAAAAGCCAGAGAACCAGGTCAGCAGTCGCTGTAGAGCCAGAAAACCAGGCCAGCAGAGCCGCTGTAGACCCAGAGAACCAGGTCAGCAGAGCTGCTGTGCAGCCAGAGAACCAGGTCAGCAGATCTGCTGTACAGCCAAAGAACAAGGTAAGCAAAGCTTCTCTAGAGCCAGAGAACCAGGTCAGCAGAGCTGCTTTAGAGCCATAGAACCAGGTCAACAGAGCCACTGTAGAGGCAGAGAACCAGGTCAGCAGAGCTGCTGTAGAGCCAGAGAACCAGGTCAGCAGAGCTGCTGTAGAGCCAGAGAACCAGGTCAGCAGAGCTGCTTTAGAGCCACAGAACCAGGTCAGCAAAGCCGTTGTAGAGCCAGAGAACCAGGTCAGCAAAGATGCTTTACAGCCAGAGAAACAGGTCAGCTGAGCCGTTGTAGAGCCAGAGAACCAGGTCAGCAAAGCTGCTGTAGAGCATGAGAACCAGGTCAGCAGAGCCGCTGCACAGCCAGAGAACCAGGTCAGCAGAGCCGCTATAGAACCAGAGAACCAGGTCAGCAGAGCCGCTGCACAGCCAGAGAACCAGGTCAGCAGAGCCGCTATAGAACCAGAGAACCAGGTCAGCAGAGGTGCTGTACAGCCAGAGAACCGGGTAAGCAGAGCTGCTTTCAAGCTAGAGAACCATGTCAACAGAGCCGCTGTACAGCCTGAGAACCAGGTCAGCAAAGCTGCTGTAGAGCCAGAGAACCAGGTCAGCAGAGCTGCTGTACAGCCAGAGAACCAGGTCAGCAGAGCTGCTGTAGAGCCAGAGAACCAGGTCAGCAGAGCTGCTGTAGAGCCAGATAACAAGGTCAGCAGAGCTGCTCTACAGCCAAAGAACCAGGTCAGCACAGCCGTTGTACAGCCTGAGAACCAGGTAAGCAAAGCTGCTCTAGAGCCAGAGAACCAGGTCAGCAGAGCTGCTCTAGAGCCAGAGAACCAGGTCAGCAGAGCTGCTCTAGAGCCAGGTCAGCAGGGCTGTTGTAGAGCCAGAGAACCAGGTCATCAGAGCTGCTGTACAGCCAGATAACCAGGTCGGCAAAGCTGCTTTAGAGCCAGAGAACCAGGTCAGCAGAGCTGCTGTAGAGCCTGAGAACCAAGTCAGCAGAGCCGTTGCAGAGCCAGAGTACCAGGTCACCAGTGCCGCTGTAGAGCCAGAGAACCAGGTCAGCAGAGCTGCTGTACAGCCAGAGAGCCAGGTCAGCAGAGGTTCTCTTCAGCCAGAGAACCAGGTCAGCAGAGCCGTTCTACAGCCTGAGAAGCAGGTCAGCAGAGCCGTTCTACAGCCTGAGAACCAGGTCAGCAAAGCTGCTCTAGAGCCAGAGAACCAGGTCAGCAAAGCTGCTCTAGAGCCAGAGAACCAGGTCAGGAGAGCTGCTCGAGAGTCTAAGAACCAGGTCAGCAGAGCTGCTGTAGAGCCAGAGAAACCAGGTCAGCAGAGCTGCTTTAGAGCCAGAGAACCAAGTCAACAGAGCCACTATAAAGCCGGAGAACCAGGTCAGCAGAGCTGCTGTACAGCCAGAGAACAAGGTCAGCAGAGCTGCTGTAGAGCCAGATAACCAGGTCAGCAAAGCTGCTTTAGAGCCAGAGAACCAGGTCAGCAGAGCCGCTATAAAGCCAGAGAACCAGGTCAGCAGAGCTGCTGTACAGCCAGAGAACAAGGTCAGCAGAGCTGCTGTAGAGCCAGATAACCAGGTCAGCAAAGCTGCTTTACAGCCAGAGAAACAGGTCAGCAGAGCCGTTGTAGAGCCAGAGAACCAGGTCAGCAGAGCTGCTGTAGAGCCTGAGAACCAGGTCAGCAGAGCCGCTGCACAGCCAGAGAAACAGGTCAGCAGAGCCGTTGTAGAGCCAGAGAACCAGGTCAGCAGAGCTGCTGTGCAGCCAGAGAACCAGGTCAGCAGAGCTGCTTTAGAGCCAGAGAACCAGGTCAGCAGAGCTGCTGAAGAGCCAGAGAACCAGGTCAGCAGAGCTGCTGAAAAGCCAGAGAACCAGGTCAGCAGAGCTGCTGAAGAGCCAGAGAACCAGGTCAGCAGAGCTGCTGAAGAGCCAGAGAACCAGGTCAGCAGAGCTGCTCTAGAGCCAGAGAACCAGGCCAGCAGAGCTGCTCTAGAGGCTAAGAACCAGGTCAGCAGAGCCGTTGTAGAGCCAGGTCAGCAGAACCATTGTAGAGCCAGAGAAACAGGTCAGCAGAGCTGCTGTAGAGCCAGAGAACCAGGTCAGCAGAGTCGTTGTAGAGCCAGAAAACCAGGCCAGCAGAGCCGCTGTAGAGCCAGAGAACCAGGTCAGCAGAGCTGCTCTACAGCTAGAGAACAAGGTCAGCAGAGCTGCTCTACAGCCAAAGAACCAGGTCAGCAGAGCCGTTGTACAGCCTGAGAACCAGGTCAGCAAAGATGCTCTAGAGCCAGAGAACCAGGTCAGCAGAGCTGCTTGAGAGCCAGAGAACCAGGTCAGCAGAGCTGCTTTAGAGCCAGGTCAGCAGAGCTGTTGTAGAGCCAGAGAACCAGGTCAGCAGAGCTGCTCGAGAGCCAGAGAACCAGCTCAGCAGAGCTGCTTTAGAGCCAGGTCAGCAGAGCTGTTGGAGAGCCAGAGAACCAGGTCATCAGAGCTGCTGTACAGCCAGATAACCAGGTCACTAAAGCTGCTTTAGAGCCAGAGAACCAGGTCAGCAGAGCTGCTCTAGAGCCTGAGAACCAAGTCAGCAGAGCCGTTGTAGAGCCAGAGAACCAGGTCAGCAGAGCCGCTGTAGAGCCAGAGAACCAGGTCAGCAGAGCTGCTGTAGAGCCAGATAACCAGGCCAGCAGAGCTGCTGTAGAGCCAGATAACCAGGTCAGCAGAGCTGCTGTGGAGCCAGAGAACTGGGTCAGCAGAGCTGCTTTAGAGCCAGAGAACCAGGTCAGCAGAGCTGCTGTACAGCTAGAGAATAAGGTCAGCAGAGGTTCTCTTCAGCCAGAGAACCAGGTCAGCAGAGCCGTTGTACAGCCTGAGAACCAGGTCAGCAGAGCCGTTCTACAGCCTGAGAACCAGGTCAGCAAAGCTGCTCTAGAGCCAGAGAACCAGGTCAGCAGAGCCGCTATAAAGCCAGAGAACCAGGTCAGCAGAGCTGCTGTACGGCCAGAGAACAAGGTCAGCAGAGCTGCTGTAGAGCCAGATAACCAGGTCAGCAGAGCTGCTGTAGAGCCTGAAAACCAGGTCAGCAGAGCCGCTGCACAGCCAGAGAAACAGGTCAGCAGAGCCGTTGTAGAGCCAGAGAACCAGGTCAGCAGAGCTGCTTTTGAGCCAGAGAACCAGGTCAACAGAGCCGCTGTAGAGCCAGAGAACCTGGTCAACAGAGCCGCTGTAGAGCCAGAGAACCAGGTCAGCAGAGCTGCTTTAGAGCCAGGTCAGCAGAGCTGTTGTAGAGCCAGAGAACCAGGTCAGCAGAGCTGCTCGAGAGCCAGAGAACCAGCTCAGCAGAGCTGCTTTAGAGCCAGGTCAGCAGAGCTGTTGTAGAGCCAGAGAACCAGGTCATCAGAGCTGCTGTACAGCCAGATAACCAGGTCAGCAAAGCTGCTTTAGAGCCAGAGAACCAGGTCAGCAGAGCTGCTCTAGAGCCTGAGAACCAAGTCAGCAGAGCCGTTGTAGAGCCAGAGAACCAGGTCAGCAGAGCTGCTGTAGAGCCAGAGAACCAGGTCAGCAGAGCTGCTGTAGAGCCAGATAACCAGGCCAGCAGAGCTGCTGTAGAGCCAGATAACCAGGTCAGCAGAGCTGCTGTGGAGCCAGAGAACTGGGTCAGCAGAGCTGCTTTAGAGCCAGAGAACCAGGTCAGCAGAGCTGCTGTACAGCTAGAGAACAAGGTCAGCAGAGGTTCTCTTCAGCCAGAGAACCAGGTCAGCAGAGCCGTTGTACAGCCTGAGAACCAGGTCAGCAGAGCCGTTCTACAGCCTGAGAACCAGGTCAGCAAAGCTGCTCTAGAGCCAGAGAACCAGGTCAGCAGAGCCGCTATAAAGCCAGAGAACCAGGTCAGCAGAGCTGCTGTACGGCCAGAGAACAAGGTCAGCAGAGCTGCTGTAGAGCCAGATAACCAGGTCAGCAGAGCTACTGTAGAGCCTGAGAACCAGGTCAGCAGAGCGGCTGCACAGCCAGAGAAACAGGTCAGCAGAGCCGTTGTAGAGCCAGAGAACCACGTCAGCAGAGCTGCTTTCGAGCCAGAGAACCAGGTCAACAGAGCCGCTGTAGAGCCAGAGAACCTGGTCAACAGAGCCGCTGTAGAGCCAGAGAACCAGGTCAGCAGAGCTGCTATAGAACCAGGTCAGCAGAGCTGCTGTACAGCCAGAGAACCAGGTAAGCAGAGCTGCTTTAGAGCCAGAGAACCAGGCCAGCAGATCCATTGTAGAGCCAGAGAACCAGGTCAGCAAAGCTGCTTTACAGCCAGAGAAACAGGTCAGCAGAGCCGTTGTAGAGCCAGGGAACCAGGTCAGCAGAGATGCTGTGGAGCCAGAGAACCAGGTCAGTAGAGCTGCTCTAGAGCCAGAGAACTAGGTCAGCAGAGCTGCTTTAGAGCCAGAGAATCAGGTCAGCAGAGCCTCTGTACAGCCAGAGAACCAGGTCAGCAGAGCTGCTGTAGAGCCAGAGTACCAGGTCAGCAGAGCTGCTGTAGAGCCAGAGAACTGGGCCAGCAGAGCTGCTTTAGAGCCAGAGAACCAGGTCAGTAGAGCTGCTGTACAGCTAGAGAACAAGGTCAGCAGAGCTGCTCTACAGCCAAAGAACCAGGTCAGCAGAGCCGTTGTACAGCCTGAGAACCAGGTCAGCAAAGCTGCTCTAGAGCCAGAGAACCAGGTCAGCAGAGCTGCTGTAGAGCCAGAGAACCAGGTCAGCAGAGCCGCTCTAGAGCTAGAGAAATAGGTCAGCAGAGCCGCTCTAGAGCCAGAGAACGGGCCAACAGATCCATTGTAGAGCCAGAGAACCAGGTCAGCAAAGCTGCTTTACAGCCAGAGAAACATGTCAACAGAGCCGTTGTAGAGCCAGGGAACCAGGTCAGCAGAGTTGCTGTAGAGCCAGAGAACCAGGTCAGTAGAGCTGCTCTAGAGCCAGAGAACTAGGTCTGTAGAGCCGCTCTTGAGCCATAGAACCAGGTCAGCAGAGCTGCTCTAAAGCCAGAGAACCAGGTCAGCAGAGCTGCTTTAGAGCCAGAGAATCAGGTCAGCAGAGCCTCTGTACAGCCAGAGAACCAGGTCAGCAGAGCTGCTGTAGAGCCAGAGAACCAGGTCAGCAGAGCTGCTGTAGAGCCAGAGAACTGGGTCAGCAGAGCTGCTTTAGAGCCAGAGAACCAGGTCAGCAGAGCTGCTGTACAGCTAGAGAACAAGTTCAGCGGAGCTGCTCTACAGCCAAAGAACCAGGTCAGCAGAGCCGTTGTACAGCCTGAGAACGAGGTCAGCAAAGCTGCTCTAGAGCCAGAGAACCAGGTCAGCAGAGCTGCTCGAGAGCCAGAGAACCAGGTCAGCAGATCTGCTTTAGAGCCAGGTCAGCAGAGCTGTTGTAGAGCCAGAGAACCAGGTCATCAGAGCTAGTTTACAGCCAGAGAACCAGGTCAGCAGAGCTGCTCTAGAGCCAGAGAACCAGGTCAACAGAGCCGCTGTACAGCCTGAGAACCAGGTCAGCAGAGCTGCTGTAGAGCCAGATAACAAGGTCAGCAGAGGTTCTCTTCAGCCAGAGAACCAGGTCAGCAGAGCCGTTCTACAGCCTGAGAACCAGGTCAGCGAAGCTGCTCTAGAGCCAGAGAACCAGGTCAGCAAAGCTGCTCTAGAGCCAGAGAACCAAGTCAGAAGAGCTGCTCGAGAGTCTAAGAACCAGGTCAGCAGAGCCGCTATAAAGCCAGAGAACCAGGTCAGCAGAGCTCCTGTACAGCCAGAGAACAAGGTCAGCAGAGCTGCTGTAGAGCCAGATAACCAGATCAGCAGAGCTGCTGTAGAGCCTGAGAACCAGGTCAGCAGAGCCACTGCAAAGCCAGAGAAACAGGTCAGCAGAGCCGTTGTAGAGCCAGAGAACCAGGTCAGCAGAGCCACTTTCGAGCCAGAGAACCAGGTCAACAGAGCTGCTGTAGAGCCAGAGAACCAGGTCAACAGAGCCTCTGTAGAGCCAGAGAACCAGGTCAGCAGAGCTGCTATAGAACCAGAGAACCAGGTCAGCAGAGCTGCTGTACAGCCAGAGAACCAGGTAAGCAGAGCTGCTTTAGAGCCAGAGAACCAGGTCAGCAGAGCCACTGTAGAGCCAGAGAACCAGGTCAGCAGAGCCGCTGTAGAGCCAGAGAACGAGGTCAGCAGAGCTGCTGTAGAGCCAGAGAACCAGGTCAGCAGAGCCGCTCTAGAGCTAGAGAAATAGGTCAGCAGAGCCGCTCTAGAGCCAGAGAACCGGCCAGCAGATCCATTGTAGAGCCAGAGAACCAGGTCAGCAAAGCTGCTTTACAGCCAGAGAACCAGGTCAGCAGAGCTGCTCTAAAGCCAGAGAACCAGGTCAGCAGAGCTGCTTTAGAGCCAGAGAACCAGGTCAGAAGAGCCTCTGTACAGCCAGAGAACCAGGTCAGCAAAGCTGCTCTAGAGCCAGAGAACCAGGTCAGCAGATCTGCTTTAGAGCCAGGTCAGCAGAGCTGTTGTAGAGCCAGGGAATCAGGTCAGCAGAGCTGCTCGAGAGCCAGAGAACCAGGTCAGCAGAGCTGCTTTAGAGCCAGGTCAGCAGAGCTGTTGTAGAGCCAGAGAACCAGGTCATCAGAGCTGCTTTACAGCCAGAGAACCAGGTCAGCAGAGCTGCTCTAGAGCCAGAGAACCAGGTCAGCAGAGCTGCTCTAGAGCCTGAGAACCAAGTCAGCAGAGCCGTTGTAGAGCCAGAGAACCAGGTCAGCAGAGCCGCTGTACAGCCAGAGAACAAGGTCAGCAGAGCCGCTGTACAGCCAGAGAACAAGGTCAGCAGAGCTGCTGTACAGCCAGAGAACAAGGTCAGCAGAGCTGCTGTAGAGCCAGATAACCAGGTCAGCAGAGCTGCTGTAGAGCCTGAGAACCAGGTCAGCAGAGCCGCTGCACAGCCAGATAACCAGGTCAGCAGAGCTGCTTTCGAGACAGAGAACCAGGTCAGCAGAGCTGCTATAGAACCAGAGAACCAGGTCAGCAGAGCTGCTGTACAGCCAGAGTAAGCAGAGCTGCTTTAGAGCCAGAGAACCAGGCCAGCAGATCCATTGTAGAGCCAGAGAACCAGGTCAGCAAAGCTGCTTTACAGCCAGAGAAACAGGTCAGCAGAGCCGTTGTAGAGCCAGGGAACAAGGTCAGCAGAGTTGCTGTAGAGCCAGAGAACCAGGTCAGTAGAGCTGCTCTAGAGCCAGAGAACTAGGTCAGTAGAGCTGCTCTTGAGCCAGAGAACCAGGTCAGCAGAGCTGCTCTAAAGCAAGAGAACCAGGTCAGCAGAGCTGCTTTAGAGCCAGAGAATCAGGTCAGCAGAGCCTCTGTACAGCCAGAGAACCAGGTCAGCAGAGCTGCTGTAGAGCCAGAGAACCAGGTCAGCAGAGCTGCTCTAAAGCCAGAGAACCAGGTCAGCAGAGCTGCTCTAAAGCCAGAGAACCAGGTCAGCAGAGCTGCTTTAGAGCCAGAGAATCAGGTCAGCAGAGCCTCTGTACAGCCAGAGAACCAGGTCAGCAGAGCTGCTGTAGAGCCAGAGAACCAGGTCAGCAGAGCTGCTGTAGAGCCAGAGAACTGGGTCAGCAGAGCTGCTTTAGAGCCAGAGAACCAGGTCAGCAGAGCTGCTGTACAGCTAGAGAACAAGGTCAGCAGAGCTGCTGTAGAGCCAGATAACCAGGTCAGCAGAGCTGCTGTAGAGCCTGAGAACCAGGTCAGCAGAGCTGCTCTAAAGCCAGAGAACCAGGTCAGCAGAGCTGCTCTAAAGCCAGAGAACCAGGTCAGCAGAGCTGCTTTAGAGCCAGAGAATCAGGTCAGCAGAGCCTCTGTACAGCCAGAGAACCAGGTCAGCAGAGCTGCTGTAGAGCCAGAGAACCAGGTCAGCAGAGCTGCTGTAGAGCCAGAGAACTGGGTCAGCAGAGCTGCTTTAGAGCCAGAGAACCAGGTCAGCAGAGCTGCTGTACAGCTAGAGAACAAGGTCAGCAGAGCCGCTGCACAGCCAGATAACCAGGTCAGCAGAGCTGCTTTCGAGACAGAGAACCAGGTCAGCAGAGCTGCTATAGAACCAGAGAACCAGGTCAGCAGAGCTGCTGTACAGCCAGAGAACCAGTTAAGCAGAGCTGCTTTAGAGCCAGAGAACCAGGCCAGCAGATCCATTGTAGAGCCAGAGAACCAGGTCAGCAAAGCTGCTTTACAGCCAGAGAAACAGGTCAGCAGAGCCGTTGTAGAGCCAGGGAACAAGGTCAGCAGAGTTGCTGTAGAGCCAGAGAACCAGGTCAGTAGAGCTGCTCTAGAGCCAGAGAACTAGGTCAGTAGAGCTGCTCTTGAGCCAGAGAACCAGGTCAGTTGAGCTGCTCTAAAGCCAGAGAACCAGGTCAGCAGGGCTGCTTTAGAGCCAGAGAATCAGGTCAGCAGAGCCTCTGTACAGCCAGAGAACCAGGTCAGCAGAGCTGCTGTAGAGCCAGAGAACCAGGTCAGCAGAGCTGCTCTAAAGCCAGAGAACCAGGTCAGCAGAGCTGCTCTAAAGCCAGAGAACCAGGTCAGCAGAGCTGCTTTAGAGCCAGAGAACCAGGTCAGCAGAGCTGCTGTAGAGCCAGAGAACCAGGTCAGCAGAGCTGCTCTAAAGCCAGAGAACCAGGTCAGCAGAGCTGCTTTAGAGCCAGAGAATCAGGTCAGCAGAGCCTCTGTACAGCCAGAGAACCAGGTCAGCAGAGCTGCTGTAGAGCCAGAGAACCAGGTCAGCAGAGCTGCTGTAGAGCCAGAGAACTGGGTCAGCAGAGCTGCTTTAGAGCCAGAGAACCAGGTCAGCAGAGCTGCTGTACAGCTAGAGAACAAGGTCAGCAGAGCTGCTCTACAGCCAAAGAACCAGGTCAGCAGAGCCGTTGTACAGCCTGAGAACCAGATCAGCAAAGCTGCTCTAGAGCCAGAGAACCAGGTCAGCAGACCTGCTGTACAGCTAGAGAACAAGGTCAGCAGAGCTGCTCTACAGCCAAAGAAGCAGGTCAGCAGAGCCGTTGTACAGCCTGAGAACCAGGTCAGCAAAGCTGCTCTAGAGCCAGAGAACCAGGTCAGCAAAGCTGCTGTAGAGCCAGAGAACCACGTCAGCAGAGCTGCTGTGGAGCCAGAGAACCAGGTCAGCACAGCTGCTGTAGAGCCAGAGAACCAGGTCATCAGAGCTGCTGTACAGCCAGAGAACCAGGTCAGCAGACCTGCTTTAGAGCCAGAGAACCTGGTCAGCAGAGCTGCTTTAGAGCCTGAGAACCAGGTCAGCAGAGCCGTTGTAGAGCCAGAGAACCAGGTCAGCAGAGCCGCTATAGAGCCAGAGAACCAGGTCAGCAGAGCTGCTGTACAGCCTGAGAACCAGGTCAGCAGAGCCGTTGTAGAGCCAGAGAACCAGGTCAGCAGAGCCACTGTAGAGCCAGAGAACCAGGTCAGCAGAGCCGCTGTAGAGCCAGAGAACGAGGTCAGCAGAGCTGCTGTAGAGCCAGAGAACCAGGTCAGCAGAGCAGCTCTAGAGCTAGAGAAATAGGTCAGCAGAGCCGCTCTAGAGCCAGAGAACCGGCCAGCAGATCCATTGTAGAGCCAGAGAACCAGGTCAGCAAAGCTGCTTTACAGCCAGAGAACCAGGTCAGCAGAGCTGCGCTAAAGCCAGAGAACCAGGTCAGCAGAGCTGCTTTAGAGCCAGAAAACCAGGTCAGCAGAGCCTCTGTACAGCCAGAGAACCAGGTCAGCAAAGCTGCTCTAGAGCCAGAGAACCAGGTCAGCAGAGCTGCTTTAGAGCCAGGTCAGCAGAGCTGTTGTAGAGCCAGAGAACCAGGTCAGCAGAGCTGCTCGAGAGCCAGAGAACCAGCTCAGCAGAGCTGCTTTAGAGCCAGGTCAGCAGAGCTGTTGTAGAGCCAGAGAACCAGGTCATCAGAGCTGCTGTACAGCCAGATAACCAGGTCACTAAAGCTGCTTTAGAGCCAGAGAACCAGGTCAGCAGAGCTGCTCTAGAGCCTGAGAACCAAGTCAGCAGAGCCGTTGTAGAGCCAGAGAACCAGGTCAGCAGAGCCGCTGTAGAGCCAGAGAACCAGGTCAGCAGAGCTGCTGTAGAGCCAGATAACCAGGCCAGCAGAGCTGCTGTAGAGCCAGATAACCAGGTCAGCAGAGCTGCTGTGGAGCCAGAGAACTGGGTCAGCAGAGCTGCTTTAGAGCCAGAGAACCAGGTCAGCAGAGCTGCTGTACAGCTAGAGAATAAGGTCAGCAGAGGTTCTCTTCAGCCAGAGAACCAGGTCAGCAGAGCCGTTGTACAGCCTGAGAACCAGGTCAGCAGAGCCGTTCTACAGCCTGAGAACCAGGTCAGCAAAGCTGCTCTAGAGCCAGAGAACCAGGTCAGCAGAGCCGCTATAAAGCCAGAGAACCAGGTCAGCAGAGCTGCTGTACGGCCAGAGAACAAGGTCAGCAGAGCTGCTGTAGAGCCAGATAACCAGGTCAGCAGAGCTGCTGTAGAGCCTGAGAACCAGGTCAGCAGAGCCGCTGCACAGCCAGAGAAACAGGTCAGCAGAGCCGTTGTAGAGCCAGAGAACCAGGTCAGCAGAGCTGCTTTTGAGCCAGAGAACCAGGTCAACAGAGCCGCTGTAGAGCCAGAGAACCTGGTCAACAGAGCCGCTGTAGAGCCAGAGAACCAGGTCAGCAGAGCTGCTTTAGAGCCAGGTCAGCAGAGCTGTTGTAGAGCCAGAGAACCAGGTCAGCAGAGCTGCTCGAGAGCCAGAGAACCAGCTCAGCAGAGCTGCTTTAGAGCCAGGTCAGCAGAGCTGTTGTAGAGCCAGAGAACCAGGTCATCAGAGCTGCTGTACAGCCAGATAACCAGGTCAGCAAAGCTGCTTTAGAGCCAGAGAACCAGGTCAGCAGAGCTGCTCTAGAGCCTGAGAACCAAGTCAGCAGAGCCGTTGTAGAGCCAGAGAACCAGGTCAGCAGAGCTGCTGTAGAGCCAGAGAACCAGGTCAGCAGAGCTGCTGTAGAGCCAGATAACCAGGCCAGCAGAGCTGCTGTAGAGCCAGATAACCAGGTCAGCAGAGCTGCTGTGGAGCCAGAGAACTGGGTCAGCAGAGCTGCTTTAGAGCCAGAGAACCAGGTCAGCAGAGCTGCTGTACAGCTAGAGAACAAGGTCAGCAGAGGTTCTCTTCAGCCAGAGAACCAGGTCAGCAGAGCCGTTGTACAGCCTGAGAACCAGGTCAGCAGAGCCGTTCTACAGCCTGAGAACCAGGTCAGCAAAGCTGCTCTAGAGCCAGAGAACCAGGTCAGCAGAGCCGCTATAAAGCCAGAGAACCAGGTCAGCAGAGCTGCTGTACGGCCAGAGAACAAGGTCAGCAGAGCTGCTGTAGAGCCAGATAACCAGGTCAGCAGAGCTACTGTAGAGCCTGAGAACCAGGTCAGCAGAGCGGCTGCACAGCCAGAGAAACAGGTCAGCAGAGCCGTTGTAGAGCCAGAGAACCAGGTCAGCAGAGCTGCTTTCGAGCCAGAGAACCAGGTCAACAGAGCCGCTGTAGAGCCAGAGAACCTGGTCAACAGAGCCGCTGTAGAGCCAGAGAACCAGGTCAGCAGAGCTGCTATAGAACCAGGTCAGCAGAGCTGCTGTACAGCCAGAGAACCAGGTAAGCAGAGCTGCTTTAGAGCCAGAGAACCAGGCCAGCAGATCCATTGTAGAGCCAGAGAACCAGGTCAGCAAAGCTGCTTTACAGCCAGAGAAACAGGTCAGCAGAGCCGTTGTAGAGCCAGGGAACCAGGTCAGCAGAGATGCTGTGGAGCCAGAGAACCAGGTCAGTAGAGCTGCTCTAGAGCCAGAGAACTAGGTCAGCAGAGCTGCTTTAGAGCCAGAGAATCAGGTCAGCAGAGCCTCTGTACAGCCAGAGAACCAGGTCAGCAGAGCTGCTGTAGAGCCAGAGTACCAGGTCAGCAGAGCTGCTGTAGAGCCAGAGAACTGGGCCAGCACAGCTGCTTTAGAGCCAGAGAACCAGGTCAGTAGAGCTGCTGTACAGCTAGAGAACAAGGTCAGCAGAGCTGCTCTACAGCCAAAGAACCAGGTCAGCAGAGCCGTTGTACAGCCTGAGAACCAGGTCAGCAAAGCTGCTCTAGAGCCAGAGAACCAGGTCAGCAGAGCTGCTGTAGAGCCAGAGAACCAGGTCAGCAGAGCCGCTCTAGAGCTAGAGAAATAGGTCAGCAGAGCCGCTCTAGAGCCAGAGAACGGGCCAACAGATCCATTGTAGAGCCAGAGAACCAGGTCAGCAAAGCTGCTTTACAGCCAGAGAAACATGTCAGCAGAGCCGTTGTAGAGCCAGGGAACCAGGTCAGCAGAGTTGCTGTAGAGCCAGAGAACCAGGTCAGTAGAGCTGCTCTAGAGCCAGAGAACTAGGTCTGTAGAGCCGCTCTTGAGCCATAGAACCAGGTCAGCAGAGCTGCTCTAAAGCCAGAGAACCAGGTCAGCAGAGCTGCTTTAGAGCCAGAGAATCAGGTCAGCAGAGCCTCTGTACAGCCAGAGAACCAGGTCAGCAGAGCTGCTGTAGAGCCAGAGAACCAGGTCAGCAGAGCTGCTGTAGAGCCAGAGAACTGGGTCAGCAGAGCTGCTTTAGAGCCAGAGAACCAGGTCAGCAGAGCTGCTGTACAGCTAGAGAACAAGTTCAGCGGAGCTGCTCTACAGCCAAAGAACCAGGTCAGCAGAGCCGTTGTACAGCCTGAGAACGAGGTCAGCAAAGCTGCTCTAGAGCCAGAGAACCAGGTCAGCAGAGCTGCTCGAGAGCCAGAGAACCAGGTCAGCAGATCTGCTTTAGAGCCAGGTCAGCAGAGCTGTTGTAGAGCCAGAGAACCAGGTCATCAGAGCTAGTTTACAGCCAGAGAACCAGGTCAGCAGAGCTGCTCTAGAGCCAGAGAACCAGGTCAACAGAGCCGCTGTACAGCCTGAGAACCAGGTCAGCAGAGCTGCTGTAGAGCCAGATAACAAGGTCAGCAGAGGTTCTCTTCAGCCAGAGAACCAGGTCAGCAGAGCCGTTCTACAGCCTGAGAACCAGGTCAGCGAAGCTGCTCTAGAGCCAGAGAACCAGGTCAGCAAAGCTGCTCTAGAGCCAGAGAACCAAGTCAGAAGAGCTGCTCGAGAGTCTAAGAACCAGGTCAGCAGAGCCGCTATAAAGCCAGAGAACCAGGTCAGCAGAGCTCCTGTACAGCCAGAGAACAAGGTCAGCAGAGCTGCTGTAGAGCCAGATAACCAGATCAGCAGAGCTGCTGTAGAGCCTGAGAACCAGGTCAGCAGAGCCGCTGCAAAGCCAGAGAAACAGGTCAGCAGAGCCGTTGTAGAGCCAGAGAACCAGGTCAGCAGAGCCACTTTCGAGCCAGAGAACCAGGTCAACAGAGCCGCTGTAGAGCCAGAGAACCAGGTCAACAGAGCCTCTGTAGAGCCAGAGAACCAGGTCAGCAGAGCTGCTATAGAACCAGAGAACCAGGTCAGCAGAGCTGCTGTACAGCCAGAGAACCAGGTAAGCAGAGCTGCTTTAGAGCCAGAGAACCAGGTCAGCAGAGCCACTGTAGAGCCAGAGAACCAGGTCAGCAGAGCCGCTGTAGAGCCAGAGAACGAGGTCAGCAGAGCTGCTGTAGAGCCAGAGAACCAGGTCAGCAGAGCCGCTCTAGAGCTAGAGAAATAGGTCAGCAGAGCCGCTCTAGAGCCAGAGAACCGGCCAGCAGATCCATTGTAGAGCCAGAGAACCAGGTCAGCAAAGCTGCTTTACAGCCAGAGAACCAGGTCAGCAGAGCTGCTCTAAAGCCAGAGAACCAGGTCAGCAGAGCTGCTTTAGAGCCAGAGAACCAGGTCAGAAGAGCCTCTGTACAGCCAGAGAACCAGGTCAGCAAAGCTGCTCTAGAGCCAGAGAACCAGGTCAGCAGATCTGCTTTAGAGCCAGGTCAGCAGAGCTGTTGTAGAGCCAGGGAATCAGGTCAGCAGAGCTGCTCGAGAGCCAGAGAACCAGGTCAGCAGAGCTGCTTTAGAGCCAGGTCAGCAGAGCTGTTGTAGAGCCAGAGAACCAGGTCATCAGAGCTGCTTTACAGCCAGAGAACCAGGTCAGCAGAGCTGCTCTAGAGCCAGAGAACCAGGTCAGCAGAGCTGCTCTAGAGCCTGAGAACCAAGTCAGCAGAGCCGTTGTAGAGCCAGAGAACCAGGTCAGCAGAGCCGCTGTACAGCCAGAGAACAAGGTCAGCAGAGCCGCTGTACAGCCAGAGAACAAGGTCAGCAGAGCTGCTGTACAGCCAGAGAACAAGGTCAGCAGAGCTGCTGTAGAGCCAGATAACCAGGTCAGCAGAGCTGCTGTAGAGCCTGAGAACCAGGTCAGCAGAGCCGCTGCACAGCCAGATAACCAGGTCAGCAGAGCTGCTTTCGAGACAGAGAACCAGGTCAGCAGAGCTGCTATAGAACCAGAGAACCAGGTCAGCAGAGCTGCTGTACAGCCAGAGTAAGCAGAGCTGCTTTAGAGCCAGAGAACCAGGCCAGCAGATCCATTGTAGAGCCAGAGAACCAGGTCAGCAAAGCTGCTTTACAGCCAGAGAAACAGGTCAGCAGAGCCGTTGTAGAGCCAGGGAACAAGGTCAGCAGAGTTGCTGTAGAGCCAGAGAACCAGGTCAGTAGAGCTGCTCTAGAGCCAGAGAACTAGGTCAGTAGAGCTGCTCTTGAGCCAGAGAACCAGGTCAGCAGAGCTGCTCTAAAGCAAGAGAACCAGGTCAGCAGAGCTGCTTTAGAGCCAGAGAATCAGGTCAGCAGAGCCTCTGTACAGCCAGAGAACCAGGTCAGCAGAGCTGCTGTAGAGCCAGAGAACCAGGTCAGCAGAGCTGCTCTAAAGCCAGAGAACCAGGTCAGCAGAGCTGCTCTAAAGCCAGAGAACCAGGTCAGCAGAGCTGCTTTAGAGCCAGAGAATCAGGTCAGCAGAGCCTCTGTACAGCCAGAGAACCAGGTCAGCAGAGCTGCTGTAGAGCCAGAGAACCAGGTCAGCAGAGCTGCTGTAGAGCCAGAGAACTGGGTCAGCAGAGCTGCTTTAGAGCCAGAGAACCAGGTCAGCAGAGCTGCTGTACAGCTAGAGAACAAGGTCAGCAGAGCTGCTGTAGAGCCAGATAACCAGGTCAGCAGAGCTGCTGTAGAGCCTGAGAACCAGGTCAGCAGAGCTGCTCTAAAGCCAGAGAACCAGGTCAGCAGAGCTGCTCTAAAGCCAGAGAACCAGGTCAGCAGAGCTGCTTTAGAGCCAGAGAATCAGGTCAGCAGAGCCTCTGTACAGCCAGAGAACCAGGTCAGCAGAGCTGCTGTAGAGCCAGAGAACCAGGTCAGCAGAGCTGCTGTAGAGCCAGAGAACTGGGTCAGCAGAGCTGCTTTAGAGCCAGAGAACCAGGTCAGCAGAGCTGCTGTACAGCTAGAGAACAAGGTCAGCAGAGCCGCTGCACAGCCAGATAACCAGGTCAGCAGAGCTGCTTTCGAGACAGAGAACCAGGTCAGCAGAGCTGCTATAGAACCAGAGAACCAGGTCAGCAGAGCTGCTGTACAGCCAGAGAACCAGTTAAGCAGAGCTGCTTTAGAGCCAGAGAACCAGGCCAGCAGATCCATTGTAGAGCCAGAGAACCAGGTCAGCAAAGCTGCTTTACAGCCAGAGAAACAGGTCAGCAGAGCCGTTGTAGAGCCAGGGAACAAGGTCAGCAGAGTTGCTGTAGAGCCAGAGAACCAGGTCAGTAGAGCTGCTCTAGAGCCAGAGAACTAGGTCAGTAGAGCTGCTCTTGAGCCAGAGAACCAGGTCAGCAGAGCTGCTCTAAAGCCAGAGAACCAGGTCAGCAGGGCTGCTTTAGAGCCAGAGAATCAGGTCAGCAGAGCCTCTGTACAGCCAGAGAACCAGGTCAGCAGAGCTGCTGTAGAGCCAGAGAACCAGGTCAGCAGAGCTGCTCTAAAGCCAGAGAACCAGGTCAGCAGAGCTGCTCTAAAGCCAGAGAACCAGGTCAGCAGAGCTGCTTTAGAGCCAGAGAATCAGGTCAGCAGAGCCTCTGTATAGCCAGAGAACCAGGTCAGCAGAGCTGCTGTAGAGCCAGAGAACCAGGTCAGCAGAGCTGCTCTAAAGCCAGAGAACCAGGTCAGCAGAGCTGCTTTAGAGCCAGAGAATCAGGTCAGGAGAGCCTCTGTACAGCCAGAGAACCAGGTCAGCAGAGCTGCTGTAGAGCCAGAGAACCAGGTCAGCAGAGCTGCTGTAGAGCCAGAGAACTGGGTCAGCAGAGCTGCTTTAGAGCCAGAGAACCAGGTCAGCAGAGCTGCTGTACAGCTAGAGAACAAGGTCAGCAGAGCTGCTCTACAGCCAAAGAACCAGGTCAGCAGAGCCGTTGTACAGCCTGAGAACCAGATCAGCAAAGCTGCTCTAGAGCCAGAGAACCAGGTCAGCAGACCTGCTGTACAGCTAGAGAACAAGGTCAGCAGAGCTGCTCTACAGCCAAAGAAGCAGGTCAGCAGAGCCGTTGTACAGCCTGAGAACCAGGTCAGCAAAGCTGCTCTAGAGCCAGAGAACCAGGTCAGCAAAGCTGCTGTAGAGCCAGAGAACCACGTCAGCAGAGCTGCTGTGGAGCCAGAGAACCAGGTCAGCACAGCTGCTGTAGAGCCAGAGAACCAGGTCATCAGAGCTGCTGTACAGCCAGAGAACCAGGTCAGCAGACCTGCTTTAGAGCCAGAGAACCTGGTCAGCAGAGCTGCTTTAGAGCCTGAGAACCAGGTCAGCAGAGCCGTTGTAGAGCCAGAGAACCAGGTCAGCAGAGCCGCTATAGAGCCAGAGAACCAGGTCAGCAGAGCTGCTGTACAGCCTGAGAACCAGGTCAGCAGAGCCGTTGTAGAGCCAGAGAACCAGGTCAGCAGAGCCACTGTAGAGCCAGAGAACCAGGTCAGCAGAGCCGCTGTAGAGCCAGAGAACGAGGTCAGCAGAGCTGCTGTAGAGCCAGAGAACCAGGTCAGCAGAGCAGCTCTAGAGCTAGAGAAATAGGTCAGCAGAGCCGCTCTAGAGCCAGAGAACCGGCCAGCAGATCCATTGTAGAGCCAGAGAACCAGGTCAGCAAAGCTGCTTTACAGCCAGAGAACCAGGTCAGCAGAGCTGCGCTAAAGCCAGAGAACCAGGTCAGCAGAGCTGCTTTAGAGCCAGAAAACCAGGTCAGCAGAGCCTCTGTACAGCCAGAGAACCAGGTCAGCAAAGCTGCTCTAGAGCCAGAGAACCAGGTCAGCAGAGCTGCTTTAGAGCCAGGTCAGCAGAGCTGTTGTAGAGCCAGAGAACCAGGTCAGCAGAGCTGCTCGAGAGCCAGAGAACCAGGTCAGCAGAGCTGCTTTAGAGCCAGGTCAGCAGAGCTGTTGTAGAGCCAAAGAACCAGGTCATCAGAGCTGCTTTACAGCAAGAGAACCAGGTCAGCAGAGCTGCTCTAGAGCCAGAGAACCAGGTCAGCAGAGCTGCTCTAGAGCCTGAGAACCAAGTCAGCAGAGCCGTTGTAGAGCCAGAGAACCAGGTCAGCAGAGCCGCTCTACAGCCAGAGAACAAGGTCAGCAGAGCCGCTGTATAGCCAGAGAACAAGGTCAGCAGAGCTGCTGTACAGCCAGAGAACAAGGTCAGCAGAGGTTCTCTTCAGCCAGAGAACCAGGTCAGCAGAGCCGTTCTACAGCCTGAGAACCAGGTCAGCAGAGCCGTTCTACAGCCTGAGAACCAGGTCAGCAAAGCTGCTCTAGAGCCAGAGAACCAGGTCAGCAAAGCTGCTCTAGAGCCAGAGAACCAGGTCAGGAGAGCTGCTTGAGAGTCTTAGAACCAGGTCAGCAGAGCCGCTATAAAGTCAGAGAACCAGGTCAGCAGACCTGCTGTACAGCCAGAGAACAAGGTCAGCAGAGCTGCTGTAGAGCCAGATAACCAGGTCAGCAGAGCTGCTGTAGAGCCTGAGAACCAGGTCAGCAGAGCCGCTGCACAGCCAGATAACCAGGTCAGCAGAGCTGCTTTCGAGCCAGAGAACCAGGTCAACAGAGCCGCTGTAGAGCCAGAGAACCAGGTCAACAGAGCCACTGTAGAGCCAGAGAACCAGGTCAGCAGAGCTGCTATAGAACCAGAGAACCAGGTGTAACGCCCTGAACGTCTCAGGATCGTTTAACAGACACGACAATGAGGACGCAACCACTAGTGAAGGGTTAGTTGTTTTAATGAAGGCAAATATAATACAAAGAATAAACAAGTTATAGTCACTGGAATCCTCCAGGCTAAGTACGTTACCAGCCCACAGCACGGATGGTCCTAACCGTCCTCTGCATATACGCCGGTCCCGGCGTATGCCAACAGAGGGCAGAAATGAAATGGCCGACAATGCCAATCGGTAGGCTGTGAGGGGCACGAAGAGTGTTGGGGAGAATCGAGGAGTCAGGGAAACACCCAGCCGGGGTCTCTACCTGAAGGGAGCAGCCGCTCAACCTCTTCCTCAGACTGCACCGGGACGCGGAGTCACCTCCTGGTGATGCGTCACCGATACCCCAATCACAAGCAAGAAGACTGAACCGAGAGCAGCCGCTCGATCGATCCTGTGGACTTCCGAGTCTGTAACGCGGCAAACACCTCCTGGTGTGCGTTACAGCTGGCAGTCCCTGTGTCTCTGGTCGGGCTGGGAGTTACGACTCCAACCAGCAAAAGCGCCACTGCGCTTGGACTCAGCCGAGTCAAAAAGCGAAGCTCAATGGTTGACCGGTAGAGCTTCCGGGTCCTTCACAGGTGACGATGGGGCAAGACACGGCCCAGGGAGTAACGACTCGACCTACCTCCGTTCTTGCCTTACTGGAGCACCACTCCGGAACACTGCTCTTCACGAAGCAGGTACGTCGGTGTGAACACAATATCCGACAGCGTTGTACCTCCCGGTTCCTCCCTTTATAGGGCGTGTTTTCCTTGAGTTATGTAACAGCTCTCCTGTTTACATAAGGGCGTGTTTCCTTGAGTTATGTAACAGCTCTCCTGTTTACATAAGGGCGTGTTTCCCTTGAGTTATGTAACAGCTCTCCTGTTTACATAAGGGCGTGTTTTCCTTGAGTTATGTAACAGCTCTCCTGTTTACATAAGGGCGTGTTTCCCTTGTATGACAGGAATTCTTGACAGTACATCCTCCCTCTCAGCGGCTCCCCACGGGTCCAGCGCTGGCAGGAAAACGCCGATGGAACAAGGAGACCAAGCGCGGAGCATGAACCCCTTCAGCCGGTTCCCATGAATGCTCCTCCGGGCCATAGCCTTTCCACGCAACCAGGTACCACAGCTTCCCCCTGCGCCATTTGGACGCCCGTATGCCCGACACTTCATACTCCACCTCCGACTCCACGCATACCGGCCGAGGTGTCCCAGACGGCTTGGAGGGTGCTGGTTTGAGCAATGATACATGAAAGACAGGGTGTATCCGCAATGACTGGGGCAAGCACACCTTCACGTTCACGGGACCCATACACTTGGTAATTCGATAGGGGCCCATGTACTTGGGATGGAACACACTGTTCTTTCGAAACCTCATGTTTCCTGTGGATATCCAGACGTAGTCTCCAGTGCGGTACAGTGGCCCGGGCCTTCTCTTCCTATCTGCCGCAGCCTTGTATCTTCTCTTGGCCTCTATTAGGACAGCCCTTGAGCGCATCAATGTGTCTTTTATGTGTGCCACCCTGTCCGCTGTGGCGGGAATCCTGTCCTCTCTGAACGGATGTAGAAATGGCAAGAACCTGGGATGTTGGCCATAGTTGCTATAGAACGGAGATGACTGTGTGGAGCTGTGAGTGGCGTTGTTATAGGCTATCTCTGCAACCCATAGCAAGTCGACCCATTCTTCCCTGCCCTGGTCCACAAAACATCGCAGATACTGTTTGAGCGTTTGGTTCAGGCGCTCGGTTTGGCCGTCCGTTTGAGGGTGGTAGCTGGTGGACAGGGCGGTCTTAACATGCAGCGCAGTGCACCAAGTCTTCCAGAATTGCGCAGTAAACTGCGACCCCCGGTCCGACACGATCACCCCAGGTAATCCATGCAGTCGTACCACATTCTTTAGGAGTAGTGACGCCAATTCCCCGGCCGTAGGGACTCTCTTGCAGGGGATGAAGTGCCCCATTTTCGTCAAGTAATCCACCACCACCAGTATTGCCGTCATCCCCTGGTCTACCGGTAGGCCCACCACGAAGTCCAGTGATATGCTATCCCATGGTCTATCCGGGGTTGGAAGTGGATGTAAGAGCCCTTGGGTTCGGCCATGGTCGGCCTTCATGGTAGCACACGTAGGACACTCCTGTCCCCACCTCCTGACATCCACTCTCATGGTTGGCCACCAGAAATGCCGTCCCATGCTAGCCACCGTTTTTTCAAAGCCCAAATGACCTGCGCATGGAGAGTCATGGCACCAGATGAATGCTTGTTTCCTTAGCCTAGGCGTGGGTATCAATAGGCACCTGCCCTTCAGGGGTATCCCGTCCTTCAGCTGCCATTCTCTGTGACTGAGGAGCCACCTCCGCCATGCGAATGACCTGATCCCTCTCTTTATTCCCCTCAGGAAAGTATCCGGTTGGATAACCCCCAATACCATCCTCGGGGAAATGATGGAACGCTCGGTCGCAGGCAATGGTTCCTTAACTGCAGATTGACGGGACAGGGCGTCCGCCTTTCGGTTTTCCGTCCCCGGCCGATATGTGATGCGGAAGTTGAACCCCGCAAAGAAGATCATCCACCGCAGCTGCTTGGGAGAAAGGTGTCTAGTGGCAGTCATGAACTGTAGGTTCCGATGGTCCGTGTACACCGATACCACATGTCTTGCCCCCATCAACCAATGCCTCCATTCGGTGAAGGCGTCCTTGATTGCGAGAAGCTCCTTCTCCGCAATATGGTAGTTGCGTTCGGCGTCGTTGAGTTTGCGGGACATGTACGCAACGGGATGAAGCACCCCTGTGTCGTGGTTGCGTTGGGACAAGATAGCCCCCAGCGCCACATCCGACGCGTCAGCTTCCACCACGTAGGGGAGATCCGGATCGGGGTGAGCCAACACCGGCGCCTTACCAAAGGCGCTTTTCAGGGCCTCAAAGGCTTTGTTCGCTTCAGGGGACCAGACAAACTCCTTGGACTTCCTCAGTAGCTGTGTGATTGGGGCCACCACTCCTGAAAATCCATCTATGAACCGCCTGTAAAAGTTGGCGAAGCCAATGAAACTTTGGACGTCCTTCACGCTTTGGGGCACCGGCCATTCTTTCACCGCCTTGATCTTTCGTTCTGCCATCTCCTGTCCCTCTGGACTCAGCATCACTCCGAGGAATTCCACGGATGTGACGTGGAAGTCACACTTGCTGAGTTTACAAAACAGCATGTTTTCCCTCAGCTTTTGGAGCACAGCTTTGACGTGGTGTACGTGCTCCTCCACACTGGACGAATAGATGAGGATGTCGTCGATATATACGACCACGTAGATATCCAACTCCTCTCTGAATACCTCATTCAAAAAGTACTGAAAGGCTGACGGGGCGTTGCACAGACCGAACGGCATGACTAGGTACTCAAAAAGGCCGAACCTGGTCTTAAAGGCGGTCTTCCACTCGTCTCCGTCCCTCATGCGCACCAGATGGTATGCCCCTTTCAAATCCAACTTGGTGTAGATACGAGCTTTCTTGACCTGTTCCAGAAGTACACTGATGAGAGGCAAGGGGTACCGATTTTTTATGGTTATCGCATTCAATGCCCTAAAGTCCACACAGGCTCTCAGCTCCCCATTAGCCTTCGGGATGAAGAAGAGTGGCGAGGCGGCCGGAGACTTGGACGGGCGGATGAATCCTAGCTTGAGGAGTTTATCCAGGTACCCCCGGAGATGCACGTTTTCAGGCTCCGTCAGGGCATACAGCCTGCCGCTGGGAACGCTGGCCCCTGGCACCAGGTCGATCTGGCAGTCAAACTGTCTATGTGGTGGTAGCACTTCCGCCTTCACCTCATCAAATACATCCTCAAAACTGTGATAAGCCTGGGGGAGAGCCACATCTTTTTCTGCCGCTGTAGCCACCGTCTGACTCCCGCTCTCATCTGCGTCAAGGGATTCCGTTCTTATTCCACAATGCAGGATGCAATACGGTGACGTCATTTCGATGCGATGTGTTGGCCAATCCACAAAGGGGTTGTGTTTCTGTAGCCACGGCAATCCCAATATGACGCCATATTGGGGCGCTCGGATGATGTTAAAATCGATTTGTTCCAAATGGTTCCACCCATATCTCATCAGAAGGACCCCCGTGTGCTGCCCGATGGGCCCCGTCACCAATCGCCTTCCGTCTACAGCATAGACGTCTTCGGGTACAGCTTTGGGAAGAAGCACTAGCCCTAGCCTGCATGCCTCGTTGTGGTCCATAAACATGCCAGTGGCCCCTGAATCCACCATGGCCACAACGGGTATCCACTGGTCATGCACTCCCACGTGCACCGTGATAAACAGGTGTCGTTGTCCCTTAGTGACCGAGTTGGAAAGTGAAGGGATGGATGAGTGACTCCGAGATGTCCCTTCTCTGGTCTTGGAGTCCTCTAGTTTTCCGCCGGTATGTCCACCACGGCTGTTACCGACCGGTTGGCCCGATAACGTGACGTCTTCGGTTTGGCAGGGCATTCACGTACGTAGTGGCCTTTTTTGCCACAATATAGGCACAATCCTTGTTTACGGCGTGACTCTTTCTCCGTGGCTGTGAGGCTCGCTCGTATTGCGCCGATGTCCATGGGTTCTCCCTTGGATGCGGTGGAAGTTTCAGGACTTCCCACCGTCACATAGGATGGAAGGGATTTTCCTTTTCTCCCATGATCCCCCTTTCTTTCACTTAGCCTATGTTCCAGCCGTAATACCAGGTTGATAAGGCCCTCACATGTCTTGGGTTGAGGGTCAATATTAGCCACGGCGTCCTTGAGCTCATCGCACAGCCCTTGATGGAAGAGCGCCGTCTGTTTAGCAACAGGCCACTTGGTTTCCGCAACCAGCCTTCGGAACGCGTTGAGATACTGCACCAGGTCGTTGGATCCCTGTCTCAACTCAAGCATTTCACGGTCCGCCGTGTACGAGTCAGCCCTTCTGTCGAATACCTTCAGGAATTCCTCGCGAAAAGCACCCCAATCACATAAGAGGGGGTCGTCCCTGCTCACCAGAGGTACGGCCCATTGTGCCGCGTTTCCAGCCAAATAGGATATAAGGAAAGCCACACGAGCCTGACTCGTGGGGAACGCCTTTGGTTTGCACGATAAATGTAGCGCCACTTGTGTGAGGAATACCTGCACTGTGTTAGGATCCCCACTGTACCTCTCTGGTGTCGCCAAGGGGATGGCTACCGGCATTTCCACTACTACCGCAGGGGTCTGATTCGTGAGGGAGGTGCTGGGCGTGAGCGGGTCCAATTGGATAGCATCCAGTCTGGCTTTTACATCGGCTGTTTCTTGCCTAGAGGCAGCCACTTCAACTTGCATGGCCGCTAAAGCAGCCAGCACATCATCAAGTGTTGCCATGTCTGTTATCGACCGGGAGACAGTTAGTGTTATTAAGGTCGGATATTTTGTAACGCCCTGAACGTCTCAGGATCGTTTAACAGACACGACAATGAGGACGCAACCACTAGTGAAGGGTTAGTTGTTTTAATGAAGGCAAATATAATACAAAGAATAAACAAGTTATAGTCACTGGAATCCTCCAGGCTAAGTACGTTACCAGCCCACAGCACGGATGGTCCTAACCGTCCTCTGCATATACGCCGGTCCCGGCGTATGCCAACAGAGGGCAGAAATGAAATGGCCGACAATGCCAATCGGTAGGCTGTGAGGGGCACGAAGAGTGTTGGGGAGAATCGAGGAGTCAGGGAAACACCCAGCCGGGGTCTCTACCTGAAGGGAGCAGCCGCTCAACCTCTTCCTCAGACTGCACCGGGACGCGGAGTCACCTCCTGGTGATGCGTCACCGATACCCCAATCACAAGCAAGAAGACTGAACCGAGAGCAGCCGCTCGATCGATCCTGTGGACTTCCGAGTCTGTAACGCGGCAAACACCTCCTGGTGTGCGTTACAGCTGGCAGTCCCTGTGTCTCTGGTCGGGCTGGGAGTTACGACTCCAACCAGCAAAAGCGCCACTGCGCTTGGACTCAGCCGAGTCAAAAAGCGAAGCTCAATGGTTGACCGGTAGAGCTTCCGGGTCCTTCACAGGTGACGATGGGGCAAGACACGGCCCAGGGAGTAACGACTCGACCTACCTCCGTTCTTGCCTTACTGGAGCACCACTCCGGAACACTGCTCTTCACGAAGCAGGTACGTCGGTGTGAACACAATATCCGACAGCGTTGTACCTCCCGGTTCCTCCCTTTATAGGGCGTGTTTTCCTTGAGTTATGTAACAGCTCTCCTGTTTACATAAGGGCGTGTTTCCTTGAGTTATGTAACAGCTCTCCTGTTTACATAAGGGCGTGTTTCCCTTGAGTTATGTAACAGCTCTCCTGTTTACATAAGGGCGTGTTTTCCTTGAGTTATGTAACAGCTCTCCTGTTTACATAAGGGCGTGTTTCCCTTGAGTTATGTAACAGCTCTCCTGTTTACATAAGGGCGTGTTTCCTTGAGTTATGTAACAGCTCTCCTGTTTACATAAGGGCGTGTTTCCCTTGAGTTATGTAACAGCTCTCCTGTTTACATAAGGGCGTGTTTTCCTTGAGTTATGTAACAGCTCTCCTGTTTACATAAGGGCGTGTTTCCCTTGTATGACAGGAATTCTTGACACCAGGTCAGCAGAGCTGCTGTACAGCCAGAGAACCAGGTAAGCAGAGCTGCTGTAGAGCCAGAGAACCAGGTCAACAGAGCCGCTGTACAGCCTGAGAACCAGGTCAGCAAAGCTGCTGTAGAGCCAGAGAACCAGGTCAGCAGAGCTGCTGTAGAGCCAGAGAACCAGGTCAGCAGAGCTGCTGTAGAGCCAGAGAACCAGGTCAGCAGAGCTGCTGTAGAGCCAGATAACAAGGTCAGCAGAGCTGCTCTACAGCCAAAGAACCAGGTAAGCAGAGCTGCTTTAGAGCCAGAGAACCAGGTCAGCAGAGCTGCTTCGAGCCAGAGAACCAGGTCAACAGAGCCGCTGTAGAGCCAGAGAACCAGGTCAACAGAGCTGCTGTACAGCCTGAGAACCAGGTCAGCAGAGCTGCTATAGAACCAGAGAACCAGGTCAGCAGAGCTGCTGTACAGCCAGAGAACCAGGTAAGCAGTGCTGCTTTCGAGCCAGAGAACCAGGCCAGCAGAGCTGCTTTCGAGCCAGAGAACCAGGTCAACAGAGCCGCTGTAGAGCCAGAGAACCAGGTCAACAGAGCCGCTGTACAGCCTGAGAACCAGGTCAGCAGAGCTGCTGTAGAGCCAGAGAACCAGGTCAGCAGAGCTGCTGTAGAGCCAGAGAACCAGGTCAGCAGAGCTGCTGTAGAGCCAGATAACAAGGTCAGCAGAGCTGCTCTACAGCCAAAGAACCAGGTCAGCAGAGCCGTTGTACAGCCTGAGAACCAGGTCAGCAAAGCTGCTCTGGCGCCAGAGAACTAGGTCAGCAGAGCTGCTGTAGAGCCAGAGAACCAGGTCAGCAGAGCTGCTTTAGAGCCAGGTCAGCAGAGCTGTTGTAGAGCCAGAAAACCAGGTCATCAGAGCTGCTGTACAGCCAGATAACCAGGTCGGCAAAGCTGCTTTAGAGCCAGAGAACCAGGTCAGCAGAGCTGCTCTAGAGCATGAGAACCAAGTCAGCAGAGCCGTTGCAGAGCCAGAGAACCAGGTCAGCAGAGCCGCTGTAAAGCCAGAGAACCAGGTCAACAGAGCCGCAGTAGAGCCAGAGAACCAGGTCAACAGAGCCGCTGTAGAGCCAGAGAACCAGGTCAGCAGAGCTGCTGTACAGCCAGAGAACAAGGTCAGCAGAGCTGCTGAAGAGCCAGAGAACCAGGCCAGCAGAGCCGCTGTAGAGCCAGAGAACCAGGTCAGCAGAGCTGCTGTGCAGCCAGAGAACCAGGTCAGCAGATCTGCTGTACAGCCAGAGAACCAGGTCAGCAGAGCTTCTCTAGAGCCAGAGAACCAGGTCAGCAGAGCTGCTTTAGAGCCATAGAACCAGGTCAACAGAGTCACTGTAGAGCCAGAGAACCAGGTCAGCAGAGCTGCTGTTGAGCCAGAGAACCAGGTCAGCAGAGCCGCTGTAGAGCTAGAGAACCAGGTCAGCAGAGCTGCTGTAGAGCCAGAGAACCAGGTCAGCAAAGCCGTTGTAGAGCCAGAGAACCAGGTCAGCAAAGCTGCTTTACAGCCAGAGAAACAGGTCAGATGAGCCGTTGTAGAGCCAGAGAACCAGGTCAGCAAAGCTGCTGTAGAGCCTGAGAACCAGGTCAGCAGAGCCGCTGCACAGCCAGAGAACCAGGTCAGCAGAGCCGCTATAGAACCAGAGAACCAGGTCAGCAGAGCCGCTGCACAGCCAGAGAACCAGGTAAGCAGAGCTGCTTTCGAGCCAGAGAACCAGGTCAACAGAGCCGCTGTAGAGCCAGAGAACCAGGTGAACAGAGCCGCTGTAGAGCCAGAGAACCAGGTCAACAGAGCCGCTGTAGAGCCAGAGAACCAGGTCAACAGAGCCGCTGTAGAGCCAGAGAACCAGGTCAGCAGAGCTGCTCTACAGCCAAAGAAGCAGGTCAGCACAGCCGTTGTACAGCCTGAGAACCAGGTCAGCAAAGCTGCTCTAGAGCCAGAGAACCAGGTCAGCAGAGCTGCTCTAGAGCCGGAGAACCAGGTCAGCAGAGCTGCTTTAGAGCCAGGTCAGCAGAGCTGTTGTAGAGCCAGAGAACCAGGTCATCAGAGCTGCTGTACAGCCAGATAACCAGGTCGGCAAAGCTGCTTTAGAGCCAGAGGACCAGGTCAGCAGAGCGGCTCTAGAGCCTGAGAACCAAGTCTGCAGAGCCGTTGCAGAGCCAGAGAACCAGGTCAGCAGAGCCGCTGTAGAGCCAGAGAACCAGGTCAACAGAGCCGCTGTAGAGCCAGAGAACCAGGTCAACAGAGCCGCTGTAGAGCCAGAGAACCAGGTCAGCAGAGCTGCTGTAGAGCCAGATAACAAGGTCAGCAGAGCTGCTCTACAGCCAAAGAACCAGGTCAGCAGTGCCGTTGTACAGCCTGAGAACCAGGTCAGCAAAGCTGCTCTAGAGCCAGAGAACTAGGTCAGCAGAGCTGCTGTAGAGCCAGATAACCAGGTCAGCAGAGCTGTTGTAGAGCCAGATAACCAGGTCAGCAGAGCTGCTGTAGAGCCAGAGAACTAGGTCAGCAGAGCTGCTGTAGAGCCAGAGAACCAAGTCAGCAGAGCTGCTTTCAAGCCAGAGAACCAGGTCAGCAGAACTGCTTTCGAGCCAGGGAACCAGGTCAACAGAGCCGCTGTAGAGCCAGAGAACCAGGTCAACAGAGCCGCTGTAGAGCCTGAGAACCAGGTCAGCAGAGCTGCTGTACAGCCAGAGAACAAAGTCAGCAGAGCTGCTGTACAGCCAGAGAACAAGGTCAGCATAGCTGCTGTAGAGCCAGATAACCAGGTCAGCAAAGCTGCTTTACAGCCAGAGAAACAGGTCAGCAGGGCCGTTGTAGAGCCAGAGAACCAGGTCAGCAGAGCTGCTGTAGAGCCTGAGAACCAGGTCAGCAGAGCCGCTGCACAGCCAGAGAAACAGGTCAGCAGAGCCGTTGTAGAGCCAGAGAACCAGGTCAGCAGAGCTGCTGTAGAGTCAGAGAACCAGGTCAGCAGAGCCGCTGCACAGCCAGAGAACCAGGTAAGCAGAGCTGCTTTCGAGCCAGAGAACCAGGTCAGCAGAGCTGCTTTCGAGCCAGAGAACCAGGTCAACAGAGCCGCTGTAGAGCCAGAGAACCAGGTCAACAGAGCCGCTGTAGAGCCTGAGAACCAGGTCAGCAAAGCTGCTGTAGAGCCAGAGAACCAGGTCAGCAGAGCTGCTGTAGAGCCAGATAACAAGGTCAGCAGAGCTGCTCTACAGCCAAAGAACCAGGTCACCAGAGCCGTTGTACAGCCTGAGAACCAGATCAGCAAAGCTGCTCTAGAGCCAGAGAACTAGGTCAGCAGAGCTGCTGTAGAGCCAGATAACCAGGTCAGCAGAGCTGTTGTAGAGCCAGATAACCAGGTCAGCAGAGCTGCTGTAGAGCCAGAGAACTAGGTCAGCAGAGCTGCTGTAGAGCCAGAGAACCAGGTCAGCAGAGCCGCTGCACAGCCAGAGAAACAGGTCAGCAGAGCCGTTGTAGAGACAGAGAACCAGGTGAGCAGAGCTGCTGTAGAGCCAGAGAACCAGGTCAGCAGAGCTGCTCTAGAGCCAGAGAAGCAGGCCAGCAGAGCTGCTCTAGAGACTAAGAACCAGGTCAGCAGAGCCGTTGTAGAGCCAGGTCAGCAGAGCCGTTGTAGAGCCAGAGAACCAGGTCAGCAGAGCTGCTGTAGAGCCAGAGAAACAGGTCAGCAGAGCTGCTGTAGAGCCAGAGAACCAGGTCAGCAGAGTCGCTGTAGAGCCAGACAACCAGGCCAGCAGAGCCGCTGTAGAGCCAGAGAACCAGGTCAGCAGAGCTGCTGTAGAGTCAGAGAACCAGGTCAGCAGAGCCGCTGCACAGCCAGAGAACCAGGTAAGCAGAGCTGCTTTCGAGCCAGAGAACCAGGTCAGCAGAGCTGCTTTCGAGCCAGAGAACCAGGTCAACAGAGCCGCTGTAGAGCCAGAGAACCAGGTCAACAGAGCCGCTGTAGAGCCTGAGAACCAGGTCAGCAAAGCTGCTGTAGAGCCAGAGAACCAGGTCAGCAGAGCTGCTGTAGAGCCAGATAACAAGGTCAGCAGAGCTGCTCTACAGCCAAAGAACCAGGTCACCAGAGCCGTTGTACAGCCTGAGAACCAGATCAGCAAAGCTGCTCTAGAGCCAGAGAACTAGGTCAGCAGAGCTGCTGTAGAGCCAGATAACCAGGTCAGCAGAGCTGTTGTAGAGCCAGATAACCAGGTCAGCAGAGCTGCTGTAGAGCCAGAGAACTAGGTCAGCAGAGCTGCTGTAGAGCCAGAGAACCAGGTCAGCAGAGCCGCTGCACAGCCAGAGAAACAGGTCAGCAGAGCCGTTGTAGAGACAGAGAACCAGGTGAGCAGAGCTGCTGTAGAGCCAGAGAACCAGGTCAGCAGAGCTGCTCTAGAGCCAGAGAAGCAGGCCAGCAGAGCTGCTCTAGAGACTAAGAACCAGGTCAGCAGAGCCGTTGTAGAGCCAGGTCAGCAGAGCCGTTGTAGAGCCAGAGAACCAGGTCAGCAGAGCTGCTGTAGAGCCAGAGAAACAGGTCAGCAGAGCTGCTGTAGAGCCAGAGAACCAGGTCAGCAGAGTCGCTGTAGAGCCAGAAAACCAGGCCAGCAGAGCCGCTGTAGAGCCAGAGAAACAGGTCAGCAGAGCTGCTGTACAGCTAGAGAACAAGGTCAGCAGAGCTGCTCTACAGCCAAAGAACCAGGTCAGCAGAGCCGTTGTACAGCCTGAGAACCAGGTCAGCAAAGCTGCTCTAGAGCCAGAGAACCAGGTCAGCAGAGCTGCTCGAGAGCCAGAGAACCAGGTCAGCAGAGCTGCTTTAGAGCCAGGTCAGCAGAGCTGTTGTAGAGCCAGAGAACCAGGTCAGCAAAGCTGCTCTAGAGCCAGAGAACCAGGTCAGCAGAGCTGCTCGAGAGCCAGAGAACCAGGTCAGCAGAGCTGCTTTAGAGCCAGGTCAGCAGAGCTGTTGTAGAGCCAGAGAACCAGGTCAGCAGAGCTGCTCGAGAGCCAGAGAACCAGGTCAGCAGAGCTGCTTTAGAGCCAGGTCAGCAGAGCTGTTGTAGAGCCAGAGAACCAGGTCATCAGAGCTACTGTACAGCCAGATAACCAGGTCAGCAAAGCTGCTTTAGAGCCAGAGAACCAGGTCAGCAGAGCTGCTCTAGAGCCTGAGAACCAAGTCAGCAGAGCCGTTGTAGAGCCAGAGAACCAGGTCAGCAGAGCCGCTGTAGAGCCAGAGAACCAGGTCAGCAGAGCTGCTGTAGAGCCAGATAACCAGGTCAGCAGAGCTGCTGTAGAGCCAGATAACCAGGTCAGCAGAGCTGCTGTGGAGCCAGAGAACTGGGTCAGCAGAGCTGCTTTAGAGCCAGAGAACCAGGTCAGCAGAGCTGCTGTACAGCTAGAGAACAAGGTCAGCAGAGGTTCTCTTCAGCCAGAGAACCAGGTCAGCAGAGCCGTTGTACAGCCTGAGAACCAGGTCAGCAGAGCCGTTCTACAGCCTGAGAACCAGGTCAGCAAAGCTGCTCTAGAGCCAGAGAACCAGGTCAGGAGAGCTGCTCGAGAGTCTAAGAACCAGGTCAGCAGAGCCGCTATAAAGCCGGAGAACCAGGTGAGCAGAGCTGCTGTACGGCCAGAGAACAAGGTCAGCAGAGCTGCTGTAGAGCCAGATAACCAGGTCAGCAGAGCTGCTGTAGAGCCTGAGAACCAGGTCAGCAGAGACGCTGCACAGCCAGAGAAACAGGTCAGCAGAGCCGTTGTAGAGCCAGAGAACCAGGTCAGCAGAGCTGCTGTAGAGCCAGAGAACCAGGTCAGCAGAGCTGCTCTAGAGCCAGAGAAGCAGGCCAGCAGAGCTGCTCTAGATACTAAGAACCAGGTCAGCAGAGCCGTTGTAGAGCCAGGTCAGCAGAGCCGTTGTAGAGCCAGAGAACCAGGTCAGCAGAGCTGCTGTAGAGCCAGAGAAACAGGTCAGCAGAGCTGCTGTAGAGCCAGAGAACCAGGTCAGCAGAGTCGCTGTAGAGCCAGAAAACCAGGCCAGCAGAGCCGCTGTAGAGCCAGAGAACCAGGTCAGCAGAGCTGCTGTACAGCTAGAGAACAAGGTCAGCAGAGCTGCTCTACAGCCAAAGAACCAGGTCAGCAGAGCCGTTGTACAGCCTGAGAACCAGGTCAGCAAAGCTGCTCTAGAGCCAGAGAACCAGGTCAGCAGAGCTGCTCGAGAGCCAGAGAACCAGGTCAGCAGAGCTGCTTTAGAGCCAGGTCAGCAGAGCTGTTGTAGAGCCAGAGAACCAGGTCAGCAGAGCTGCTCGAGAGCCAGAGAACCAGGTCAGCAGAGCTGCTTTAGAGCCAGGTCAGCAGAGCTGTTGTAGAGCCAGAGAACCAGGTCATCAGAGCTACTGTACAGCCAGATAACCAGGTCAGCAAAGCTGCTTTAGAGCCAGAGAACCAGGTCAGCAGAGCTGCTCTAGAGCCTGAGAACCAAGTCAGCAGAGCTGTTGTAGAGCCAGAGAACCAGGTCAGCAGAGCTGCTGTAGAGCCAGAGAACCAGGTCAGCAGAGCTGCTGTAGAGCCAGATAACCAGGTCAGCAGAGCTGCTGTAGAGCCAGATAACCAGGTCAGCAGAGCTGCTGTGGAGCCAGAGAACTGGGTCAGCAGAGCTGCTTTAGAGCCAGAGAACCAGGTCAGCAGAGCTGCTGTACAGCTAGAGAACAAGGTCAGCAGAGGTTCTCTTCAGCCAGAGAACCAGGTCAGCAGAGCCGTTGTACAGCCTGAGAACCAGGTCAGCAGAGCTGTTCTACAGCCTGAGAACCAGGTCAGCAAAGCTGCTCTAGAGCCAGAGAACCAGGTCAGCAAAGCTGCTCTAGAGCCAGAGAACCAGGTCAGGAGAGCTGCTCGAGCGTCTAAGAACCAGGTCAGCAGAGCCGCTATAAAGCCAGAGAACCAGGTCAGCAGAGCTGCTGTACGGCCAGAGAACAAGGTCAGCAGAGCTGCTGTAGAGCCAGATAACCAGGTCAGCAGAGCTGCTGTAGAGCCTGAGAACCAGGTCAGCAGAGCCGCTGCACAGCCAGAGAAACAGGTCAGCAGAGCCGTTGTAGAGCCAGAGAACCAGGTCAGCAGAGCTGCTTTCGAGCCAGAGAACCAGGTCATCAGAGCCGCTGTAGAGCCAGAGAACCTGGTCAGCAGAGCCGTTGTAGAGCCAGAGAACCAGGTCAGCAGAGCTGCTTTCGAGCTAGAGAACCAGGTCAACAGAGCCACTGTAGAGCCAGAGAACCAGGTAAGCAGAGCTGCTTTAGAGCCAGAGAACCAGGCCAGCAGATCCATTGTAGAGCCAGAGAACCAGGTCAGCAAAGCTGCTTTACAGCCAGAGAAACAGGTCAGCAGAGCCGTTGTAGAGCCAGGGAACCAGGTCAGCAGAGTTGCTGTAGAGCCAGATAACCAGGTCAGTAGAGCTGCTCTAGAGCCAGAGAACTAGGTCAGCAGAGCTGCTTTAGAGCCAGAGAATCAGGTCAGCAGAGCCTCTGTACAGCCAGAGAACCAGGTCAGCAGAGCTGCTGTAGAGCCAGAGAACCAGGTCAGCAGAGCTGCTGTAGAGCCAGAGAACTGGGTCAGCAGAGCTGCTTTAGAGCCAGAGAACCAGGTCAGTAGAGCTGCTGTACAGCTAGAGAACAAGGTCAGCAGAGCTGCTCTACAGCCAAAGAACCAGGTCAGCAGAGCCGTAGTACAGCCTGAGAACCAGGTCAGCAAAGCTGCTCTAGAGCCAGAGAACCAGGTCAGCAGAGCTGCTGTAGAGCCAGAGAACCACGTCAGCAGAGCCGCTCTAGAGCTAGAGAAATAGGTCAGCAGAGCCGCTCTAGAGCCAGAGAACGGTCCAGCAGATCCATTGTAGAGCCAGAGAACCAGGTCAGCAAAGCTGCTTTACAGCCAGAGAAACATGTCAGCAGAGCCGTTGTAGAGCCAGGGAACCAGGTCAGCAGAGTTGCTGTAGAGCCAGAGAACCAGGTCAGTAGAGCTGCTCTAGAGCCAGAGAACTAGGTCAGTAGAGCCGCTCTTGAGCCATAGAACCAGGTCAGTAGAGCTGCTCTAAAGCCAGAGAACCAGGTCAGCAGAGCTGCTTTAGAGCCAGAGAACCAGGTCAGCAGAGCTGCTGTACAGCTAGAGAACAAGGTCAGCAGAGCTGCTCTACAGCCAAAGAACCAGGTCAGCAGAGCCGTTGTACAGCCTGAGAACCAGGTCAGCAAAGCTGCTCTAGAGCCAGAGAACCAGGTCAGCAGAGCTGCTCGAGAGCCAGAGAACCAGGTCAGCAGAGCTGCTTTAGAGCCAGGTCAGCAGAGCTGTTGTAGAGCCAGAGAACCAGGTCATCAGAGCTAGTTTACAGCCAGAGAACCAGGTCAGCAGAGCTGCTCTAGAGCCAGAGAACCAGGTCAACAGAGCCGCTGTACAGCCTGAGAACCAGGTCAGCAGAGCTGCTGTAGAGCCAGAGAACCAGGTCAGCAGAGCTGCTGTAGAGCCAGAGAACCAGGTCAGCAGAGCTGCTGTAGAGCCAGATAACAAGGTCAGCAGAGGTTCTCTTCAGCCAGAGAACCAGGTCAGCAGAGCCGTTCTACAGCCTGAGAACTAGGTCAGCAGAGCCGTTCTACAGCCTGAGAACCAGGTCAGCAGAGCTCCTGTACAGCCAGAGAACAAGGTCAGCAGAGCTGCTGTAGAGCCAGAGAACCAAGTCAGAAGAGCTGCTCGAGAGTCTAAGAACCAGGTCAGCAGAGCCGCTATAAAGCCAGAGAACCAGGTCAGCAGAGCTCCTGTACAGCCAGAGAACAAGGTCAGCAAAGCTGCTGTAGAGCCAGATAACCAGATCAGCAGAGCTGCTGTAGAGCCTGAGAACCAGGTCAGCAGAGCCGCTGCACAGCCAGAGAAACAGGACAGCAGAGCCGTTGTAGAGCCAGAGAACCAGGTCAGCAGAGCCGCTTTCGAGCCAGAGAACCAGGTCAACAGAGCCGCTGTAGAGCCAGAGAACCAGGTCAACAGAGCCGCTGTTGAGCCAGAGAACCAGGTCAGCAGAGCTGCTATAGAACCAGAGAACCAGGTCAGCAGAGCTGCTGTACAGCCAGAGAACCAGGTAAGCAGAGCTGCTTTAGAGCCAGAGAACCAGGTCAGCAGAGCCACTGTAGAGCCAGAGAACCAGGTCAGCAGAGCCGCTGTAGAGCCAGAGAACGAGGTCAGCAGAGCTGCTGTAGAGCCAGAGAACGAGGTCAGCAGAGCCGCTCTAGAGCTAGAGAAATAGGTCAGCAGAGCCGCTCTAGAGCCAGAGAACCGGCCAGCAGATCCATTGTAGAGCCAGAGAACCAGGTCAGCAAAGCTGCTTTACAGCCAGAGAACCAGGTCAGCAGAGCTGCTCTAAAGCCAGAGAACCAGGTCAGCAGAGCTGCTTTAGAGCCAGAGAACCAGGTCAGAAGAGCCTCTGTACAGCCAGAGAACCAGGTCAGCAAAGCTGCTCTAGAGCCAGAGAACCAGGTCAGCAGAGCTGCTTTAGAGCCAGGTCAGCAGAGCTGTTGTAGAGCCAGAGAACCAGGTCAGCAGAGCTGCTCGAGAGCCAGAGAACCAGGTCAGCAGAGCTGCTTTAGAGCCAGGTCAGCAGAGCTGCTCTAGAGCCAGAGAACCAGGTCAGCAGAGCTGCGCTAGAGCCTGAGAACCAAGTCAGCAGAGCCGTTGTAGAGCCAGAGAACCAGGTCAGCAGAGCCGCTGTACAGCCAGAGAACAAGGTCAGCAGAGCCGCTGTACAGCCAGAGAACAAGGTCAGCAGAGCTGCTGTACAGCCAGAGAACAAGGTCAGCAGAGCTGCTGTAGAGCCAGATAACCAGGTCAGCAGAGCTGCTGTAGAGCCTGAGAACCAGGTCAGCAGAGCCGCTGCACAGCCAGATAACCAGGTCAGCAGAGCTGCTTTCAAACCAGAGAACCAGGTCAACAGAGCCGCTGTAGAGCCAGAGAACCAGGTCAACAGAGCCGCTGTACAGCCTGAGAACCAGGTCAGCAAAGCTGCTGTAGAGCCAGAGAACCAGGTCAGCAGAGATGCTGTAGAGCCAGAGAACCAGGTCAGCAGAGCTGCTATAGAATCAGAGAACCAGGTCAGCAGAGCTGCTGTACAGCCAGAGAACCAGGTAAGCAGAGCTGCTTTAGAGCCAGAGAACCAGGTCAGCAGAGCCACTGTAGAGCCAGAGAACCAGGTCAGCAGAGCCGCTGTAGAACCAGAGAACGAGGTCAGCAGAGCCGCTCTAGAGCTAGAGAAATAGGTCAGCAGAGCCGCTCTAGAGCCAGAGAACCGGCCAGCAGATCCATTGTAGAGCCAGAGAACCAGGTCAGTAACGCTGCTTTACAGCCAGAGAACCAGGTCAGCAGAGCTGCTCTAAAGCCAGAGATCCAGGTCAGCAGAGCTGCTTTAGAGCCAGAGAACCAGGTCAGAAGAGCCTCTGTACAGCCAGAGAACCAGGTCAGCAAAGCTGCTCTAGAGCCAGAGAACCAGGTCAGCAGAGCTGCTTTAGAGCCAGGTCAGCAGAGCTGTTGTAGAGCCAGAGAACCAGGTCAGCAGAGCTGCTCGAGAGCCAGAGAACCAGGTCAGCAGAGCTGCTTTAGAGCCAGGTCAGCAGAGCTGTTGTAGAGCCAGAGAACCAGGTCATCAGAGCTGCTTTACAGCCAGAGAACCAGGTCAGCAGAGCTGCTCTAGAGCCAGAGAACCAGGTCAGCAGAGCTGCTCTAGAGCCTGAGAACCAGGTCAGCAGAGCCGCTGCACAGCCAGATAACCAGGTCAGCAGAGCTGCTTTCAAACCAGAGAACCAGGTCAACAGAGCCGCTGTAGAGACAGAGAACCAGGTCAACAGAGCCGCTGTACAGCCTGAGAACCAGGTCAGCAAAGCTGCTGTAGAGCCAGAGAACCAGGTCAGCAGAGATGCTGTAGAACCAGAGAACCAGGTCAGCAGAGCTGCTATAGAATCAGAGAACCAGGTCAGCAGAGCTGCTGTACAGCCAGAGAACCAGGTAAGCAGAGCTGCTTTAGAGCCAGAGAACCAGGTCAGCAGAGCCACTGTAGAGCCAGAGAACCAGGTCAGCAGAGCCGCTGTAGAGCCAGAGAACGGGTTCAGCAGAGCCGCTCTAGAGCTAGAGAAATAGGTCAGCAGAGCCGCTCTAGAGCCAGAGAACCGGCCAGCAGATCCATTGTAGAGCCAGAGAACCAGGTCAGTAACGCTGCTTTACAGCCAGAGAACCAGGTCAGCAGAGCTGCTCTAAAGCCAGAGATCCAGGTCAGCAGAGCTGCTTTAGAGCCAGAGAACCAGGTCAGAAGAGCCTCTGTACAGCCAGAGAACCAGGTCAGCAAAGCTGCTCTAGAGCCAGAGAACCAGGTCAGCAGAGCTGCTTTAGAGCCAGGTCAGCAGAGCTGTTGTAGAGCCAGAGAACCAGGTCAGCAGAGCTGCTCGAGAGCCAGAGAACCAGGTCAGCAGAGCTGCTTTAGAGCCAGGTCAGCAGAGCTGTTGTAGAGCCAGAGAACCAGGTCATCAGAGCTGCTTTACAGCCAGAGAACCAGGTCAGCAGAGCTGCTCTAGAGCCAGAGAACCAGGTCAGCAGAGCTGCTCTAGAGCCTGAGAACCAAGTCAGCAGAGCCGTTGTAGAGCCAGAGAACCAGGTCAGCAGAGCCGCTGTACAGCCAGAGAACAAGGTCAGCAGAGCCGCTGTACAGCCAGAGAACAAGGTCAGCAGAGCTGCTGTACAGCCATAGAACAAGGTCAGCAGAGCTGCTGTAGAACCAGATAACCAGGTCAGCAGAGCTGCTGTAGAGCCTGAGAACCAGGTCAGCAGAGCCGCTGCACAGCCAGATAACCAGGTCAGCAGAGCTGCTTTCGAGCCAGAGAACCAGGTCAACAGAGCCGCTGTAGAGCCAGAAAACCAGGTCAACAGAGCCGCTGTAGAGCCAGAGAACCAGGTCAGCAGAGCTGCTATAGAACCAGAGAACCAGGTCAGCAGAGCTGCTGTACAGCCAGAGAACCAGGTAAGCAGAGCCGCTCTTGAGCCATAGAACCAGGTCAGTAGAGCTGCTCTAAAGCCAGAGAACCAGGTCAGCAGAGCTGCTTTAGAGCCAGAGAACCAGGTCAGCAGAGCTGCTGTACAGCTAGAGAACAAGGTCAGCAGAGCTGCTCTACAGCCAAAGAACCAGGTCAGCAGAGCCGTTGTACAGCCTGAGAACCAGGTCAGCAAAGCTGCTCTAGAGCCAGAGAACCAGGTCAGCAGAGCTGCTCGAGAGCCAGAGAACCAGGTCAGCAGAGCTGCTTTAGAGCCAGGTCAGCAGAGCTGTTGTAGAGCCAGAGAACCAGGTCATCAGAGCTAGTTTACAGCCAGAGAACCAGGTCAGCAGAGCTGCTCTAGAGCCAGAGAACCAGGTCAACAGAGCCGCTGTACAGCCTGAGAACCAGGTCAGCAGAGCTGCTGTAGAGCCAGAGAACCAGGTCAGCAGAGCTGCTGTAGAGCCAGAGAACCAGGTCAGCAGAGCTGCTGTAGAGCCAGATAACAAGGTCAGCAGAGGTTCTCTTCAGCCAGAGAACCAGGTCAGCAGAGCCGTTCTACAGCCTGAGAACTAGGTCAGCAGAGCCGTTCTACAGCCTGAGAACCAGGTCAGCAGAGCTCCTGTACAGCCAGAGAACAAGGTCAGCAGAGCTGCTGTAGAGCCAGAGAACCAAGTCAGAAGAGCTGCTCGAGAGTCTAAGAACCAGGTCAGCAGAGCCGCTATAAAGCCAGAGAACCAGGTCAGCAGAGCTCCTGTACAGCCAGAGAACAAGGTCAGCAAAGCTGCTGTAGAGCCAGATAACCAGATCAGCAGAGCTGCTGTAGAGCCTGAGAACCAGGTCAGCAGAGCCGCTGCACAGCCAGAGAAACAGGACAGCAGAGCCGTTGTAGAGCCAGAGAACCAGGTCAGCAGAGCCGCTTTCGAGCCAGAGAACCAGGTCAACAGAGCCGCTGTAGAGCCAGAGAACCAGGTCAACAGAGCCGCTGTTGAGCCAGAGAACCAGGTCAGCAGAGCTGCTATAGAACCAGAGAACCAGGTCAGCAGAGCTGCTGTACAGCCAGAGAACCAGGTAAGCAGAGCTGCTTTAGAGCCAGAGAACCAGGTCAGCAGAGCCACTGTAGAGCCAGAGAACCAGGTCAGCAGAGCCGCTGTAGAGCCAGAGAACGAGGTCAGCAGAGCTGCTGTAGAGCCAGAGAACGAGGTCAGCAGAGCCGCTCTAGAGCTAGAGAAATAGGTCAGCAGAGCCGCTCTAGAGCCAGAGAACCGGCCAGCAGATCCATTGTAGAGCCAGAGAACCAGGTCAGCAAAGCTGCTTTACAGCCAGAGAACCAGGTCAGCAGAGCTGCTCTAAAGCCAGAGAACCAGGTCAGCAGAGCTGCTTTAGAGCCAGAGAACCAGGTCAGAAGAGCCTCTGTACAGCCAGAGAACCAGGTCAGCAAAGCTGCTCTAGAGCCAGAGAACCAGGTCAGCAGAGCTGCTTTAGAGCCAGGTCAGCAGAGCTGTTGTAGAGCCAGAGAACCAGGTCAGCAGAGCTGCTCGAGAGCCAGAGAACCAGGTCAGCAGAGCTGCTTTAGAGCCAGGTCAGCAGAGCTGCTCTAGAGCCAGAGAACCAGGTCAGCAGAGCTGCGCTAGAGCCTGAGAACCAAGTCAGCAGAGCCGTTGTAGAGCCAGAGAACCAGGTCAGCAGAGCCGCTGTACAGCCAGAGAACAAGGTCAGCAGAGCCGCTGTACAGCCAGAGAACAAGGTCAGCAGAGCTGCTGTACAGCCAGAGAACAAGGTCAGCAGAGCTGCTGTAGAGCCAGATAACCAGGTCAGCAGAGCTGCTGTAGAGCCTGAGAACCAGGTCAGCAGAGCCGCTGCACAGCCAGATAACCAGGTCAGCAGAGCTGCTTTCAAACCAGAGAACCAGGTCAACAGAGCCGCTGTAGAGCCAGAGAACCAGGTCAACAGAGCCGCTGTACAGCCTGAGAACCAGGTCAGCAAAGCTGCTGTAGAGCCAGAGAACCAGGTCAGCAGAGATGCTGTAGAGCCAGAGAACCAGGTCAGCAGAGCTGCTATAGAATCAGAGAACCAGGTCAGCAGAGCTGCTGTACAGCCAGAGAACCAGGTAAGCAGAGCTGCTTTAGAGCCAGAGAACCAGGTCAGCAGAGCCACTGTAGAGCCAGAGAACCAGGTCAGCAGAGCCGCTGTAGAACCAGAGAACGAGGTCAGCAGAGCCGCTCTAGAGCTAGAGAAATAGGTCAGCAGAGCCGCTCTAGAGCCAGAGAACCGGCCAGCAGATCCATTGTAGAGCCAGAGAACCAGGTCAGTAACGCTGCTTTACAGCCAGAGAACCAGGTCAGCAGAGCTGCTCTAAAGCCAGAGATCCAGGTCAGCAGAGCTGCTTTAGAGCCAGAGAACCAGGTCAGAAGAGCCTCTGTACAGCCAGAGAACCAGGTCAGCAAAGCTGCTCTAGAGCCAGAGAACCAGGTCAGCAGAGCTGCTTTAGAGCCAGGTCAGCAGAGCTGTTGTAGAGCCAGAGAACCAGGTCAGCAGAGCTGCTCGAGAGCCAGAGAACCAGGTCAGCAGAGCTGCTTTAGAGCCAGGTCAGCAGAGCTGTTGTAGAGCCAGAGAACCAGGTCATCAGAGCTGCTTTACAGCCAGAGAACCAGGTCAGCAGAGCTGCTCTAGAGCCAGAGAACCAGGTCAGCAGAGCTGCTCTAGAGCCTGAGAACCAGGTCAGCAGAGCCGCTGCACAGCCAGATAACCAGGTCAGCAGAGCTGCTTTCAAACCAGAGAACCAGGTCAACAGAGCCGCTGTAGAGACAGAGAACCAGGTCAACAGAGCCGCTGTACAGCCTGAGAACCAGGTCAGCAAAGCTGCTGTAGAGCCAGAGAACCAGGTCAGCAGAGATGCTGTAGAACCAGAGAACCAGGTCAGCAGAGCTGCTATAGAATCAGAGAACCAGGTCAGCAGAGCTGCTGTACAGCCAGAGAACCAGGTAAGCAGAGCTGCTTTAGAGCCAGAGAACCAGGTCAGCAGAGCCACTGTAGAGCCAGAGAACCAGGTCAGCAGAGCCGCTGTAGAGCCAGAGAACGGGTTCAGCAGAGCCGCTCTAGAGCTAGAGAAATAGGTCAGCAGAGCCGCTCTAGAGCCAGAGAACCGGCCAGCAGATCCATTGTAGAGCCAGAGAACCAGGTCAGTAACGCTGCTTTACAGCCAGAGAACCAGGTCAGCAGAGCTGCTCTAAAGCCAGAGATCCAGGTCAGCAGAGCTGCTTTAGAGCCAGAGAACCAGGTCAGAAGAGCCTCTGTACAGCCAGAGAACCAGGTCAGCAAAGCTGCTCTAGAGCCAGAGAACCAGGTCAGCAGAGCTGCTTTAGAGCCAGGTCAGCAGAGCTGTTGTAGAGCCAGAGAACCAGGTCAGCAGAGCTGCTCGAGAGCCAGAGAACCAGGTCAGCAGAGCTGCTTTAGAGCCAGGTCAGCAGAGCTGTTGTAGAGCCAGAGAACCAGGTCATCAGAGCTGCTTTACAGCCAGAGAACCAGGTCAGCAGAGCTGCTCTAGAGCCAGAGAACCAGGTCAGCAGAGCTGCTCTAGAGCCTGAGAACCAAGTCAGCAGAGCCGTTGTAGAGCCAGAGAACCAGGTCAGCAGAGCCGCTGTACAGCCAGAGAACAAGGTCAGCAGAGCCGCTGTACAGCCAGAGAACAAGGTCAGCAGAGCTGCTGTACAGCCATAGAACAAGGTCAGCAGAGCTGCTGTAGAACCAGATAACCAGGTCAGCAGAGCTGCTGTAGAGCCTGAGAACCAGGTCAGCAGAGCCGCTGCACAGCCAGATAACCAGGTCAGCAGAGCTGCTTTCGAGCCAGAGAACCAGGTCAACAGAGCCGCTGTAGAGCCAGAAAACCAGGTCAACAGAGCCGCTGTAGAGCCAGAGAACCAGGTCAGCAGAGCTGCTATAGAACCAGAGAACCAGGTCAGCAGAGCTGCTGTACAGCCAGAGAACCAGGTAAGCAGAGCTGCTTTAGAGCCAGAGAACCAGGCCAGCAGAGCTGCTGTAGAGCCAGAGAACCAGGTCAGTAGAACTGCTGTAGAGCCAGATAACCAGGTCAGCAGAGCTGCTCTACAGCCAAAGAACCAGGTAAGCAGAGCTGCTTTAGAGCCAGAGAACCAGGTCAGCAGAGCCGCTGTAGAGCCAGAGAACCAGGTCAACAGAGCCGCTGTACAGCCTGAGAACCAGGTCAGCAAAGCTGCTGTAGAGCCAGAGAACCAGGTCAGCAGAGATGCTGTAGAGCCAGAGAACCAGGTCAGCAGAGCTGCTGTAGAGCCAGAGAACCAGGTCAGCAGAACTGCTGTAGAGCCAGATAACAAGGTCAGCAGAGCTGCTCTACAGCCAAAGAACCAGGTAAGCAGAGCTGCTTTAGAGCCAGAGAACCAGGTCAGCAGAGCTGCTTCGAGCCAGAGAACCAGGTAAACAGAGCCTCTGTAGAGCCAGAGAACCAGGTCAACAGAGCTGCTGTACAGCCTGAGAACCAGGTCAGCAGAGCTGCTATAGAACCAGAGAACCAGGTCAGCAGAGCTGCTGTACAGCCAGAGAACAAGGTAAGCAGTGCTGCTTTCGAGCCAGAGAACCAGGCCAGCAGAGCTGCTTTCGAGCCAGAGAACCAGGTCAACAGAGCCGCTGTAGAGCCAGAGAACCAGGTCAACAGAGCCGCTGTACAGCCTGAGAACCAGGTCAGCAGAGCTGCTGTAGAGCCAGAGAACCAGGTCAGCAGAGCTGCTGTAGAGCCAGAGAACCAGTTCAGCAGAGCTGCTGTAGAGCCAGATAACAAGGTCAGCAGAGCTGCTCTACAGCCAAAGAACCAGGTCAGCAGAGACGTTGTACAGCCTGAGAACCAGGTCAGCAAAGCTGCTCTAGCGCCAGAGAACTAGGCCAGCAGAGCTGCTGTAGAGCCAGAGAACCAGGTAAGCAGAGCTGCTTTAGAGCCAGAGAACCAGGTCAGCAGAGCTGCTGTAGAGCCAGAGAACTAGGTCAGCAGAGCTGCTGTAGAGCCAGAGAACCAGGTAAGCAGAGCTGCTTTAGAGCCAGAGAACCAGGCCAGCAGGGTTGCTTTCAAGCCAGAGAACCAGGCCAACAGAGCCACTGTAGAGCCAGAGAACCAGGTCAACAGAGCCGCTGTAGAGCCAGAGAACCAGGTCAGCAGAGCTGCTGTAGAGCCAGAGAACCAGGTCAGCAGAGCTGCTTTACAGCCAGAGAACCAGGTCAGCAGAGCTGCTCTAGAGCCAGAGAACCAGGTCAGCAGAGCTGCTCTAGAGCCTGAGAACCAGGTCAGCAGAGCCGCTGCACAGCCAGATAACCAGGTCAGCAGAGCTGCTTTCAAACCAGAGAACCAGGTCAACAGAGCCGCTGTAGAGACAGAGAACCAGGTCAACAGAGCCGCTGTACAGCCTGAGAACCAGGTCAGCAAAGCTGCTGTAGAGCCAGAGAACCAGGTCAGCAGAGATGCTGTAGAACCAGAGAACCAGGTCAGCAGAGCTGCTATAGAATCAGAGAACCAGGTCAGCAGAGCTGCTGTACAGCCAGAGAACCAGGTAAGCAGAGCTGCTTTAGAGCCAGAGAACCAGGTCAGCAGAGCCACTGTAGAGCCAGAGAACCAGGTCAGCAGAGCCGCTGTAGAGCCAGAGAACGGGTTCAGCAGAGCCGCTCTAGAGCTAGAGAAATAGGTCAGCAGAGCCGCTCTAGAGCCAGAGAACCGGCCAGCAGATCCATTGTAGAGCCAGAGAACCAGGTCAGTAACGCTGCTTTACAGCCAGAGAACCAGGTCAGCAGAGCTGCTCTAAAGCCAGAGATCCAGGTCAGCAGAGCTGCTTTAGAGCCAGAGAACCAGGTCAGAAGAGCCTCTGTACAGCCAGAGAACCAGGTCAGCAAAGCTGCTCTAGAGCCAGAGAACCAGGTCAGCAGAGCTGCTTTAGAGCCAGGTCAGCAGAGCTGTTGTAGAGCCAGAGAACCAGGTCAGCAGAGCTGCTCGAGAGCCAGAGAACCAGGTCAGCAGAGCTGCTTTAGAGCCAGGTCAGCAGAGCTGTTGTAGAGCCAGAGAACCAGGTCATCAGAGCTGCTTTACAGCCAGAGAACCAGGTCAGCAGAGCTGCTCTAGAGCCAGAGAACCAGGTCAGCAGAGCTGCTCTAGAGCCTGAGAACCAAGTCAGCAGAGCCGTTGTAGAGCCAGAGAACCAGGTCAGCAGAGCCGCTGTACAGCCAGAGAACAAGGTCAGCAGAGCCGCTGTACAGCCAGAGAACAAGGTCAGCAGAGCTGCTGTACAGTCATAGAACAAGGTCAGCAGAGCTGCTGTAGAACCAGATAACCAGGTCAGCAGAGCTGATGTAGAGCCTGAGAACCAGGTCAGCAGAGCCGCTGCACAGCCAGATAACCAGGTCAGCAGAGCTGCTTTCGAGCCAGAGAACCAGGTCAACAGAGCCGCTGTAGAGCCAGAAAACCAGGTCAACAGAGCCGCTGTAGAGCCAGAGAACCAGGTCAGCAGAGCTGCTATAGAACCAGAGAACCAGGTCAGCAGAGCTGCTGTACAGCCAGAGAACCAGGTAAGCAGAGCTGCTTTAGAGCCAGAGAACCAGGCCAGCAGAGCTGCTGTAGAGCCAGAGAACCAGGTCAGTAGAACTGCTGTAGAGCCAGATAACCAGGTCAGCAGAGCTGCTCTACAGCCAAAGAACCAGGTAAGCAGAGCTGCTTTAGAGCCAGAGAACCAGGTCAGCAGAGCCGCTGTAGAGCCAGAGAACCAGGTCAACAGAGCCGCTGTACAGCCTGAGAACCAGGTCAGCAAAGCTGCTGTAGAGCCAGAGAACCAGGTCAGCAGAGATGCTGTAGAGCCAGAGAACCAGGTCAGCAGAGCTGCTGTAGAGCCAGAGAACCAGGTCAGCAGAACTGCTGTAGAGCCAGATAACAAGGTCAGCAGAGCTGCTCTACAGCCAAAGAACCAGGTAAGCAGAGCTGCTTTAGAGCCAGAGAACCAGGTCAGCAGAGCTGCTTCGAGCCAGAGAACCAGGTAAACAGAGCCTCTGTAGAGCCAGAGAACCAGGTCAACAGAGCTGCTGTACAGCCTGAGAACCAGGTCAGCAGAGCTGCTATAGAACCAGAGAACCAGGTCAGCAGAGCTGCTGTACAGCCAGAGAACAAGGTAAGCAGTGCTGCTTTCGAGCCAGAGAACCAGGCCAGCAGAGCTGCTTTCGAGCCAGAGAACCAGGTCAACAGAGCCGCTGTAGAGCCAGAGAACCAGGTCAACAGAGCCGCTGTACAGCCTGAGAACCAGGTCAGCAGAGCTGCTGTAGAGCCAGAGAACCAGGTCAGCAGAGCTACTGTAGAGCCAGAGAACCAGTTCAGCAGAGCTGCTGTAGAGCCAGATAACAAGGTCAGCAGAGCTGCTCTACAGCCAAAGAACCAGGTCAGCAGAGACGTTGTACAGCCTGAGAACCAGGTCAGCAAAGCTGCTCTAGCGCCAGAGAACTAGGCCAGCAGAGCTGCTGTAGAGCCAGAGAACCAGGTAAGCAGAGCTGCTTTAGAGCCAGAGAACCAGGTCAGCAGAGCTGCTGTAGAGCCAGAGAACTAGGTCAGCAGAGCTGCTGTAGAGCCAGAGAACCAGGTAAGCAGAGCTGCTTTAGAGCCAGAGAACCAGGCCAGCAGGGTTGCTTTCAAGCCAGAGAACCAGGCCAACAGAGCCACTGTAGAGCCAGAGAACCAGGTCAACAGAGCCGCTGTAGAGCCAGAGAACCAGGTCAGCAGAGCTGCTGTAGAGCCAGAGAACCAGGTCAGCAGAGCCGCGCTAGAGCCAGAGAACCAGGCCAGGAAAGCTGCTGTAGAGCCAGATAACAAGGTCAGCAGAGGTTCTCTTCAGCCAGAGAACCAGGTCAGCAGAGCCGTTCTACAGCCTGAGAACTAGGTCAGCAGAGCCGTTCTACAGCCTGAGAACCAGGTCAGCAGAGCTCCTGTACAGCCAGAGAACAAGGTCAGCAGAGCTGCTGTAGAGCCAGAGAACCAAGTCAGAAGAGCTGCTCGAGAGTCTAAGAACCAGGTCAGCAGAGCCGCTATAAAGCCAGAGAACCAGGTCAGCAGAGCTCCTGTACAGCCAGAGAACAAGGTCAGCAGAGCTGCTGTAGAGCCAGATAACCAGATCAGCAGAGCTGCTGTAGAGCCTGAGAACCAGGTCAGCAGAGCCGCTGCACAGCCAGAGAAACAGGACAGCAGAGCCGTTGTAGAGCCAGAGAACCAGGTCAGCAGAGCCGCTTTCGAGCCAGAGAACCAGGTCAACAGAGCCGCTGTAGAGCCAGAGAACCAGGTCAACAGAGCCGCTGTTGAGCCAGAGAACCAGGTCAGCAGAGCTGCTATAGAACCAGAGAACCAGGTCAGCAGAGCTGCTGTACAGCCAGAGAACCAGGTAAGCAGAGCTGCTTTAGAGCCAGAGAACCAGGTCAGCAGAGCCACTGTAGAGCCAGAGAACCAGGTCAGCAGAGCCGCTGTAGAGCCAGAGAACGAGGTCAGCAGAGCTGCTGTAGAGCCAGAGAACGAGGTCAGCAGAGCCGCTCTAGAGCTAGAGAAATAGGTCAGCAGAGCCGCTCTAGAGCCAGAGAACCGGCCAGCAGATCTATTGTAGAGCCAGAGAACCAGGTCAGCAAAGCTGCTTTACAGCTAGAGAACCAGGTCAGCAGAGCTGCTCTAAAGCCAGAGAACCAGGTCAGCAGAGCTGCTTTAGAGCCAGAGAACCAGGTCAGAAGAGCCTCTGTACAGCCAGAGAACCAGGTCAGCAAAGCTGCTCTAGAGCCAGAGAACCAGGTCAGCAGAGCTGCTTTAGAGCCAGGTCAGCAGAGCTGTTGTAGAGCCAGAGAACCAGGTCAGCAGAGCTGCTCGAGAGCCAGAGAACCAGGTCAGCAGAGCTGCTTTAGAGCCAGGTCAGCAGAGCTGCTCTAGAGCCAGAGAACCAGGTCAGCAGAGCTGCGCTAGAGCCTGAGAACCAAGTCAGCAGAGCCGTTGTAGAGCCAGAGAACCAGGTCAGCAGAGCCGCTGTACAGCCAGAGAACAAGGTCAGCAGAGCCGCTGTACAGCCAGAGAACAAGGTCAGCAGAGCTGCTGTACAGCCAGAGAACAAGGTCAGCAGAGCTGCTGTAGAGCCAGATAACCAGGTCAGCAGAGCTGCTGTAGAGCCTGAGAACCAGGTCAGCAGAGCCGCTGCACAGCCAGATAACCAGGTCAGCAGAGCTGCTTTCAAACCAGAGAACTAGGTCAACAGAGCCGCTGTAGAGCCAGAGAACCAGGTCAACAGAGCCGCTGTACAGCCTGAGAACCAGGTCAGCAAAGCTGCTGTAGAGCCAGAGAACCAGGTCAGCAGAGATGCTGTAGAGCCAGAGAACCAGGTCAGCAGAGCTGCTATAGAATCAGAGAACCAGGTCAGCAGAGCTGCTGTACAGCCAGAGAACCAGGTAAGCAGAGCTGCTTTAGAGCCAGAGAACCAGGTCAGCAGAGCCACTGTAGAGCCAGAGAACCAGGTCAGCAGAGCCGCTGTAGAACCAGAGAACGAGGTCAGCAGAGCCGCTCTAGAGCTAGAGAAATAGGTCAGCAGAGCCGCTCTAGAGCCAGAGAACCGGCCAGCAGATCCATTGTAGAGCCAGAGAACCAGGTCAGTAACGCTGCTTTACAGCCAGAGAACCAGGTCAGCAGAGCTGCTCTAAAGCCAGAGATCCAGGTCAGCAGAGCTGCTTTAGAGCCAGAGAACCAGGTCAGAAGAGCCTCTGTACAGCCAGAGAACCAGGTCAGCAAAGCTGCTCTAGAGCCAGAGAACCAGGTCAGCAGAGCTGCTTTAGAGCCAGGTCAGCAGAGCTGTTGTAGAGCCAGAGAACCAGGTCAGCAGAGCTGCTCGAGAGCCAGAGAACCAGGTCAGCAGAGCTGCTTTAGAGCCAGGTCAGCAGAGCTGTTGTAGAGCCAGAGAACCAGGTCATCAGAGCTGCTTTACAGCCAGAGAACCAGGTCAGCAGAGCTGCTCTAGAGCCAGAGAACCAGGTCAGCAGAGCTGCTCTAGAGCCTGAGAACCAGGTCAGCAGAGCCGCTGCACAGCCAGATAACCAGGTCAGCAGAGCTGCTTTCAAACCAGAGAACCAGGTCAACAGAGCCGCTGTAGAGACAGAGAACCAGGTCAACAGAGCCGCTGTACAGCCTGAGAACCAGGTCAGCAAAGCTGCTGTAGAGCCAGAGAACCAGGTCAGCAGAGATGCTGTAGAACCAGAGAACCAGGTCAGCAGAGCTGCTATAGAATCAGAGAACCAGGTCAGCAGAGCTGCTGTACAGCCAGAGAACCAGGTAAGCAGAGCTGCTTTAGAGCCAGAGAACCAGGTCAGCAGAGCCACTGTAGAGCCAGAGAACCAGGTCAGCAGAGCCGCTGTAGAGCCAGAGAACGGGTTCAGCAGAGCCGCTCTAGAGCTAGAGAAATAGGTCAGCAGAGCCGCTCTAGAGCCAGAGAACCGGCCAGCAGATCCATTGTAGAGCCAGAGAACCAGGTCAGTAACGCTGCTTTACAGCCAGAGAACCAGGTCAGCAGAGCTGCTCTAAAGCCAGAGATCCAGGTCAGCAGAGCTGCTTTAGAGCCAGAGAACCAGGTCAGAAGAGCCTCTGTACAGCCAGAGAACCAGGTCAGCAAAGCTGCTCTAGAGCCAGAGAACCAGGTCAGCAGAGCTGCTTTAGAGCCAGGTCAGCAGAGCTGTTGTAGAGCCAGAGAACCAGGTCAGCAGAGCTGCTCGAGAGCCAGAGAACCAGGTCAGCAGAGCTGCTTTAGAGCCAGGTCAGCAGAGCTGTTGTAGAGCCAGAGAACCAGGTCATCAGAGCTGCTTTACAGCCAGAGAACCAGGTCAGCAGAGCTGCTCTAGAGCCAGAGAACCAGGTCAGCAGAGCTGCTCTAGAGCCTGAGAACCAAGTCAGCAGAGCCGTTGTAGAGCCAGAGAACCAGGTCAGCAGAGCCGCTGTACAGCCAGAGAACAAGGTCAGCAGAGCCGCTGTACAGCCAGAGAACAAGGTCAGCAGAGCTGCTGTACAGCCATAGAACAAGGTCAGCAGAGCTGCTGTAGAACCAGATAACCAGGTCAGCAGAGCTGCTGTAGAGCCTGAGAACCAGGTCAGCAGAGCCGCTGCACAGCCAGATAACCAGGTCAGCAGAGCTGCTTTCGAGCCAGAGAACCAGGTCAACAGAGCCGCTGTAGAGCCAGAAAACCAGGTCAACAGAGCCGCTGTAGAGCCAGAGAACCAGGTCAGCAGAGCTGCTATAGAACCAGAGAACCAGGTCAGCAGAGCTGCTGTACAGCCAGAGAACCAGGTATGCAGAGCTGCTTTAGAGCCAGAGAACCAGGCCAGCAGAGCTGCTGTAGAGCCAGAGAACCAGGTCAGTAGAACTGCTGTAGAGCCAGATAACCAGGTCAGCAGAGCTGCTCTACAGCCAAAGAACCAGGTAAGCAGAGCTGCTTTAGAGCCAGAGAACCAGGTCAGCAGAGCCGCTGTAGAGCCAGAGAACCAGGTCAACAGAGCCGCTGTACAGCCTGAGAACCAGGTCAGCAAAGCTGCTGTAGAGCCAGAGAACCAGGTCAGCAGAGATGCTGTAGAGCCAGAGAACCAGGTCAGCAGAGCTGCTGTAGAGCCAGAGAACCAGGTCAGCAGAACTGCTGTAGAGCCAGATAACAAGGTCAGCAGAGCTGCTCTACAGCCAAAGAACCAGGTAAGCAGAGCTGCTTTAGAGCCAGAGAACCAGGTCAGCAGAGCTGCTTCGAGCCAGAGAACCAGGTAAACAGAGCCTCTGTAGAGCCAGAGAACCAGGTCAACAGAGCTGCTGTACAGCCTGAGAACCAGGTCAGCAGAGCTGCTATAGAACCAGAGAACCAGGTCAGCAGAGCTGCTGTACAGCCAGAGAACAAGGTAAGCAGTGCTGCTTTCGAGCCAGAGAACCAGGCCAGCAGAGCTGCTTTCGAGCCAGAGAACCAGGTCAACAGAGCCGCTGTAGAGCCAGAGAACCAGGTCAACAGAGCCGCTGTACAGCCTGAGAACCAGGTCAGCAGAGCTGCTGTAGAGCCAGAGAACCAGGTCAGCAGAGCTGCTGTAGAGCCAGAGAACCAGTTCAGCAGAGCTGCTGTAGAGCCAGATAACAAGGTCAGCAGAGCTGCTCTACAGCCAAAGAACCCGGTCAGCAGAGACGTTGTACAGCCTGAGAACCAGGTCAGCAAAGCTGCTCTAGCGCCAGAGAACTAGGCCAGCAGAGCTGCTGTAGAGCCAGAGAACCAGGTAAGCAGAGCTGCTTTAGAGCCAGAGAACCAGGTCAGCAGAGCTGCTGTAGAGCCAGAGAACTAGGTCAGCAGAGCTGCTGTAGAGCCAGAGAACCAGGTAAGCAGAGCTGCTTTAGAGCCAGAGAACCAGGCCAGCAGGGTTGCTTTCAAGCCAGAGAACCAGGCCAACAGAGCCACTGTAGAGCCAGAGAACCAGGTCAACAGAGCCGCTGTAGAGCCAGAGAACCAGGTCAGCAGAGCTGCTGTAGAGCCAGAGAACCAGGTCAGCAGAGCCGCGCTAGAGCCAGAGAACCAGGCCAGGAAAGCTGCTCTAGAGACTAAGAACCAGGTCAGCAGAGCAGTTGTAGAGCCAGCTCAGCAGAACCATTGTAGAGCCAGAGAAACAGGTCAGCAGAGCTGCTGTAGAGCCAGAGAACCAGGTCAGCAGAGCTGCTGTGCAGCCAGAGAAACAGGTCAGCAGAGCTGATTTAGAGCCAGAGAACCATGTCAGCAGAGCTGCTGAAGAGCCAGAGACCCAAGTCAGCAGAGCTGCTGAAGAGCCAGAGAACCAGGTCAGCAGTCGCTGTAGAGCCAGAAAACCAGGCCAGCAGAGCCGCTGTAGACCCAGAGAACCAGGTCAGCAGAGCTGCTGTGCAGCCAGAGAACCAGGTCAGCAGATCTGCTGTACAGCCAGAGAACAAGGTCAGCAGAGCTTCTCTAGAGCCAGAGAACCAGGTCAGCAGAGCTGCTTTAGAGCCATAGAACCAGGTCAACAGAGCCACAGTAGAGCCAGAGAACCAGGTCAGCAGAGCTGCTGTAGAGCCAGAGAACCAGGTCAGCAGAGCCACTATAGAACCAGAGAACCAGGTCAGCAGAGCCGCTGCACAGCCAGAGAACCAGGTCAGCAGAGCAGCTATAGAACCAGAGAACCAGGTCAGCAGAGCTGCTTTAGAGCCACAGAACCAGGTCAGCAAAGCCGTTGTAGAGCCAGAGAACCAGGTCAGCAAAGCTGCTTTACAGCCAGAGAAACAGGTCAGCTGAGCCATTGTAGAGCCAGAGAGCCAGGTGAGCAAAGCTGCTGTAGAGCATGAGAACCAGGTCAGCAGAGCCGCTCCACAGCCAGAGAACCAGGTCAGCAGAGCCGCTATAGAACCAGAGAACCAGGTCAGCAGAGCCGCTGCACAGCCAGAGAACCAGGTCAGCAGAGCAGCTATAGAACCAGAGAACCAGGTCAGCAGAGGTGCTGTACAGCCAGAGAACCGAGTAAGCAGAGCTGCTTTCGAGCCAGAGAACCAGGTCAACAGAGCCGCTGTACAGCCTGAGACCCAGGTCAGCAAAGCTGCTGTAGAGCCAGAGAACCAGGTCAGCAGAGCTGCTGTAGAGCCAGAGAACCAGGTCAGCAGAGCTGCTGTAGAGCCAGATAACAAGGTCAGCAGAGCTGCTCTACAGCCAAAGAACCAGGTCAGCACAGCCGTTGTACAGCCTGAGAACTAGGTCAGCAAAGCTGCTCTAGAGCCAGAGAACCAGGTCAGCAGAGCTGCTCTAGAGCCAGGTCAGCAGAGCTGTTGTAGAGCCAGAGAACCAGGTCATCAGAGCTGCTGTACAGCCAGATAACCAGGTCGGCAAAGCTGCTTTAGAGCCAGAGAACCAGGTCAGCAGAGCTGCTCTAGAGCCTGAGAACCAAGTCAGCAGAGCCGCTGTAGAGCCAGAGAACCAGGTCAGCAGAGCTGCTGTACAGCCAGAGAACCAGGTCAGCAGAGGTTCTCTTCAGCCAGAGAACCAGGTCAGCAGAGCCGTTCTACAGCCTGAGAACCAGGTCAGCAGAGCCGTTCTACAGCCTGAGAACCAGGTCAGCAAAGCTGCTCTAGAGCCAGAGAACCAGGTCAGCAAAGCTGCTCTAGAGCCAGAGAACCAGGTCAGGAGAGCTGCTCGAGAGTCTAAGAACCAGGTCAGCAGAGCTGCTGTAGAGCCAGAGAAACCAGGTCAGCAGAGCTGCTTTAGAGCCAGAGAACCAGGTCAACAGAGCCACTATAAAGCCAGAGAACCAGGTCAGCAGAGCTGCTGTACAGCCAGAGAACAAGGTCAGCAGAGCTGCTGTAGAGCCAGATAACCAGGTCAGCAAAGCTGCTTTAGAGCCAGAGAACCAGGTCAGCAGAGCTGCTATAAAGCCAGAGAACCAGGTCAGCAGAGCTGCTGTACAGCCAGAGAACAAGGTCAGCAGAGCTGCTGTAGAGCCAGATAACCAGCTCAGCAAAGCTGCTTTACAGCCAGAGAAACAGGTCAGCAGAGCTGCTGTAGAGCCTGAGAACCAGGTCAGCAGAGCCGCTGCACAGCCAGAGAAACAGGTCAGCAGAGCCGTTATAGAGCCAGAGAACCAGGTCAGCAGAGCTGCTGTGCAGCCAGAGAACCAGGTCAGCAGAGCTGCTTTAGAGCCAGAGAACCAGGTCAGCAGAGCTGCTGAAGAGCCAGAGAACCAGGTCAGCAGAGCTGCTGAAAAGCCAGAGAACCAGGTCAGCAGAGCTGCTGAAGAGCCAGAGAACCAGGTCAGCAGAGCTGCTGAAGAGCCAGAGAACCAGGTCAGCAGAGCTGCTGTAGAGCCAGAGAACCAGGTCAGCAGAGCCGCTCTAGAGCCAGAGAACCAGGCCAGCAGAGCTGCTCTAGAGACTAAGAACCAGTTCAGCAGAGCCGTTGTAGAGCCAGGTCAGCAGAAACATTGTAGAGCCAGAGAAACAGGTCAGCAGAGCTGCTGTAGAGCCAGAGAACCAGGTCAGCAGAGCTGCTGTGCAGCCAGAGAACCAGGTCAGCAGAGCTGCTGAAGAGCCAGAGAACCAGGTCAGCAGAGCTGCTGAAGAGCCAGAGAACCAGGTCAGCAGAGCTGCTGAAGAGCCAGAGAACCAGGTCAGCAGAGCTGCTGAAGAGCCAGAGAACCAGGCCAGCAGAGCCGCTGTAGAGCCAGAGAACCAGGTCAGCAGAGCTGCTGTGCAGCCAGAGAATCAGGTCAGCAGATCTGCTGTACAGCCAGAGAACCAGGTCAGCAGAGCTTCTCTAGAGCCAGAGAACCAGGTCAGCAGAGCTGCTTTAGAGCCATAGAACCAGGTCAACAGAGCCACTGTAGAGCCAGAGAACCAGGTCAGCAGAGCTGCTGTTGAGCCAGAGAACCAGGTCAGCAGAGCCGCTGTAGAGCTAGAGAACCAGGTCAGCAGTGCCGCTGTAGAGCCAGAGAACCAGGTCAGCAAAGCCGTTGTAGAGCCAGAGAACCAGGTCAGCAAAGCTGCTTTACAGCCAGAGAAACAGGTCAGCTGAGCCGTTGTAGAGCCAGAGAACCAGGTCAGCAAAGCTGCTGTAGAGCCTGAGAACCAGGTCAGCAGAGCCGCTGCACAGCCAGAGAACCAGGTCAGCAGAGCCGCTATAGAACCAGGTCAGCAGAGCCGCTGCACAGCCAGAGAACCAGGTAAGCAGAGCTGCTTTCGAGCCAGAGAACCAGGTGAACAGAGCCGCTGTAGAGCCAGAGAACCAGGTGAACAGAACCGCTGTAGAGCCAGAGAACCAGGTCAACAGAGCCGCTGTAGAGCCAGAGAACCAGGTCAGCAGAGCTGCTCTACAGCCAAAGAACCAGGTCAGCACAGCCGTTGTACAGCCTGAGAACCAGGTCAGCAAAGCTGCTCTAGAGCCAGAGAACCAGGTCAGCAGAGTTGCTCTAGAGCCAGAGAACCAGGTCAGCAGAGCTGCTTTAGAGCCAGGTCAGCAGAGCTGTTGTAGAGCCAGAGAACCAGGTCATCAGAGCTGCTGTACAGCCAGATAACCAGGTCGGCAAAGCTGCTTTAGAGCCAGAGAACCAGGTCAGCAGAGCTGCTCTAGAGCCTGAGAACCAAGTCAGCAGAGCCGTTGCAGAGCCAGAGAACCAGGTCAGCAGAGCCGCTGTAGAGCCAGAGAACCAAGTCAGCAGAGCCGCTGTAGAGCCTGAGAACCAGGTCAACAGAGCCGCTGTAGAGCCAGAGAACCAGGTCAGCAGAGCTGCTGTAGAGCAAGAGAACTAGGTCAGCAGAGCTGCTGTAGAGCCAGAGAACCAGGCCAACAGAGCCACTGTAGAGCCAGAGAACCAGGTCAGCAGAGCTGCTGTAGAGCCAGAGAACCAGGCCAACAGAGCCACTGTAGAGCCAGAGAACCAGGTCAACAGAGCCGCTGAAGAGCCAGAGAACCAGGTCAACAGAGCCGCTGTAGAGCCAGAGAACCAGGTCAGCAGAGCTGCTGTACAGCCAGAGAACAAGGTCAGCAGAGCTGCTGTACAGCCAGAGAACAAGGTCAGCAGAGCTGCTGTAGAGCCAGATAACCAGGTCAGGAGAGCTGCTTTACAGCCAGAGAAACAGGTCAGCAGGGCCGTTGTAGAGCCAGAGAACCAGGTCAGCAGAGCTGCTGTAGAGCCTGAGAACCAGGTCAGCAGAGCCGCTGCACAGCCAGAGAAACAAGTCAGCAGAGCCGTTGTAGAGCCAGAGAACCAGGTCAGCAGAGCTGCTGTAGAGCCAGAGACCCAGGTCAGCAGAGCCGCTGCACAGCCAGAGAACCAGGTCAGCAGAGCCGCTATAGAACCAGAGAACCAGGTCAGCAGAGCTGCTGTACAGCCAGAGAAACAGGTAAGCAGAGCTGCTTTCGAGCCAGAGAACCAGGTCAGCAGAGCTGCTTTTGAGCCAGAGAACCAGGTCAACAGAGCCGCTGTAGAGCCAGAGAACCAGGTCAACAGAGCCGCTGTAGAGCCTGAGAACCAGGTCAGGAAAGCTGCTGTAGAGCCAGAGAACCAGGTCAGCAGAGCTGCTGTAGAGCCAGATAACAAGGCCAGCAGAGCTGCTCTACAGCCAAAGAACCAGGTCACCAGAGCCGTTGTACAGCCTGAGAACCAGGTCAGCAAAGCTGCTCTAGAGCCAGAGAACTAGGTGAACAGAGCTGCTGTAGAGCCAGATAACCAGGTCAGCAGAGCTGTTGTAGAGCCAGATAACCAGGTCAGCAAAGCTGTTGTAGAGCCAGAGAACCAGGTCAGCAGAGCTGCTGTAGAGCCAGAGAACCAGGTCAGCAGAGCTGCTCTAGAGCCAGAGAACCAGGCCAGCAGAGCTGCTCTAGAGACTAAGAACCAGGTCAGCAGAGCCGTTGTAGAGCCAGGTCAGCAGAACCATTTTAGAGCCAGAGAAACAGGTCAGCAGAGCTGCTGTAGAGCCAGAGAACCAGGTCAGCAGAGTCGCTGTAGAGCCAGAAAACCAGGCCAGCAGAGCCGCTGTAGAGCCAGAGAACCAGGTCAGCAGAGCTGCTGTGCAGCCAGAGAACCAGGTCAGCAGATCTGCTGTACAGCCAGAGAACCAGGTCAGCAGATCTGCTGTACAGCCAGAGAACCAGGTCAGCAGATCTGCTGTACAGCCAGAGAACAATGTCAGCAGAGCTTCTCTAGAGCCATAGAACCAGGTCAACAGAGCCGCTGTAGAGCCAGAGAACCAGGTCAGCAGAGCCGCTGTAGAGCCAGAGAACCAGGTCAGCAGAGCCGCTGTAGAGCCAGAGAACCAGGTCAGCAGAGCCGCTGTAGAGCCAGAGAACCAGGTCAGCAGAGCTGCTGTAGAGCCAAAGAACCAGGTCAGCAGAGCTGCTCTAGAGCCAGAGAACCAGGCCAGCAGAGCTGCTCTAGAGACGAAGAACCAGGTCAGCAGAGCCGTTGTAGAGCCAGGTCAGCAGAACCATTGTAGAGCCAGAGAAACAGGTCAGCAGAGCTGCTGTAGAGCCAGAGAACCAGGTCAGCAGAGCTGCTGTGCAGCCAGAGAACCAGGTCAGCAGAGCTGCTGAAGAGCCAGAGAACCAGGTCAGCAGAGCTGCTGAAGAGCCAGAGAACCAGGTCAGCAGAGCTGCTGAAGAGCCAGAGAACCAGATCAGCAGAGCTGCTGAAGAGCCAGAGAACCAGGCCAGCAGAACCGCTGTAGAGCCAGAGAACCAGGTCAGCAGAGCTGCTGTGCAGCCAGAGAATCAGGTCAGCAGATCTGCTGTACAGCCAGAGAACCAGGTCAGCAGAGCTTCTCTAGAGCCAGAGAACCAGGTCAGCAGAGCCGCTGTAGAGCCAGAGAACCAGGTCAGCAGAGCCGCTGTAGAGCCAGAGAACCAGGTCAGCAGAGCCGCTGTAGAGCCAGAGAACCAGGTCAGCAGAGCCGCTGTAGAGCCAGAGAACCAGGTCAGCAGAGCTGCTGTAGAGCCAAAGAACCAGGTCAGCAGAGCTGCTCTAGAGCCAGAGAACCAGGCCAGCAGAGCTGCTCTAGAGACGAAGAACCAGGTCAGCAGAGCCGTTGTAGAGCCAGGTCAGCAGAACCATTGTAGAGCCAGAGAAACAGGTCAGCAGAGCTGCTGTAGAGCCAGAGAACCAGGTCAGCAGAGCTGCTGTGCAGCCAGAGAACCAGGTCAGCAGAGCTGCTGAAGAGCCAGAGAACCAGGTCAGCAGAGCTGCTGAAGAGCCAGAGAACCAGGTCAGCAGAGCTGCTGAAGAGCCAGAGAACCAGATCAGCAGAGCTGCTGAAGAGCCAGAGAACCAGGCCAGCAGAACCGCTGTAGAGCCAGAGAACCAGGTCAGCAGAGCTGCTGTGCAGCCAGAGAATCAGGTCAGCAGATCTGCTGTACAGCCAGAGAACCAGGTCAGCAGAGCTTCTCTAGAGCCAGAGAACCAGGTCAGCAGAGCTGCTTTAGAGCCATAGAACCAGGTCAACAGAGCCACTGTAGAGCCAGAGAACCAGGTCAGCAGAGCTGCTGTTGAGCCAGAGAACCAGGTCAGCAGAGCCGCTGTAGAGCTAGAGAACCAGGTCAGCAGTGCCGCTGTAGAGCCAGAGAACCAGGTCAGCAAAGCCGTTGTAGAGCCAGAGAACCAGGTCAGCAAAGCTGCTTTACAGCCAGAGAAACAGGTCAGCTGAGCCGTTGTAGAGCCAGAGAACCAGGTCAGCAAAGCTGCTGTAGAGCCTGAGAACCAGGTCAGCAGAGCCGCTGCACAGCCAGAGAACCAGGTCAGCAGAGCCGCTATAGAACCAGGTCAGCAGAGCCGCTGCACAGCCAGAGAACCAGGTAAGCAGAGCTGCTTTCGAGCCAGAAAACCAGGCCAGCAGAGCCGCTGTAGAGCCAGAGAACCAGGTCAGCAGAGCTGCTGTGCAGCCAGAGAACCAGGTCAGCAGATCTGCTGTACAGCCAGAGAACCAGGTCAGCAGATCTGCTGTACAGCCAGAGAACAATGTCAGCAGAGCTTCTCTAGAGCCAGAGAATCAGGTCAGCAGAGCTGCTTTAGAGCCATAGAACCAGGTCAACAGAGCCGCTGTAGAGCCAGAGAACCAGGTCAGCAGAGCCGCTGTAGAGCCAGAGAACCAGGTCAGCAGAGCCGTTGTAGAGCCAGAGAACCAGGTCAGCAGAGCCGCTGTAGAGCCAGAGAACCAGGTCAGCAGAGCTGCTGTAGAGCCAGAGAACCAGGTCAGCAGAGCTGCTCTAGAGCCAGAGAACCAGGTCAGCAGAGCTGCTCTAGAGACTAAGAACCAGGTCAGCAGAGCCGTTGTAGAGCCAGGTCAGCAGAACCATTGTAGAGCCAGAGAAACAGGTCAGCAGAGCTGCTGTAGAGCCAGAGAACCAGGTCAGCAGAGCTGCTGTGCAGCCAGAGAACCAGGTCAGCAGAGCTGCTGAAGAGCCAGAGAACCAGGTCAGCAGAGCTGCTGAAGAGCCAGAGAACCAGGTCAGCAGAGCTGCTGAAGAGCCAGAGAACCAGGCCAGCAGAACCGCTGTAGAGCCAGAGAACCAGGTCAGCAGAGCTGCTGTGCTGCCAGAGAATCAGGTCAGCAGATCTGCTGTACAGCCAGAGAACCAGGTCAGCAGAGCTTCTCTAGAGCCAGAGAACCAGGTCAGCAGAGCTGCTTTAGAGCCATAGAACCAGGTCAACAGAGCCACTGTAGAGCCAGAGAACCAGGTCAGCAGAGCTGCTGTTGAGCCAGAGAACCAGGTCAGCAGAGCCGCTGTAGAGCTAGAGAACCAGGTCAGCAGTGCCGCTGTAGAGCCAGAGAACCAGGTCAGCAAAGCCGTTGTAGAGCCAGAGAACCAGGTCAGCAAAGCTGCTTTACAGCCAGAGAAACAGGTCAGCTGAGCCGTTGTAGAGCCAGAGAACCAGGTCAGCAAAGCTGCTGTAGAGCCTGAGAACCAGGTCAGCAGAGCCGCTGCACAGCCAGAGAACCAGGTCAGCAGAGCCGCTATAGAACCAGGTCAGCAGAGCCGCTGCACAGCCAGAGAACCAGGTAAGCAGAGCTGCTTTCGAGCCAGAGAACCAGGTCAACAGAACCGCTGTAGAGCCAGAGAACCAGGTGAAAAGAGCCGCTGTAGAGCCAGAGAACCAGGTGAACAGAGCCGCTGTAGAGCCAGAGAACCAGGTCAACAGAGCCGCTGTAGAGCCAGAGAACCAGGTCAGCAGAGCTGCTCTACAGCCAAAGAACCAGGTCAGCACAGCCGTTATACAGCCTGAGAACCAGGTCAGCAAAGCTGCTCTAGAGCCAGAGAACAATGTCAGCGGAGCTGCTTTAGAGCCAGGTCAGCAGAGCTGTTGTAGTGCCAGAGAACCAGGTCATCAGAGCTGCTGTACAGCCAGATAACCAGGTCGGCAAAGCTGCTTTAGAGCCAGAGAACCAGGTCAGCAGAGCTGCTCTAGAGCCTGAGAACCAAGTCAGCAGAGCCGTTGCAGAGCCAGAGAACCAGGTCAGCAGAGCCGCTGTAGAGCCAGAGAACCAGGTCAGCAGAGTCGCTGTAGAGCCAGAGAACCAGGTCAACAGAGCCGCTGTAGAGCCAGAGAACCAGGTCAGCAGAGCTGCTGTAGAGCCAGAGAACTAGGTCAGCAGAGCTGCTGTAGAGCCAGAGAACCAGGTCAGCAGAGCTGCTTTCAAGCCAGAGAACCAGGCCAACAGAGCCACTGTAGAGCCAGAGAACCAGGTCAACAGAGCCGCTGTAGAGCCAGAGAACCAGGTCAACAGAGCCGCTGTAGAGCCAGAGAACCAGGTCAGCAGAGCTGCTGTACAGCCAGAGAACAAGGTCAGCAGAGCTGCTGTACAGCCAGAGAACAAGGTCAGCAGAGCTACTGTAGAGCCAGATAACCAGGTCAGCAAAGCTGCTTTACAGCCAGAGAAACAGGTCAGCAGGGCCGTTGTAGAGCCAAAGAACCAGGTCAGCAGAGCTGCTGTAGAGCCTGAGAACCAGGTCAGCAGAGCCGCTGCACAGCCAGAGAAACAGGTCAGCAGAGCCGTTGTAGAGCCAGAGAACCAGGTCAGCAGAGCTGCTGTAGAGCCAGAGAACCAGGTCAGCAGAGCCGCTGCACAGCCAGAGAACCAGGTCAGCAGAGCCGCTATAGAACCAGAGAACCAGGTCAGCAGAGCTGCTGTACAGCCAGAGAAACAGGTAAGCAGAGCTGCTTTCGAGCCAGAGAACCAGGTCAGCAGAGCTGCTTTTGAGCCAGAGAACCAGGTCAACAGAGCCGCTGTAGAGCCAGAGAACCAGGTCAACAGAGCCGCTGTAGAGCCTGAGAACCAAGTCAGGAAAGCTGCTGTAGAGCCAGAGAACCAGGTCAGCAGAGCTGCTGTAGAGCCAGATAACAAGGCCAGCAGAGCTGCTCTACAGCCAAAGAACCAGGTCACCAGAGCCGTTGTACAGCCTGAGAACCAGGTCAGCAAAGCTGCTCTAGAGCCAGAGAACTAGGTGAACAGAGCTGCTGTAGAGCCAGATAACCAGGTCAGCAGAGGTGTTGTAGAGCCAGATAACCAGGTCAGCAGAGCCGTTGTAGAGCCAGAGAACCAGGTCAGCAGAGCTGCTGTAGAGCCAGAGAACCAGGTCAGCAGAGCTGCTCTAGAGCCAGAGAACTAGGCCAGCAGAGCTGCTCTAGAGACTAAGAACCAGGTCAGCAGAGCCGTTGTAGAGCCAGGTCAGCAGAACCATTGTAGAGCCAGAGAAACAGGTCAGCAGAGCTGCTGTAGAGCCAGAGAACCAGGTCAGCAGAGTCGCTGTAGAGCCAGAAAACCAGGCCAGCAGAGCCGCTGTAGAGCCAGAGAACCAGGTCAGCAGAGCTGCTGTGCAGCCAGAGAACCAGGTCAGCAGATCTGCTGTACAGCCAGAGAACCAGGTCAGCAGATCTGCTGTACAGCCAGAGAACCAGGTCAGCAGATCTGCTGTACAGCCAGAGAACAATGTCAGCAGAGCTTCTCTAGAGCCAGAGAACCAGGTCAGCAGAGCTGCTTTAGAGCCATAGAACCAGGTCAACAGAGCCGCTGTAGAGCCAGAAAACCAGGTCAGCAGAGCCGCTGTAGAGCCAGAGAACCAGGTCAGCAGAGCCGCTGTAGAGCCAGAGAACCAGGTCAGCAGAGCTGCTTTAGAGCCAGAGAACCAGGTCAGCAGAGCCACTGTAGAGCCAGAGAACCAGGTCAGCAGAGCCGCTGTAGAGCCAGAGAACGAGGTCAGCAGAGCCGCTCTAGAGCTAGAGAAATAGGTCAGCAGAGCCGCTCTAGAGCCAGAGAACTGACCAGCTGATCCATTGTAGAGCCAGAGAACCAGGTCAGTAAAGCTGCTTTACAGCCAGAGAACCAGGTCAGCAGAGCTGCTCTAAAGCCAGAGAACCAGGTCAGCAGAGCTGCTTTAGAGCCAGAGAACCAGGTCAGAAGAGCCTCTGTACAGCCAGAGAACCAGGTCAGCAAAGCTGCTCTAGAGCCAGAGAACCAGGTCAGCAGAGCTGCTTTAGAGCCAGGTCAGCAGAACTGTTGTAGAGCCAGAGAACCAGGTCAGCAGAGCTGATCGAGAGCCAGAGAACCAGGTCAGCAGAGCTGCTTTAGAGCCAGGTCAGCAGAGCTGTTGTAGAGCCAGAGAACCAGGTCATCAGAGCTGCTTTACAGCCAGAGAACCAGGTCAGCAGAGCTGCTCTAGAGCCAGAGAACCAGGTCAGCAGAGCTGCTCTAGAGCCTGAGAACCAAGTCAGCAGAGCCGTTGTAGAGCCAGAGAACCAGGTCAGCAGAGCCGCTGTACAGCCAGAGAACAAGGTCAGCAGAGCCGCTGTACAGCCAGAGAACAAGGTCAGCAGAGCTGCTGTACAGCCATAGAACAAGGTCAGCAGAGCTGCTGTAGAGCCAGATAACAAGGTCAGCAGAGCTGCTGTAGAGCCTGAGAACCAGGTCAGCAGAGCCGCTGCACAGCCAGATAACCAGGTCAGCAGAGCTGCTTTCGAGCCAGAGAACCAGGTCAACAGAGCCGCTGTAGAGCCAGAGAACCAGGTCAACAGAGCCGCTGTAGAGCCAGAGAACCAGGTCAGCAGAGCTGCTATAGAACCAGAGAACCAGGTCAGCAGAGCTGCTGTACAGCCAGAGAACCAGGTAAGCAGAGCTGCTTTAGAGCCAGAGAACCAGGCCAGCAGAGCTGCTGTAGAGCCAGAGAACCAGGTCAGTAGAGCTGCTGTAGAGCCAGATACCCAGGTCAGCAGAGCTGCTCTACAGCCAAAGAACCAGGTAAGCAGAGCTGCTTTAGAGCCAGAGAACCAGGTCAGCAGAGCCGCTGTAGAGCCAGAGAACCAGGTCAACAGAGCCGCTGTACAGCCTGAGAACCAGGTCAGCAAAGCTGCTGTAGAGCCAGAGAACCAGGTCAGCAGAGATGCTGTAGAGCCAGAGAACCAGGTCAGCAGAGCTGCTGTAGAGCCAGAGAACCAGGTCAGCAGAACTGCTGTAGAGCCAGATAACAAGGTCAGCAGAGCTGCTCTACAGCCAAAGAACCAGGTAAGCAGAGCTGCTTTAGAGCCAGAGAACCAGGTAAGCAGAGCTGCTTCGAGCCAGAGAACCAGGTAAACAGAGCCGCTGTAGAGCCAGAGAACCAGGTCAACAGAGCTGCTGTACAGCCTGAGAACCAGGTCAGCAGAGCTGCTATAGAACCAGAGAACCAGGTCAGCAGAGCTGCTGTACAGCCAGAGAACCAGGTAAGCAGTGCTGCTTTCGAGCCAGAGAACAAGGCCAGCAGAGCTGCTTTCGAGCCAGAGAACCAGGTCAACAGAGCCGCTGTAGAGCCAGAGAACCAGGTCAACAGAGCCGCTGTACAGCCTGAGAACCAGGTCAGCAGAGCTGCTGTAGAGCCAGAGAACCAGGTCAGCAGAGCTGCTGTAGAGCCAGAGAACCAGGTCAGCAGAGCTGCTGTAGAGCCAGATAACAAAGTCAGCAGAGCTGCTCTACAGCCAAAGAACCAGGTCAGCAGAGACGTTGTACAGCCTGAGAACCAGATCAGCAAAGCTGCTCTAGCGCCAGAGAACTAGGCCAGCAGAGCTGCTGTAGAGCCAGAGAACCAGGTAAGCAGAGCTGCTTTAGAGCCAGAGAACCAGGCCAGCAGAGCTGCTTTCAAGCCAGAGAACCAGGCCAACAGAGCCACTGTAGAGCCAGAGAACCAGGTCAACAGAGCCGCTGTAGAGCCAGAGAACCAGGTCAGCAGAGCTGCTGTAGAGCCAGAGAACCAGGTCAGCAGAGCCGCGCTAGAGCCAGAGAACCAGGCCAGGAAAGCTGCTCTAGAGACTAAGAACCAGGTCAGCAGAGCCGTTGTAGAGCCAGCTCAGCAGAACCATTGTAGAGCCAGAGAAACAGGTCAGCAGAGCTGCTGTAGAGCCAGAGAACCAGGTCAGCAGAGCTGCTGAAGAGCCAGAGACCCAAGTCAGCAGAGCTGCTGAAGAGCCAGAGAACCAGGTCAGCAGTCGCTGTAGAGCCAGAAAACCAGGCCAGCAGAGCCGCTGTAGACCCAGAGAACCAGGTCAGCAGAGCTGCTGTGCAGCCAGAGAACCAGGTCAGCAGATCTGCTGTACAGCCAGAGAACAAGGTCAGCAGAGCTTCTCTAGAGCCAGAGAACCAGGTCAGCAGAGCTGCTTTAGAGCCATAGAACCAGGTCAACAGAGCCACTGTAGAGCCAGAGAACCAGGTCAGCAGAGCTGCTGTAGAGCCAGAGAACCAGGTCAGCAGAGCTGCTTTAGAGCCACAGAACCAGGTCAGCAAAGCCGTTGTAGAGCCAGAGAACCAGGTCAGCAAAGCTGCTTTACAGCCAGAGAAACAGGTCAGCTGAGCCGTTGTAGAGCCAGAGAACCAGGTGAGCAAAGCTGCTGTAGAGCATGAGAACCAGGTCAGCAGAGCCGCTGCACAGCCAGAGAACCAGGTCAGCAGAGCCGCTATAGAACCAGAGAACCAGGTCAGCAGAGCCGCTGCACAGCCAGAGAACCAGGTCAGCAGAGCAGCTATAGAACCAGAGAACCAGGTCAGCAGAGGTGCTGTACAGCCAGAGAACCGAGTAAGCAGAGCTGCGTTCGAGCCAGAGAACCAGGTCAACAGAGCCGCTGTACAGCCTGAGACCCAGGTCAGCAAAGCTGCTGTAGAGCCAGAGAACCAGGTCAGCAGAGCTGCTGTAGAGCCAGAGAACCAGGTCAGCAGAGCTGCTGTAGAGCCAGATAACAAGGTCAGCAGAGCTGCTCTACAGCCAAAGAACCAGGTCAGCACAGCCGTTGTACAGCCTGAGAACCAGGTCAGCAAAGCTGCTCTAGAGCCAGAGAACCAGGTCAGCAGAGCTGCTCTAGAGCCAGGTCAGCAGAGCTGTTGTAGAGCCAGAGAACCAGGTCATCAGAGCTGCTGTACAGCCAGATAACCAGGTCGGCAAAGCTGCTTTAGAGCCAGAGAACCAGGTCAGCAGAGCTGCTCTAGAGCCTGAGAACCAAGTCAGCAGAGCCGTTGCAGAACCAGAGAACCAGGTCAGCAGAGCCGCTGTAGAGCCAGAGAACCAGGTCAGCAGAGCTGCTGTACAGCCAGAGAACCAGGTCAGCAGAGGTTCTCTTCAGCCAGAGAACCAGGTCAGCAGAGCCGTTCTACAGCCTGAGAACCAGGTCAGCAGAGCCGTTCTACAGCCTGAGAACCAGGTCAGCAAAGCTGCTCTAGAGCCAGAGAACCAGGTCAGCAAAGCTGCTCTAGAGCCATAGAACCAGGTCAGGAGAGCTGCTCGAGAGTCTAAGAACCAGGTCAGCAGAGCTGCTGTAGAGCCAGAGAAACCAGGTCAGCAGAGCTGCTTTAGAGCCAGAGAACCAGGTCAACAGAGCCACTATAAAGCCAGAGAACCAGGTCAGCAGAGCTGCTGTACAGCCAGAGAACAAGGTCAGCAGAGCTGCTGTAGAGCCAGATAACCAGGTCAGCAAAGCTGCTTTAGAGCCAGAGAAACAGGTCAGCAGAGCTGCTATAAAGCCAGAGAACCAGGTCAGCAGAGCTGCTGTACAGCCAGAGAACAAGGTCAGCAGAGCTGCTGTAGAGCCAGATAACCAGCTCAGCAAAGCTGCTTTACAGCCAGAGAAACAGGTCAGCAGAGCTGCTGTAGAGCCTGAGAACCAGGTCAGCAGAGCCGCTGCACAGCCAGAGAAACAGGTCAGCAGAGCCGTTATAGAGCCAGAGAACCAGGTCAGCACAGCTGCTGTGCAGCCAGAGAACCAGGTCAGCAGAGCTGCTTTAGAGCCAGAGAACCAGGTCAGCAGAGCCGCTGCACAGCCAGATAACCAGGTCAGCAGAGCTGCTTTCGAGCCAGAGAACCAGGTCAACAGAGCCGCTGTAGAGCCAGAGAACCAGGTCAACAGAGCCGCTGTAGAGCCAGAGAACCAGGTCAGCAGAGCTGCTATAGAACCAGAGAACCAGGTCAGCAGAGCTGCTGTACAGCCAGAGAACCAGGTAAGCAGAGCTGCTTTAGAGCCAGAGAACCAGGCCAGCAGAGCTGCTGTAGAGCCAGAGAACCAGGTCAGTAGAGCTGCTGTAGAGCCAGATACCCAGGTCAGCAGAGCTGCTCTACAGCCAAAGAACCAGGTAAGCAGAGCTGCTTTAGAGCCAGAGAACCAGGTCAGCAGAGCCGCTGTAGAGCCAGAGAACCAGGTCAACAGAGCCGCTGTACAGCCTGAGAACCAGGTCAGCAAAGCTGCTGTAGAGCCAGAGAACCAGGTCAGCAGAGATGCTGTAGAGCCAGAGAACCAGGTCAGCAGAGCTGCTGTAGAGCCAGAGAACCAGGTCAGCAGAACTGCTGTAGAGCCAGATAACAAGGTCAGCAGAGCTGCTCTACAGCCAAAGAACCAGGTAAGCAGAGCTGCTTTAGAGCCAGAGAACCAGGTAAGCAGAGCTGCTTCGAGCCAGAGAACCAGGTAAACAGAGCCGCTGTAGAGCCAGAGAACCAGGTCAACAGAGCTGCTGTACAGCCTGAGAACCAGGTCAGCAGAGCTGCTATAGAACCAGAGAACCAGGTCAGCAGAGCTGCTGTACAGCCAGAGAACCAGGTAAGCAGTGCTGCTTTCGAGCCAGAGAACAAGGCCAGCAGAGCTGCTTTCGAGCCAGAGAACCAGGTCAACAGAGCCGCTGTAGAGCCAGAGAACCAGGTCAACAGAGCCGCTGTACAGCCTGAGAACCAGGTCAGCAGAGCTGCTGTAGAGCCAGAGAACCAGGTCAGCAGAGCTGCTGTAGAGCCAGAGAACCAGGTCAGCAGAGCTGCTGTAGAGCCAGATAACAAAGTCAGCAGAGCTGCTCTACAGCCAAAGAACCAGGTCAGCAGAGACGTTGTACAGCCTGAGAACCAGATCAGCAAAGCTGCTCTAGCGCCAGAGAACTAGGCCAGCAGAGCTGCTGTAGAGCCAGAGAACCAGGTAAGCAGAGCTGCTTTAGAGCCAGAGAACCAGGCCAGCAGAGCTGCTTTCAAGCCAGAGAACCAGGCCAACAGAGCCACTGTAGAGCCAGAGAACCAGGTCAACAGAGCCGCTGTAGAGCCAGAGAACCAGGTCAGCAGAGCTGCTGTAGAGCCAGAGAACCAGGTCAGCAGAGCCGCGCTAGAGCCAGAGAACCAGGCCAGGAAAGCTGCTCTAGAGACTAAGAACCAGGTCAGCAGAGCCGTTGTAGAGCCAGCTCAGCAGAACCATTGTAGAGCCAGAGAAACAGGTCAGCAGAGCTGCTGTAGAGCCAGAGAACCAGGTCAGCAGAGCTGCTGAAGAGCCAGAGACCCAAGTCAGCAGAGCTGCTGAAGAGCCAGAGAACCAGGTCAGCAGTCGCTGTAGAGCCAGAAAACCAGGCCAGCAGAGCCGCTGTAGACCCAGAGAACCAGGTCAGCAGAGCTGCTGTGCAGCCAGAGAACCAGGTCAGCAGATCTGCTGTACAGCCAGAGAACAAGGTCAGCAGAGCTTCTCTAGAGCCAGAGAACCAGGTCAGCAGAGCTGCTTTAGAGCCATAGAACCAGGTCAACAGAGCCACTGTAGAGCCAGAGAACCAGGTCAGCAGAGCTGCTGTAGAGCCAGAGAACCAGGTCAGCAGAGCTGCTTTAGAGCCACAGAACCAGGTCAGCAAAGCCGTTGTAGAGCCAGAGAACCAGGTCAGCAAAGCTGCTTTACAGCCAGAGAAACAGGTCAGCTGAGCCGTTGTAGAGCCAGAGAACCAGGTGAGCAAAGCTGCTGTAGAGCATGAGAACCAGGTCAGCAGAGCCGCTGCACAGCCAGAGAACCAGGTCAGCAGAGCCGCTATAGAACCAGAGAACCAGGTCAGCAGAGCCGCTGCACAGCCAGAGAACCAGGTCAGCAGAGCAGCTATAGAACCAGAGAACCAGGTCAGCAGAGGTGCTGTACAGCCAGAGAACCGAGTAAGCAGAGCTGCGTTCGAGCCAGAGAACCAGGTCAACAGAGCCGCTGTACAGCCTGAGACCCAGGTCAGCAAAGCTGCTGTAGAGCCAGAGAACCAGGTCAGCAGAGCTGCTGTAGAGCCAGAGAACCAGGTCAGCAGAGCTGCTGTAGAGCCAGATAACAAGGTCAGCAGAGCTGCTCTACAGCCAAAGAACCAGGTCAGCACAGCCGTTGTACAGCCTGAGAACCAGGTCAGCAAAGCTGCTCTAGAGCCAGAGAACCAGGTCAGCAGAGCTGCTCTAGAGCCAGGTCAGCAGAGCTGTTGTAGAGCCAGAGAACCAGGTCATCAGAGCTGCTGTACAGCCAGATAACCAGGTCGGCAAAGCTGCTTTAGAGCCAGAGAACCAGGTCAGCAGAGCTGCTCTAGAGCCTGAGAACCAAGTCAGCAGAGCCGTTGCAGAACCAGAGAACCAGGTCAGCAGAGCCGCTGTAGAGCCAGAGAACCAGGTCAGCAGAGCTGCTGTACAGCCAGAGAACCAGGTCAGCAGAGGTTCTCTTCAGCCAGAGAACCAGGTCAGCAGAGCCGTTCTACAGCCTGAGAACCAGGTCAGCAGAGCCGTTCTACAGCCTGAGAACCAGGTCAGCAAAGCTGCTCTAGAGCCAGAGAACCAGGTCAGCAAAGCTGCTCTAGAGCCATAGAACCAGGTCAGGAGAGCTGCTCGAGAGTCTAAGAACCAGGTCAGCAGAGCTGCTGTAGAGCCAGAGAAACCAGGTCAGCAGAGCTGCTTTAGAGCCAGAGAACCAGGTCAACAGAGCCACTATAAAGCCAGAGAACCAGGTCAGCAGAGCTGCTGTACAGCCAGAGAACAAGGTCAGCAGAGCTGCTGTAGAGCCAGATAACCAGGTCAGCAAAGCTGCTTTAGAGCCAGAGAAACAGGTCAGCAGAGCTGCTATAAAGCCAGAGAACCAGGTCAGCAGAGCTGCTGTACAGCCAGAGAACAAGGTCAGCAGAGCTGCTGTAGAGCCAGATAACCAGCTCAGCAAAGCTGCTTTACAGCCAGAGAAACAGGTCAGCAGAGCTGCTGTAGAGCCTGAGAACCAGGTCAGCAGAGCCGCTGCACAGCCAGAGAAACAGGTCAGCAGAGCCGTTATAGAGCCAGAGAACCAGGTCAGCACAGCTGCTGTGCAGCCAGAGAACCAGGTCAGCAGAGCTGCTTTAGAGCCAGAGAACCAGGTCAGCAGAGCTGCTGAAGAGCCAGAGAACCAGGTCAGCAGAGCTGCTGAAAAGCCAGAGAACCAGGTCAGCAGAGCTGCTGAAGAGCCAGAGAACCAGGTCAGCAGAGCTGCTGAAGAGCCAGAGAACCAGGTCAGCAGAGCTGCTGTAGAGCCAGAGAACCAGGTCAGCAGAGCCGCTCTAGAGCCAGAGAACCAGGCCAGCAGAGCTGCTCTAGAGACTAAGAACCAGTTCAGCAGAGCCGTTGTAGAGCCAGGTCAGCAGAACCATTGTAGAGCCAGAGAAACAGGTCAGCAGAGCTGCTGTAGAGCCAGAGAACCAGGTCAGCAGAGCTGCTGTGCAGCCAGAGAACCAGGTCAGCAGAGCTGCTCTAGAGCCAGAGAACTAGGCCAGCAGAGCTGCTCTAGAGACTAAGAACCAGGTCAGCAGAGCCGTTGTAGAGCCAGGTCAGCAGAACCATTGTAGAGCCAGAGAACCAGGTCAGCAGAGCTGCTGAAGAGCCAGAGAACCAGGTCAGCAGAGCTGCTGAAGAGCCAGAGAACCAGGCCAGCAGAGCCGCTGTAGAGCCAGAGAACCAGGTCAGCAGAGCTGCTGTGCAGCCAGAGAATCAGGTCAGCAGATCTGCTGTACAGCCAGAGAACCAGGTCAGCAGAGCTTCTCTAGAGCCAGAGAACCAGGTCAGCAGAGCTGCTTTAGAGCCATAGAACCAGGTCAACAGAGCCACTGTAGAGCCAGAGAACCAGGTCAGCAGAGCTGCTGTTGATCCAGAGAACCAGGTCAGCAGAGCCGCTGTAGAGCTAGAGAACCAGGTCAGCAGTGCCGCTGTAGAGCCAGAGAACCAGGTCAGCAAAGCCGTTGTAGAGCTAGAGAACCAGGTCAGCAAAGCTGCTTTACAGCCAGAGAAACAGGTCAGCTGAGCCGTAGTAGAGCCAGAGAACCAGATCAGCAAAGCTGCTGTAGAGCCTGAGAACCAGGTCAGCAGAGCCGCTGCACAGCCAGAGAACCAGGTCAGCAGAGCCGCTATAGAACCAGGTCAGCAGAGCCGCTGCACAGCCAGAGAACCAGGTAAGCAGAGCTGCTTTCGAGCCAGAGAACCAGGTGAACAGAGCCGCTGTAGAGCCAGAGAACCAGGTGAACAGAGCTGCTGTAGAGCCAGAGAACCAGGTGAACAGAGCCGCTGTAGAGCCAGAGAACCAGGTCAACAGAGCCGCTGTAGAGCCAGAGAACCAGGTCAGCAGAGCTGCTCTACAGCCAAAGAACCAGGTCAGCACAGCCGTTGTACAGCCTGAGAACCAGGTCAGCAAAGCTGCTCTAGAGCCAGAGAACCAGGTCAGCAGAGTTGCTCTAGAGCCAGAAAACCAGGTCAGCAGAGCTGCTTTAGAGCCAGGTCAGCAGAGCTGTTGTAGAGCCAGAGAACCAGGTCATCAGAGCTGCTGTACAGCCAGATAACCAGGTCGGCAAAGCTGCTTTAGAGCCAGAGAACCAGGTCAGCAGAGCTGCTCTAGAGCCTGAGAACCAAGTCAGCAGAGCCGTTGCAGAGCCAGAGAACCAGGTCAGCAGAGCCGCTGTAGAGCCAGAGAACCAGGTCAGCAGAGCCGCTGTAGAGCCTGAGAACCAGGTCAACAGAGCCGCTGTAGAGCCAGAGAACCAGGTCAGCAGAGCTGCTGTAGAGCCAGAGAACTAGGTCAGCAGAGCTGCTGTAGAGCCAGTGAACCAGGTCAGCAGAGCTGCTGTAGAGCCAGAGAACCAGGCCAACAGAGCCACTGTAGAGCCAGAGAACCAGGTCAACAGAGCCGCTGTAGAGCCAGAGAACCAGGTCAACAGAGCCGCTGTAGAGCCAGAGAACCAGGTCAGCAGAGCTGCTGTACAGCCAGAGAACAAGGTCAGCAGAGCTGCTGTACAGCCAGAGAACAAGGTCAGCAGAGCTGCTGTAGAGCCAGATAAACAGGTCAGCAAAGCTGCTTTACAGCCAGAGAAACAGGTCAGCAGGGCCGTTGTAGAGCCAGAGAACCAGGTCAGCAGAGCTGCTGTAGAGCCTGAGAACCAGGTCAGCAGAGCCGCTGCACAGCCAGAGAAACAAGTCAGCAGAGCCGTTGTAGAGCCAGAGAACCAGGTCAGCAGAGCTGCTGTAGAGCCAGAGAACCAGGTCAGCAGAGCCGCTGCACAGCCAGAGAACCAGGTCAGCAGAGCCGCTATAGAACCAGAGAACCAGGTCAGCAGAGCTGCTGTACAGCCAGAGAAACAGGTAAGCAGAACTGCTTTCGAGCCAGAGAACCAGGTCAGCAGAGCTGCTTTTGAGCCAGAGAACCAGGTCAACAGAGCCGCTGTAGAGCCAGAGAACCAGGTCAACAGAGCCGCTGTAGAGCCTGAGAACCAGGTCAGGAAAGCTGCTGTAGAGCCAGAGAACCAGGTCAGCAGAGCTGCTGTAGAGCCAGATAACAAGGCCAGCAGAGCTGCTCAACAGCCAAAGAACCAGGTCACCAGAGCCGTTGTACAGCCTGAGAACCAGGTCAGCAAAGCTGCTCTAGAGCCAGAGAACTAGGTGAACAGAGCTGCTGTAGAGCCAGATAACCAGGTCAGCAGAGCTGTTGTAGAGCCAGATAACCAGGTCAGCAAAGCCGTTGTAGAGCCAGAGAACCAGGTCAGCAGAGCTGCTGTAGAGCCAGAGAACCAGGTCAGCAGAGCTGCTCTAGAGCCAGAGAACCAGGCCAGCAGAGCTGCTCTAGAGACTAAGAACCAGGTCAGCAGAGCCGTTGTAGAGCCAGGTCAGCAGAACCATTGTAGAGCCAGAGAAACAGGTCAGCAGAGCTGCTGTAGAGCCAGAGAACCAGGTCAGCAGAGTCGCTGTAGAGCCAGAAAACCAGGCCAGCAGAGCCGCTGTAGAGCCAGAGAACCAGGTCAGCAGAGCTGCTGTGCAGCCAGAGAACCAGGTCAGCAGATCTGCTGTACAGCCAGAGAACCAGGTCAGCAGATCTGCTGTACAGCCAGAGAACCAGGTCAGCAGATCTGCTGTACAGTCAGAGAACAATGTCAGCAGAGCTTCTCTAGAGCCAGAGAACCAGGTCAGCAGAGCAGCTTTAGAGCCAGAGAACCAGGTCAACAGAGCCGCTGTAGAGCCAGAGAACCAGGTCAACAGAGCCGCTGTAGAGCCTGAGAACCAGGTCAGGAAAGCTGCTGTAGAGCCAGAGAACCAGATCAGCAGAGCTGCTGTAAAGCCAGATAACAAGGCCAGCAGAGCTGCTCTACAGCCAAAGAACCAGGTCACCAGAGCCGTTGTACAGCCTGAGAACCAGGTCAGCAAAGCTGCTCTAGAGCCAGAGAACTAGGTGAACAGAGCTGCTGTAGAGCCAGATAACCAGGTCGGCAGAGCTGTTGTAGAGCCAGATAACCAGGTCAGCAAAGCCGTTGTAGAGCCAGAGAACCAGGTCAGCAGAGCTGCTGTAGAGCCAGAGAACCAGGTCAGCAGAGCTGCTCTAGAGCCAGAGAACTAGGCCAGCAGAGCTTCTCTAGAGACTAAGAACCAGGTCAGCAGAGCCGTTGTAGAGCCAGGTCAGCAGAACCATTGTAGAGCCAGAGAAACAGGTCAGCAGAGCCGCTGTAGAGCCAGAGAACCAGGTCAGCAGAGCTGCTGTAGAGCCAGAGAACTAGGTCAGCAGAGCTGCTGTAGAGCCAGTGAACCAGGTCAGCAGAGCTGCTGTAGAGCCAGAGAACCAGGCCAACAGAGCCACTGTAGAGCCAGAGAACCAGGTCAACAGAGCCGCTGTAGAGCCAGAGAACCAGGTCAACAGAGCCGCTGTAGAGCCAGAGAACCAGGTCAGCAGAGCTGCTGTACAGCCAGAGAACAAGGTCAGCAGAGCTGCTGTACAGCCAGAGAACAAGGTCAGCAGAGCTGCTGTAGAGCCAGATAAACAGGTCAGCAAAGCTGCTTTACAGCCAGAGAAACAGGTCAGCAGGGCCGTTGTAGAGCCAGAGAACCAGGTCAGCAGAGCTGCTGTAGAGCCAGAGAACCAGGTCAGCAGAGCCGCTGCACAGCCAGAGAACCAGGTCAGCAGAGCCGCTAAAGAACCAGAGAACCAGGTCAGCAGAGCTGCTGTACAGCCAGAGAAACAGGTAAGCAGAACTGCTTTCGAGCCAGAGAACCAGGTCAGCAGAGCTGCTTTTGAGCCAGAGAACCAGGTCAACAGAGCCGCTGTAGAGCCAGAGAACCAGGTCAACAGAGCCGCTGTAGAGCCTGAGAACCAGGTCAGGAAAGCTGCTGTAGAGCCAGAGAACCAGGTCAGCAGAGCTGCTGTAGAGCCAGATAACAAGGCCAGCAGAGCTGCTCAACAGCCAAAGAACCAGGTCACCAGAGCCGTTGTACAGCCTGAGAACCAGGTCAGCAAAGCTGCTCTAGAGCCAGAGAACTAGGTGAACAGAGCTGCTGTAGAGCCAGATAACCAGGTCAGCAGAGCTGTTGTAGAGCCAGATAACCAGGTCAGCAAAGCCATTGTAGAGCCAGAGAACCAGGTCAGCAGAGCTGCTGTAGAGCCAGAGAACCAGGTCAGCAGAGCTGCTCTAGAGCCAGAGAACCAGGCCAGCAGAGCTGCTCTAGAGACTAAGAACCAGGTCAGCAGAGCCGTTGTAGAGCCAGGTCAGCAGAACCATTGTAGAGCCAGAGAAACAGGTCAGCAGAGCTGCTGTAGAGCCAGAGAACCAGGTCAGCAGAGTCGCTGTAGAGCCAGAAAACCAGGCCAGCAGAGCCGCTGTAGAGCCAGAGAACCAGGTCAGCAGAGCTGCTGTGCAGCCAGAGAACCAGGTCAGCAGATCTGCTGTACAGCCAGAGAACCAGGTCAGCAGATCTGCTGTACAGCCAGAGAACCAGGTCAGCAGATCTGCTGTACAGTCAGAGAACAATGTCAGCAGAGCTTCTCTGGAGCCAGAGAACCAGGTCAGCAGAGCTGCTTTAGAGCCAGAGAACCAGGTCAACAGAGCCGCTGTAGAGCCAGAGAACCAGGTCAACAGAGCCGCTGTAGAGCCTGAGAACCAGGTCAGGAAAGCTGCTGTAGAGCCAGAGAACCAGGTCAGCAGAGCTGCTGTAGAGCCAGATAACAAGGCCAGCAGAGCTGCTCTACAGCCAAAGAACCAGGTCACCAGAGCCGTTGTACAGCCTGAGAACCAGGTCAGCAAAGCTGCTCTAGAGCCAGAGAACTAGGTGAACAGAGCTGCTGTAGAGCCAGATAACCAGGTCGGCAGAGCTGTTGTAGAGCCAGATAACCAGGTCAGCAAAGCCGTTGTAGAGCCAGAGAACCAGGTCAGCAGAGCTGCTGTAGAGCCAGAGAACCAGGTCAGCAGAGCTGCTCTAGAGCCAGAGAACTAGGCCAGCAGAGCTGCTCTAGAGACTAAGAACCAGGTCAGCAGAGCCGTTGTAGAGCCAGGTCAGCAGAACCATTGTAGAGCCAGAGAAACAGGTCAGCAGAGCTGCTGTAGAGCCAGAGAACCAGGTCAGCAGAGTCGCTGTAGAGCCAGACAACCAGGCCAGCAGAGCCGCTGTAGAGCCAGAGAACCAGGTCAGCAGAGCTGCTGTGCAGCCAGAGAACCAGGTCAGCAGATCTGCTGTACAGCCAGAGAACCAGGTCAGCAGATCTGCTGTACAGCCAGAGAACCAGGTCAGCAGATCTGCTGTACAGCCAGAGAACAATGTCAGTAGAGCTTCTCTAGAGCCAGAGAACCAGGTCAGCAGAGCTGCTTTAGAGCCATAGAACCAGGTCAACAGAGCCGCTGTAGAGCCAGAAAACCAGGTCAGCAGAGCCGCTGTAGAGCCAGAGAACCAGGTCAGCAGAGCCGCTGTAGAGCCAGAGAACCAGGTCAGCAGAGCCGCTGTAGAGCCAGAGAACCAGGTCAGCAGAGCTGCTTTAGAGCCAGAGAACCAGGTCAGCAGAGCCGCTGCACAGCCAGAGAACCAGGTCAGCAGAGCCGCTAAAGAACCAGAGAACCAGGTCAGCAGAGCTGCTGTACAGCCAGAGAAACAGGTAAGCAGAACTGCTTTCGAGCCAGAGAACCAGGTCAGCAGAGCTGCTTTTGAGCCAGAGAACCAGGTCAACAGAGCCGCTGTAGAGCCAGAGAACCAGGTCAACAGAGCCGCTGTAGAGCCTGAGAACCAGGTCAGGAAAGCTGCTGTAGAGCCAGAGAACCAGGTCAGCAGAGCTGCTGTAGAGCCAGATAACAAGGCCAGCAGAGCTGCTCAACAGCCAAAGAACCAGGTCACCAGAGCCGTTGTACAGCCTGAGAACCAGGTCAGCAAAGCTGCTCTAGAGCCAGAGAACTAGGTGAACAGAGCTGCTGTAGAGCCAGATAACCAGGTCAGCAGAGCTGTTGTAGAGCCAGATAACCAGGTCAGCAAAGCCATTGTAGAGCCAGAGAACCAGGTCAGCAGAGCTGCTGTAGAGCCAGAGAACCAGGTCAGCAGAGCTGCTCTAGAGCCAGAGAACCAGGCCAGCAGAGCTGCTCTAGAGACTAAGAACCAGGTCAGCAGAGCCGTTGTAGAGCCAGGTCAGCAGAACCATTGTAGAGCCAGAGAAACAGGTCAGCAGAGCTGCTGTAGAGCCAGAGAACCAGGTCAGCAGAGTCGCTGTAGAGCCAGAAAACCAGGCCAGCAGAGCCGCTGTAGAGCCAGAGAACCAGGTCAGCAGAGCTGCTGTGCAGCCAGAGAACCAGGTCAGCAGATCTGCTGTACAGCCAGAGAACCAGGTCAGCAGATCTGCTGTACAGCCAGAGAACCAGGTCAGCAGATCTGCTGTACAGTCAGAGAACAATGTCAGCAGAGCTTCTCTGGAGCCAGAGAACCAGGTCAGCAGAGCTGCTTTAGAGCCAGAGAACCAGGTCAACAGAGCCGCTGTAGAGCCAGAGAACCAGGTCAACAGAGCCGCTGTAGAGCCTGAGAACCAGGTCAGGAAAGCTGCTGTAGAGCCAGAGAACCAGGTCAGCAGAGCTGCTGTAGAGCCAGATAACAAGGCCAGCAGAGCTGCTCTACAGCCAAAGAACCAGGTCACCAGAGCCGTTGTACAGCCTGACAACCAGGTCAGCAAAGCTGCTCTAGAGCCAGAGAACTAGGTGAACAGAGCTGCTGTAGAGCCAGATAACCAGGTCGGCAGAGCTGTTGTAGAGCCAGATAACCAGGTCAGCAAAGCCGTTGTAGAGCCAGAGAACCAGGTCAGCAGAGCTGCTGTAGAGCCAGAGAACCAGGTCAGCAGAGCTGCTCTAGAGCCAGAGAACTAGGCCAGCAGAGCTGCTCTAGAGACTAAGAACCAGGTCAGCAGAGCCGTTGTAGAGCCAGGTCAGCAGAACCATTGTAGAGCCAGAGAAACAGGTCAGCAGAGCTGCTGTAGAGCCAGAGAACCAGGTCAGCAGAGTCGCTGTAGAGCCAGACAACCAGGCCAGCAGAGCCGCTGTAGAGCCAGAGAACCAGGTCAGCAGAGCTGCTGTGCAGCCAGAGAACCAGGTCAGCAGATCTGCTGTACAGCCAGAGAACCAGGTCAGCAGATCTGCTGTACAGCCAGAGAACCAGGTCAGCAGATCTGCTGTACAGCCAGAGAACAATGTCAGTAGAGCTTCTCTAGAGCCAGAGAACCAGGTCAGCAGAGCTGCTTTAGAGCCATAGAACCAGGTCAACAGAGCCGCTGTAGAGCCAGAAAACCAGGTCAGCAGAGCCGCTGTAGAGCCAGAGAACCAGGTCAGCAGAGCCGCTGTAGAGCCAGAGAACCAGGTCAGCAGAGCCGCTGTAGAGCCAGAGAACCAGGTCAGCAGAGCTGCTTTAGAGCCAGAGAACCAGGTCAGCAGAGCCACTGTAGAGCCAGAGAACCAGGTCAGCAGAGCCGCTGTAGAGCCAGAGAACGAGGTCAGCAGAGCCGCTCTAGAGCTAGAGAAATAGGTCAGCAGAGCCGCTGTAGAGCCAGAGAACCGGCCAGCAGATCCATTGTAGAGCCAGAGAACCAGGTCAGTAAAGCTGCTTTACAGCCAGAGAACCAGGTCAGCAGAGCTGCTCTAAAGCCAGAGAACCAGGTCAGCAGAGCTGCTTTAGAGCCAGAGAACCAGGTCAGAAGAGCCTCTGTACAGCCAGAGAACCAGGTCAGCAAAGCTGCTCTAGAGCCAGAGAACCAGGTCAGCAGAGCTGCTGTAGAGCCAGAGAACCAGGTCAGCAGAGCTGCTGTAGAGCCAGATAACAAGGCCAGCAGAGCTGCTCAACAGCCAAAGAACCAGGTCACCAGAGCCGTTGTACAGCCTGAGAACCAGGTCAGCAAAGCTGCTCTAGAGCCAGAGAACTAGGTGAACAGAGCTGCTGTAGAGCCAGATAACCAGGTCAGCAGAGCTGTTGTAGAGCCAGATAACCAGGTCAGCAAAGCCATTGTAGAGCCAGAGAACCAGGTCAGCAGAGCTGCTGTAGAGCCAGAGAACCAGGTCAGCAGAGCTGCTCTAGAGCCAGAGAACCAGGCCAGCAGAGCTGCTCTAGAGACTAAGAACCAGGTCAGCAGAGCCGTTGTAGAGCCAGGTCAGCAGAACCATTGTAGAGCCAGAGAAACAGGTCAGCAGAGCTGCTGTAGAGCCAGAGAACCAGGTCAGCAGAGTCGCTGTAGAGCCAGAAAACCAGGCCAGCAGAGCCGCTGTAGAGCCAGAGAACCAGGTCAGCAGAGCTGCTGTGCAGCCAGAGAACCAGGTCAGCAGATCTGCTGTACAGCCAGAGAACCAGGTCAGCAGATCTGCTGTACAGCCAGAGAACCAGGTCAGCAGATCTGCTGTACAGTCAGAGAACAATGTCAGCAGAGCTTCTCTGGAGCCAGAGAACCAGGTCAGCAGAGCTGCTTTAGAGCCAGAGAACCAGGTCAACAGAGCCGCGGTAGAGCCAGAGAACCAGGTCAACAGAGCAGCTGTAGAGCCTGAGAACCAGGTCAGGAAAGCTGCTGTAGAGCCAGAGAACCAGGTCAGCAGAGCTGCTGTAGAGCCAGATAACAAGGCCAGCAGAGCTGCTCTACAGCCAAAGAACCAGGTCACCAGAGCCGTTGTACAGCCTGAGAACCAGGTCAGCAAAGCTGCTCTAGAGCCAGAGAACTAGGTGAACAGAGCTGCTGTAGAGCCAGATAACCAGGTCGGCAGAGCTGTTGTAGAGCCAGATAACCAGGTCAGCAAAGCCGTTGTAGAGCCAGAGAACCAGGTCAGCAGAGCTGCTGTAGAGCCAGAGAACCAGGTCAGCAGAGCTGCTCTAGAGCCAGAGAACTAGGCCAGCAGAGCTGCTCTAGAGACTAAGAACCAGGTCAGCAGAGCCGTTGTAGAGCCAGGTCAGCAGAACCATTGTAGAGCCAGAGAAACAGGTCAGCAGAGCTGCTGTAGAGCCAGAGAACCAGGTCAGCAGAGTCGCTGTAGAGCCAGAAAACCAGGCCAGCAGAGCCGCTGTAGAGCCAGAGAACCAGGTCAGCAGAGCTGCTGTGCAGCCAGAGAACCAGGTCAGCAGATCTGCTGTACAGCCAGAGAACCAGGTCAGCAGATCTGCTGTACAGCCAGAGAACCAGGTCAGCAGATCTGCTGTACAGTCAGAGAACAATGTCAGCAGAGCTTCTCTGGAGCCAGAGAACCAGGTCAGCAGAGCTGCTTTAGAGCCAGAGAACCAGGTCAACAGAGCCGCTGTAGAGCCAGAGAACCAGGTCAACAGAGCCGCTGTAGAGCCTGAGAACCAGGTCAGGAAAGCTGCTGTAGAGCCAGAGAACCAGGTCAGCAAAGCTGCTGTAGAGCCAGATAACAAGGCCAGCAGAGCTGCTCTACAGCCAAAGAACCAGGTCACCAGAGCCGTTGTACAGCCTGAGAACCAGGTCAGCAAAGCTGCTCTAGAGCCAGAGAACTAGGTGAACAGAGCTGCTGTAGAGCCAGATAACCAGGTCGGCAGAGCTGTTGTAGAGCCAGATAACCAGGTCAGCAAAGCCGTTGTAGAGCCAGAGAACCAGGTCAGCAGAGCTGCTGTAGAGCCAGAGAACCAGGTCAGCAGAGCTGCTCTAGAGCCAGAGAACTAGGCCAGCAGAGCTGCTCTAGAGACTAAGAACCAGGTCAGCAGAGCCGTTGTAGAGCCAGGTCAGCAGAACCATTGTAGAGCCAGAGAAACAGGTCAGCAGAGCTGCTGTAGAGCCAGAGAACCAGGTCAGCAGAGTCGCTGTAGAGCCAGAAAACCAGGCCAGCAGAGCCGCTGTAGAGCCAGAGAACCAGGTCAGCAGAGCTGCTGTGCAGCCAGAGAACCAGGTCAGCAGATCTGCTGTACAGCCAGAGAACCAGGTCAGCAGATCTGCTGTACAGCCAGAGAACCAGGTCAGCAGATCTGCTGTACAGCCAGAGAACAATGTCAGCAGAGCTTCTCTAGAGCCAGAGAACCAGGTCAGCAGAGCTGCTTTAGAGCCATAGAACCAGGTCAACAGAGCCGCTGTAGAGCCAGAAAACCAGGTCAGCAGAGCCGCTGTAGAGCCAGAGAACCAGGTCAGCAGAGCTGCTGTAGAGCCAGAGAACCAGGTCAGCAGAGCCGCTGTAGAGCCAGAGAACCAGGTCAGCAGAGCTGCTTTAGAGCCAGAGAACCAGGTCAGCAGAACCACTGTAGAGCCAGAGAACCAGGTCAGCAGAGCCGCTGTAGAGCCAGAGAACCGGCCAGCAGATCCATTGTAGAGCCAGAGAACCAGGTCAGTAAAGCTGCTTTACAGCCAGAGAACCAGGTCAGCAGAGCTGCTCTAAAGCCAGAGAACCAGGTCAGCAGAGCTGCTTTAGAGCCAGAGAACCAGGTCAGAAGAGCCTCTGTACAGCCAGAGAACCAGGTCAGCAAAGCTGCTCTAGAGCCAGAGAACCAGGTCAGCAGAGCTGCTTTAGAGCCAGGTCAGCAGAGCTGTTGTAGAGCCAGAGAACCAGGTCAGCAGAGCTGCTCGAGAGCCAGAGAACCAGGTCAGCAGAGCTGCTTTAGAGCCAGGTCAGCAGAGCTGTTGTAGAGCCAGAGAACCAGGTCATCAGAGCTGCTTTACAGCCAGAGAACCAGGTCAGCAGAGCTGCTCTAGAGCCAGAGAACCAGGTCAGCAGAGCTGCTCTAGAGCCTGAGAACCAAGTCAGCAGAGCCGTTGTAGAGCCAGAGAACCAGGTCAGCAGAGCCGCTGTACAGCCAGAGAACAAGGTCAGCAGAGCCGCTGTACAGCCAGAGAACAAGGTCAGCAGAGCTGCTGTACAGCCATAGAACAAGGTCAGCAGAGCTGCTGTAGAGCCAGATAACCAGGTCAGCAGAGCTGCTGTAGAGCCTGAGAACCAGGTCAGCAGAGCCGCTGCACAGCCAGATAACCAGGTCAGCAGAGCTGCTTTCGAGCCAGAGAACCGGGTCAACAGAGCCGCTGTAGAGCCAGAGAACCAGGTCAACAGAGCTGCTGTAGAGCCAGAGAACCAGGTCAGCAGAGCTGCTATAGAACCAGAGAACCAGGTCAGCAGAGCTGCTGTACAGCCAGAGAACCAGGTAAGCAGAGCTGCTTTAGAGCCAGAGAACCAGGCCAGCAGAGCTGCTGTAGAGCCAGAGAACCAGGTCAGTAGAGCTGCTGTAGAGCCAGATAACCAGGTCAGCAGAGCTGCTCTACAGCCAAAGAACCAGGTAAGCAGAGCTGCTTTAGAGCCAGAGAACCAGGTCAGCAGAGCCGCTGTAGAGCCAGAGAACCAGGTCAACAGAGCTGCTGTACAGCCTGAGAACCAGGTCAGCAAAGCTGCTGTAGAGCCAGAGAACCAGGTCAGCAGAGATGCTGTAGAGCCAGAGAACCAGGTCAGCAGAGCTGCTCTGGAGCCAGAGAACCAGGTCAGCAGAGCTGCTGTAGAGCCAGATAACAAGGTCAGCAGAGCTGCTCTACAGCCAAAGAACCAGGTAAGCAGAGCTGCTTTAGAGCCAGAGAACCAGGTCAGCAGAGCTGCTTCGAGCCAGAGAACCAGGTAAACAGAGCCGCTGTAGAGCCAGAGAACCAGGTCAACAGAGCTGCTGTACAGCCTGAGAACCAGGTCAGCAGAGCTGCTATAGAACCAGAGAACCAGGTCAGCAGAGCTGCTGTACAGCCAGAGAACCAGGTAAGCAGTGCTGCTTTCGAGCCAGAGAACCAGGCCAGCAGAGCTGCTTTCGAGCCAGAGAACCAGGTCAACAGAGCCGCTGTAGAGCCAGAGAACCAGGTCAACAGAGCCGCTGTACAGCCTGGGAACCAGGTCAGCAGAGCTGCTGTAGAGCCAGAGAACCAGGTCAGCAGAGCTGCTGTAGAGCCAGAGAACCAGGTCAGCAGAGCTGCTGTAGAGCCAGATAACAAGGTCAGCAGAGCTGCTCTACAGCCAAAGAACCAGGTCAGCAGAGACGTTGTACAGCCTGAGAACCAGGTCAGCAAAGCTGCTCTAGCGCCAGAGAACTAGGCCAGCAGAGCTGCTGTAGAGCCAGAGAACCAGGTAAGCAGAGCTGCTTTAGAGCCAGAGAACCAGGCCAGCAGAGCTGCTTTCAAGCCAGAGAACCAGGCCAACAGAGCCACTGTAGAGCCAGAGAACCAGGTCAGCAGAGCTGCTGTAGAGCCAGAGAACCAGGTCAGCAGAGCCGCGCTAGAGCCAGAGAACCAGGCCAGGAAAGCTGCTCTAGAGACTAAGAACCAGGTCAGCAGAGCCGTTGTAGAGCCAGCTCAGCAGAACCATTGTAGAGCCAGAGACACAGGTCAGCAGAGCTGCTGTAGAGCCAGAGAACCAGGTCAGCAGAGCTGCTGTGCAGCCAGAGAAACAGGTCAGCAGAGCTGATTTAGAGCCAGAGAACCATGTCAGCAGAGCTGCTGAAGAGCCAGAGACCCAAGTCAGCAGAGCTGCTGAAGAGCCAGAGAACCAAGTCAGCAGTCGCTGTAGAGCCAGAAAACCAGGCCAGCAGAGCCGCTGTAGACCCAGAGAACCAGGTCAGCAGAGCTGCTGTGCAGCCAGAGAACCAGGTCAGCAGATCTGCTGTACAGCCAGAGAACAAGGTCAGCAGAGCTTCTCTAGAGCCAGAGAACCAGGTCATCAGAGCTGCTTTAGAGCCATAGAACCAGGTCAACAGAGCCACTGTAGAACCAGAGAACCAGGTCAGCAGAGCTGCTGTAGAGCCAGAGAACCAGGTCAGCAGAGCTGCTTTAGAGCCACAGAACCAGGTCAGCAAAGCCGTTCTAGAGCCAGAGAACCAGGTCAGCAAAGCTGCTTTACAGCCAGAGAAACAGGTCAGCTGAGCCGTTGTAGAGCCAGAGAACCAGGTGAGCAAAGCTGCTGTAGAGCATGAGAACCAGGTCAGCAGAGCCGCTGTACAGCCAGAGAACCAGGTCAGCAGAGCCGCTATAGAACCAGAGAACCAGGTCAGCAGAGCCGCTGTGCAGCCAGAGAACCAGGTCAGCAGAGCAGCTATAGAACCAGAGAACCAGGTCAGCAGAGGTGCTGTACAGCCAGAGAACCGAGTAAGCAGAGCTGCGTTCGAGCCAGAGAACCAGGTCAACAGAGCCGCTGTACAGCCTGAGACCCAGGTCAGCAAAGCTGCTGTAGAGCCAGAGAACCAGGTCAGCAGAGCTGCTGTAGAGCCAGAGAACCAGGTCAGCAGAGCTGCTGTAGAGCCAGATAACAAGGTCAGCAGACCTGCTCTACAGCCAAAGAACCAGGTCAGCACAGCCGTTGTACAGCCTGAGAACCAGGTCAGCAAAGCTGCTCTAGAGCCAGAGAACCAGGTCAGCAGAGCTGCTCTAGAGCCAGGTCAGCAGAGCTGTTGTAGAGCCAGAGAACCAGGTCATCAGAGCTGCTGTACAGCCAGATAACCAGGTCGGCAAAGCTGCTTTAGAGCCAGAGAACCAGGTCAGCAGAGCTGCTCTAGAGCCTGAGAACCAAGTCAGCAGAGCCGTTGCAGAGCCAGAGAACCAGGTCAGCAGAGCCGCTGTAGAGCCAGAGAACCAGGTCAGCAGAGCTGCTGTACAGCCAGAGAACCAGGTCAGCAGAGGTTCTCTTCAGCCAGAGAACCAGGTCAGCAGAGCCGTTCTACAGCCTGAGAACCAGGTCAGCAGAGCCGTTCTACAGCCTGAGAACCAGGTCAGCAAAGCTGCTCTAGAGCCAGAGAACCAGGTCAGCAAAGCTGCTCTAGAGCCAGAGAACCAGGTCAGGAGAGCTGCTCGAGAGTCTAAGAACCAGGTCAGCAGAGCTGCTGTAGAGCCAGAGAAACCAGGTCAGCAGAGCTGCTTTAGAGACAGAGAACCAGGTCAACAGAGCCACTATAAAGCCAGAGAACCAGGTCAGCAGAGCTGCTGTACAGCCAGAGAACAAGGTCAGCAGAGCTGCTGTAGAGCCAGATAACCAGGTCAGCAAAGCTGCTTTAGAGCCAGAGAACCAGGTCAGCAGAGCTGCTATAAAGCCAGAGAACCAGGTCAGCAGAGCTGCTGTACAGCCAGAGAACAAGGTCAGCAGAGCTGCTGTAGAGCCAGATAACCAGCTCAGCAAAGCTGCTTTACAGCCAGAGAAACAGGTCAGCAGAGCTTCTCTAGAGCCAGAGAACCAGGTCAGCAGAGCTGCTTTAGAGCCATAGAACCAGGTCAACAGAGCCACTGTAGAGCCAGAGAACCAGGTCAGCAGAGCTGCTGTAGAGCCAGAGAACCAGGTCAGCAGAGCTGCTTTAGAGCCACAGAACCAGGTCAGCAAAGCCGTTCTAGAGCCAGAGAACCAGGTCAGCAAAGCTGCTTTACAGCCAGAGAAACAGGTCAGCTGAGCCGTTGTAGAGCCAGAGAACCAGGTGAGCAAAGCTGCTGTAGAGCATGAGAACCAGGTCAGCAGAGCCGCTGCACAGCCAGAGAACCAGGTCAGCAGAGCCGCTATAGAACCAGAGAACCAGGTCAGCAGAGCCGCTGCACAGCCAGAGAACCAGGTCAGCAGAGCAGCTATAGAACCACAGAACCAGGTCAGCAGAGGTGCTGTACAGCCAGAGAACCGAGTAAGCAGAGCTGCGTTCGAGCCAGAGAACCAGGTCAACAGAGACGCTGTACAGCCTGAGACCCAGGTCAGCAAAGCTGCTGTAGAGCCAGAGAACCAGGTCAGCAGAGCTGCTGTAGAGCCAGAGAACCAGGTCAGCAGAGCTGCTGTAGAGCCAGATAACAAGGTCAGCAGAGCTGCTCTACAGCCAAAGAACCAGGTCAGCACAGCCGTTGTACAGCCTGAGAACCAGGTCAGCAAAGCTGCTCTAGAGCCAGAGAACCAGGTCAGCAGAGCTGCTCTAGAGCCAGGTCAGCAGAGCTGTTGTAGAGCCAGAGAACCAGGTCATCAGAGCTGCTGTACAGCCAGATAACCAGGTCGGCAAAGCTGCTTTAGAGCCAGAGAACCAGGTCAGCAGAGCTGCTCTAGAGCCTGAGAACCAAGTCAGCAGAGCCGTTGCAGAGCCAGAGAACCAGGTCAGTAGAGCCGCTGTAGAGCCAGAGAACCAGGTCAGCAGAGCCGCTGCACAGCCAGAGAACCAGGTCAGCAGAGCAGCTAGAGAACCAGAGAACCAGGTCAGCAGAGGTGCTGTACAGCCAGAGAACCGAGTAAGCAGAGCTGCGTTCGAGCCAGAGAACCAGGTCAACAGAGCCGCTGTACAGCCTGAGACCCAGGTCAGCAAAGCTGCTGTAGAGCCAAAGAACCAGATCAGCAGAGCTGCTGTAGAGCCAGAGAACCAGGTCAGCAGAGCTGCTGTAGAGCCAGATAACAAGGTCAGCAGAGCTGCTCTACAGCCAAAGAACCAGGTCAGCACAGCCGTTGTACAGCCTGAGAACCAGGTCAGCAAAGCTGCTCTAGAGCCAGAGAACCAGGTCAGCAGAGCTGCTCTAGAGCCAGGTCAGCAGAGCTGTTGTAGAGCCAGAGAACCAGGTCATCAGAGCTGCTGTACAGCCAGATAACCAGGTCGGCAAAGCTGCTTTAGAGCCAGAGAACCAGGTCAGCAGAGCTGCTCTAGAGCCTGAGAACCAAGTCAGCAGAGCCGTTGCAGAGCCAGAGAACCAGGTCAGCAGAGCCGCAGTAGAGCCAGAGAACCAGGTCAGCAGAGCTGCTGTACAGCCAGAGAACCAGGTCAGCAGAGGTTCTCTTCAGCCAGAGAACCAGGTCAGCAGAGCCGTTCTACAGCCTGAGAACCAGGTCAGCAGAGCTGCTCTAGAGCCAGAGAACCAGGTCAGCAAAGCTGCTCTAGAGCCAGAGAACCAGGTCAGGAGAGCTGCTCGAGAGTCTAAGAACCAGGTCAGCAGAGCTGCTGTAGAGCCAGAGAAACCAGGTCAGCAGAGCTGCTTTAGAGCCAGAGAACCAGGTCAACAGAGCCGCTATAAAGCCAGAGAACCAGGTCAGCAGAGCTGCTGTACAGCCAGAGAACAAGGTCAGCAGAGCTGCTGTAGAGCCAGATAACCAGGTCAGCAAAGCTGCTTTAGAGCCAGAGAACCAGGTCAGCAGAGCTGCTATAAAGCCAGAGAACCAGGTCAGCAGAGCTACTGTACAGCCAGAGAACAAGGTCAGCAGAGCTGCTGTAGAGCCAGATAACCAGCTCAGCAAAGCTGCTTTACAGCCAGAGAAACAGGTCAGCAGAGCTGCTGTAGAGCCTGAGAACCAGGTCAGCAGAGCCGCTGCACAGCCAGAGAAACAGGTCAGCAGAGCCGTTATAGAGCCAGAGAACCAGGTCAGCACAGCTGCTGTGCAGCCAGAGAACCAGGTCAGCAGAGCTGCTTTAGAGCCAGAGAACCAGGTCAGCAGAGCTGCTGAAGAGCCAGAGAACCAGGTCAGCAGAGCTGCTGAAAAGCCAGAGAACCAGGTCAGCAGAGCTGCTGAAGAGCCAGAGAACCAGGTCAGCAGAGCTGCTGAAGAGCCAGAGAACCAGGTCAGCAGAGCTGCTGTAGAGCCAGAGAACCAGGTCAGCAGAGCCGCTCTAGAGCCAGAGAACCAGGCCAGCAGAGCTGCTCTAGAGACTAAGAACCAGTTCAGCAGAGCCGTTGTAGAGCCAGGTCAGCAGAACCATTGTAGAGCCAGAGAAACAGGTCAGCAGAGCTGCTGTAGAGCCAGAGAACCAGGTCAGCAGAGCTGCTGTGCAGCCAGAGAACCAGGTCAGCAGAGCTGCTGAAGAGCCAGAGAACTAGGTCAGCAGAGCTGCTGAAGAGCCAGAGAACCAGGTCAGCAGAGCTGCTGTAGAGCCAGAGAACCAGGCCAACAGAGCCACTGTAGAGCCAGAGAACCAGGTCAACAGAGCCGCTGTAGAGCCAGAGAACCAGGTCAACAGAGCCGCTGTAGAGCCAGAGAACCAGGTCAGCAGAGCTGCTGTACAGCCAGAGAACAAGGTCAGCAGAGCTGCTGTACAGCCAGAGAACAAGGTCAGCAGAGCTGCTGTAGAGCCAGATAACCAGGTCAGCAAAGCTGCTTTACAGCCAGAGAAACAGGTCAGCAGGGCCGTTGTAGAGCCAGAGAACCAGGTCAGCAGAGCTGCTGTAGAGCCTGAGAACCAGGTCAGCAGAGCCGCTGCACAGCCAGAGAAACAAGTCAGCAGAGCCGTTGTAGAGCCAGAGAACCAGGTCAGCAGAGCTGCTGTAGAGCCAGAGAACCAGGTCAGCAGAGCCGCTGCACAGCCAGAGAACCAGGTCAGCAGAGCCGCTATAGAACCAGAGAACCAGGTCAGCAGAGCTGCTGTACAGCCAGAGAAACAGGTAAGCAGAGCTGCTTTCGAGCCAGAGAACCAGGTCAGCAGAGCTGCTTTTGAGCCAGAGAACCAGGTCAACAGAGCCGCTGTAGAGCCAGAGAACCAGGTCAACAGAGCCGCTGTAGAGCCTGAGAACCAGGTCAGGAAAGCTGCTGTAGAGCCAGAGAACCAGGTCAGCAGAGCTGCTGTAGAGCCAGATAAAAAGGCCAGCAGAGCTGCTCTACAGCCAAAGAACCAGGTCACCAGAGCCGTTGTACAGCCTGAGAACCAGGTCAGCAAAGCTGCTCTAGAGCCAGAGAACTAGGTGAACAGAGCTGCTGTAGAGCCAGATAACCAGGTCAGCAGAGCTGTTGTAGAGCCAGATAACCAGGTCAGCAAAGCCGTTGTAGAGCCAGAGAACCAGGTCAGCAGAGCTGCTGTAGAGCCAGAGAACCAGGTCAGCAGAGCTGCTCTAGAGCCAGAGAACCAGGCCAGCAGAGCTGCTCTAGAGACTAAGAACCAGGTCAGCAGAGCCGTTGTAGAGCCAGGTCAGCAGAACCATTGTAGAGCCAGAGAAACAGGTCAGCAGAGCTGCTGTAGAGCCAGAGAACCAGGTCAGCAGAGTCGCTGTAGAGCCAGAAAACCAGGCCAGCAGAGCCGCTGTAGAGCCAGAGAACCAGGTCAGCAGAGCTGCTGTGCAGCCAGAGAACCAGGTCAGCAGATCTGCTGTACAGCCAGAGAACCAGGTCAGCAGATCTGCTGTACAGCCAGAGAACCAGGTCAGCAGATCTGCTGTACAGCCAGAGAACAATGTCAGCAGAGCTTCTCTAGAGCCAGAGAACCAGGTCAGCAGAGCTGCTTTAGAGCCATAGAACCAGGTCAACAGAGCTGCTGTAGAGCCAGAGAACCAGGTCAGCAGAGCCGCTGTAGAGCCAGAGAACCAGGTCAGCAGAGCTGCTGTGCAGCCAGAGAATCAGGTCAGCAGATCTGCTGTAGAGCCAGAGAACCAGGTCAGCAGAGCTGCTGTGCAGCCAGAGAACCAGGTCAGCAGAGCTGCTGAAGAGCCAGAGAACCAGGTCAGCAGAGCTGCTGAAGAGCCAGAGAACCAGGTCAGCAGAGCTGCTGAAGAGCCAGAGAACCAGGCCAGCAGAACCGCTGTAGAGCCAGAGAACCAGGTCAGCAGAGCTGCTGTGCAGCCAGAGAATCAGGTCAGCAGATCTGCTGTACAGCCAGAGAACCAGGTCAGCAGAGCTTCTCTAGAGCCAGAGAACCAGGTCAGCAGAGCTGCTTTAGAGCCATAGAACCAGGTCAACAGAGCCACTGTAGAGCCAGAGAACCAGGTCAGCAGAGCTGCTGTTGAGCCAGAGAACCAGGTCAGCAGGGCCGCTGTAGAGCTAGAGAACCAGGTCAGCAGTGCCGCTGTAGAGCCAGAGAACCAGGTCAGCAAAGCCGTTGTAGAGCCTGAGAACCAGGTCAGCAAAGCTGCTTTACAGCCAGAGAAACAGGTCAGCTGAGCCGTTGTAGAGCCAGAGAACCAGGTCAGCAAAGCTGCTGTAGAGCCTGAGAACCAGGTCAGCAGAGCCGCTGCACAGCCAGAGAACCAGGTCAACAGAGCCGCTATAGAACCAGGTCAGCAGAGCCGCTGCACAGCCAGAGAACCAGGTAAGCAGAGCTGCTTTCGAGCCAGAGAACCAGGTCAACAGAACCGCTGTAGAGCCAGAGAACCAGGTGAAAAGAGCCGCTGTAGAGCCAGAGAACCAGGTGAACAGAGCCGCTGTAGAGCCAGAGAACCAGGTCAACAGAGCCGCTGTAGAGCCAGAGAACCAGGTCAGCAGAGCTGCTCTACAGACAAAGAACCAGGTCAGCACAGCCGTTATACAGCCTGAGAACCAGGTCAGGAAAGCTGCTCTAGAGCCAGAGAACAATGTCAGCGGAGCTGCTTTAGAGCCAGGTCAGCAGAGCTGTTGTAGAGCCAGAGAACCAGGTCATCAGAGCTGCTGTACAGCCAGATAACCAGGTCGGCAAAGCTGCTTTAGAGCCAGAGAACCAGGTCAGCAGAGCTGCTCTAGAGCCTGAGAACCAAGTCAGCAGAGCCGTTGCAGAGCCAGAGAACCAGGTCAGCAGAGCCGCTGTATAGCCAGAGAACCAGGTCAGCAGAGCCACTGTAGAGCCAGAGAACCAGGTCAACAGAGCCGCTGTAGAGCCAGAGAACCAGGTCAGCAGAGCTGCTGTAGAGCCAGAGAACTAGGTCAGCAGAGCTGCTGTAGAGCCAGAGAACCAGGTCAGCAGAGCTGCTTTCAAGCCAGAGAACCAGGCCAACAGAGCCACTGTAGAGCCAGAGAACCAGGTCAACAGAGCCGCTGTAGAGCCAGAGAACCAGGTCAACAGAGCCGCTGTAGAGCCAGAGAACCAGGTCAGCAGAGCTGCTGTGCAGCCAGAGAACCAGGTCAGCAGAGCTGCTGAAGAGCCAGAGAACTAGGTCAGCAGAGCTGCTGAAGAGCCAGAGAACCAGGTCAGCAGAGCTGCTGTGGAGCCAGAGAACCAGGCCAACGAAGCCACTGTAGAGCCAGAGAACCAGGTCAACAGAGCCGCTGTAGAGCCAGAGAACCAGGTCAACAGAGCCGCTGTAGAGCCAGAGAACCAGGTCAGCAGAGCTGCTGTACAGCCAGAGAACAAGGTCAGCAGAGCTGCTGTACAGCCAGAGAACAAGGTCAGCAGAGCTGCTGTAGAGCCAGATAACCAGGTCAGCAAAGCTGCTTTACAGCCAGAGAAACAGGTCAGCAGGGCCGTTGTAGAGCCAGAGAACCAGGTCAGCAGAGCTGCTGTAGAGCCTGAGAACCAGGTCAGCAGAGCCGCTGCACAGCCAGAGAAACAAGTCAGCAGAGCCGTTGTAGAGCCAGAGAACCAGGTCAGCAGAGCTGCTGTAGAGCCAGAGAACCAGGTCAGCAGAGCCGCTGCACAGCCAGAGAACCAGGTCAGCAGAGCCGCTATAGAACCAGAGAACCAGGTCAGCAGAGCTGCTGTACAGCCAGAGAAACAGGTAAGCAGAGCTGCTTTCGAGCCAGAGAACCAGGTCAGCAGAGCTGCTTTTGAGCCAGAGAACCAGGTCAACAGAGCCGCTGTAGAGCCAGAGAACCAGGTCAACAGAGACGCTGTAGAGCCTGAGAACCAGGTCAGGAAAGCTGCTGTAGAGCCAGAGAACCAGGTCAGCAGAGCTGCTGTAGAGCCAGATAAAAAGGCCAGCAGAGCTGCTCTACAGCCAAAGAACCAGGTCACCAGAGCCGTTGTACAGCCTGAGAACCAGGTCAGCAAAGCTGCTCTAGAGCCAGAGAACTAGGTGAACAGAGCTGCTGTAGAGCCAGATAACCAGGTCAGCAGAGCTGTTGTAGAGCCAGATAACCAGGTCAGCAAAGCCGTTGTAGAGCCAGAGAACCAGGTCAGCAGAGCTGCTGTAGAGCCAGAGAACCAGGTCAGCAGAGCTGCTCTAGAGCCAGAGAACCAGGTCAGCAGAGCTGCTCTAGAGACTAAGAACCAGGTCAGCAGAGCCGTTGTAGAGCCAGGTCAGCAGAACCATTGTAGAGCCAGAGAAGCAGGTCAGCAGAGCTGCTGTAGAGCCAGAGAACCAGGTCAGCAGAGTCGCTGTAGAGCCAGAAAACCAGGCCAGCAGAGCCGCTGTAGAGCCAGAGAACCAGGTCAGCAGAGCTGCTGTGCAGCCAGAGAACCAGGTCAGCAGATCTGCTGTACAGCCAGAGAACCAGGTCAGCAGATCTGCTGTACAGCCAGAGAACCAGGTCAGCAGATCTGCTGTACAGCCAGAGAACAATGTCAGCAGAGCTTCTCTAGAGCCAGAGAACCAGGTCAGCAGAGCTGCTTTAGAGCCATAGAACCAGGTCAACAGAGCCGCTGTAGAGCCAGAGAACCAGGTCAGCAGAGCCGCTGTAGAGCCAGAGAACCAGGTCAGCAGAGCTGCTGTGCAGCCAGAGAATCAGGTCAGCAGATCTGCTGTAGAGCCAGAGAACCAGGTCAGCAGAGCTGCTGTGCAGCCAGAGAACCAGGTCAGCAGAGCTGCTGAAGAGCCAGAGAACCAGGTCAGCAGAGCTGCTGAAGAGCCAGAGAACCAGGTCAGCAGAGCTGCTGAAGAGCCAGAGAACCAGGCCAGCAGAACCGCTGTAGAGCCAGAGAACCAGGTCAGCAGAGCTGCTGTGCAGCCAGAGAATCAGGTCAGCAGATCTGCTGTACAGCCAGAGAACCAGGTCAGCAGAGCTTCTCTAGAGCCAGAGAACCAGGTCAGCAGAGCTGCTTTAGAGCCATAGAACCAGGTCAACAGAGCCACTGTAGAGCCAGAGAACCAGGTCAGCAGAGCTGCTGTTGAGCCAGAGAACCAGGTCAGCAGGGCCGCTGTAGAGCTAGAGAACCAGGTCAGCAGTGCCGCTGTAGAGCCAGAGAACCAGGTCAGCAAAGCCGTTGTAGAGCCTGAGAACCAGGTCAGCAAAGCTGCTTTACAGCCAGAGAAACAGGTCAGCTGAGCCGTTGTAGAGCCAGAGAACCAGGTCAGCAAAGCTGCTGTAGAGCCTGAGAACCAGGTCAGCAGAGCCGCTGCACAGCCAGAGAACCAGGTCAGCAGAGCTGCTGTAGAGCCAGAGAACTAGGTCAGCAGAGCTGCTGTAGAGCCAGAGAACCAGGTCAGCAGAGCTGCTTTCAACCAGAGAACCAGGCCAACAGAGCCACTGTAGAGCCAGAGAACCAGGTCAACAGAGCCGCTGTAGAGCCAGAGAACCAGGTCAACAGAGCCGCTGTAGAGCCAGAGAACCAGGTCAGCAGAGCTGCTGTACAGCCAGAGAACAAGGTCAGCAGAGCTGCTGTACAGCCAGAGAACAAGGTCAGCAGAGCTACTGTAGAGCCAGATAACCAGGTCAGCAAAGCTGCTTTACAGCCAGAGAAACAGGTCAGCAGGGCCGTTGTAGAGCCAAAGAACCAGGTCAGCAGAGCTGCTGTAGAGCCTGAGAACCAGGTCAGCAGAGCCGCTGCACAGCCAGAGAAACAGGTCAGCAGAGCCGTTGTAGAGCCAGAGAACCAGGTCAGCAGAGCTGCTGTAGAGTCAGAGAACCAGGTCAGCAGAGCCGCTGCACAGCCAGAGAACCAGGTCAGCAGAGCCGCTATAGAACCAGAGAACCAGGTCAGCAGAGCTGCTGTACAGCCAGAGAAACAGGTAAGCAGAGCTGCTTTCGAGCCAGAGAACCAGGTCAGCAGAGCTGCTTTTGAGCCAGAGAACCAGGTCAACAGAGCCGCTGTAGAGCCAGAGAACCAGGTCAACAGAGCCGCTGTAGAGCCTGAGAACCAGGTCAGGAAAGCTGCTGTAGAGCCAGAGAACCAGGTCAGCAGAGCTGCTGTAGAGCCAGATAACAAGGCCAGCAGAGCTGCTCTACAGCCAGAGAACCAGGTCAGCAGATCTGCTGTACAGCCAGAGAACCAGGTCAGCAGATCTGCTGTACAGCCAGAGAACCAGGTCAGCAGATCTGCTGTACAGCCAGAGAACCAGGTCAGCAGATCTGCTGTACAGCCAGAGAACAATGTCAGCAGAGCTTCTCTAGAGCCAGAGAACCAGGTCAGCAGAGCTGCTTTAGAGCCATAGAACCAGGTCAACAGAGCCGCTGTAGAGCCAGAAAACCAGGTCAGCAGAGCCGCTGTAGAGCCAGAGAACCAGGTCAGCAGAGCCGCTGTAGAGCCAGAGAACCAGGTCAGCAGAGCCGCTGTAGAGCCAGAGAACCAGGTCAGCAGAGCTGCTTTAGAGCCAGAGAACCAGGTCAGCAAAGCTGTTGTAGAGACAGAGAACCAGGTCAGCAGAGCTGCTGTAGAGCCAGAGAACCAGGTCAGCAGAGCCGCTGCACAGCCAGAGAACCAGGTCAGCAGAGCCGCTATAGAACCAGAGAACCAGGTCAGCAGAGCTGCTGTACAGCCAGAGAAACAGGTAAGCAGAGCTGCTTTCGAGCCAGAGAACCAGGTCAGCAGAGCTGCTTTTGAGCCAGAGAACCAGGTCAACAGAGCCGCTGTAGAGCCAGAGAACCAGGTCAACAGAGCCGCTGTAGAGCCTGAGAACCAGGTCAGGAAAGCTGCTGTAGAGCCAGAGAACCAGGTCAGCAGAGCTGCTGTAGAGCCAGATAAAAAGGCCAGCAGAGCTGCTCTACAGCCAAAGAACCAGGTCACCAGAGCCGTTGTACAGCCTGAGAACCAGGTCAGCAAAGCTGCTCTAGAGCCAGAGAACTAGGTGAACAGTGCTGCTGTAGAGCCAGATAACCAGGTCAGCAGAGCTGTTGTAGAGCCAGATAACCAGGTCAGCAAAGCCGTTGTAGAGCCAGAGAACCAGGTCAGCAGAGCTGCTGTAGAGCCAGAGAACCAGGTCAGCAGAGCTGCTCTAGAGCCAGAGAACCAGGCCAGCAGAGCTGCTCTAGAGACTAAGAACCAGGTCAGCAGAGCCGTTGTAGAGCCAGGTCAGCAGAACCATTGTAGAGCCAGAGAAACAGGTCAGCAGAGCTGCTGTAGAGCCAGAGAACCAGGTCAGCAGAGTCGCTGTAGAGCCAGAAAACCAGGCCAGCAGAGCCGCTGTAGAGCCAGAGAACCAGGTCAGCAGAGCTGCTGTGCAGCCAGAGAACCAGGTCAGCAGATCTGCTGTACAGCCAGAGAACCAGGTCAGCAGATCTGCTGTACAGCCAGAGAACCAGGTCAGCAGATCTGCTGTACAGCCAGAGAACAATGTCAGCAGAGCTTCTCTAGAGCCAGAGAACCAGGTCAGCAGAGCTGCTTTAGAGCCATAGAACCAGGTCAACAGAGCCGCTGTAGAGCCAGAGAACCAGGTCAGCAGAGCCGCTGTAGAGCCAGAGAACCAGGTCAGCAGAGCTGCTGTGCAGCCAGAGAATCAGGTCAGCAGATCTGCTGTAGAGCCAGAGAACCAGGTCAGCAGAGCTGCTGTGCAGCCAGAGAACCAGGTCAGCAGAGCTGCTGAAGAGCCAGAGAACCAGGTCAGCAGAGCTGCTGAAGAGCCAGAGAACCAGGTCAGCAGAGCTGCTGAAGAGCCAGAGAACCAGGCCAGCAGAACCGCTGTAGAGCCAGAGAACCAGGTCAGCAGAGCTGCTGTGCAGCCAGAGAATCAGGTCAGCAGATCTGCTGTACAGCCAGAGAACCAGGTCAGCAGAGCTTCTCTAGAGCCAGAGAACCAGGTCAGCAGAGCTGCTTTAGAGCCATAGAACCAGGTCAACAGAGCCACTGTAGAGCCAGAGAACCTGGTCAGCAGAGCTGCTGTTGAGCCAGAGAACCAGGTCAGCAGGGCCGCTGTAGAGCTAGAGAACCAGGTCAGCAGTGCCGCTGTAGAGCCAGAGAACCAGGTCAGCAAAGCCGTTGTAGAGCCAGAGAACCAGGTCAGCAAAGCTGCTTTACAGCCAGAGAAACAGGTCAGCTGAGCCGTTGTAGAGCCAGAGAACCAGGTCAGCAAAGCTGCTGTAGAGCCAGAGAACCAGGTCAGCAGATCTGCTGTACAGCCAGAGAACCAGGTCAGCAGATCTGCTGTACAGCCAGAGAACCAGGTCAGCAGATCTGCTGTACAGCCAGAGAACAATGTCAGCAGAGCTTCTCTAGAGCCAGAGAACCAGGTCAGCAGAGCTGCTTTAGAGCCATAGAACCAGGTCAACAGAGCCGCTGTAGAGCCAGAGAACCAGGTCAGCAGAGCCGCTGTAGAGCCAGAGAACCAGGTCAGCAGAGCTGCTGTGCAGCCAGAGAATCAGGTCAGCAGATCTGCTGTAGAGCCAGAGAACCAGGTCAGCAGAGCTGCTGTGCAGCCAGAGAACCAGGTCAGCAGAGCTGCTGAAGAGCCAGAGAACCAGGTCAGCAGAGCTGCTGAAGAGCCAGAGAACCAGGTCAGCAGAGCTGCTGAAGAGCCAGAGAACCAGGCCAGCAGAACCGCTGTAGAGCCAGAGAACCAGGTCAGCAGAGCTGCTGTGCAGCCAGAGAATCAGGTCAGCAGATCTGCTGTACAGCCAGAGAACCAGGTCAGCAGAGCTTCTCTAGAGCCAGAGAACCAGGTCAGCAGAGCTGCTTTAGAGCCATAGAACCAGGTCAACAGAGCCACTGTAGAGCCAGAGAACCAGGTCAGCAGAGCTGCTGTTGAGTCAGAGAACCAGGTCAGCAGGGCCGCTGTAGAGCTAGAGAACCAGGTCAGCAGTGCCGCTGTAGAGCCAGAGAACCAGGTCAGCAAAGCCGTTGTAGAGCCTGAGAACCAGGTCAGCAAAGCTGCTTTACAGCCAGAGAAACAGGTCAGCTGAGCCGTTGTAGAGCCAGAGAACCAGGTCAGCAAAGCTGCTGTAGAGCCTGAGAACCAGGTCAGCAGAGCCGCTGCACAGCCAGAGAACCAGGTCAGCAGAGCTGCTGTAGAGCCAGAGAACTAGGTCAGCAGAGCTGCTGTAGAGCCAGAGAACCAGGTCAGCAGAGCTGCTTTCAACCAGAGAACCAGGCCAACAGAGCCACTGTAGAGCCAGAGAACCAGGTCAACAGAGCCGCTGTAGAGCCAGAGAACCAGGTCAACAGAGCCGCTGTAGAGCCAGAGAACCAGGTCAGCAGAGCTGCTGTACAGCCAGAGAACAAGGTCAGCAGAGCTGCTGTACAGCCAGAGAACAAGGTCAGCAGAGCTACTGTAGAGCCAGATAACCAGGTCAGCAAAGCTGCTTTACAGCCAGAGAAACAGGTCAGCAGGGCCGTTGTAGAGCCAAAGAACCAGGTCAGCAGAGCTGCTGTAGAGCCTGAGAACCAGGTCAGCAGAGCCGCTGCACAGCCAGAGAAACAGGTCAGCAGAGCCGTTGTAGAGCCAGAGAACCAGGTCAGCAGAGCTGCTGTAGAGTCAGAGAACCAGGTCAGCAGAGCCGCTATAGAACCAGAGAACCAGGTCAGCAGAGCTGCTGTACAGCCAGAGAAACAGGTAAGCAGAGCTGCTTTCGAGCCAGAGAACCAGGTCAGCAGAGCTGCTTTTGAGCCAGAGAACCAGGTCAACAGAGCCGCTGTAGAGCCAGAGAACCAGGTCAACAGAGCCGCTGTAGAGCCTGAGAACCAGGTCAGGAAAGCTGCTGTAGAGCCAGAGAACCAGGTCAGCAGAGCTGCTGTAGAGCCAGATAACAAGGCCAGCAGAGCTGCTCTACAGCCAGAGAACCAGGTCAGCAGATCTGCTGTACAGCCAGAGAACCAGGTCAGCAGATCTGCTGTACAGCCAGAGAACCAGGTCAGCAGATCTGCTGTACAGCCAGAGAACCAGGTCAGCAGATCTGCTGTACAGCCAGAGAACAATGTCAGCAGAGCTTCTCTAGAGCCAGAGAACCAGGTCAGCAGAGCTGCTTTAGAGCCATAGAACCAGGTCAACAGAGCCGCTGTAGAGCCAGAAAACCAGGTCAGCAGAGCCGCTGTAGAGCCAGAGAACCAGGTCAGCAGAGCCGCTGTAGAGCCAGAGAACCAGGTCAGCAGAGCCGCTGTAGAGCCAGAGAACCAGGTCAGCAGAGCTGCTTTAGAGCCAGAGAACCAGGTCAGCAAAGCTGTTGTAGAGACAGAGAACCAGGTCAGCAGAGCTGCTGTAGAGCCAGAGAACCAGGTCAGCAGAGCCGCTGCACAGCCAGAGAACCAGGTCAGCAGAGCCGCTATAGAACCAGAGAACCAGGTCAGCAGAGCTGCTGTACAGCCAGAGAAACAGGTAAGCAGAGCTGCTTTCGAGCCAGAGAACCAGGTCAGCAGAGCTGCTTTTGAGCCAGAGAACCAGGTCAACAGAGCCGCTGTAGAGCCAGAGAACCAGGTCAACAGAGCCGCTGTAGAGCCTGAGAACCAGGTCAGGAAAGCTGCTGTAGAGCCAGAGAACCAGGTCAGCAGAGCTGCTGTAGAGCCAGATAAAAAGGCCAGCAGAGCTGCTCTACAGCCAAAGAACCAGGTCACCAGAGCCGTTGTACAGCCTGAGAACCAGGTCAGCAAAGCTGCTCTAGAGCCAGTGAACTAGGTGAACAGTGCTGCTGTAGAGCCAGATAACCAGGTCAGCAGAGCTGTTGTAGAGCCAGATAACCAGGTCAGCAAAGCCGTTGTAGAGCCAGAGAACCAGGTCAGCAGAGCTGCTGTAGAGCCAGAGAACCAGGTCAGCAGAGCTGCTCTAGAGCCAGAGAACCAGGCCAGCAGAGCTGCTCTAGAGACTAAGAACCAGGTCAGCAGAGCCGTTGTAGAGCCAGGTCAGCAGAACCATTGTAGAGCCAGAGAAACAGGTCAGCAGAGCTGCTGTAGAGCCAGAGAACCAGGTCAGCAGAGTCGCTGTAGAGCCAGAAAACCAGGCCAGCAGAGCCGCTGTAGAGCCAGAGAACCAGGTCAGCAGAGCTGCTGTGCAGCCAGAGAACCAGGTCAGCAGATCTGCTGTACAGCCAGAGAACCAGGTCAGCAGATCTGCTGTACAGCCAGAGAACCAGGTCAGCAGATCTGCTGTACAGCCAGAGAACAATGTCAGCAGAGCTTCTCTAGAGCCAGAGAACCAGGTCAGCAGAGCTGCTTTAGAGCCATAGAACCAGGTCAACAGAGCCGCTGTAGAGCCAGAGAACCAGGTCAGCAGAGCCGCTGTAGAGCCAGAGAACCAGGTCAGCAGAGCTGCTGTGCAGCCAGAGAATCAGGTCAGCAGATCTGCTGTAGAGCCAGAGAACCAGGTCAGCAGAGCTGCTGTGCAGCCAGAGAACCAGGTCAGCAGAGCTGCTGAAGAGCCAGAGAACCAGGTCAGCAGAGCTGCTGAAGAGCCAGAGAACCAGGTCAGCAGAGCTGCTGAAGAGCCAGAGAACCAGGCCAGCAGAACCGCTGTAGAGCCAGAGAACCAGGTCAGCAGAGCTGCTGTGCAGCCAGAGAATCAGGTCAGCAGATCTGCTGTACAGCCAGAGAACCAGGTCAGCAGAGCTTCTCTAGAGCCAGAGAACCAGGTCAGCAGAGCTGCTTTAGAGCCATAGAACCAGGTCAACAGAGCCACTGTAGAGCCAGAGAACCTGGTCAGCAGAGCTGCTGTTGAGCCAGAGAACCAGGTCAGCAGGGCCACTGTAGAGCTAGAGAACCAGGTCAGCAGTGCCGCTGTAGAGCCAGAGAACCAGGTCAGCAAAGCCGTTGTAGAGCCAGAGAACCAGGTCAGCAAAGCTGCTTTACAGCTAGAGAAACAGGTCAGCTGAGCCGTTGTAGAGCCAGAGAACCAGGTCAGCAAAGCTGCTGTAGAGCCTGAGAACCAGGTCAGCAGAGCCGCTGCACAGCCAGAGAACCAGGTCAGCAGAGCCGCTATAGAACCAGGTCAGCAGAGCCGCTGCACAGCCAGAGAACCAGGTAAGCAGAGCTGCTTTCGAGCCAGAGAACCAGGTCAACAGAACCGCTGTAGAGCCAGAGAACCAGGTGAAAAGAGCCGCTGTAGAGCCAGAGAACCAGGTGAACAGAGCCGCTGTAGAGCCAGAGAACCAGGTCAACAGAGCCGCTGTAGAGCCAGAGAACCAGGTCAGCAGAGCTGCTCTACAGCCAAAGAACCAGGTCAGCACAGCCGTTATACAGCCTGAGAACCAGGTCAGCAAAGCTGCTCTAGAGCCAGAGAACAATGTCAGCGGAGCTGCTTTAGAGCCAGGTCAGCAGAGCTGTTGTAGAGCCAGAGAACCAGGTCATCAGAGCTGCTGTACAGCCAGATAACCAGGTCGGCAAAGCTGCTTTAGAGCCAGAGAACCAGGTCAGCAGAGCTGCTCTAGAGCCTGAGAACCAAGTCAGCAGAGCCGTTGCAGAGCCAGAGAACCAGGTCAGCAGAGCCGCTGTAGAGCCAGAGAACCAGGTCAGCAGAGCCGCTGTAGAGCCAGAGAACCAGGTCAACAGAGCCGCTGTAGAGCCAGAGAACCAGGTCAGCAGAGCTGCTGTAGAGCCAGAGAACTAGGTCAGCAGAGCTGCTGTAGAGCCAGAGAACCAGGTCAGCAGAGCTGCTTTCAAGCCAGAGAACCAGGCCAACAGAGCCACTGTAGAGCCAGAGAACCAGGTCAACAGAGCCGCTGTAGAGCCAGAGAACCAGGTCAACAGAGCCGCTGTAGAGCCAGAGAACCAGGTCAGCAGAGCTGCTGTACAGCCAGAGAACAAGGTCAGCAGAGCTGCTGTACAGCCAGAGAACAAGGTCAGCAGAGCTACTGTAGAGCCAGATAACCAGGTCAGCAAAGCTGCTTTACAGCCAGAGAAACAGGTCAGCAGGGCCGTTGTAGAGCCAAAGAACCAGGTCAGCAGAGCTGCTGTAGAGCCTGAGAACCAGGTCAGCAGAGCCGCTGCACAGCCAGAGAAACAGGTCAGCAGAGCTGATTTAGAGCCAGAGAACCATGTCAGCAGAGCTGCTGAAGAGCCAGAGACCCAAGTCAGCAGAGCTGCTGAAGAGCCAGAGAACCAGGTCAGCAGTCGCTGTAGAGCCAGAAAACCAGGCCAGCAGAGCCGCTGTAGACCCAGAGAACCAGGTCAGCAGAGCTGCTGTGCAGCCAGAGAACCAGGTCAGCAGATCTGCTGTACAGCCAGAGAACAAGGTCAGCAGAGCTTCTCTAGAGCCAGAGAACCAGGTCAGCAGAGCTGCTTTAGAGCCATAGAACCAGGTCAACAGAGCCACTGTAGAGCCAGAGAACCAGGTCAGCAGAGCTGCTGTAGAGCCAGAGAACCAGGTCAGCAGAGCTGCTTTAGAGCCACAGAACCAGGTCAGCAAAGCCGTTCTAGAGCCAGAGAACCAGGTTGTTAGAAATGGCGATTCCTGGTTGGCTAAGGCTTGCGCCAAAGTCAGGCAGAAACCACCACTCTAGTCAGGGCTGGGGAGTTACACGCCAAAGATAACCCCTGCTCACCCCCTTGGTAGCTTGGCACGAGCAGTTAGGCTTATCCCTGAGGCGATGTGTAAAGCGTTTGCGCGCGCACCCAGCAACAACACCCAAGGCCCACCACAAAGGAAACTCCACACAAGGTATTCTATAAAAATAGCCTTTGTATTATACACAACACATTAGATAAAAACACACACTCTACAATGTGCCAACAGGCACGGGCAGAATTTACAAGGGATTATATGTACAGGGGACAGGGCCACATGGACCGCTGTCCGGACTTAGCACTCTTAGAACATAGCACTTGGAACATAGGAAATAAAATTACTGTTGCACAAAATTACACCTAGCACACAACCAGTCACTACTGGTATCAGGTAAGTACCACCTACGCAACCCTAACCACCTTAGGACAGTATTGCGCAGGGAATCAGGACCTCACTAGCACCACCTGTACTAGGGAGAAAACAACCACCTAAGTATCACAATACCTGTAGGGGTCTAAGCACCTAAACAGATGATGCATAACATTCAGAGGTGTAAAGCAAAGCACATGACGCAAAAACACATTCAGAGGTGCAGAACAGGTACAATGGCGCCAAAACTCACATTAGCCACTACCTGTGGCAGTCCCTAGGCCAACTGGCCTTGTCGGGGCAAGGACGCCCTGCGTCCAGAAAAGTCAGGGCAAGACTGCGCACGCAGTCAGGGCAAAGCGTAAACCAAAACGCAGAGGCCACAACCTAAACGTTGCAGCTGCCCACTAAGTGCTGGGCAGCTGGAGGAACGAGCGTGGGCACCACTGTGCCCTCCTACACAAATCACAGTCACGTGGGGCCCCTCGGGTCTCTGAGAAAACCCTTATGGCCCCCTGAGCCTCGCAGGCTATGATCAAGAAATGCGCCTCGTGGGAGCCTCACAGGGCTCGTGGACACTGCCACCACGTTGGAGCCACGGGGCTCTAGACACAATGTGGTTCG